>NW_027411866.1:57547988-58747988 GCF_047663935.1 Musca autumnalis
CGGTTCTGAGTTGGGACCCACCAAAACTGATGAATACTGAAACCCCGAAAACCACGGATGAGCTAGAACTTGCATTCGCAAAAGTTCTAAAACCAGGCGGTCACCTGCGAACGCGCCTACAGTAGAAGCAGAAGCAGTGGATGGTTCACAGAACCACGAACAAACCCCGCAGCAAAATATAGTGGCGCCACCAGCAGCAGCACCCCATAACTCTCCTAGCAAGAATTTATTATCAAAATGAGAGTGTCAGAGGAGGAAGCACTCGAAAAATGCCGCACGGTGCTTCGAAAAATGAGAGAGGCAATAAACAAACAGCGGAACATAAGCAAAGACGTCCAAAGTGGAGTATCGGAACTGGACGAGTTACTAGATGTAATTACCGATTATCGACGGAATTGGAAAGCAGCTGAAAAAGAACGGCAAGCGAGCAAGTCCCAAAAAGCAGATGAAGATGTGTGTTTAATTACAAAAACACCTAAGACATCACAGTACAAAAAGAAGCGCACCTAGCCCAGTTGAGACAAACCCGGAGAAAAAACATAAAATAAATCAGAACAAGATACAAGAGAAGCAGCATCAAACCGAAACCAATCAGGGAAGGAGACTGAATGGAGATTCGTAGACAGAAGCAGAAAGTCGCGTGCGAAGAGGCCAAAGCCGAGACCAGATGCCGTCGTCATAAAACCTCGTGACGGCCATAGCTACGCAGATGTGTTGAGGACGCTTAGGAAAAACGTGAACCAAGAAAACACAGACGTGGAAGTTCAATCCGTCCGGAAGACAAAGACCGGCTCCATACTCCTCGTAATGGGAAATGGAGGGAACAAAGCGCAGTTCCGTGAGACAATCATAGGGTCACTTAAGGACGAAGCCGTAGTTAAAAACATGAAGACGGTGGCCACTGTAGAAATTAAAGATCTCGACGCGCTCACGACAGAAGAGGAAGTATTAGATGCTATAAACAAACAGCTTAACATCGCAAAAGAAGATGTGAAGGTGCAACTAACGGCTACAAACGCGCGAGAACAAAAGAAAGCGTTCGTGTCTTTACCTGTGATTGACGCAAATAAACTCATTGACAAGCGCAAGATATTTATAGGACTGGGATACGGTCATATAAAATACAAGGAAGAAAGGAAACGATGCTACAGATGTTTCGAATCGGGTCATATGCAATGGGAATGCAAAGGCCCCGACCGAAAAGGAATGGGAGTGTGCATACGATGTGGCCAGGAAGGACACAAATTGAAGGAGTGCAGGAACGCAGTGAAATGTTGCATTTGCTCGCAATACAAGAACAGTCGAGCAAGCCACATGCCAGGCAGTAATAGATGTAATCCAAACAAATACAGACATCTATGAGGTTCCTCCAAGCAAACATGCATCGGGGAAAAGTTGCACATGCACTGCTGTCCAAAATTGTCCAGGAAGAAAAATCTGATATCGTCATAATCAGCGAGCAGTACGCAAGCATTACAAGTGGAAGTTGGGTCGAAGACATATCAAAGACAGCTGCAATTTGGGTCCCATGGAGCAAACAATATATAAAAAAAGCGGCCATGGAAATGGGTTTGTATGGATTCAAGTAGATAAGGTTACAATTATCAGTTGTTACCTTACTCCAAGTGATAACATCGATACCTTTCAAAAGAAACTGGAGAACATTGAAGATTTCGCAATGTCCCAAAATGGAGATCTTATAATCGCGGGAGATTTTAACTCCCGCGCAGTCGAATGGGGGATGCCGACAACAGACCCCAGAGGCAATCGAATAGTGGACATGATTGCTCGACTGGGTGTAACCACAGTTAACATCGGAAGCACTACAACTTTCAGACGACCTGGGTGCGAAGGGACCATCCCTGATGTAACTTTTGTCTCAGATGGACTATTTAATAAGATCAAAGAATGGAGAGTACTGGAAATATACACCGGAAGCGACCACCAATATATCTCATTCTGCTTAAAAGAGAACGAAAACCTTCGGACGAGGTGTACAACCGTAGCTAGCAGAAAATGGAACGTTAATAAACTCAAAACAACCACACTACTCTCGGAGATGGATAGGCTAGCGGTTGTAACACAAAACGAAGCAGACGCTAAACAAACCGTCAGAGATGTAATGACACTTATCACAAGTAGCTGCAACAAGGCCATGCCAAAAGCAACTTCCCGACCAAAGCGAAAGGAGGTGTATTGGTGGAACACCACGATCGATGAGTCCAGACGAAACTGCCTGAAGTTGAGAAGAAAATACACCCGAGCTAGGCGAAGAGGCGATGCTCATATGGAACACGCCTCATACAAAGATGCCAAACAACAGCTGCAGAACGCCATTGAGACCAGCAAGAAACAGAAGTGGGAAGAACTGAGAGAGAACATAAACCAAGATCCATGGGGACTTGGCTACAAGGTCGTGATGCAAAAACTAGGATCAAAAAACACGGTTGCCCAAATGGATGAGGACATAATGGATAATATTGTGAATACCTTATTTCCAAAACATACCATTAGAGAAGATTCAACAGAACCAGATTCTCCCACAGACATACCACTGTTCACCACGAACGAACTGCAAGCAGCTGCTCAAAGTCTCAAAACTAAAAAAGCACCTGGCCCCGATGGTATTCCAACCGAAGTTATCAAAATAATAGCAAAAAACCGCCCTGATGTACTACTTAAAATGTATAACAGATGTTTAATAGAAGGAATTTTCCCGGACCCATGGAAAACACAAAAGCTGGTCCTATTAAGCAAAGGAAAAGGCGAAACCACAGAACCATCCTCGTACAGACCACTCTGTATGCTCGACACAGCTGGGAAGCTACTAGAAAGGTTAATCAAGCCCAGATTAAATGAAGCAATACAAGCTGCAGGTGGTCTCTCCAGAAGACAATATGGCTTTCGTCCCGGTAAATCAACAGTGGGAGCCCTCAAAGACGTAATAGACACTGTAGAAAGCGCACAATGCGGAAATCATTATTCCCGGCCCATTATACTGCTAGCCACTTTAGATGTAAAAAACGCCTTCAACAGCCTGCGATGGGCGGACGTAATAGAAACGTTAGACAAGATTTTCAACATTCCGAAGTATTTACTTAAAATCATCCGAGACTATCTGAGAAACAGAAAGCTGGTGTATGACACCAAGCAAGGTAACAAATGCATACAGGTCACGTCGGGAGCGGCACAAGGTTCTATATTGGGTCCAGATTTGTGGAACGCAACCTATGATGAAATTTTGAAGATCGAAATGCCACATGATACCTACCTTGTGGGATACGCAGATGATATCGCGGCGGTAATTAAAGCTAGGAGCATAAGCGAAGCCCAAAGTAAACTGCGTCAAACAATGATACGCGCGAAAAGTTGGTTGGATGAACATGGTCTTCAATTAGCTCTCCAAAAAACGGAACTGCTTCTCCTTACCAGGCGACATATTCCCACTGAGATTGAGATGAATGTAGGTGACATAAGAATCCCCACAAAGCAGTCAGTAAAATATTTGGGGATGAGATTAGACTCAAAGCTAACATACACAAAGCAGATTGAGTATGCTACCACTAAAGCTGCAAAAATAACCTCGCAACTAAGTAGACTGATGGCAAATACAGGTGGTCCTCTGCCAAGCAGGAGAAAAATTCTCATGGAGGTGAGCAATAGCATTCTGTTGTACGGTTCGGAAATCTGGGCCCCGGCCCTAAGAACCCAGGTCCGGGCGAGTAAGTTATTGTCGGTGCAAAGAACATCAGCCCTACGGGTAACTTCGGCCTACCGCACTGTATCCGCAGGAGCTGTACTTGTTATAGCTGGAATGATCCCCATTGATCTACAGGCGATGGAGCGCCATAAGATTTTCATCGCTAAGCAACAAAGTGAGCCACAAGCGGAATATGCCATGACCGCACGACTGGAAACTTTAGAAACTTGGCAACAACGTTGGCAAAACGAAAATAAAGGTCGATGGACACATAAGCTAATCCCAGTAATAGAAAATTGGCACAACAGAAAACATGGAGAAGTTAATTACTATATAACGCAGATGCTAACTGGTCACGGATATTTCCGTAAGTATCTACACCGAATGGGGAAATGCAGCACACCGTTTTGTATATACGAAGAAGAAGAGGTGGTCGATGACGCTGAACACACGTTCTTCAAGTGTAACCACTGGACAGAAAGGCGACAAATACTACAAAGCGAGATCGGACACGTTGCAAGCTCAAGCATTATAATAAAAATGCTGGAAAGTGAAGCTGGATGGAAAGCGATATCGAAGTTTGTGGAGTTCGTTCTCCGCAAGAAAAAGATAGACCTTGATATGAACCCATAAAATAAGGCAGCGGTGCCTGGACGCAGGCAATTTTTGAAGAAGTTGGTGAGAGGCACCACTAAGGGGTCCACCTCGAAGTAATGCGTAAGCGGTTCCGAGGTGGAAGCGAATCCCGGGGGAGGAGAGAGGTGGGTTTTTAGCCGGTATAGACATGAGTCCGGCATACGACGACTGTGACGACGTCGCCACATGCGTAAACGCATTTTCCCATCTCTAACCGCAAAAAAAAAAAAAAAATTATTATTATTATTATTATTATTATTATTATTATTATTATTATTATTATTATTATTATTATTATTATTATTATTATTATTATTATTATTATTATTATTATTATTATTATTATTATTATTATTATTATTATTATTATTATTATTATTATTATTATTATTATTATTATTATTATTATTATTATTATTATTATTATTATTATTATTATGAAGTTCGAAGATAGGCCATATCGGTTCACTCCTGGGTTGCTCTCTCAAAACTTCTCGAAGTCAGTAACCGATTTGGTCCATATTTGGCACATCGTAGTATTTCTTACAGACTCGGATTATGTCCAAATATTGACTACATCGGATCACTCTTTCCGGTACCTCCCACAAGTTTAAGGGTTCGTTTGGGAATTTTTTTTTTTTAATTTTTGGCAACACGTTCTGCCAGAGGCCCTAGTTACAACGCACTGTGGTCGAACTTGTATGGCAAGAGCGACCAAAAATACTTACTGTGCCGATATCAATACGAAAGTTTCAGTAAAGGCTAGTTTAGCAACACAAATAAAAATAAGCAAAAAAAATTCAACAGATGCAACTTTAGGTATAACTCCCATAGAACGGTACCCCTTGATTTCTGCCATTTTGAGGACTTGACAACATCTTTCAATGAAATTGACTAAAATTTGGCTATCGGTTAGTGTTAGAAAACCTTCTTGCAAACATTTTTTGAATTGGGTCCACGTTTTGATAGGTTCCCAATATAATTGTACCGCCCGATTTTCGGAATTTTGAAGGTTTTATATAAATTATTAATTCGAAATGAGAGATGTCTCCCTTGTCCCGTCTGGGAACAATTATTTTTGTGGAACAATTATTTTTAATTCGAAATGACCGAAATGCCACCTAATCTTTCCTGGAGGTAGGCTACCCCCAGAAAATTGTCGATTGATGCAGGCCCACACTTTGATGTTGTCTCCATAAATCGGTACCACCCAATATTCGGTAATATTAGGGTTCTAGCAGTAATAACACTGTGCGACAACAACAAAAAAATGACGAGGAAATTCGAGTAGATTATGAAAGTAGAGCTAAAAATATGAGACACGTGTATCGGCGTTTTAAAAGTTTACGTCGGAAAGTAACCAAAAGGCGGGGCAAGTTCCGCCCATTTTTAATTTTTTCGAAATATTCGAGTTAAAATATCTTTGAATCCTTGCATTTTAGGTATATAGTGTCTTTGGCAACTTTACAGAGGAGTATGTGGGCAATATTTTTGTTAAAAATTGTAACCCTCATGCGGTTCATCAAAGGGGTCTTTTTCAAAAATCTTTCAAAAACTCCTTAAAAATGTGATTGTATCAAATCCAAATATTCTACAAAATTGTTCGCCATAAAATTTTACTATAGGTCTCAGAATACACCAAATCTCTAATTCTTGTCTAATCGCCAGAAATCTCAAAAATGAAAAACACGTTTTAGGTTTAAGTCGGACTTCATCCGAGTTTATTCAAAATTGTCCCACAAAACATAATTTTAGAGCAGCGACGACCACAGAAATACAACCAAAGCGAAGACATGTATGAACGTATGAGTGAAAAAAGCAACAACCACATTATGTTTTTGTTTGTTTTCATTTATTTACACTGTACGTGAGAGAGAGAAGCAAATGCAAAAACAACTCAGTGGGCGCCCTCACTATACGATCTAAGCAAAGAAGCTCGTCCCTGTTTTAGAGAGATGATGTCAGAGACAAAAATATTCCTCGTCAAATTTCACTATGGGTCACCAAAGAAGTAAAATGTCTATTTATATTTTATATCATGAAAATATCAGTATCAATTTTGCTGAAAAAACATGAAAATATTTCTCAATTTTTTTGATGAAAAATGTTTCCTTCTTTTTTCGAGTTGGTACATGGAAGTAATATAAAACTTGGTTATAGGTGAAAAGTGTCAAAGGATGAAAATTTCTACACAAAATTTCACTGTGAGTTTCAAAATAAACTATATATCTATGTATACTATTTCCTTAAAAAATTAGATTACAAATTTATATATATTAGGATGAAATTATATGTTTTAATTTTGGACTTAATTTTACATAATTCCATACTGGATCAAAATCTAGCAAAATCCTTTACTTTTTGGGAATATTGTTAAAGAAAGAAATGTTCCAAATGAAATTTCATTATGGGTCTCTGAATAAAAGAAATCTGTAACCATAGCATATAACATTCTTAGGAGCAATTGTTTTTGATATATATATGTTTTAGGGCAATATTTCCCAATTTTCATACAGATTGTCGTTGTGATTGGATACTGTAAATATCATATTGATGGTTTTTCGTTGTGAATTCATACAGAAGATGTTGTACGTTCCATTCATAATGCTTTTGAAATATTTTGTGGTGCATATATATTTGGAATATAAAAACCCACATTGGACCTGCCCAAATTGCGTATTTTTAGTACTTTCAACATAAATTCCGTAGTTTGGATAAGCCATTGGTTTCTTATATTGTAACTGAAAATATATAAGAGGTCTACGGCTATGGTCAAGTGAAAATATAGTTGTCATATGGGCTCTCACATGCACAATTTGGTGTGGTCCAAAAAACTACAATAATGGGGCTAACTCCTACACGACTTTTCCCATTATTTTGGAAAAAATTGAATTTTGTTGCACAGTGTAATCAATCAAATTTTACATTGAGGGCCACATTTTGGCGTATCCTTCATATAACTGAACCTCACAATGTCTTTTCTATATATTTAAAAAGCTGAAATGTATCACCTACACATTTGAAAAAATTACAAAAACACCCTGAAAGGTACCCTTAGTATTTTGTTTCTGTTGATTTAAAACTTTGCAAGGTATGTTTTTAATAATAGAAACATTAAAAATTGTTGGGAGTCGAACCCGCACATTCAGTGTTCAAGGTTGATGTACTTATCATTAGACCACGGTGGCATCCGCTGAGATTAGGGTATGATATTTCACCACATTCATTTACATAATTGGTAGATTTAAAGCTCAGCCTCCATGAGGTGACATCCGACAATGGCATGAGGCTGATCGATTTTGCAACGGCAAAACATGGTAGAAAACAGCGCCAGGTTCCAACACCTCGACATACACAAGGCCACGAGGAGCGAATATCAATTCGGAACATTTCCCTGTAACAGCTAAGGTACGTACGTTGCGGCACAAGGGTGATCTATCATAGGACGAAAGCTGGCAGCACAAGCCAATTCCGCCGGAAAAGCGCAGTGGCAAAAAATAGCGCAATATCTTCAAACTGACACAAAACACACACCTAAATAAACCTTGGAGTCAGTAGCAACACGAGCGACAAGGAAAAATATCGGGAAAAGAGGAGAAGCGCATTTTCAGAAGAAATAGCAAGAAAAACGTGAGCGTAAGAAATTCAAGATGTTCAGGAGTCAGAAAGAACGGATCAATCGTGGCCGTCGTAATATTTTTTCCAAACTTAGTTTAAGTTCGGAGATTGGCCACTCTTTCTGGTACCTCCCATACAAATCATTTCACTAAAATGGTGAGCACAATACCTCTCGAAGGCAGTAACCGATTTGGTAAATACATTGCTCATCACAATATTTTTACCAGACATACAGTTGCGTGCAAAATTATAGCAGTGCGGAACTGCTATGTACGAATTGCAATAGTACTGCTAAAAATCCTTAAAGCAATTCAATTATCTGCATCAGGCGAATGCTTATAAGGTGCCTGACCTCACGGGCTAAAATATTTTACATAAATATGCAACTATTAAGAAATACCATTAAAGTTTTCTGCTCAGGAGGGTCTTTCGTATGCAAAATAATAGCAGTGCAAGTAAGCCAAGTAAAATGAACATGTTAAAAGCTATTCATTTATAACTTTTTAGAGTTAAAAAGTATTTTGGAATGAAAATAAGACCGAATACAGACAATATGTGCACAAATGTGGATCTTTACTGCCTTTAGTGCATCACTGCAGCACAGAAGATCATAAACATAAAAAAATAAATTTTCCAAGGAAACACTTACCACATAGTGGAATATATCGGTGGTATTTTATCAAAAATTATTTGTTATCCATCATACTACGGATACTAGTTTTGGAATTTAATGTAAACATAATCTGACAAAGTGAAGGAAATAAGACCAAATCTTTTGGAAACGTGCTGAATAACCACGTTTATGGATTGGTATGGCCTTCAATTTTGTTATCCAGAACTAGAACTCCGAGATATGAAACCAACAACTTATAAACATAAACTAAGATTAGCCGGTTGTAGATGAAGCATAAAGTGACCTGGAAGCTATTGCAGAAAGATTACATTATTTACCGCTAAAAATCGATACCGATGACTTTTATAGTCTCGACATGCTCTTAAACCAGATTTTTAAATGTAATGACTTTTTAAGTGTTCCATAGTGTAATCTATCTGCAATAACTGTCCGGACTGCAAATCATAGATTAAGTTTGTAATTGGCACTTATCGGTCCACTTCTTCCGGTTCCTCCCCGACTAAGGTTCTAAAATATTTGCTAACATGGTACTCGAGATATATCATAAACGGAGCAACCAATATGGTCCAAACTTTGGATCTCCTATGATTTTGTCCAACTTTTGTTTACCTTCGAAAGTCGTCCATATCGATTTCTCCTTAGGGTACCTCCTACACAAAAGTTCAACATTTGTGTTTAAGTGCAGTTTGGGGTCTGTTCGAAGATTTTTTATTTTTTTTTTTTGGGAATTTATACCGATGTGGTCCGGTTTGCTGTCCTTCAGGTACCTTCTCCGCAACACTTTTGCAAATGCAACACTTAATCCAAATTTATATTTTTTGTCGGCATGTTCAAACGTCCAAAAGGGGCCACAAAATCTGAAAACCTAAATACACAATTATTTGGGAAAGGCTGCTTAGCTGACATTCGGTTCGATATTGTCTATATGACTAGGAAAAAAAACGATTCTGAACCACTGTGCGGCGCGAATAAAGAAGACACCACCTGTGGGGAAGTTTTACATGCCTTTAAGGCCTGGGTACATAAGCAGTCTCGCCTGATTGCCTTGCTTTCCTGCTTCATTTCTGACATAATAAAAATAAAAGAATAAGGGCAAAACCTATATTATAGGTTTTGTCCTAAAGAAGGCCGAGGGAATTTCGAACTGGGTTGTCCCTTTCTTTTTTATTCTTTTATCAGAAGCAAGCATGGTAATCATGCGAGGTAGCTTATGTACTCAGGCCTTTACTGTGTATCGTTATGAAATGTTAAATATTAGAAAGACTTTTCTTTAAGATTATTTAAGATTATGCCTCTTAAATTACTTAACCCATTTCGTACTTGGTGTTCGATTTTTCGAACAGTAAAATCACTTTTTTCAAAAAATATTTTTGGATGAAAAAGGTAAAATTTTAAAAAAATTTAGTATATATATTAAGTATCATCTGTCAGCAAATAAAAAAAATTGTACTGGCATTTTTTTACTGAATACTTCCTCGACGATTCATACATTACAAACTTAATCTTCTTTTTAGTAGTGTTACCTCCCAAAATTCGTTGCTTCAATTTCTCTGGGACTTAAATATTCTTTTTATACCCTCAGCCTTTAGGCTAAGGAGGGTATACATATACACTTTGATACGATGAAAATGTGCCTCATCGAAATAATGGTTTTAAACCCCAAGTATGTTTGGACGAAATGTGTTTCAGACAATTTGGAGTCGATCTAGCCATGTCCGTCCGTCTGTCTGTCCGCTGGCTGGAGCGCACGATAACTCTCGAACGGATGAACCGATTCGGTTCAAACTTTGGCTTTCGTAATATTTTGCCCAAACTTAGTTTAAGTTCGAAGATAAGCTACATCGGTCCACTCCTTCCGGTACCTCCCCCACAAAAGTTCGAAAATGTTCGGAAAGTTTTTGCGCACGATAACTCTTGAAGGAAGTAACCGATTTGGTCCATACTTAGCACGTCGTGAAATTTCTATCAGAATTAGAT
This sequence comes from Musca autumnalis, assembly GCF_047663935.1. Lineage (NCBI taxonomy): Eukaryota > Metazoa > Arthropoda > Insecta > Diptera > Muscidae > Musca > Musca autumnalis. The sequence goes on from NW_027411866.1 coordinate 57,558,554, forward strand.
GAGGTTCCAATATGGACTTAATAGGTCCACTCCTTCGGGTACCTCCCACACAAAATTTCGGAAAAGTTCAGTTTAGGACCTATTCACGAATCGCTTTGATTTTTGTTGTAGTAACTTCTATAAACTGTCCTCTATACGACAGTACAAGTTTCATCAGGGGAAGTCCATACTTGCTGAGAAAATAGCCTGAAAGTTACGAAAAACTCCTATGACACCGTGTGTAGTGGTTGGAGCGCAAGATAACTCTTGAACGGATCTGCCGATTCGGTCCAAAATTTGGCCTTCGTAATATTTTGTCCAAACTTAATTTAAGTTCGAAGATAAGCCATATCAGTTTACTCCTTCAGGTACCTCACCCCCCAAGAGTTCAAAAATGTTCGGAAAAATTCTGCGCATGATAACTCTTGATGGTAGAGATCGATTTGGTCCATGCTTTATATATCTACCAAATATATATCAGGTTCGAATATGGACTACATTTGTCCACTCCTTCGGGTACCTCCCACGCAAAATTTTGGATAAGTAAACTTTAAGAACTGCTCTGGAATCAATTTGATTTTTGTTGAAGCAACTTTCATTCACTGCCTCAGTTACGACGGTAAAAGTTTTTTTCAGGGGCAAGTCCAAACTTCTTGAGAAAACAACCCTAAAAGTGTAAAACACTCTATGGCACCATGTAGTGGCTGGAGAGCACGACAACTCCCGAACCAAATACTGAGTTGATCCACACTTTGCATATCGTAATATTTATTCGAATATTAGATGAAGTTCGAAGGCGGTGCTTGTAGGTCCACTCCTTCCGGTACCTCCCCCCCCCCCCCAAAGTTCGATAATATTAGCTAAAAGTACACGCGATATTTGTCGGTTCATACTCTTAAAATTTTCAAAACCCCTTTTTGGAAAAAAGTGTTTCAATTCACACAGGCTGAGGGTATATCTCTGTCGGCAAAGCCGACTGATCCTTTTTTACTTGTTTTTTTTTTTTAATAAATACAAATATTGATGAATATAAACGTATTGCTTATTGAAATATGTATGGTAAAATTGTGACATCTCTCTAGAGAAGTAATCATAATATTTCCATTAACGCCATTAAATTTATAACGAAGAATCAACATAAAAATGTAATCTCCAGGTATTTTTCTAATACATTTCTAATACTACTTTAAATTGAAGAATCTGAACACAAATTTAATCTCCAGGTACTTTTCTTATAAATTTTCATTGATTACATCAGTAATTTATATACCTTAGACCGACCAAATTTTGAATTTAAAATTTAATGTTTTTCATTTAACCCAAAAACCTTATATATGGCATTTTATGACGTGCCACCCGGCGATCTTTGTTTCCATAGTAATTTGTATAGGAAAAAAGGTACATTTTCACGAAATATTTCTAAAAGCCGCATTTATGGTCCAATCGATGCATTTTTTTTTGTCGGTCTAATATACATATTGTAAAATTACATTTAAGACACGCAAATCATTACAAATATAGCTAACAAAATCAATAACTACATATTTACAAGTGTTTCTACAATAATAAGAAAAACAAGTTACATACGAGTAGACATTATTTGACATCTACATTTCCATGGTTTATTAGATAAATGTCTGGCCATAAATATTAGGCCACATTAAAATATGTTAATCTATGCCTTAACATTCACTAATGAATTCAAATGATGTTAACATATTGAATTGTCAGACAGGCATAATAATGTGGGGCTCGACACAAATCTTAACCTAGGCATGGAAAGCACACCACCACCACCATCAGCAGCAGAAGAATCACCGTATTTGCGCAAACAAGAAAAGAGTGCTAAACAAATTGTTATTATGATATTTTATTGCCATCCCTGGTGGATACTTTAGGTTGAGTGGTGAATAAAAAACTGCATACCTTTGGTGAAGGGGGAGAGTTAATACCACATAAGAGAGAGAGATAAGCAAAGAGAGTAATATATACATATATTAAGAGAAAAATAGAGACATAACAGCGTACTGTGGACAACAAAACAAATTCCCATAGTGGTAATTTGGTTGGTTCCATCCAGTAACACTCGAAATATATTCTGGTGCCCGAATCTACATGCCACATTGGTCCCCACACAATGCATGTGTGGTGAGTAAGCTTTGATTATACATCTCCTCCCCGACATTGACAATGCGAAATTTAAAAAAAAAAAATCTTCTATGTATCCAGAGGAGCAGCAAATGGAGGGCAATACTATAAAATTAAATTATACACATTTTGACATTAGAAGAAGACTGAAAATGAAAAATACGAACAATCACACGAACACACACATATTTACAGGGAGATCCTCTATGAAATTCAATGTTTAAAATTAGTAGTCCTTTGTAAATAATAAAACTAATGCTGCTACTGCTACTTCTACACTCTACATGCACACTCAAACAAACAAGCATATAGCACACATTATATGTGCATATACATACGTACATTGAATTCATACAAATTTCTTGTAATACCAATAACTGTTTTGATCTTTCAATTTCGTATTATTCACTGGTTCGTTATGTAATTTATTATTCTCCATTTGTTGTAGTTGTTTTTCTTTCTTTTTTTCTTTTTTCACAGAAAATTTTTATACGCCACAAAATATGTAGCAGTCATCGCTCATCATCATTATCATCTTCACAAATCTTTAGCAAAAAAGTAGTGAAAAAAAACAGAAGAAGTGAAGAAACAGAGATTTTTTTCACCAACGAAATATTGTCATATTTGTGTTTTACTTCTTTGTCTTTCAGCTTTGATACAAAACTACATATGTATGCACTGTAATTTTTCTTGAAATTTTTATTTTAAAGATATTTTTTCCATCAGTTTTGTTATATTTTCAGGGTTTAGTTCAACAATTCAAGTGTGTATGTTGTGAGTTTTTCTTTTGGTATGTGTAATTATTATTATTCTTCTTTTTTTTTTTTGCTTTTGTATAGGGATAAAGGTATAAGTTTTGTGCGTTGTTCTTCTCTTTAAAATACTATTACATCCGCAGACTTCAAAGGATAATATAAAACTAAATGTTGACCACTTTTGTTGTATACTACTTATAATATGTACACCACATTTGGCCTATTAAAATGTCACTCGAACTCTCACCGTTCTCCGAGATTCTCTCTTCGTATAATATGAACATTTTCTTCAATATTCTCGGTGTTTCAAACTGAGTTGCCGTTTATTGTGTGAAGGAATTGCTTTGGTGGCGACAAACAAATGTGGGGGAAAACATTTTTTATCAGCATAAATTAGGTTAAGTATATTGGCAGTTTTTAAAAAAATATACAGTTTGACAACAAATGTATTGGAAAGACCAACATTGTAAAAAATTTCATATTAATTGTTCGTTTAAGGCAACAAATTATGTAAAAACTATACGGTTTTTGTGTAAATCTCCTGCTATTGGTCCCCAAAACAATATTCCGTCGAAATATATAAAGGTTTTTTGCGATTTATAGCAAATGCGGACTAAAATAAGAATTATCTACTACTTGGGGTGACAAGAAAAGAATTGCAAAAATTACCAAATCTATGGTTTCTTGGAGAATTACCAAAGTAGTTGGAGCTTTAATGACCTTAGTTAACCCAAAATTAAGGCTCGGTATGTTCCACTCTAAGGGTATTGGTTTCCCAATTTTTAGTACATTTTGATTCTTCGTTGGAGGATTTTTTTCAAGTTTTTTATTAGTTTAGTGTTGTTATATTACATCCGCAATTTACACAAATAAGATTAATATGTCATGATCTGGCTTTTGGAATGGTGTTAGTTGAACATGTTTGAGATTTCTGGATCCCTTTTACTGACTTTCAGAATAATGACTATGAAATATTTCAGAATACCTCTGGAAATATAGGGAAAAATAGACCATCAGTGCAGTATTTTGAAACGACCTACAACAAAGCACTATTTCCTCTCTCAATAGTATTAGAATGACTTAATTTTCTACTAAATGGATAGATATTATCCTCCCAAAAAGTGTGGTATATTCTTTACCAAGCAAAATAGTATGCGAAATCGGGTTCACGGACATAATAAAGATTGGGAAGACATCCCTACTGACATCATTAGGAATCTTTAATAGATTTTATTCTAACCTGATAAATACCTCGGCCCAAAATTCTGATTCTGATTTGTTACAAATCGCAAATAAACTTAGCTTTGGAATGTTGTATTCAGGATTAATGCCTGAGATTTGCTCCAAATAGTTTTTACAGAACTTGTTGCCATAAACGAGCAAATAATATATTTTTTACAATTTTGGTCTTTGTAATACATTTGTTGCGTAATGTCCATATCTCTAAAACTCAACGAGTTACAACTTATTTTCTAGGAGTTTGACATAAATCATTTACTCATTGAGCGATATAATTATTATTTTATTTATTTATTCATTCATTCATTCATTCATTCATTCATTCATTCATTCATTCATTCATTCATTCATTCATTCATTCATTCATTCATTCATTCATTCATTCATTCATTCATTCATTCATTCATTCATTCATTCATTTATTTATTCATTTATTTATTTATTTATTTATTTATTTATTTATTTATTTATTTATTTATTTACTTATTTATTTATTTATTTATTTATTTATTTATTTATTTATTTATTTATTTATTTATTTATTTATTTATTTATTTATTTATTTATTTATTTATTTATTTATTTATTTATTTATTTATTTATTTATTTATTTATTTATTTATTTATTTATTTATTTATTTATTTATTTATTTATTTATTTATTTATTTATTTATTTATTTATTTATTTATTTATTTATTTATTTATTTATTTATTTATTTATTTATTTATTTATTTATTTATTTATTTATTTATTTATTTATTTATTTATTTATTTATTTATTTATTTATTTATTTATTTATTTATTTATTTATTTATTTATTTATTTATTTATTTATTTATTTATTTATTTATTTATTTATTTATTTATTTATTTATTTATTTATTTATTTATTTATTTATTTATTTATTTGGTGCACGAAACACGCTGTATATGTCCGATTTCAATTAAATTTGGAATGTGCGACGGTTAGTTCAGAATTTGGTCGATTTAGTCTTGAAATAAGTGTGCCAAATTATATAGAAATCGGTTCAAATTTGGATATAGCTCCCATATATATTCTCTGCAGATTTTAGGCATTTGATGCACGAAACGCGCTATATACAGTGTTGGTCACACAATTAGCACACCCCACTACCAACATTTATTTTGCCTAAAAAGACCTTCAAAAGTAGTTGTATTGAATGAAGTATTTGTACTAATATATTCTCAGTAGTATGCTTAAAGAATAAAACGCAATATAGAAACTGAAAAATAACTGTCAATTTGAATAACCTCGAAAAATATAAAAAATGCCCTAAATTCACTGGACACGTAATTAGCACACCTTAAAAGAATCACTAATATTGTGAATAGTTTCAATATTTTCGTCCATATTCAGTTTTAAATCCCTTTCGTTTGGGAATAAGTTCCAATCTGCTAGTTATACTCTACACCAATCTCCGAAATTTCAGTGTCAGAAGGGAATTATATGGGGTACACTTTGGGTCCGAAGGACTGATGGAAATTTCAGTTTTTTTGTGTTTTTTATCGAATTTTTCACATGTAAACAAATTCATTGATGCAAGTAGTTCATAGAAACATCAAATAAAACATCATATTCTTGTTCATCTTTGTAAATTTGCGAATGGTGGGATGTACCCACCAGCAGTGTGCATCTGTAAAGTCCGTTTGCCACAAAAATTTTCATTAAAAGCTGTAATATGATGTTTTGAGCTATTGATTTTATAAATACTTATCCATCTGGACTGAATTTTACCGATATGTCGTGATGTATGCCACGATAAACCTATGTTCATCTCTATGGGACCTACGCAAATTTCAATAATTTTCTAAACATAAGGCAAATGGGAGATAGTCTAGTGATACCGCAAGATAATATGCTTCCCGGAGCTTAAAACGATTAAATTTAAATTCAATAATCCAGATAACATTTATTTTGAATAGTATATGCCTACTTTCATGGATTTTAACCAATTTCAGCAAACCTCAAAATCCTTTGTTGTTAGAAAGGGTTTATACCTTTAAACATACTCATGTGCTACGTGTTCACCTAGTGATTTGTTGACAGTTTAGTAGTAATAGGTCTTCGGTGTTATTCAGACGTGTAATTTGTAATAACAAATGGTGTTATAAGTTGATCCTTCTTCACATAAGGGTGCATTTTATTGATCTTCTTTCTATAAACCCCTTCCAAATCGAACATTTCCTTGAATGAATCATCGACCTTAAACACTTTTTGAAAAGTTTTTGCACTTTATATTTAAATTTCGGTAATCGGTTAACAATTCCAATAATTTCAGATCCAATTGTACATTTGTTTTTAAAGTTTTGGCGACTTTCTGGCGTTTAAGAGTACATTACGAAAAATGTTCCACTATTGGGATATATTTTGAGATTCCGAGGTGATAAATTATTTTTTCTTTCAAAACATGATTTGTTCAATACGTTTCGAATATGAATTAGCTTTAATATAAATAAATTTTTGTATATTAATTGAATTAAATTAAAAAATCTTAGGGTGTGCTAATTATATGTCCCCTTCATAATTTGGGCGTTTTCACAAAACTTTTATTTTCAAAAAAACACTGATAATACTATTCACTTATATCATTAAATCTGTTAAATACATTATAGAAAAGGATTTTGTTTACGAAAATATTTCAATTTGCCGTAACAAAACTCTTAGCTGACTGAAATCATTTTGCCCCAAAGGGGTGTGCTAATTCTGTGACCAACACTGTATGTACGATTTCAATAAAATTTTTAATTTTTGGCGGGATTTGACCTAGAAATAAGTGTGCCAAATTATATCGAATTCCGTTCAGATTTGGATGTAGCTCCCATTATATTTTTGACCGATTTAAGGTATTTGATGCACGAAACACACTATATATGTCCAATTTTTGAAATTGAAATTTGGACTATGTGAAGGAATTTGGTCTACAAATAAATGTGAAAAATTATATCGAAATCTGTTCTGATTTGGATTTAGCTCCCATATATATTTTACATATTCACAGTGGTGTAGGGTATTATATAGTCCGACTTTGATCCTTTCCTTACTGGTTATTTATTTTTTTTTCTAAAATAACAAATGTTTCACAGGTATAAAGAAAAAATTGTATCGATAGATTTTAAAAAAATTAAGAAAAAATAGTAATCAAAATAAAAAAAATGAAAATATACTAAAATGGTTTGCTGATAAGCAAAAGGAAATCTCAGTTTTTAAGTTTCAGCCACGGAAATGCGACTGTTAAAATCGTGTTCAGTTCGAATTATCGGCTATAATAAATATATTAACAATATTTGCCTTGGCTTCTTAACAAGCTTATCTAAAGTGTAAAAGCGCTCCATTCTATACATTTATTGTACTGGTCTTATCATTGGTTGTCATTATTTAATACGGCAACCCTGTTTTTCAGCTCTTTTTTAATTCTTAGAGAGTATTTTTACATTCACCTAAATGCACAGATAGCCCAGTGAAAAGGTGAGAGAAACCCCAATATTGCCGATGTGCTTGTGTTAGTGTAAAACGAACGATTGACATTTAGCAAAAGGAAATCTCAGTTTTTAAGTTTCAGCCACGGAAATGCGACTGTTAAAATCGTGTTCAGTTCGAATTATCGGCTATAATAAATATATTAACAATATTTGCCTTGGCTTCTTAACAAGCTTATCTAAAGTGTAAAAGCGCTCCATTCTATACATTTATTGTACTGGTCTTATCATTGGTTGTCATTATTTAATACGGCAACCCTGTTTTTCAGCTCTTTTTTAATTCTTAGAGAGTATTTTTACATTCACCTAAATGCACAGATAGCCCAGTGAAAAGGTGAGAGAAACCCCAATATTGCCGATGTGCTTGTGTTAGTGTAAAACGAACGATTGACATTTAGCACGTCAACGTAATCGTAAATCACTCGAAGCTATACGATGCCATTGTATTTTTTGCGAAAGGCACAGGATCTGGTATTTATTGTTCGTGAAAAGTTGAGACCGACTACAACAAATTTAATAGAAGAAACAAAAAAAGAACAAAAAATCCTTCCCTCCAGGCGAATGAAAGTCTTAATAATTCGCACATGCACATTATAGACAAAGAGTTCTTTTCGTCCGTCCAACTCCTCCGTCCACATTCAACCAGTATTTTATTTTATTATCATCTAATCAAAACCTCATCTCAGCTGAATTTTCTCGTAAAATTCTGTCACTTCTCTCAAATCTCAATGATGACACATTGATTGTGTGTATGTGTGTTTGTTTTTAATTCCGATACGCTCTATGACCGATAGAGACATATGCTGATATAATAACTTGGTTAATAGAAAGCCTTAACGTTTACTTAACACACTGTTGAGTCACTGCTCTGCTCTTAGTATGTGCCCCATTAGGATGTATTAAGGTTGGGGCAGCAAATAACAAAAGTTTTTTTTTTCCCTCACCTAACTGTATTTGTTTTTCCTGCTGCGAAATAATCTAAAATCACACAGTGGTTAGGAGAAAAGACTAAGCTTTCATCGATTGACATGTATTTATTTGCCATCCGAAGGAATGCAAAGAAATGATAGGGAATAATGTAGAATATTTTAAGAACAGTTGTAGGGCTATAAAAAAATTGGCCACATATTTACAGTCGTTTTAACCATGACTGTCCTTAAACGATTTGGCAAAATCTTTGCACATCGTAATGTTTCTTCCAAACTCAGATCAAACCAAGATGAACCAAAAACTTCAAGAATGTTCGCAGAAGTACGGAATGGTACAATTTTCGAAGCCAAAACGATGACCTGGGTGATAACCATTTATCATAAACATTTCTTACTCACTAGCTTTGTTCCTTTACGTTAAAGTTTTACAATTTTTAACTCGAAAAGTGTTCGTTAACCCCAAAAAGTAGAAAAACTTGAAGCAACATTTAAGAGAGAGCATGCCAAAGTTACTCTCTTTTACTACTTTCTGCTCGACAAATTTCGTGGTGTAAAAAGTGGAAAATCTGTCAAACTGCTGATTTGATAATTAAGACAAATAAGAAAACAACGAAGTGGGGGAGATACCCTAAGGAAGAGATCAATATGGACCCTTTCGAAATTAAACTAAAGTTGGACAAAATATTAGGATATCCAAAGTTTGGACTAAAGCGATATCGGGTGTATGGCTCAGCATCGAATTTAAAGTTTGAACAAAATATTACGAAGGCCAAATTTTGGACCGATATTGTCCATATTCGAACCTGATCTATGTCTGGTAGAAATTACGATATGCAAAGTATGGACCTATCGGTTACTGCCTTCAAAAGTTATCGTGCGCACCATTTTAGCGAAAAGTTTTGAACTTTTGTGGGGGATATATGGACCATCTTCGAACTTAAACTATGTTTGGACAAAATATTACGAAGACCAAATTTTGGACCGAGTCAGTTGCTCCGATCGTGAGTTATCCTGCGCTCCAGTCATCCAGACAGATGGACGGACATGGATGAATCAACTCCAAATCGTTTTAAACGGATTTCGACCAGACATACTTGGGGTCTAAAACCTATGTGTTCACGCTTGGCACGGTGGTGCTGAAGGTTTTCGGCAATTTACACACATACAAAGCGATTGCTAAGAACGAGCGCAACAAAGAGAACAAATGTTTTGATTTTGTTGTTTTTCAACAGCCAGTTACAAAAATATTTGCAACAATTGCATTTTCTAAAATACATACATTCACATTTTTTTGTTCTCTTGTTGGTCACGTCTGTCCAAAACCCATTATTTCGATGAGACACATTTTGGTCGTATGAAAGTGTATAAACCCTGGTTAGCCAAAGGGCTGAGGGTATAAAAAAATCAATTAAAGTGCACCGGTTTTGTTGGCTCAAAAATATTCTTTAGAATTCTTCAGAAAGAAAAGAAAACTATCTGCTTGGAATATTACTGCTACATTCATATGTTCTCAAACTGGGCGTTTTTGTCGCACCTTCAAAAATACAATCACCACCTTTATTTCCCATAACCTCCTTTTATTGACACACATTAATACTTATGGGGTAGTCATTCATTTGACGAAAATGAAAAGAACATTTGCCAAGGGCTGTGGATATTGATGATGATATTAGAAAAAATTATTACGATGAAATGTCTTCAAAGATGTGAATGTGTAGGTGCTCGGAAAATGCTGTCAATGGCCGATGAATATCTAAAAAAGTATTTCGGCCACCAAATGAACATTTAGTTTGTTCTCTTTGGTTAATTTGTAGCCAAAACTATGAAAAGATAATTCAAAAGTGAAAATATTTCGTTACTTTCGATATTCCTCCATAACAATGTGCTACACCAAAATTATGCAGGCGTTCTAATGTACCAATTCGGGGTTGTTGGAGTCCAGAATACCTTTGGAGACGAGAACACCTTCGGTTTCTTTAGGTCACTTCATTTTTACAATTTTATAACGGTAAATGTAGAGGGGTTATTGTGAACATAAATTTCCCGTGAGTTTTCTCACTCTCTCCTTTAAGTTGAAACGGTTGAAAGACAAATCTCACGGGGAATTTTCGTTCAAAATAAGCCTGTATATTTTCTTAGTAGAGTCGAACATTATATTTCCATTAAGCCATTTGTTTTTTAAGCCTTGTTTATGAGAATTTATTTGAAGTGTGAAAAAAACGAATGAAAAAAAAACAAAAAATTGTTTTCATCGGACTCTAGCTGCTTAGAAGACAACAAACAATATAAAATTATTGTGTTATTATAAAAATATTGAAAATTAGAAAAAAAAACAAAAAATCGGTTAAAAAGTAGATGAGTTGTGCATTCGTAATATTTTGCCCAAACTCCAGCAAGCCTGCCAACACCAACTCGCGGGGAGTTTCTGATTTGTCAGTCCATTCTTCTTGAAATACTGGTTCAAAGGCTCCAAAACCCAAGTGTAAAAAAACTCTCAAACTTTTTCTAAATTTTCTTCCAAATTTAGTTCAACTTAATTTAATATTTCTAGTTCTCTATAAGTCAGAAGTTTGCTTACTAAAATGTTTGCACTATGTGTCAATGATTTTGGTATATTCCCTCACCTATTTTGAAGCAAACTCGTGATACAAAATCAATATATAATTAATTCTCTTTCGAGTTGAGCTGTTAGGCCTTTAGAGATACATTGAAAAATTAGGAGTCTACCGAAGTCCCACGCATCCAACCATTACACTACGTTTCACGGGTGGTAAATCCGATCTTCAGGTGTATTAGGATGTTGTTTTTGTGGCAGACGAAGGCAAAGCTTGGTAACTGGTATATATATCGAACTTCATTAGATAAATGTATATGCGAAATTATGTCAGTTAATTGAAACTCCAAACTTTTCCTATAGTCCTGCTTTGGTAATCCCATTTTCCAATGTTCACAAATACTATGGTAAGTTTTATTCCTACATCATTAGTAATTGCTCTTCTATATCAGAAGATTTTATTTTTTGATCATCAATTATTGTCTACTAAAGTTTTTGACAAGTTGATGGTGGCTTAGAACGCTAAGACGCCGGCAAACTTGACACTCAGTTGTCGGAGACCCAGGTTCGAATCCCAGCCTGGCTCATGCTGAAATTATTTTTTATTTTTGCCTTATTAAGGCGAAGGCCATTTATAGCAGGACTATAGGAAAAGTTTGGAGTTTCAATTAACTGACATAATTTCGCATATACATTTATCTAATGAAGTTCGATATATATACCAGTTACCAAGCTTTGCCTTCGTCTGCCACAAAAACAACATCCTAATACACCTGAAGATCGGATTTACCACCCGTGAAACGTAGTGTAATGGTTGGATGCGTGGGACTTCGGTAGACTCCTAATTTTTCAATGTATCTCTAAAGGCCTAACAGCTCAACTCGAAAGAGAATTAATTAAATATCACTATAAATGGCCTTCGCCTTAATAAGGCAAAAATAAAAAAAAAAAAAAAAACAAAATCAATATATTTTATATACGGAATAATTATTGTGTTTGCTTCTTTTTTTTTTTGTCAGAGACTGAGGATATATCTCCGTCAGCACGGCTGACTGACACTTTCTTACATGTTATTTTTATTGTTTATTTATTGGGGTTTGACCTTGTGGCAGCTGGCAGGTTGAAAATACTCAATTATTATTTACTTTAAAAATATTATTTTTATTTCAGAAAGTTACCGTTGACTTTGTAATTTTCCATTTTCATCAACTTAGCATTGATTTTCATAATGTATTTTATTTATTTATTTATTTATTATTTTTTTTTTTTTTTTGACAATCAAAATAATTTTAAATTTTTCTAGTTAGTTCTAATTTGTCTTTTGAACAGAAAACATTAAATCTTGTTTTAAAAAATATTAAATTGTTGTGGTTGTATTCATCCAACACAACAAATTGGTGACCCCTGAAATAAGAACTCAAAATAAAAAAGACTATAATGACAACGAACGCTACAAATAAATCATCAAACCCATCTCACTCAACAAATACATCCTCAACAATGGAAGTTTCACGAGTAGCTGTGAAAGCTCCTCCATTTAGGCGTTCTAATCCGCTGCTTTGGTTATAGCAAATAGAATCACACTTCATCATGGCCGGGGGGATTACGCAAGATTCTACAAAATTCTACACATTGTGGAATCGATTGAAATCAATATTTTGGAGAAAATTGCAGTTATAACCATCAATCGTCCTGCTGAAAATATGTATTACACGTTAAAAGGCAAACTTATTAGCAGCTTCTCGGATTCTGAGGAGAAGCGTCTCAAGAAGCTTTTTACGAACATTGAGCTCGGAGACAAGAAGCCTTCAGAACTGTTATCCGAAATGCGGTCTTTGTCTCAGGGGAAAGTTTGCAACGATATTTTCAAGCAGCTGTGGATGCAAGGACTTTCGACACAAAAGAAAGCAATTTTATCCGTTAGTCAAGACAGCCTGAAAAAATTGGCAGCGATGGCCGACAGGATTGCGGATAGCCACGAATCAGATGTAAGCAGCTTCTCTCCATCAAACACTCGTTTAGAAGAAATTAGATGCCCATTGCACGCAGATGGATACAAGAAACCGTGTTGCTTTGCTAGTATAGTTTTAAATTTGGCTAGAAAGGTATAAAATGTGTTGCCCCATGCAATTATAGAACTCCAACATCGTCTTTGGTGACGGACGAGTGTACTCCAGAAGTATGTCGCCTGTTTGTTCGAGATACTAACTCGAAAATCAGGTATTTAGTAGATACAGGAGCGGATTTAACGGTGTATCCTATATCATAATCAATGCGCAATTTGTTTTGTATGTCGCTAACCAAACACCAATCAGGACGTATGGCACAAAAACATTTTCCATAGATTTGGGACTGAATCGACAATCTTTTTTTAATAGATAGGATTATATATCAATTTTTAATTAAAATTGAAAATTTCAAAATGTTGGTTACTGTAGAATAAAAACATGTGATTGCCGACTTTAAAGTGATGCGTCGTGGTAAACAACATCTGTGGTATTCCCCAATACTGTTGAACATAAGCATTTTAACTAGTAATTAGGTACCAAGAAAGCTACACCCTAAGATATGAAGAAAATTTCATGGATTAATATACATTCATGCCTATCAATCGAAATTTTCCTCGTCCACCATATATTACCATCAAAGCAAATTCAATTATGCTTGTTGATATTGAATTGTGTATCGGAAAACTCCCTTTCTTCCCTTTAATTAAAATTTCCTTAACTTGTTGAATGCACTCCTCCTAGCCATGTTAGATTTGATTACTTTCTTATCATACGAGAGTATCTTTCTGTTTACAAATTTGAGGTTAATAAACAAAAATTACCGAAATGCCAAGAAGCTTGTCAAATATGTATATATTTGTACGTATGTATGTTCTTTGTTAATCTTATGTAATTAATAAAAACAAAAACATTGAATGGCCTCGCTCATTTAAAGGGATATCCAGCCAAACACGCGATATTCATTCATCAGCAACAGGGGTTTCTGATTGATTTGTCACGTGCTTGATGGTTTTTAACATTGTCACACAACAAAAACAACCCAGTCCACATAACGCAATGCCATTTACCCACCGACCAGGGAAACCATCCATAAGGAGCCAAAGAGGGACGCAGAGAAAATGATAACAAGTCCCTATTTGTTTCGATTGACGCTTATCTAATCAATTATCTTAATAACGCTTTCAGTGTTACTTTATTGACAATGTTTTATATTTTTTACACTTCCTCCCAACCCACATCATATTTTATGTTCCGCTCACCCCATAAAAATGCAAGCCAGACACGATTTGTTGTTCATTGAAAATAAATAAAGAGAAGTGGCCATCCTGTGCGTTTAGAGCTTTTTTATGGTTGGAGTTTATTTCTTAGATACATATGTAGACACGTAGATATGGGTAGGTGTGAATATTAGAAGATGGCAAATTTACAGTATAAATTCTGGATTTTTTTTAAACGTTTCTCAGATTTATTTTTTATGGGTTTAAGTTATGATAAAGATTGGTTATTAAGGGTTATTGAAGAGGATCACAGGGGGATTATTTTTGAGGTATGGAATAATAACTTTTTTGCAAATTTATTAACAATAGGTAAGCATTTATTCGGAACGTCCACAATCGTTAAGATAAATATCAAACAGTATTAATATTTTGTCGGCAAATTCATTCGTCCAAACCAGACCACAAAATGTGGGGAAAAGGATAACGCTTGGGTAGCCGGTATTCAATCGTTTCATAGACGTCTCAAAGACTGATACTTTTTATCTTGTTTTTTATCAAGTTTCACGACTTCCACGAAAAGCCACATAACATAATGATGAACATCTTACGTTTTTATTCACAATTAAGTGCAGGGCCCTATTCCACGAAACAACTTATCAACTTTTCATTTTGCACTTAGCAATATTTTTGACAATTCGCAAATTTGTCCGTTCCAGACAGAGAACCCTTATTAGTTGAGTTTGCTAAGTTTTCAAAAAATGTTTGCCTTCTTTTTTATTTCTGTTCCACAAACGTCATCTTCTGCTAAGTGAAAAGTTGTAACTGCAAAGTGTATTTTGCTAAGATTTTACAAAAAAAATGTGGTCTTTCGTTCCACAGAAAACTTAGCATTTTGTTTTTGCAGACCAAATTTTGATAGGGTAAGTGTATCAATAGTCGGCACTTTAAGAGTTTGCCTAATTTCAATCCTTCGCCATTCCGAGACAATTTGATCAAATGCAATGAAATAAAGCTTATTGGCTTCGAAATTTAGTTTACTTTCCGATGACATAAAGAAATGTTGAATTATTTCTTTTAAAACTTGTGAAATTTGCGAATTTGTTAGAATAGTGCTTTTTTGCTAGTAGTCGGCACCATTTTCCAATAGTCGGCATAACATGTTCCAATAGTCGGCACCTTGTGTTTTAGTATATAAATGTTCTTTTTGATTATTTTAAATAACAAAAAGCATACTTTTACACAAATAATACATATTTTAACAGATATTGCTTTTAAAAAGTAAATAAAATAACGATTTGGAATTCATTTAAAATTGTTCGTTTTAGATTTGTTTTAAACATAAACTAAATTGTTTGAAAGGTCAATAGTATCTGCAGTATTAGTTCATATTCCAAATAATTGTGCATCATAAAAGTAGGGAATTGTAAATACATTGCTTAAATAAATTAGTTGGTGCTATTGTCGTCAACTATTACCCAATTGCCGGCATGACACAAATGTACGCACTTCAAACCATGCCTAAAATCACTAAAAAGTCATAATTTTAATCAAACTATTTTTATTAATTAGACTTTAAAATATGAGTTTAAAATTTTTGTACAATTTTAAGCTAAAAATAACGGACAAATCGCGTGTTTTCAGTCTCATGCCGACTTCTGGCAAACTATACATTTTGTTGTCCCTAAAGTCGGCATCGGCAAAAATTCCAGAATTAAAATAATTTTTTAATAATTTGTTTTTCTAAAGTGTTCTTTTGACTATTCTCTACGAACACAACAACAATTTTGTATTTTTTTTTTTAATTTTAATATAATTACAGACATTATTATGTTGACGTCTCCACTAATTTTTTCTTAAGAGACATGCATTTTCGGTTGTGGTGAAAAACACCTACCACCAAAAAGTTAAATTCCGATATAATAAGTGGTCTTAGCTCAATGAAATTTTACACAGAGTTAGTTGACAATATTGCTGAAACATTTTTAAGATCATTTTCATATTTTGTTATAGTAATTATGAGTTATTTGAACTCAAATACGAAAGGTGCCGACTACTGGTACATGCCGGAGTTAGGAGCACTTACCCTAAGTGTGCCTGAAATTTGCGGGGTAAACGTTCTCATTGTTAAAGTAAGTAAAGTTTTCAAAACGTTACGAAGGGAGATGTTGTTCGGAAATGTTGAAAACACGGTAATGACAAGAAATTATAAGGATGAACCACATAACACAGTGCAAAGTGAACTTCGGAACAACGAACAACTTAAAATAGTGCGCGCGAGTGAACAGTCAAGTATCAAAGTGTTAAGTGCAGTTGCACAGCTGTCGGGTAACTTCCAGAACTAAGCGTGTGTGATTGCAAGCATACTGGTCAGTGTTAAATGCCAGATATAAACTTTTTTCCCGTCCGCATTCGTTTAAAAAGTGAAATTGTGAAAACATGGAAACCGAAGCCAATAACAGCGAAATTGGTGTTGAACAACTTGGTAGTGATGATGGCAAAACCGCTGTCGAAGATTGCCCATGAAAAGAAATCTAAGACTGGTGTAGTCCTCAATACTGTGCCAGCCGTAAGTGTAAAGCCAATATGGTAATGGAATCTACTTGTCCCCAACCAAGCAAGCCAGCCATGATTACTCCACCGGTGCCTAGGATCAACATGCTGAGCGGAAACCGTTCATCAGATTCGAAGCCGAGAAAACCACAAGTGAAGAAGGGTGTCAGCCCATCAGCAGTCATCCCTGAACCTGAAAAGAGCGAAGCTACCAACCTCGGCTAAAAACGCTGAGAAGGCTGCGGAAACTTCAGCAATGAGGAAGAAGAAGAAGGCCAAAAGGAAAGTAAAGGTGATATTTTCCAATGAGCCAACTAGCGAAGCTATTACGTATGACCAAATGGATACATCAGATGACGCAGCAGCGACTTGGAAGGGCGCCTCGTCCAAAGCCAAGGGTAAGTCCGTTCCTATCATAACTGCTTGTAATATTAATGTTAAAAAATGACTGACCTATTTAAAACAGAATTAGGGCACGGAAATGTTGAGGTAGATTTAGTCAATAGGTCAAATACGTCCTTTCAGCTATATTCCTTAGAAGATAAGGTTTGTTAGAGAGGGTGTGCATCACTTTACGTATTGCACAAAAGATCAAACGCCCCACTCAGTGGTCAGAGAACTTGACGGGTGACTTTTACAAGGAAGATGTTACATTGACTAAGGCAGTGCCAAACCTTAATGTAAAGCAGGCATATAGGCATAGCTATGATAAATGGCTGGTTCATGTTAGTAGAGATTCAAACCTTTCAGGGCTCTACAAGTTAAAACTTCTTCTCTTTGATAATGTTATGATAAGGAAAGTTAGGAAAAACGACTTAACGCAATGCAGAAATTGTTAGAGGTATGGGCACACATCCACAAATTGTGGGTTATCCTTTAGATGTGTGAAATGCGCAGGTTCCTATGGACCACGTAATTGCCATATTCCCACCGGCAAACCCCAAACCAAAGCTGATTGAAAAAGTTAGTCCTAGTGGGGAAAAGATTATGGTTCCTGAGTTTACACTTAAATGTGTGAATTGTGGCAAGAACTGCTAGCAAAAATGAATGCTACAACAGCTGTAGACTCAACCTAAGGCACAGAATAGATTTGCTCGGAATAGTGGGACTTTCATACTCTTCTGCAACAAATAGACAAACTCTAAATAATAGCTTAGCGTGTTGCGCTAGGAAATCACATAGCCTCTGCTAAAGAAAATGTGGAAATGAGCGAAGTCTTAAAATCATTTGAGGTATTCGATGGAATATGTAAAGAACATGTTAACAATGATTTTTTTACATGTTTTTCTATGGTCCGTAGTCTCTCTAAGGACATTACCAAGGTAGACAAAAACACCCAAATGAAGGCAATGTTTGGGATTTTTACATCACTTTGTTCTAATGATTAGACAAATTAAATGCATTTTTGCCAACATCAACTCCTTGGTTTCGAGGTCCAAGAGACACTATCTACGAGCGTTTCTTGATGACCATCGGCCGGAGGTGATGATGTTGGCGGCGCATAGATTGTCTGATCACCACAACTTAGTGATGGACGGTTATAGATGTTTTGTCCATGACGTAAAGCATGAGTTTGGTTGCGGATTCGTAGTTAGTCGGAGGCTAAAACATCTGGTATCCAGCTTCACCCCAGTGAATGAAAGACTTGCTGCAATTCGAATAAAATCTAAATTCTTCAACATCAGCTTTATTTGCGCTCATGCTCCCACTGAACAAAAGGACGAACAGACCAAAGATATATTTTACGAGCGCTTAGAAGAAACATATGACCGGGTAGTCCAGGGGGAGGTACTGCTATTCTTGTGAAAGATTACATAAAGTGTGAACAGGTGTCAATAGATACTGGTTCAATAGAAAGTATTTGTGTGAAAATGACTAGTATTGACGGCTCTATAGTGTTTTTAGTTTCTATGTATGCGAGACCTCAGGATGAACTGAATATAGCAGATCTAGAGTACCTACGTACTCTGGCCCTTGATGGGGAGCTTGTTGTCGGCGCTGATCTTAATGCTAGACATACTAGCTCTAGGGGCAGGATAGTTTTTGACTTTTTAACAGCATGCCCTGACCTGGTTTTTGTACCAACTATTCGTCCTACTAGGATACATAGAGACACCCCCTCATTTATTGACATTTGTATGGCGTCACTAGGTATCAAAATTGATGATAACGGAGGCAGAGGCATCAACACTCTGGATTGTAACTCCGACCACTTAGCAATAGAAATTTTATTTAGAGGGATTACCCCTGAGCGTAGAGAACCACGTACCCTGTTCAATTTAAAAAAATGAATAGGCGTAGATTGAATAGGATGCTATCGGAGGATTTACCTTCCTGTCAACTCCCCAATGATAGGAATGTTAGTACTCAGGAGATAGATCAGTGCGTCGATTTAGTGGCGAGCGCATTTCAGAGGGCATGAATGACTCCATTCCTAAGATCATACCTCGGCCGAGGGGCCCTCGTAAACTTCCGCAAAATGTCCTAGACATGATTAGTGAGAAAAACCGGTTACGGAGAACTCTTCATCGTACAAGTAACCCGGGTAGATACGAAACATTAATAGCAGAAATAAAAAATATGGATAGGATTATACAGGGTGCAATAGCACAATATGAAAGTATCCAGTGGACGTCATTCCTAAATGTTATAAGAATGAACGATAGAGTATATGGGAATGTCAAGGCAGCAACTGAGCTGGCATAAGTGTCCTATTCCCGATCTTATTGATAACAGAGGAGCACCCATCATCCTTGACGAGTGTAAAGCAAACAAAATTGCTGATAGTATCGAAGATTCTGGCATTTCTCATGATATTTCGGATGACAATATCCAAAGACAAATTGCAGCCTTTGAGGACAGATCACCCCTGGTTAGGTTTTCTGTAGATTTCACTGCTGACAATAGTACTCGTATAATACTAGTCTTTGGCATCAGCATAACTTCATATCCACTTCGGATATAGGCTCAGACATAGGCCAAGGAAAAAGTCCAGCGGACCTGACGGTATTCCGGACATTGTGTTAAGGGCAACAGATACTGTCACATGGCAAACCATTTGCGTTCTGTTTAACCACTGCATTAATCTGGGATACTTCCCGATTGCTTTGGAAGACCCTTCCAAAACTGATAGCTACAGGCCAATAAGTCTTTTGTCGGCATTTGGAAAATTATTTGAATTTTTCTTTTTGAGAAATATTAATAATGTAATCGAAGATAGAGACATCCTCTGTGATAACCAATTTGGTTTTAGAAGGCGACTCTCCACTTCACATGCTCCCACAGTTCTAGGAGGCTACGTGAGCAAATGTCTGAACAACAGGCAGATTACCATAGCAACCAGTCTTGACTTCGCCAAGGCCTTTGACAGTGTTGGGCATGAAGGCATAATATACAAAATGAGTAGATTAGGTTTTCACCATAATACCTGTCGCTTAGTTGCCGATTTTCTAAAAAATAGGAAATTCAGGGTAAGAGTTAAAGACACCTTTTCCACGGTTAGAGACGTTACAGCGGGGGTGTCACAGGGCTCTCTTTTGGGCCCAGTGTTGTATAATATATTTTTGTGTGATATTCCCCAACCCCCAATGGGAGATCTCCTCCTAGTCCATCCTAGTCGCAGCGGCAGGAGCGCATGCTGAAAACACAAACAGGCGCATCAATGAATATCTAGGTCGCCTCTCTACGTTTTTTAGTAGATGGAGGTTAAAACTTAATGTCACCAAGTGTGAAGTCATTGTATTTAAAGGGTTAAAGAAATATTTCTATCCCAGTGCTAGAGGTTTTGAGGCAGCGCTCTCAATTGCAGGGCAACCAATACAAACCTCAAATCGGATTAAATACCTAGGAGTTGTTCTCCACTCGAAGTTTCAATTCATAGGACATGTAGACTACATTTTGGCAAAAGCAAAGAGAATGTTCTGGGCACACCAACGCATAATAAGACAGTCGGGCCGGTCTTAGCCAAGAAGTGAAATTATTGATCTATAAGCAAATTATAAGACCTATAATTGCATACGCTTTCCCTGTATGGTATAGTATCTCTTCTCATCAAATGGAACGAGTCCGACAATGGGGGAGAATGGTTCTCAGGTCTTGCCTAGACATGAGACCCCAGTTAAATGAGGATGGTATTTGGAGGCTTCCTCACAATTCTGACGTATATCTTAACACCTCTTTCGATAGGATAGACGTGGTTTTAGTTAGAAATGCGTTAAATCATCTTGAAAAGGCGACATACTTGAGCAATAGCCAGTCTTGAGAAGGTTATAAGTGTTGAACACCTAATGGAGTCCAACTATCAGTCACCCAGCACAGCAGCCTTATTACATAAGATAGGGAAGGACTACTGTATCTGGATGGAAACCTACAGTTCTATCACCGCAGATATAAAACCTTTGACATCTACAATACGGTGTACAAGGTCGCCCAGTAAACGACGAGGCGCCCTTCATATTGTAAATATTTTATCTTTATATTAGTCTGTAAGTTAGATTTTAAGTAAATAATAAAAGATTAATAACTCCTTTTTAAATGATTCATTTTTTTATGAGATCACATGTATTACTAATAAAATTGTTTGTGTTAAGAATATAGTGCGCATATGCAAATTAAAAAGTATTATAAATGTAAACTTAGAAAAATAGAAATATGCTAGGTAATCTAAGAACTATTGTTTGGCGTAAGTTATCACATTATCGTTTATGAATTTTTAATCAATAAAAATGAAATTGAATTGCCAATAACAATTTAATTCTGAACTTCTCTCTCCCAACTTGCACCCTCAGCACCATCGCCCTCAGAACTTCCACCCTGCGAACAACCCCATTCCGAACTTCAAACCTCCGAACCACCCCATTCCGAACTTCCACCCTTCGAACTTCGACCCTGCGAACCACCCCATACCGAACATCCAACCTCCGAACAACACCCTCCGAACCACCCCACAAATCACTTAGACTAAACTCTATTTCAGAGTTTTTTATTTTATTTGTATTTTTTTCACTTTTATTATATTTTCATTTAATTTTTATATATTGTTATTTTATTTTTCATTTTTATTTTATTTTTATTTTTCTTTTATTTTTATTTTATTTTGATTTTTAATTTTATTTTTTTTTTTTCATTACTCACTTTTAATAACACCAGTTTCTTTTCATTTTTGTTCTCGCGTACCATTTTTACGTGTCTTATTTATCATTTCCAAGTAGAAAATAATGCAAAGAGGATAAAATGTTCTGTGGAACAAAACAATCCACACTTTGCAAGAGAACGGAGAGATTTAGTAAGATCGCGTAAAAATTAAGCAAGAGATCACAATCACTTTGCGAAAGAGAACAGTGATAGTCAAATTTGCTAAGTACAAGGAGAAACTGAAAAGTAATTTTGTGGAACAAAAAAATTATCACTTTTCAAAATAGCTACTTTTTGATAAGTGCAAAGTGAAAAGAGATAAGTTGTTTCGTGAAATTGGGACCAGGTTTTTCATTTTGAATCGAATTGCTTTGTAAGGAACGTTGACACTTTTTATGATTTTCACTATTAAAGAAAATTTGTGAGAATGAAAAGGTAATGTCATTTTTAGGTTTGCGGTAGGAACTAATAAACATCTGAAACATTTATTGGATTCTTTTATGGTAGCTACTCCGTTTACATTCAATTTAAGGGGGAAAAATTGCTTTTTTATTGATGTGTTTTTTTCGTTGGCTACCTATAAAGCATGATTTTTTATAGAAACAAATTTTCTGAGCGGTAATTTTTTAAAGCACTACTTAAAACTTAAAGCCATATGGAGCAAAAGATCAACCTTGCAACATATATGTAGCTATCTGATCAACCAACTTGTGCAAAGGTTAGGTTAGGTTAGGTTCAGGATGTGCAGCTGCCATGTTGACAGCTACTCCACTCGGAGACCTTGAGGTCCATTGTGATCATCCAAACTATTAAATTATGTGTGTTGTAGAGGTGGAAGATGTTGTAACTTGTGCAAAACTAAAAGAACTTCTGGAAGAGTACGAGCGGTGCGGTGCAGAAAAAAACATAACGTTAATTCATTAGGTAATTTGGCCAGTTTTTGAGACAAAAAGTCGATTTTGCAACTATTAATATTAATAATTTTTCAGTTGGCATTGAAAAAGAACATGTCAAAATTTATGAATATAAATAACATTTTTCAAAATACCGCCATTATCGCGGTTTAAATTGCAGTCAAACTGAGAATTTCTAAGAAAAACAAAAAAGAATTACTTTTTAAGGCCAATTTTAATGTGTTTAAAGCCGTGGAAATATAAATCAAATATAAATTTATGTAAAATGGAATAGATTGACCATTGCGAGTGGAATTTATTTAATATATAGTATACTTTAAAAAATATATATTTTATTTTTCTTAAACTCACTTCATAAAGACATTTACTAAATTGGCCGTGATTTTGCCACCTAAAACACATTACTGAAAGTCTTCCGCATTGATATTAATAGGTTTCAAAACCCGATTTTGCCCGTTTTTAATATTTATTAGTTTTTATTAGGCCACTTCTCCAGAAAAACTCGTAAAATTGTCGAATTTTGGGTTGACGAAATAAATAATAAACATAAAATTGTTGATGTTTACAATTTCAGTGCAAGTAAAATAAGTAATGATAACCAATTGTTCGTTATATCCGCGGTTTTCTATAAACGGTTCGACAGTAGTAAGCTTTTTATCTCTCTTTTGCATATTAATCATTGATTCGGTTTGAGTACTGAATTCGTCTTTATTAACGTATATTTCAAAAATATACAAAATTATAATAAGAATTCGTCTAAAAATCAACTCGCGGAGTCAAAATTTTTGTTTTCAGCAGTTTGTTGTGTATAAGAAAACTAATGAAAATGTCATTGCAAGATTTAGCTTTGTTCGTTATATACGTAGTTGCTTATAACCGTTGTCCGTTATATCCGAATTTGTCTGTAGAAATCTTTGTTTTATCTCACTTCTACATATAAACCATTTAAAAAGTTAAAAGATCGTTTAATTCCGCCGTTATTAATTTTTGTCTCAAAAACAGGGCAAATTACATATAGTGCATTGAATGAACTGTTTGACATCATCAAGGTAAAAGGCGAAGAGGCAAGTAACCTCTACAAACTGTAAATTGAGAGCAAAGGTCGCATGCATTGGTTATTCCAGTGGCAAGCCTGTAGCTACTAATGCCATCCACCCACCCAAGCAAAGGAGGGCAATGGAAGCGAATGTGTCCACGCTTACCATTTCATAGATATCTGACTGTTCAGAAAGTAGCTCGGACTCAATCGACAGCAGTACAGATAGTCTTTGGGAGGATGAAAATGCAACAATAACGAGCACAAGGAAGCATATCACAACAGTCATTGTAATACGCCTTGTTACAAGCTCAAAGCTGACATTCAATGAAGCAGCAACGATGTTCCAGCAGCTTAGCTTAGCTTTCCGCTGAGGTTATTGTAATCCCAATCCAATGTCAGTCAGGAATCCAACACACTACCTACTACAAAAAAGCTACGCGG
Organism: Musca autumnalis; assembly: GCF_047663935.1. NCBI lineage: Eukaryota > Metazoa > Arthropoda > Insecta > Diptera > Muscidae > Musca > Musca autumnalis. The sequence goes on from NW_027411866.1 coordinate 57,582,963, forward strand.
GTTAAGGAGTACTTGTTAAGCATGCTTTATCTGGAGAAGTGGAGCATGCACTTTGACGGCAAACATCTTGAGACCTTTAAATATCAGGCCGTGGTCCTCCAGAATGGGTATACAAAATTAAGTTGACTGAAATTCAAATTGAAAGATGGCAAAGCTCAAACAATCTCCAGAATATGTTAGACGAGTTCAATCTCTGGGTATCAATGCCGATACAACAAGCGTGGAATACGAAGGCTACTAGAAAAGTTACTGGTCTAGGAAACACTACGTGTTGCCAGGCGGCATTTGACATTTCCATTAAAAAGTTTGACATTTTTACCCTACCAAATTAACGCGTGACTATTTTCGTCCGATCATTTGTCACAACTTTCGACGTGGATCATGCAACGATGAAATTAAATCTTTGTATGGCGTTGAAGCATCCTATAGTACTGTGAGAAGCTGGTAACTGCTGTTGTGCCAGAGAACATTGATGATGGTCATGTGACATACCGTGGAATATAGGCATCTTTGAGCATTTCTTCCACCAGCATACATTCGATATTGCATGAACAACTGTCCGTAAAAAAGGTTTGTTCTCGTTGGATCCGCACAATTTGACATTCGCTAACAAAATCTCTCGGAAGAACGTATCATTGTGCACCATGACAATGCTAGACCAAACACATTTTTGACCGCCCAAAACGTGGAATTTATGGGTCATCCGCCGTACAGCCCTGACTTCGCCCCCAATGACTTCTTTTTATTCCCGCAAATGAAAAAAGTCGTAGTCAACGATTTTCATCGCCAGAAGGTGCTGTTGAAGCGTTGAAAAAACTATGAATTCAGTACAATTTGATAACATTTTTTATCAATTACATGGGATGGCAACCCACCACCAGCCGTTGTTATTCCAATCCCTGAAAATAAATCATTTTTGCAATTTAATTGCAATGGACTCCGAGTTAAGATCAAGGAAATAGTGGACTTCCTGATTCGGAAGAACATCATGGTCGCGGCGGTTCAGAAAACCAAGTTGTGATGTTTACAGCGTACTGAGGAATGATCGCACCAAAAGTGGAGGTGGGGGATTAGCTTTCCTATTGCTCCAGTCTGCTCAATACACTCAATACCTATCTCGCTTGAGCCTGGCTCTAATGACCCGTACATGGAATGTATAGGGGGTAGCAGTCAGGTGTGGAATTGTCGATGTAGAGTTGCTGAACGTATATGTCCCGGCGATAAATAGCTGTACTTCAGGTTAAAGGCCCAACATTAACCCGCTTTTGGAAGGTCATAACCGTCTGGTCAAGGGGGACTTTATTGTTCAACATTAGTTGTTGCATTCGGGTACACGGAAAGAAAATTACGTTGTATCAATGACATTTGACATTGATTTTGAATCAACGTAAGACTTCATTGTATTAATGAAGAAGTTTCATTGTGTTTCATAAAATAACTTTCATTATTGTTTCATAGTATAAATGTGAAATTTTATTGCAATAATAGAATTGTACTTCTAACTACAATATTGAATTAATAAAGAAGTATCATTGCATAATTGAGGAAATTTCATTGGAATAATGAAGAAACTCATTATTCTTATTTAAAGAAACTTTTCATTTATTCAATGAATCTCTACGTTGGTTCAAAATTAATGAAACATTTTTCTTTCAGTGTATTGCGTTGGCTGAGCAGTTAGATTGATCTACGTTTTGCAGGTCAATGAGGACGTCACAGTTCGCCAGACATAACCATCGTATCACCTGGTCTGACAAATGACGCCACCTGGTACCTGGGATCAGACCATCTCCCCATAATTGTCTCCATTAGCAGACCGTCCGATTTCATAAACTCTGTCACCTCCGTCCTATTTCATCAATCATGGGAAAACTGATTGGCTGAGTTTTAGAGAGTTCACAGAAATCTGCCCAACCCTTCTGATATTCGCATAGCAAAACGGACGTTCCGAGATATTAATTTGCTGCCATATACCTGATGGTCGAATACCCGAAGTGAGGATGAACCACCACAATTTACAATGGATGATGTTGCGAATGTTATCAGGAACGCTAAGTCATACAAAGCGTTGGGCCCTGATGGAATCTCCATGGTAATGCTGAAAAAGCTGGATGTGCCAGGAGTCAAGTACCACACTAAAGTTCTCAACCCGTCGACCCACCCACATCATTCCCGAAGTATGGAAAATGGGTGGGGTGGTCCCGCTATTGAAAGCGGGTAAGGATGCCAGCAAAGGTGAATCGTACATACCGATTTTTCTGTTATTAAGTCTAGTATTGTAACTGGGATAAAAAGTTCTTATTCCCCTCCTCTTTGTATGTATCTACACACACCTTGATCCTCTGAATCAATTGCATATTTACTTTAAAAATGTAATATTGTTTCATGGGTGTTGACTACAGTAAAAGCATTAAGAATAAGCAGGACCCCTAATGGATAAATTACATTGCTGTTCTTTGCTGACCAAAGACGCCAGTCTGCCTTATGTAAAGTATGAAATTCTAACCCAAACACCTCTGTCATACATAGGTTGCGAGGAACAAAATTGTCGCTCTATTATTAAAAATTCAGTGTTGACTCTACATTTATTTCCATTTGTTCGGTTGGTTGCAGTGATTCGATGCTTTTGGACAATATTTTACAATTCCCAACAATCTGCCCTCCTCTTGGTCGTACTAAAGGGATTCGAAAGAAAAATCGACGCACATATGTGTATTTACGTATGTATGTATTGGTACGCACTTAGTCTTTTTTCACCTAACAACGTTTTGTGGTAGGTAGTTGACAAACTTTGGAATCATTTATTTTGCCAGACTTCAAGGCGACTACACAGAACAAAAGTATTCCCCCGTTGGTATTTACTTGCTTTTTTTACGAGCATTCAATGTAATATAAAAAGAAGGTTATAAAATTATGGTAGAATGAATATATACATAAAGAACTGAGTTTGGTCCCAATAAATGGTAATGGAGAAGATGAACACTGACCATCGATATTGAATGATAATGAAGTCTCAATTCATTTGAGGAATATTTAATATATTTTTGTAGGAATATTCTTCTATAATTGTAATGCGTAAATATTAAATTGTCATTTTGTTGGTTTGGAGTATTGTAGCATGCGAACAGTTTGCAATAAAACAGCGCAATTAAAAAACCAGTAAGGAAAGGATCAAAGTCGGGCGGGGCCGACTATATAATACGCTACACCACTGTGAATATGTAAAATATATATGGGAGGGAGCTAAATCCAAATCAGAACAGATCTTGATATAATTTTTCACATTTATTTGTAGACCAAATTCCGTCACATAGTCCAAATTTCATTGAAATCGGACAAATATAGCGTGTTTCGTGCATCAAATACCTCAAACCTGCCTATAATATATATGAGAGCTATATCAAAATCTGAACCGATTTCGATATAATTTGGCACACTTATTTCTAGGCCAAATCCCGGCAAACATTCCAAATTTTATTGAAATCGTACATATATCGCGTTTCGTGCATCAAATACCTTAAATCGGCCGAGAATATATATAGGAGCTATGGCCAAATTTGAACCGATTTCTATATAATTTAGTACACTTATTTCTAGACTAAATACCGTCGCACATTCCAAATTTAATTGAAATCGGACATATATAGCGTGTTTCGTGCACCAAATGCTTTAAATCGGGCGAAAATATATATGGGGGCTATATCCAAATCTGAACCGATTTCTATATGATTTGGTACACTTATTTCTAGACTAAATTCCGTCGCACATTCCAAATTTCATTGAAATCGGACATATATAGCGTGTTTCGTGCACCAAATGCTTTAAATCGGGCGAAGATATATATGGGGGCTATATCCAAATCTGAACCGATTTTTACCAAAATAAATAGAGTTCGTCCTTTGGCCAAAAAAACTATCTTCCCCAATTTTCATGCGAATCGGACAATAAATGCGACCTGTACTTTGTTTACAAAAATACATGGACAGACGGACATGCGTAAATCGACTCAGAAAGTGATTCGATGTATATCTATCTATCTCATTTCCTTTTGCATGTTACAAACTAATGCACAAAGACATAATACCCCTTACCACAAGGTGGTGTAGGGTATAAAAACAGACTTCAAGAATAATGAACATGGAAACTGTGACTATACTAATGTCATAAAATAGAAAAAAAAATAACTTTTTTATATATATGGTAAATTTCAAATTTCCTTTACAATTCCATCGAGAAAAAATTAAAAAAAATTTTGACAAGCACATTCACGATTTTTGTTACATGGGTTAAGAAAAAAATCGTGGTTTCAAATATGTTCGCGTTCACTAAATTGGATGCTGCGCCCAAAAGTTATGGGGGGTTTTATTCCCTTATAAAGAAAAAATATTTAAAAATTCCCTTTGTGTTGTAATACCAAAATGTATATATAAATCGGTAACAACATTTAATATCTATCCGTAGACGCCTAAATATTAGCTAAATTTATTTTCATTTTCGCGGAAAATCAAAAAATAATGAAGGAATCTTGGAGTAAATTTTATTTATTCTTACTCAGAGTCCATAAAAATCTCTAAAAAATAAATTAAAAATACGTACAGAATCTAGACAATGTCCAGAAAAATGTGAGACCAAAATTTTATTGATTAGGATTTTAAATTGCATATTGCAGCTACAACAAAAGACAAAAGTTTATTGTTGGAACATTATTTCAAGAATATATTTTTTGGTTTAATACGAAAAATTTGAGAACATTTTTTGGAGTTATTCTACTATTTCGCTAAATTTCCTAACAAAACCTGAATTATTTAGCTAAAACCTCTTCAAGGAAAATAGTTTATCATCGTGAAAGTATATTTGCATAGTGTGATAAGCAATAGAATTAGGAAATAAAGAGTGATATTGATATTACAATCAAAGAAAAAACATAAAAGTTAAAAACCGTATAACGCGCGAAATAGTTAAAATCAGTTGAGGCGCATGTGCTTTTCGCATAGAGCGAGTGCATATCTGTCAATATGTTTGCATTTTTCCATGTTTCATTTAACCGCCAAAGTGTGCCATCAGTTGCATCTTACTACACCAAAATGCTTCATGTGGGTAAAAATAACGCGATGTTCATATGATTATAAGGCGCATCCGATTTCAGTGACCCCCTGTTAAAAATACGTCAATAAGACAAATTTTATACAGATTCGTCAAGAACCGCGGATGTGCTATCTGATTCTATTTTTGGTTAAATACGAATACTACTCCCGAATCTCTGAAATTCATGACACACCTTTTTGACAAATATTATAATCGTGTATAAAGGAGTTCATTTATGTAACAAAATTTAAGGGCAATCGCGGTTAAGTATGCGGATTAGTCAAAATAAAATTTTGCTTATTTTCCTATTTTCAGGGTATCTATATCAGCGGTTTTAGTGGATGGATTCGATCGCGGTAGGGCTCATTGAATCCGGCGCGGAAAAAAACTAAAATCACGCGGGGTTCAAGGGTACCTGAGTCACAATTGTAAATTTTGAAGCCAAAAAATAGGTTTTTAAAGCAAAATTACGCACCAAAAATTCGACTTTGGACGACTATGACTAGGGAGCTGTGGAGAGCACACTTATGAGATACACATCAAACGACGTGGAATCACGAGTTCTACAATCCAATAAATAGATTAGGTCATTATCTGGTTGCGCCCTCCAATTATAAGAAAAATTCAAAAAACCCTGATTTCAAAACTTCAAAATGTCAGCATCAATTTAAGGGGGATGCACTGTATATATCGAGAAGTCACACATTAGAATCATGTTGCCCAAGGGGTATTCTTCAATTCTTTCTTTGAGCTCAGGTCTGAATTTTCCCTGGTTTGACCAGAAATCAAGAAAAAACACAAAAAAGCTTGCTAACTTCAACACATTTTTACCCTTTTTTTATATTACCACCAACGCAGCTTCCACGAAAATTATTTGTTATGGTCCATATTATGAGATCGTGGCTAAAACACTTCAATTAATATAAATATATTCATATTTTATAAAATATATTAACAGTTCGCGACTTATTAAATGGTGAACCTCAACTTCAACGATTGTAAAACTTTTTTGAATATTACCATAACACTATGCAACACTGAAAATGCAAACAACTTCTTGTAGGTATTTTTTGAAAGTACATATTTAGACTACAAAAACCCTAGTAGGGTTTTGTCCTGTCAGATTCAGTTCGGATTTTATGGCCTCATCTAAACCGGGCTAAATCTACACTTTTTGGCATTTATTAGGCCTTTATCTCAGAAACGAATAGGATTTTGGTCTTGCTGTCTTTAGCAATACTGTAGCCCTAAACTAGTAGAACTTATCTTTTAAAAAAAACCATATAAGAAAAACTCCATCTAGGGCATCAAAATCTATAAAATATAGAAAATTTTACATAATTGCTGAAATTCTGGCCAGTATCGGCTAAACTATTGGGAGTTGAACCAAGTAACCATTTGCCAAAATCTTCCAAATAAAGTTCTTAACAATTATTTAGAACATTCTGAAAATCTAAAATGCTTACTTCATGTTGTTTCAGCGGTATTTTGCATCATATCTTTTACAACATGTATTTCAAACAGAGTTCACACCAACAGTTTATTCTCGCATTTCGGATTTCACTACATAATTGACATTTTTATTAAATCGTCGTTGAAAATGTACTGAAAACAACGGCATAGAGGCATTTTACAACTATGACATGTTCTGAAGAGTTGGGTATTACATTCCAGGGAATATTGTATAAAAATTGGGGCATTTTTGCATATATTTTGAAATTTGGGGCAATAAATGTAGTTTTTTGAGTTCATTATTTCTCCAAATATTTTTTTCTTGTCCTTATCTACAAATTTGCTTCAGAAGCTAGAAGAATATTCGCATTGGTTTTAGAGATATAGCCCCGAATTTCTTTAAAAACTCAATATTTCACCATGTTTAGATGGGGCCATAAAACCCGAACTGGATCTGACACAACAAAACCGAACTAGGGCTTCTTGTCCTTTGGGTCTCTACTTTCAAAAAATCCTCAGTTCGAATTGTTTGCACAAGATCACCTTAAAAATGTTGCACAGTGTAATCGGACTTAACTACCCATGAAACGTAGCATAATGGTTCAATGTGTGGGACTTCGGTGGATCCAATTTTTCAATGTACCTCTTAGGACATAACAGCTCAACTCGAAAGAGAATTAATTCAAATATCGCTATAAAATGACCTTCACCTTAATAAGGAAAAACAAAAAATTATATCAGCATGAGCCAGGCTGGGATTGCCGGTGTCTTAGCTTCCTAAGCCACCATCAACTTGTCAAAGCTCTCGATGTCAAATATTGATGATCAAATCTTCTGATACAGAAGGACAAATACAAATAAAGGTGGAAAAAGCTGTCATAGTATTTGTAATAACGCACATGTTGTAGGAAGTAAGGTGTTTGCATGAATTACAACAATTAACAATTTTACAATAACAACACAATTGTATGGGAACTAAATGTCAATGGCAACGTTTGAATACTAGGGTCTTTCCAAAATAGTTCAGAAAAATTTACAGGATATAAATGAAAATATTAAAAATTTACAGCCAGTTTCTGTATGTCGAAAGAAGAATGTGTGCGAATGAAACACGCCCGAACTTTAGTTTTCAAAATAATTTTACCTTTGCTTTTGCTTCAAAACAAAAAACAAATTTGAAAAACACACAAGAGTTTGGACGTGTTTCTTTCGGACACATTCTTCTTTCGACATACAGAAACAGGCCGTTAATTTTAATTGGCATCGAAATTACTCTACACCATTTTCACATTCGATTAATTTCAGTTATAATTCGAACATTCTACTTGTTATTTGAGAATTTCAATTGAATTTCGAATTATTTCATTTGTAATTTGAGAATTTCATTTGAAATTCGAATTATTTCGTTTGTAATTTGAGAATTCAATTTGATATTCGAATTATTTCATTTGCAATTTGAATTGTTTCATTTGTAAATCAAATTATTTCATTTGTAATTCGAATTTTTACATTTGTAATTTGAATTTTTTTCATTTGAAACTCCAAATGAAAAACTTCGATTTACAAATAGAATAATTTAAATTACAAATGGAAAAATTCGAATTTCAAATGAAATAATTCGAATTACAAATGAAAAAATTTAAATTACAAATGAATTAATTCGAATTTCAAATGAAATTCTCAAATTACAAGTGAAATGCTTCGAATTTCAAATGAAATAATCAAAATACAATTAAAATTCTTCGAATTACATGTGAAAATGGTGTAATAATGTGATACATTCTACACTTCATATAGATAAATCATAGAACAGATTGGACATCTATTTATTAAATTTTGGAATATTCGGGGTAGATCCTAATATATTCTGACAATTCATTTTTTAAGATTGTCACTTACACCTTATATTATTAAAGCATTGAGAAATAGGGTTGCCAGCCAAGTCGGACTATAGGAAAGGTTGGAATTAAATTACTGACATTAAAATGGATGCAGATCAATCGGAGTCGTGAAAAAGACACTCCAATTCCTTACATTTTAACAGCATTTGGATGCGATCCAACGATTGACATCCATTTCTCACATTTAGCAAGCAAGCCAATTTGTAGATACCTACAACTACAGAATTTTTTCAAAGATGGAAAAAATGTGCATCAATTTCTAAAATTTTTATATAATTTGATTGTTTTTAAGTCTGGAGTGTTACCCCCAATGGCTTAAACTTCATCATTACTCTCTATTACAGAGAGTAATGTTTTTCAAAACGAACTGACAGTGTTGCAAAATTTTACGTATCGCCACCAATATCATGATTTCATCCCGACGAATGGAATTATCAATTGGCTTCTCAGTTTATGAAATGATGCCTTTTTAGGGAGAACCCGAACTCTTTAAGTGTCTAGTATTCTCATATGAATGAGAATCACACTCACTTTTTGGCTTTTCATATAAAATAAAAAATACAACCAAAACTTGGGAACATTTTTAAGGTAACTCATGAGAAAAAAATTTCCTAACGAAGTGCTGTTGGAGTACTTGTCGAAATCTCAACTGGTGATGGGAAGAAACAAACTCCGTTGCGATTGAATTTAATGAAGAAATGTCATAATCTGTGTTAATGTAATAAAGTTCTTATTATTCTTGTTTTATACAAACAATGAATTCTTTTGGGATAGTTTGCAATGGCTTCATTTTTATTGCATCTTTGAACTGCATAAAAACACGTTCCGAAGAGTGCCTTTAAATTCAATCCAAATCACTGCAACAAAACTTGTGCTTTGGATGCAAATTGGACTGCATCCTATTCTACCCTAAAGGTTTAGTTAAAATGCGATTCCTAAGGGATAGTAAAAATGCAGTGCCGAAGGGTTAGTTAAAATGCAGTGCTAATGGAGTGCATCTTTCAGTAGTCACGCTCTTGTAAAAATCATGAGTGAAAATTCATAATTTGATGCACTTCCAGATCACTTGTACATATGATTTAACTGTATCTTTGGAGGCAAACATTTTGCTGGGGTTCTAATATGCCTGATGATCGGACTTACCACTCGTGAAACGTAGCATAGCGGTTCAATGTGTGGGACTTCGGTGGATTACATTTTTTAATGTACCTCTTCTCTTAAGTCATAACAGCTCGAGAGAGAGAGAATTAATTCAAATATCACTATAAAATGACGGATACTGAAATTTAAAATTTTAAAAATATTGTATTTTGAGTTTTTGCTCTAAACGAGACGGGCAATATCTAAAATCTTGTTATGCGATTGCAGTGTTCGCGATTTCGCATAATTTAATTAATAACTAAAATGTATATCCTCGAAATAGGATCATAAACCACAAAAATCGAGGACCTTATGAAGATTTGGACCTATGTTCATAATTTTTTGTAAGAAAATATTTTATTCTAAAAAAATTATGCAAAATACCAAAGTTCTGTAAAAATCTATTACAAAAAGTGCTAAAAACTTCGTAGCATAAACTGGGCCTATATAATTTTTTTACAGAATACCGAATACCATCCACCCATTCGAGTGAAGGAGGGTAATGAAAGCGACTGTGTCTGTCCGCTAAGCGATCCCTGATTGTTCCGACGCGGACTAATCCAACAGGTGTACAGGTAGTCCTATGCCAACAGGTGTACAGGTAGTCCTTGGGAGGATGATATTAAGGAGCAAAAGGAAGCATACCTCAACAGACAATGCAAAACGCCTTGCTATAAACTCAAAAATATCGCCCAATAAAACAGCAACGATGTTCTAGAAGCTTTCTGCTGGAGGCACTGAAATCCTAGCCCCATGTCCACAGACAAGCACGCTGGAGCTGAGCTGCCCGTGGTCCTTAAGAATGAATCTAAAGCAATTAAGTTAGCTGCACTCAAATTGAATAATAGGAAATCTCAAACAATAGCAGAAGTCTTCAGAATGTAGTTCAACCTCTTAGGATCAATTGTGATGATTGTTGCCAATACAGCAAGCGCGAATGCGGGCAAAATCACAAGCGTTGCAGTTCGACTGCAGCAAAAGTTCGAAGAAAAAAGTTATCCAGCACCCAAGTTCATCGGTTGCCAGCGCCATGGATCGCGTTCTTCGCATTGTCATAGAGGATAAGCTAGCTCTATGTGTCGACTAAATCACCAAACATCGAGTACTTTGAAGAGTAATTATGATGAGTTGAAATCGGCCTTCAGCAATGGTAAAACTGTGATTATGGAATCAGGCGACTGTTTAAGCAGATCAAGCAGATCCAAAACATCTGCTATACACCCACTCCATTTTAGCTCTTCGTGCGTTTATTCTTCGAAGAACTATGTGTAGCCATGAATGACTACCAACAAGGTCTCAAATGCTTGAATATTCACTGGAAAAAAGATAAATATCCAAACAATATTGCCCGAGAAGCTATACCCGCGATGTGAGCATGGATTCAAAGATATGCAAGACCTATACAACTTCTGCAGTAAGAAGGACAACTTCCCACTGAGATTCACCCTCTCCAAACACAACGTGTTTGATAATCCTTGTTTTCCTTGGATTCGTTTTTTAGCCACAAAAAATTTTGTTCATCGATTGTACAAAAAGCGATTTCGTGAACATTCGCCTTTGCCTTTTAAATCAATAATTTTTTATCAAGCTAATAGGTATATAATGTTCCACTATACAATTATGTAATTATGTAACAAATTATTTTATTTTAACCCTTCGTTGGACACCCATATTGTTTGTCATATTCGTAACACATGTCAAAAAATCCTTGTATCTACTTTTCTGGTGATCATTTTGACTTCATTTGAAAGGTACGAAAATTTCATGAAGCTACCTGGAATCTCAGGTTCATAGCTTTATCGTAACCCAGTTAAAAATGCAAAATAAAATAAAAAAGGCCTGGCCAGACTCTGGTGTCCAACGGAGGGTTAAATTGTAACGACTTTGAAAACATTAGCAAGGTGTGCAAGGTATTGTATGTAATGTATGTAATAACAAAAACGAAACAAATACCCGAAATACCCTCTATTTGTTTATGTTTGTATAATTTGCGAGAAAAATAGTTGGGATTTTCTCTCGTTCAATGAAACAGAAGATGAAAAACACTATAGTTGTCTCATCGGAAATGAGTTGATCCCAAATGTAATGTGCCTTTATCGATTCGATAACAACGATAACAGCTGTTTTGTGAGTATGTTTAAAATGTTAAATATAGGGATTTTTATGAATGTCGATATGATCCAAAAATGTTCTTGAAAATGTTCTAAAATATATGTACTTTATTATTGTAGCTAAGACACAACCCGTACTAAAGTGGTTTCTGGTGTGTCAACGACACAAGGTAAAGATGGCGCTGCAATTGTACATTCATCAATTGTTAAAAATAGGGGGGAAATTGAAGTACCAAAAATGTGACATTGAAATATAGGGAATAAACATTATTGTGTTTTTTCAACCTTTCGTTAAACATATGTACATATGTATGTATATACATATTTATATTTCAGCTGGAAAATTTTTAATTTCAGCTTTAATTTTTTTACAATTTTTTCGATCGCATAAAGGAAAAATTGTTATCGTAATAACAATTTGCAGATTCTGCAACAGACATTATATGAATATATTTCATCATAGACGAGCCATCAATTTCTTATGAGTAGACAATTTTATGCAACTCCTATTTTTGGTCCGATTCATGTCAAATTTTGGGACTGGGCATATTTTTGGCTTCTGATTAAATGGCAATCGAAACATATGACATATGCAAAACTGTGCAAAATTCGTAAATTTTGCATATGCAAAAAATAATATGCGCATATGCAAAAAATAATATGCGCATATGCAAAAAATAATATGTGCATAAGCAAAATTTATGCATTTTACATATTTTCTTATGCAACAAATATTTCAATAATAGGCACAAAAATGTTTGTGTGTACAATTTTTCTGTTTAAAATTCTCTTCAGACAAGTCAATAAAATAGAGAAACGTATAACCAAAGCCACAAACTTCAAAAAATCGAAAATCGGGAGGTATCGTTCTATGGGGGCTATATGAAGGCCTGAACTCATTTCGGAGGGATATTGAGGACACAACCTTCAAAATACCAGAAATCCGGAGGTACCGTTCTATGGGGGCTATATGAAGAAATGGACCCCAAGGAAGGCTCAATACGAAATTTCACTCATTTCGGAGGGATATTGAGGACACAACCTTCAAAATACCAGAAATCCGGAGGTACCGTTCTATGGGGGCTATATGAAGACATGGACCCCAAGGAAGGCTCAATACGAAATTTCACTCATTTCGGAGGGATATTGAGGACACAACCTTCAAAATACCAGAAATCCGGAGGTACCGTTCTATGGGGGCTATATGAAGACGTGGACCTATACTGACAAATTTCAGGTGGAAAGTTGTATACTCTCAACGAAGACTTTATACAAAATGTCAGCCATTTAAGTGTGATGTTGATGCCACAACCTTCAAAATATCGGAAATAGGGAGGTACCGTTCTATGGGGGCCATATGAAGACGTGGACCCATGCGTACACATTTCAGGTGTAAAGTTTCACACCCCTAATGAAGACTTAATACCACATTTCAGCCATTTCAGTGGGATTTTTAGACCACAAATCCTTGTATATATGTTTGAATAATTATTTTGACAAGTTTGAAAAAATTATGTGTTTGGTTTTTTACTACAAAAATATGAAAAAATATTCTGGCTAATCCTTTACTAGAGTACTTAAAATTAGTAATAAATTTCATCAATTCAAATTTATGCTTGCACTTTTGTAATGAAAATAAAATTTCACTGCGTGGCATAAGTATTTTGACAAAATTGTTTTATCGATTTTTAGACCTCAACAATTATAAACGTTTTATTTATACTTATGATTATTATTAGTTACGGTAAAAATAATATGTTTCACACACATCTGTACCATTATGGACCCATTTACGGATCGATTTTATTTAGGGATATTGAAGAGATTTATCATTAAACAACATTTTCGATGGAATATTTTGCGGATCTCCACTTTTTAATGAGAGTAAGAACATTTTTCTCTTACAAATGTGATATTTGAAGGAAATTACTTGAAGTTTGAAACCGAAATACGCTCCAAACCTGTTCCACAAAATTCAGCCTTACCATAGTAGCAGTGTTCGGCAAATGAATAAATAACACTTCGATCTGTTTACAAACATGTAGTTACGAAAGATTATTTAAAGTGCCAAAATATTCATTACAGTCCACAGCATTATCGATAAAAATTAAATATCACAGTATTTTAAATGGTGGATCAACCTATTCTGATGCATGGGAATATTTGGGCATGACAATAGGATCAGAAGGACATTTATTTCACAAAGATATCAAACTTTTTGGCGGTTTTTTGACACAAGCTTACTGAAAAGTGTATTTTAAAATTAATTATGTTCAAATATATTTTTATCAGACAAATGATTTTGATAGAAAACCTAATTGACAATTTTTGTGGCTATGATTTATCATCCGAGTAGAATAGCAAAAAATGACTTCAAATTGATTTTTTTCTAATATTTAGAGGTTCTAGTCTTAATAGAGAGTTTGCTTTGACGTCGAAATTGCTCAGAAGATGAGGATTTGTGCGCGTAAGTAAGATTAGATTTGCAATTCTTCTCTATTTACCGGAAAGCAACTTCTGTAATTTCATATTTTCTGCCTAGATCGCGCATATTTACAGCGTTTGCAGTATTTTGAGATTTATTCGTTACAAAATAAATAGATAATTGTAGCAATGTCTAAACATTAGCTACATTTATCACCGAAACTGTAATTTTAAATTTCACTACAATTTTTGACACCAACATTCCCTATTTTAATTAAAAATCTAAGACTGTCAAGTACATTATTTCTTAAATGTTAATAATTTAGATAAATTAATTAATTTTGTTACCAAAAAGTTCGATTAAGTACCAAAAGTAACATAATTATGACATGTCAAAATACTTATGCCGTTTCGCGTTTGCCTCCCTTTTTAACATTCGCCTACCTAATCACAAATAGAGCTGGAATTTTTTTGATCCACTAATTTTTATTTAGCAGAGAGGACAAAGAAAACCCCTAAGCTGTTCATATCCCGTTATATGAATGCTGACAATAATTATATGCCTTTTAAGACTAATGTAAATTTGGTCAAAATAATTATGCCGGGCACTGTATGTCAAAATATGCACGATATGCAAAATATGCAAACATTTCTGGGCCTAATTCGTTTTATTTTGCACCATTTAGTACTTTTCGTACACATGTGCACACTTTTCCTAAACCACCTCCTTATGTCAACCGTACCTTTTAACCTTGATTCTCACACCAAATTTCAATATTTAATCTTTATCCGTTCACAAAATACGAATTGGTACCAAATTTAGTACACTTTAGTACTTTTCGTACTCTTATAGTTCGAATTTCCAAAAACCTTTTAGCACATCTTTCCTACACTCCATCAGTGACCTTCATTCCAAATTGCAAAGTTCTAGCTCTACCGGTTCGCCAAATACAAACGGTACCATATTTAGTACCTTTTAGTACTTTTCGTACCCTTCCAGTTCGAATTTCCAAAAACCCAGCCTTATCTGACCCCTTCGGACCAAGAGTGATCCACACCCAAAATTTCAGGATTCTAGTTTCAGCCGTTTCGTAAGGGCGTTGATGAATCAATGAGTCAGTCAGTGAGTCATTCACTTTACTCTTTTATTAATATAGATTTGTTTGTGAATGCCTTTCGTATTAAGTAAATCTTCTATGCGGTTTAGGTCCTGTTTTGGATATAAAAGAAATATTTCTGAATATCGTTTTCACTATTTTTTGTATTAAAATCAATCTATTTCTTTTCAACCTATTGTTAATGTTTACCCAATATATCCTATATTATATCCATATAAACATTATACGTTTTGTAAAATCAATAAGGCCACGTTTATATTATTGCATTTTGCAGGGTTAACCTTCTTATTGAAAATTTATTTGACGTATACGCAAAGGAATTGACATTTGAAACCCAGTGGGTTTGTTAAATCCGGTTATATATAAACGTACTATAACCCAAACTCTCAGTTAAACACTCAGTTGTTGTCGTGTGGGATACCAAATAAATAAATAAATAAATACGAGCCCTAACCACTATTAATTCGTACATCAGATATTTTTTCACTGTTTAACATGAAACTTAATTAACATCAAATATATGTCTAAAGAGAATAGATTTTCATAAATTTTTGTAGCATTAATTTTTCAGCCACAATAATGAACTGGTAAACTTTTTTCCATCGATTGGAAAATAATTGTGGCCTGTAGAGCGATTTCGGAAAATTCGTTTTTGGTCCCAATACAAAGTTCTATGAAAAATAAAGAGCGGCCAGAGATCACGGGTTATCGTTAACCGATCGTCATAAATTTTTGTAGAGATCATTTTTTAGCCACAATAATGAACTGCTAAAGTTTTTTAATCGATTAGACCATAATTACGGCCTTTAGAGAATTTTCGTGAAAATGCACTTTTGACCCCATACAAATTACTATGGAAACAAAGTTCGCTCGGTAGATACGGGTTAACGTTATCCAATTCCCGTAAAATTTTACATATAAGGTTTTTGGATCAAATCGAAACAAATTTAGGTGGTAGGAGTTCCAAAATAAAAGTATTTTGTTTTTTACGGGTCGCCCTAATATACATACTTTAATAACACATTGTTGAAATATGCTCTGTGTACGAATTAATAGTGGTTAGGGCTCGTAAATAAATAAATAAATAAATAAATAAATAAATAAAATAGAAAAAAATTCTGGGGGCGTTACACCAGTCTCGAACGATTTAAACGCAAGGTGCTTTTACGGCCTCTCGTTCTTGGGAAGTGATCTGGGCTGTAGTTTTAAAACATTCTCGCCTACTTCGAACTTGGATTTGTCAAACGCAGACTATTCTTATAGAAATCGCTTGAATATGTTTGGTTGATGTCCGGATGTGTTTCCAATATTGCAGTCAAAAATTCCTCTTAACAATTTTTCTAATAAGTCTGTACGGTGGTACAGAAGAATATCTGCTCGAGCTGGTGAGACCCCATTATTCTAGGCATTTGTACAATGCTAGATCATGTTTCTCCCCTGAGCTACTGTCAGTTTCAGGAACGCCTAGGAGTTGTTCTTTACCCCCATACCAGATGATACCAGAACAGCAACCCGCCGCTCTGCTCTGTTTTGAGAATACCTGTTAATAGTTTTGCATGCCAGGGCACGCAAATAGCCTCGTTCCTTGAAGTTTTTGCGTGTATTTTTCACGGGTTTTTCTCCACTGTTCATTGCTAAAACTTCTAGAGATCTTATATTTGTCGGGATCCTCTCCGAGAGCTTCTACTGTAGCCAAAATAATACTAGTAACGTTCGTATAGGACACCTTACAGGGGTCCAGCAGCAATGACGATTTCATGGTTAGGATTTTCATGAAGCCATGCTTGATTCTTTTCAGGACAGATGGTTCATCAGATTCTACGATGCGTTTAGCATCAAAACAATATCAGAAAAAGGAAATAACAAAATGATAAATATTCTGTGGAATCTTAGTTCTGAACTTGTTGACCTGGCATTGTTTGATCCAAAAGGCGACAAAAATCTTAACAAAGCAAAGATGGAAATATCTTCAGAAATATTAGATCCAAACTTCCAAAAAAGCAACAGTAAATCCGAATTTCCAGGAGGCGCAAAAGATGGTAAACTACTTGAAAGTTGCGAACTACATAGCAGAGCGTTCTTCAAGTAGTCAGCTGTACCCAGATAGCTGCAAAACCACATGATGTCTGACGCTTGAAAAAAATTTAAATTAGAACAAAATGTAAAAGACATTTGTTTTCATTCCAAAAATTGATAAAAAGGAAGCATTTTTTTAAATGGACTCATTTTTCGCCCTAAGGCGTACCTAGTCACGTTTATCGGGGCATTAACTTTATTATCTCGAATTCAGACGAATTCAATTCGATTCGATTTGTTTCCTTTGAACAAAAACCAGCCCACTGCTACAAATTATGAGATAGAAAATATTGAATTTTACATAGAACTTTTGATATTTTATGGGCCATTATTACATGTGTTCTTTTACTATCTGATGGATTTTAAAATGCAAAATAAACCAATTTGGAGGCATTAGAAATATAATTTTTACATTGAAAGTTAATGCCAAGCTCCTCCTTGAAATGCAATCATCACTTTTAACTTTAAGTTAACCGGAACGTTATAAATCTTTTCGGTAAATCCAAAATATAACAAAAGAAGACTTATAATAATGGGGTTATCAATTTTTATATTTTTGCATAGTTTAATAATAAAAAAATTTAATTACAATATCATACTTTTATACCCTACTGTCGTAAGAGGTCTCGATAACACAATAATCTGCTAAACAATCGACGTTAAACGGCCAACTATCTTAATTTAGAACACTTTGAAGATTTTTTATGATTTTTCCAACATTAATTGACAATTTTACGACTTTTATGACGATTTTTGGCCAAAAACTGTTTGCATATTTTGCCTATTTTTTGCATATTTTGCATTTGTTTGGCATATTTTTGCAAGTTTTTGATATGACCCCAAATATCGAAAAATTGACCCTTAAAACGCCTAGATCCAAAATTTGAGAAATAAAAAACATGCAAAAATCCGATGTCTACTAATTAGTTTTTGTTTGACTAATTAGTTTTGTTTTTGTGTCATACATTATTAAATCTAATGAATACTTTATTTTAAAACTGTCGGTGTTTTCTTTTATATACTTTTAAAATGCAATGTAGTTTTTTGGCTTTTGTTTTTCTTATGTGTTTTTTCTGAAGCGCTAAATATAAAAGTGGTGGTTGAAGCAGACTTGGGGTTGCAACGAGATATTAAAGAAAAATTACGATAATTCATACATCTTTGACACAATAAATTAAATTTTCTTGAAAACGTCGATCCTTTTTGGGTTCTTATTATACTGAATAATTTTTACAACACGCGTTTGTAGTTTTGACCAAAACTATTGTAAATATAGTTAATTTTACCTCAACTTTTCTGAATTCTAACAATATTTATTGTCCATTTGGCCAAAACTATTATAAATTCTAACAATATTGTTACATCTGAAAAAAAAAACCTTTTATGAATTCTAATCATATTTATTGTCCATTTTAACCAATACTATTTTGCATTGTTGTTTGAAACCATATCTTCTTTTACTAACGTATGCAACTTGTTATGTGTGTGTGTGTTTTTGTGGAGAGCTAGAAACAAAAGGCGGGCGGTTGAAACTTATTATACGAAGAGAAAATAGAAATAGTTTTTTTTTCAAATTTGTGTTTTTTGTGAAGGAATTGTCTATTATTTTAATTTAACTATTTTAATTTAAAATATAAAGAGCGCGTTGCAATCTAATAACTTTTGTAATGCATGCTCAATGAAAACCAAAGAAACGATTACTACTGACACTTGTATTTTATTGCGTAGTTTTGTGTTTCCTTTTGTGTGACTGTTTTTAACTAAGTTCACGATGCTATTTTCTAATTTAGTGGGTTAAGGATGGTTTGGCTGCAGGTTTTTTAAATTTAGTTAAGAAAACATAAAACAAATCACCGACAGCTGCAGTGGAAATTTTTAATAAGAATTATCTCTAAAACCAGTTATATTCAGTAATTTGGTACAACAACACATTTTTTCAACCGATTTTGTTTTGGACATAAAATTAATTAGTAAGTAGGTATCTTCTATTTGTACTTTTACTAAGCGATATTTCTAACACATTTTCTTTTTCTAATTTAGCTTCAAAGTCTACTAACGACTTGGAATCACAATTTTCCTGACCGAGTAAATCACAAGAAATAGTTTACCAACATGCTTTATTTGTACATCAAAAGACGACTCAGTCGAAATTAAAATTATCTTACATGATTTAAATGAGTGTTATTTTAATTTTTTAAAAATCATATATGAAATAAATTATAAAATGAAACTTTTTATGTATATTTTTGTAAATGTAACACATTAAAAAGGTAGGTATACAATTTTTATTCTAATTTATGTCATATTGAAAAGAATCAATAATACGTACAAAGCTTCAGCTTCTATTGTTTAATAAACGGAATATTTGCATCATAATTTTCAGAAATATGCAAAAATCCGTTGTCTATACATAAGGAATCCAACAATATGTTAACAATATATATTTTGCTCTTTGAATATTGTTGGATCAAACCTATTTTTTCCTCTGCGCAGTTTCCAAGATTTTATTGTTTCCCTGGGCTCTAATAATATAGAGAACCCAAATGCGAACCGTTCAATTGTTCCTAAATTTTGTGTTTCTTTATTGTACTTAATCCTAAATACTTTTTATGCCAATAATTCTGTGTAGGTCCTTTGTATTAAAATGATAACATAAACATTTTTCGCTGTACCATATAATTATTTCCAAAGAAATAATTAATTTGACTAATAATACGGATATTTATATAAGATATACAAGGTCGGCAGTCATAGGTAAGAACAAACATTCTAACCACTTCCAGCTTAAATCAATAACATCCAGGTAAAGTGCTATAATTTGAGTTTTAAGATAATCCATATGATTATTTCTAGGGCTGTACATAGCGTTTTTGGTGCATCAAATACATGTAATCGGCCGAAAATATATATACCTTACAAAAGGTATATGTATATGGATACAAAACACCAAGTGTAATTTGACACAAAGTACTCTAAAAGCTTTTTTCGAAAAGTATACAACGAATGATTAAAAGATTTCAAAGTCAATGGCAACATATTATATACCCGAGCAACTCTGACTAGAAACGATCGTTTTAAAAAGGGCGTTAACATTGGTATTTGTATCTGCGGGTTTTCTTCATGATCTGGAAAAATGAAATACATTTAAGAAAAACATTGGGGACTGTCTTTTATAACACTTATAAAAGAACAATACGGAACGAAGTGTAATATAGTCGTCCAAAGCACAACCTAAGAAGTCAATTACAAATGGAGTGACATGCTGCAAAGGGTTAATTGAGTAAATATACCTCACTACTTTATTAAAAGCAATTTGCAATTTCCTAATAATGTAGCCAAATGTCCCAGAAAAAATCTCAATACAGTATAAAACCAAAGGCATAACTAACGTCCGTGCAATATCTTCATCTCAACTGAAAGAGAGAGCTCAGAGCTATAACATTTTTTCAACATATAATTTATTTTTGATACCAATGAATTAACATGGGACTCAAATGTCAGTTCACGATCCAGAACAACTCCAAGACATCTGATACTGTCCACGAACTCAATTTTTGTACTATTGAACATGGCATTAACTTCAGGCCCAGAATTAGCAGAATTAGGACCAAACTTTATAGCCTTCGCTTTATTTAGGTTTAACGACAACTTGTTGAGGGACATCCAGTTCAGCAAATGCAAAAGGCTGACAATTAGAAGAAGCAACAGAATCATAAAGATCGTTCATAAACATTATAAACAGCAGTGGATGTGAAAAATCCAAACTGACTACATAGCTTATTGACTACTACTAATAAGAGCACCAAAAAATAATTACTGGGGCAGCAGCAGAGCAACAGAATCGTCGGCAATAAAATATGAGGAGCAGCAACAGCAGGGCAACAAAATCAGCAACAATAATATGAGCGTATATAAATACTCAACGAAGAACAGCTTCGCAAATAGTATGGAACAAACCAACGTACCAGCAACACCTACGTTCTTCTTCGTGTTACCGGCAAAAACTGTTCATCGCACACCAAAACAAAAAGATGTTGATGGCAATACAGCAACAAAATTACCAGAACTCCAATTACTTCTCCATCAGTGCGTTATTAAACCAAATTTTATTGCATTGTAGGAACAAGACGGGAATACACGCTCTGAACAAAAATATATATAGCATCTCTGGGAAGTCCATACTTCCCGAGATATAGGCAATAAAATTCCAAATTTTCTTTTAAATTATAATTTTCTTTTGCAATAGCCGGCCTTTGGCTGGGAATTTAAGACTTTCTCCTATGGACAGGGGCAAATCTAGGGAACCTAACCTAACATAGCCTGCCTTCGGCCGGGGATTTAAGACCTTCTCCTATGGACAGGTGCAAGTCTCGGGAACGGGCGCAACATTTTCTTTTAAATTACAATTTTTTCTAAATAGCCGCCTTCGGTCGGGGATTTAAGACCTTCTCCTATGGACAGGTGCAAGTCTCGGGAACGGGCACAACATTTTATTTTAAATTATTAATTTTTCTCTAATTAGCCGGTCTCAAAGGCATATATGTCGGGAAGTATGGACTTCCCAGAGATGGTATATATATTTTTGTGTTCAGGACAACGAGATCTACCTGTGGTAAAAATTTCAAAAAAATCGGGTGTGCACGTGTATTCCCGTCTTATGCCGCAAAATATCTTCTACAACTACTTTAAAAAATTAATTATACAATTTTCTTTGCAATTTTCCCGCGAACAAGCTTTTTTACATGCTTGACATTTCAAGGTTGACATTTGGTTAAGATCAAGTGTTTTACACAAAGGAAATTCTTGTTGTTTCCAGATTCTAGTTACATGGCATATAAAGTTTAAAATGAATCGATGTATTATTGCCCAGCACGTTTAAAAATATCTCTACTGATGCCCAAATGAATATATTACCATATATTATCGTTTTAAAGCTTTTTTTGTGCTTAAATGTGGCGTTGTTCTTTTCGGCTTCGTTTCCATAACGATTTGTTAATTTAAAACAGGTCTGCACCAGGGATGGAAAATTCAGTACAACAGTACTTTTTTCAGTGCCATTTTACCATAAAAAGTACCAATTCAGTACCATTTCACATACTCTAGTCCCACACGTTGATAATTGTATGTGCAAAAAATGCAAAATTCACACTTTGCTTCCAAGATTGACATTTTTATATATGCAAATTGTTAGAAATGATAAAAATCTGGATGTATGTATCTTCATATTTGGAATTACCAAAATATGGAGCTCTTCCAACCATTGAGAATCCGAAATACCAATACATCGAACAGTATCGTAGTACCTTCTAATCTGCAATACCTCTTCTATGGGGGCTATATTAGTGCTGGCAAACACCAAATCAGGTTTTTTGGGAATTATTTAAAAAATAATTTGTTTAAAGTTTAATATAAACATACTATACGACAGCAATTAAACAATAGTCGAACTATCGATAGTTTTACCAAATTCCAACAGTTTTGCTACGACAATGTTTAGATGTGTTACGCTGCAGTTACACATGCCAGTAAATTGGTGCCAGTTGAGTACATTTATTATAGTCGAAAATGCCGAATAACACACAAAATTGCATTATTACAGTGTTTTATTTAACTTGCATTGGTGTGTGTTTAGTTCAAATCTGGTAACTCATTTTGAACACAGTTGCAGTTTACCAATCGAACAAAAACTTTGCACACTTTTCAGATTTGGATGACACTACATTAATATGAAATCAAAACCAATATTGATCCATTTTTACACTGTTTTATTGTGTTTTATCTAATTTGTTTTCAAATCTGGTAACTCATTTTTCACACAGTTGCAGTTGACCAATCGAATTTAAAATTTGCACACTTTTTAGATGACAATACATGAATATGAAAACAAAACTAATATTGGTCCATTCTTACAGTGTTTTTACGGTGTCTAACCTGACCCCCTTTTTAAATCTGGTAACTGATTTTTAACACAGTTGCAGTTGACCAATCGAACTAAAACTTTGCACACTTTTCAGATTTAGATTACAATACATGAATATGAAACCAAAACCAATATGGGTCCATTGTTTTCTATAGCCCCCTTATAACGGTACCACCTGATGGAATCTCTCAAATAAAACGCTTGCCGTTTAATTTTGCCACTTTTCATTCATTCGTTCATTCATTCATAATTTAAATGACACCGTTTTATTTGAGAGATTCCATCATGAGAAAGAATATATTTATTGAGGCTAAGCGACAAATTATTTTTATGTTTTAAGCGCATTTCTAAATAAAACACTGAAACTTAATTTTTTAAATTATTTTTTATATTTCAGATTTAAAACACAATTCACAACATATCCAGCTAGCATTTGAAAGATTGCTTTTTCAAAAATCACATTGCGGAGTCTTTTTAGAGTCATTTTAGTGATCAAAAACTTATTAAGTCGCTTGTATGTTCAGGGAGGGACTCGAAAGTGACTCCCTGTAATGATTAAAAAGAGTTCAATTTAAAAAACAACAAAAAATGCGTAGCAATCACAAATAAATCATTGAGGCGTTTAAAATGTGACTACTTTTTCGTTGTTTATTGTCACATTTTGATTTTCATGAAGATTGAAAAATGCTTAATCAAAAAAGGGTCATGCAGGTGTTTGAAAAGTGATTAAAATTATGTATCTTCTGATCATATTTTGAACAGATAGGTGATTCAAAACTGATTGTTTTGTTTTACTTTTGTTTGGTTGTAAATAATTCTCATATACACTTTCTACAAAAGTTTGATATAAATGTAACGAATAATATTAAGAGTATAGACAAACGAGAATTAAAAGAAATAACAAAGCAGAAAAGACAACAAAACAAAGGAAAGAAACAAAAAACAAAAAAGAATA
Organism: Musca autumnalis; assembly: GCF_047663935.1. Lineage (NCBI taxonomy): Eukaryota > Metazoa > Arthropoda > Insecta > Diptera > Muscidae > Musca > Musca autumnalis. The sequence goes on from NW_027411866.1 coordinate 57,607,145, forward strand.
AAAAGAAAATTCTTTTAATTTATTTCGTCTAATAAAAATACTCATAAATGACTCCCTAAAGACTCATAAATGATTATAAACATGACTCTAAGAAGACTCGAAAAAGAGTTCCAAATTAATCAACAAAACACCAATAAATGATTGAAATACGACTCGATAATGACTTTATATACCATCAAAAATGGGCAAAAATGACTCGAAACTAATGCAGAGGAAGACTCATTTGTGATTTGTTTAGAAGGGTCGCCTGAGGTAACGTTTCCCTCCCGACAAAGGAGTCATTTATGATCAGAAAATGAGCTCATATTCCAGCTTTTTAATCGTGCAGTGGTATCAAAAAAGACTCGAATTCGATTAAAATTTTCAAAAAATGCTGGCTGGGTATTTTATTATTTTTATTTTACCCAGCGTTTACACATGCCAGTGACAGTTCGAAAAATTCAATACATACACAATATTTTACTACCACAATTATATTTTTTGAATTTTCGACTCCACTGGCACTAGATCATGATACAATAAGAAGGTAGCAGCAACTGCCGTTTTTTGGTAACATAAGATGTCAAAATTTGACATAAATTCAATGCAATTGACATTATGTTACCATCAGCTGGGCTTCAGCTGGGCTGATAATGCTACCTTCTTATTGTATTATGCACTAGATTTTTCATGCCATTAAAATTGTCAATTGGGTGCCAGTGATATGTCGAAAATAAAAAAAGAGTTCCCGAGACTATGATTTAATCCATGTACATTTTTGTTGCTTTTAAGAATGTAAATATTTAATGCATATTTTCAAAATGGTTATGAAACACAAATAATACCTCTCGGTAGCTGCAATATATTAGTGGTAAATGAAGACATAATTTTGATGTTTTTCATGAAAATATAGGTTGACAAATAATTTCCCCTGTGGGATTATACAATTTTGAAAAGACGGCAATACCAGATTCATAATGTCTATGAATGAAAACAATCTTTTTAAAAATTTTGTTATGAGGTTCTCAGTGGTCAAACAATTTAATTGCTGAAAAGTTGAGAATAAGATATAATTTAAACAAATTAAGTTACAGTGTTTTATTAATAAATGCACTTAAAATAGAAATTAATTTTTCATGATGGAATCTCTCAAAAAATTGTGACAATTAAAAATTATTTTCTATCATTAAAAATTAAAAAAAAATTAAAATTAAAAATTATTTTCTAGTTTTAAGTGCATTTATAAATAAAACACTGTTACTTATCATTTATTATTTTATTTTTTTTTTATATAAAAAGTAAATTTTCAATTACCATTTTAGTACTTTTTGAAATTTGTAGTTTTCCATCCTGGGCTGCTCTTCTTTGCAAAGGCAGTATACTCCCACTGAGTTATCTTTTCATTTGCTTTTATTTAATTTATTTGAACAAATGCAGTAACCTAGCCCATAGGGCCATGAGCGGTCCCAAAAAACTTCTATATATTAACTACTCTCAATATATCTTAGTTTATCTTATATATAATTTAATTTATAAAAAAAGCACGGCACCTAGCCAATAGCGCCAAAACATTTACAAATACAACAATAAAATTACTACTCCAAAAACTTAACGCTTTAACAAAAAAAACCAAATTTAAAATCCATGATCTTTGACATATTGAAACAAATGTCCCTTATAACATTTTAATGAGCTATTGAATAATTTAAGGTAAGATGGCAAAGTATTGAAAATTCGAGCAACTCTCACATGGAAAGACTTCTCCAATATAGGAGTGGGACGTGGTATACTCAACTGAGTATTTCTCACTGATCTACTTAAAGTAAACAGCTCTAATACAGAAAAAGGGGTTTGCTTTTTAACTGCTTTATAAAGAACAACATAGATCTTATACCGACAAATTCAACAAAAGAACAACCACGTACACTGTGCGTGAACAAAAACAAACAAAACACATCATTTGGTTGTTGCTTTTTTCACTCATGCATTCACACATGCATTTGTTTTGTTTGTATTTCTCTGATCGGCGCTGATTTAAAGTAATGCGTATGTGACAACAATGGGTTAATACAAACAAGTACCCACTGTAAACAAAACAGCTGATTACAATTTCTCTATAAAGATTCTCTGGTTAATAATAGCAAAAAAACACAGAATTGATGAGACATCGCTTAAACTCTCTTACACACAAACAAAAAATTTTGCCAAACAGATTTTTTGTACCACAAAATGTATGGCCTAAATGAAGTTCGATTAGAAACTTTTTTTTATCTGCACCCACCTGTTATTTCAAGTTCCTCTCAAAAGGGTGTTTGCAAGGAATGTCAATATTTTGTTTTCTTTCCCTCAGAAAATTCAGTTTTCAGCAAAGCAACATTCACAACTCAGTAACATTCACTGTATTTGTATTGGCATTTAAAATGTTTCGTATTTTATTTTTCGTATTTATATTTTTACATGGAAACTGTTTTACATTGCTTCAGATGAATATCACGACGAAAACTAACTAGAAAAACAAAAAACAAAAAGTTGTTAATCACTTTGAAATGATACCTGGGAAGTTGCCTTCGTGCAAGAGACACAGCGTTACCAACCTTCCTTAGAGGTTGTTTACACTACCCAGCAAAAAATTTTGGAAGTTGTGCATGTGGAGTTATGATTTCACAACATCCTTCGATGCAATCCACACGGAGTTATGAAAAATGCACTCCGTTGGATACAATTTATAAGCAGTTGCTTTAGAGATCCCTACAAAAAAAAACAAAAACAGTTGGCGAAATCATTTATTGTAAAAATAAGAAAGAGTGTATACATTTCTAAGAATTTGTTATAAAATAATGAAATAAAAACTTAAGTTGCGAACATTTTTGCGGTAATTCAGGAGACGGAAATTTTTAATGGAGTGGAGTTGGAGTCTGTGTCGAAAGCTGAACTAGTGATGAGAAGGCAACATCAAAAACCTTTAGGATGATGAAGCAAAATCAGATGCGCTTGGATTAATTGGAGAACAGAGAAAGTAAATTCAAATGTGATTGAATTTAATGGAAACTTTTTTTAATTTGTGTTCTATATAATAAAGTTCTTTATATTATTGTTTTAAACAAATAATAAATGCATTTTATTTATTGTGGGATATTTCGCAATGGCTTGCATTTTTATTGCATCTTTAGACTGACTAAAAATGCAATCCGAAACACTAGATCAAAAGCTGTTATTTGAATCGAAAATGGAGTGCATCCTAGCTGTGTGCTGTGGAAGCAAAATGGAGTGCATCCTAGCTGCGCGCTCCCTTGTAAAATTCATAAGTGAATTCATAGAAAAAGATGTACTCCAACGGCACATGTACTGTACACTTGTAGTAATTCAACTGCATCTGCGGATGCGAACCTTTTGCTGGGTAGGTTAGGCTAGGTTGATAAGAGGGGTGATCCTAGATCACCACATGCCCATGTGGACGTACACTTAAGCCATAAGTAGGCCTGTTGTGCTCTATAATTTTTTGGGTTATGGAGGATTATCTCTTTTTAACTTAGTCTAGGATCTCTGTCCTATTTACATAGTCTCTGATCTTTTTGAACTCGATTGTCCTAATTTGGTCGAGTCCTGGTATAATGTCATTCCCTAGTAACTGGGTTCTCAGATTTGTGAAGGCTTGACAATGGCAGAGGTAATGTTCCAACGTTTCGTCGTCCTCTCCGCATGCTCTGCATTCACTGTTTTCTGCACAACCTATTTTGTGCAGGTGCGCTTTTAGACCTAGGTGACCTGTAAGGATTCCTGTCAGTCTACTAATATCTTTTTTACTTAGTAAAAGTAATTCTTTTGTTTTGTCCTCGTCTGGGTTTCCCCATAGGATTTTTGTGTTTTTTCCCTTCTCTCCACTACTCCAGAGGGATACATGTGCATTTTTTGCCCATGTCTTTAGTTCTAGTCGCGTAGCTTTAAACGGCTTAGCGTTTTCTAGACTTACCGTTGGTTGCTCCTTGGCTTGTTTTGCCAAGGAGTTTGCTATTTCATTACCCCTAATCCCGGTATGCCCTGGTACCCATATAATGTTTACCTTACCGTGTTGGGAGTAATTATTTATAGATTTAATACATTCCAAGACAGTTCTAGATTTCACTGTCTTGGTTGATATAGCTCTAATGGCTGCTTTGCTATCCGTAAGGATATTTACAGTGGTAGGCCTTGTGTGTGTATCAAACCAAAGCAGACACTCTGTTATCGCCCGGAGTTCCGCCTGCAGGATCGTGTTATGATCCGGCAGACGGAGGGAGATTTCCGTTTCCGGTTCCATTATATAAAGACCCAGTCCGGTTCTCCCCCCTAGCACAGCCCCATCCGTAAAACCACAGCTTCCAGCGGGAATCTGTGCTAGAGCTCCCCCGATCCACATGTCTCTGTCAGGTATTGACACTTCACACAAGGCTACTTCACTAGTTTCAGGTATACGGTCCGATACTACCTGATTTATAGATTCACCAGTTGTGACCTTTAATATGTTTTGGTGGTGTTTGGTGGCTCTTTTCGATCCACTCGCTCATCGACTTTAGCCTTACAGCTGCGATGGCTGCCTCATACCTTACCTGAATATCTATTGGGTGTACAAACAAAATTGTTTCTAGAGCCCTAGTCGGTGTGGTCCTCATTGCTCCGCTAATGCTTAGGCAGCATGTTCTTTGGACCTTTTGCAATATTTCCACATTGCATTTTTTGTCCATGGCTGTCCACCATACCACAGACGCGTAGGTTAGAATTGGTCTAATTACGCTTCTGTATAGCCAGTGTATCATCCTAGGATTCAACCCCCATTTTGAGCCTATCGCCCTTCTGCAGGTTGACCAACATATTTGGGCCTTGTTAGCCCTTTCTTGTATATGGTCTTTCCATTTAAGTTTCCTATCCAGAATTACTCCTAGATATTTAACTGTACAGGAGATATTTATTGTCTTATCTAGAAAAACTGGTTCCTCGTAGTGTCCCATTTTCGTTTTTCTAGTGAATAGACATAATTCTGTTTTTTCCGGGTTGACGTTCAGACCTCTCGGCCTGGCCCAGTTAAAAGCAATTTTTAGAGCCGTTTCTGCTCTTCGACAGAGTTGATTCGGATTCTTTCCCCTCAGAAGTATTATAACGTCGTCTGCGTAGCAGACTGGGTCAAATCCTTCTTCGGTTAGGGTCCTCAAGAGACTGTTTATGGTGGTAACCCACAACAGAGGTGAAAGTATCCCTCCGTGTGGTGTTCCTTGTCCAACTTTGTCTCTTATTTTCACGTCGTATAGCCCGCAGCTTATCCATCTATTCCTTAGCATGTGGTTTATCCAGTTCCTTAAGGCCCTGTCTACCTGAAACTCGTCTAAGGAGTGGATAAGTGTCTCGGTGCTTACGTTATTGAAAGCGCCTTCGATGTCGATGCATACAGCAAGTGTGTACATTTTCATTTCGAAGGTTCTTTCTATGTGGTGTACTACCTCATGCAATGCGGTTTCCACTGATCTGCCTTTAACGTATGCATGTTGTTTGAATTTAAGCATATCGTTGGGGATCTTACTCTTTATCATGGTGTCGACTGTCCGTTCCATTGTTTTGAGTAAGAATGAAGTTAAACTTATCGGTCGATAAGATTTTGGTGTTGCATAACTTGCCTTGCCAAGTTTGGGTATAAAGACTACCCTTGCCTCCTGCCAGGCTATAGGAGTGTATGCAAGTTTTAAGCATGCATTGAAGATCCCGACCAGTTTGGACGCAATAAAGTCCACCTCCCTCTGTAGTAAAGCCGGGAAGATCTGGTCTGGTCCAGCTGCTTTATTTAAGCTGTCGATCTTTGGTGCCTCTTCCGATGAGTTAATACATTCCGTCGATGCCTCAGTGTTAACCATGGTATTCTGCGGGAAGTGCGTTTTCATCAGAAGGCCTAGAGTTTCTTCTGTTGTTTCAATCCTTTTTCCATTTCCATCGACCAATTGCTCGGTCTGTGTATGGGTTTTAGATAGAAACTTTTTAATCTTTGAAACGTCATTTACACTATCCACCTGTTCGCAGAAAAGCTTCCAGGAGTTTCGTTTGGCGTTTCTTGTTATTTTGTTGTATTCCTTTAATTTTGCCTGATAGTTGTCCCAGAATACAACTGCTTTTTTACGTTTGGCCCTATTGTAAAGTCTGTGGACCTCCTTGCCTTTATTCCGAAATTCCCCTGTCATCCAGGGTTTTTCGTAGGCGGATTTCCTCTCTCGAAGGGGACAATTTTCCTCGAAAGACTTTACTAGTGCCTCAGTTAACTTTAGGACATCTCTCTCTATGTCCTCCTTACTTAGGCATTCCTCATCTGGTTGCCCAAGTCTTTCTTTCACTCGTTTTCCGAACTTTGTCCAATTTGTTTTGGATTTGTTTCGGAAGGTTATCGGGTTAGGCGATGGCCTAGCTATTTTAAATCTAATATACTTATGGTCTGAGAACGAGTGTTCCTCCAGGACCCTCCACTCGTGTACCTCGTTTATTAAATTTTCTGAACATATCGTTATATCTAGTACTTCCTCCCTAATTCTATTAACAAAGGTTGGCGTATTTCCGGTGTTAAGTGTAATCAGGTCGTTAGTATTTAAGTAATCTATAAGGGCTTGACCCCTTTTGTTAATGTTAGTACTACCCCACGAGATGTGGTGAGAGTTAGCATCGCTACCTACTAGTACTTCGTTACCTGTTTGCTTTATCCTTTCACCAGTTGCTGCAATTCCGACGAAGGTGGTAATGTCGGGGAGTCGAACGGCAGGTATAATGATGCTAGGTACATGTTACGTCCGACGATGACAACTCTGGAGAAAAAAGAAAGCATAAGTTTTTGTGGCATATAATGCAGGTCCTCGGTCGGGATCCCGTATTTGCGTAAAAAAGTTGATAAATTATATGGTTAAGTCCAGAAACCTTGTTTTTTATGGTCCAAGGTTCTTGGTAGCTACCAATGTCATATGACTCGAAATAAAAACATCCCAGCAAAAAGTTTGCATCCGTGGATGCAGTTTAATCAGTACAAGTGTACAGTACATTTGCCGTTGGAGTACATCTTTTCCCAGCAAAAAATTTGGAAGTTGTGCAATTGGAGTTATGATTTCACAACATCTTTCGATGTAGTTCAACAGAGTTATGAAAAATGCACTCCGTTAGATACATTTTATAAGCAGTTGCAATAAAGATCCCTACAGAAAAAAACAGTTGGTTGATCACTATACATTTCTTCAAAAGATAAGCAAGAGTGCATGGTACAATAAAGTAGAGGTAGGCCAGGTATGAAAATCACTGAAAAATGACACCCTGCAGCCATGGCTTAAAACGTCAAATGGCATGGTACAATAATAATGGTAGATGTATCTGCATAGCTATTCCGTATTACAAAAACATTGGAACTTAGAGCTTCACTTTTTATATGTTAAAAGTGCCATATAGAGTAAAAACCACAGTCTATACAGTGGGACACTCAGCCCTGACTATTTAGTTTGCTGTCAAATACATTATTGTGACATAAAATACAAAGGAAATCAAATCACATTAATGAACAATCTATTATGTTTGTTGTCAAAAGTTGTTAACAGACACTGAATGGCCGATCTTCTGTAGGCCTTGGTAAAAACATTTATTTAGCTATGCTCCAGAATATTCTTGTTGGAAAAGTGTTCAAAATAACAAAAGTTCTTCCCAAACTTATGACTGTGAAAAAATGTCATTCACTTATTTTCTACTTGATAAGTTTGGCTAATCTGACATCGTGATTGCTGGCATCCGATTTGCAGATAAATGTCAGCAGAATTTTTACAAAAATTTTAATTTTTACATTCCCGTACTTTTGGAACAAATTTAAATAAATATCAATATTTGATAAATCATTCATTCGTAAGTTTTGCTAAAAAATCAACAATTTTATTTTGCCACGCGAATACACATTTTTTGTCCTTGTTTTCAATTTTAAGATATAGTGTTACAGCAGAAGTTTTTTGTTGGAACAATTCAGCGATGCATCTACCTTTATGATTGCATAATGTCAAAAACAGTACAAAATGTCAACAATGCTTTTGACAGATTAGACCATAAAAAGAAAAAAATTTTAATCAGCTGTTAGCTGTGGCCTACCTTTACTTTATTCTACCATGAGCCTAGAGCTGACAAACTATCGATAGTTCGACTATCGTTTTGAACGCTGTCGTAAATAGTGAATTTTTATTTTAAATAATTAATTCTCTTTCGAGTTGATGAATAAAATAAAATAATTTCAGTGAGTCAGGCTGGGATTCGAACCCGGGTCTACGACAACTGAGTGTAAAAGTTATCGGCGTCATAGCGTTCTGAGCCACCATCATCTTGTCAAAACTTTAGTAGACAATAATTGATGATCAAAAATCTTCTGATATAGAAAAGCAACTACTAATGACGTAGGAATAAAACTTAATAGCATTGGTGAACATTGAAAAATGGAATTACCAAGCAGGACTATAGGAAAAGTTTGGAGTTTCAATTAACTGACATAATTTCACATATGAAAATTTTTTTAAAATTTTTAAAAATGTTTTAATTATTCGCTACAGATAACCCAAAAAACATGTTTTGGTGGCCGATGTACATAAACTTTGTTTTACGTCAGTAATCAAAACGATAGTCGGACTATCGATAGTTCGCCAGCATTCATATAGCCCCCATCATGGTACAAATACACAGGTAGCCGCATCGGCAATTGTTGGTAACATAAGATGTCAAAATTTGACATCAATTCAATGCAATTGACACATTATGTTACCATCAGCTGGCTTGATAATGCTACCTGAGTTATTGTACCATGGCCCCCATATAAGATGTATTTCAGGTTCTCGTGTTGAAAGGTACTACGAAAGTGGGATTCTTTTAGTTTCATATACAATTTTTCAACGTGTGTACGTGAAATGGTCCTGAATTGGCCGCGGGGGTACTTCGGTACTTTTTATAGTGAAATGGTGCTGAAAAAAGTACTATTGTACTGAATTTTCCATCCCTGATGTCGACATGTGTATCCCTAATTCACACCCATACAGTCAACATGAAAGAAGAGAAGCAAAACATTACAGGTCAACATGAAAGAAAAAAAAGAAAAACGTGGGTCTAAAAGTATTTCTCAACGAGATTTGTTAGACAGTGAAATTCAAAGCTTAAAATCCCAGTATGATGATCTGTCATCAAGGGATGTTTCATCTATTAAACGTTTTCATGAGTTCCCTCTCTCTAAAAAGACTCTAAAAGGATTGAACGATGCCAAGTTTATTGAACCCACTGAAATTCAACGGTTGAGTATTGGACCAGCTCTGCAAGGTAGGGATGTGCTTGGAGCTGCAATAACTGGAAGCGGTAAAACGTTGGCCTTCCTAATACCGGTAAATAAGCTGCAGCATCAATCTATACTAATATAATATAATTATAATAATATACATTTATAGGTGTTGGAACATTTGTATATGGCCAAATGGAGTCGGACAGATGGAGTAGCTGCCATTATCATTTCACCCACAAGAGAGTTGGCTTATCAAATTTTCGAAACACTAAAGAAGGTCGGAAAACATCATGACTTTTCAGCAGGCTTGATTATCGGTGGCAAAAACTTAAAATTTGAACGATCACGTATGGATCAATGCAACATTTTGATCTGTACTCCGGGACGTTTGTTACAACATATGGACGAGAATCCGTTGTTCAATGCGTCCACTATGGAAGTGTTGGTATTGGATGAGGCGGACAGATGTCTTGATATGGGATTTGAACAAACATTGAATGCTATAATCGAGAATTTTCCACCTGACCGACAAACTTTACTTTTCTCGGCCACACAAACCAGCTCTGTTAAAGATTTGGCCCGACTTAACTTAAAAGATCCCGTCTATGTTGGTCAGCCACAAGCAAAACAAAACGGAACCAGCATTGTTCCAAAAGTTATCCCAGATTTGCTACAACAAAACTATGTCGTGGTGCCTCTGGAAGACAAAATAACAATGCTATGGTCATTCATTAAGAATCACCTGAAACAGAAAATTATTGTATTTCTGTCGAGTTGTAAGCAAGTGAAGTATGTTTTTGAAATATTTTGCAAACTGAGGCCGGGAACCAGCTTACTTGCATTATATGGTACGCTACACCAAGACCGTAGAATTGCCATTTACAATGACTTTGTGAAGAAAAGTAATGTGGTTTTGTTTGCCACTGACATAGCTTCACGTGGACTTGATTTTCCCTCCGTCAATTGGGTGGTGCAACTGGACTGTCCCGAAGACGTTACCCAGTATATTCATCGTGCCGGTCGATCGGCACGTAACAAAACTCGAGGGGAGTCGCTGCTAGTTTTACTGCCATCAGAAGAGGAAGGCATGATTGAGGAACTTGGCAAGAAATCAATTTCTGTACGAAAAATTTTAATCGATCCAAAGAAACTCTTCTCGCCTCGGGCAAAAATTGAGGCATACTTGGCTCAAAATCCAGAACTAAAAGCTTCGGCACAGCGTGCATTTGTGGCATATATAAAATCTGTATTTCTAATGAAGAATAAGAAAGTGTTTAACGTTATGGCGTTTGATTTCGACGCATATGCCAAGTCTTTGGGTCTCGTAGTAACTCCACGTGTACGTTTCTTAGACCGTTACTTGAAGAAACAGAAGAGCAAAGCGAACACAACAGGAAGACAAAGTGATTCCGACAGTGACGATGAAGAAAAAACAGGCAATGTGTCCAAATCTTCCAACGAAATATTATTCAAGCCTTCAGAAAGTGATTCAGATTCTGACGATGATGATTTTATAAAAATTAAAAGAGCTAATCACGATATCAAAGGTGATAACCAAACTGAAGAGGACCCAGATGAGGAGTTACCTCCACCTGTGCTTAGGAAAAAGGAAAAGCTCATCACTAAAGCAGCTTTGGCCAAGAAAGCTCTTAAGAAAAATCTTAAAGTCAATGAAAAGGTTCAATTCGATGAAGAAGGTCGTGAAATTGTTGATCCTCGCAAACAATTGCAATCTGACCTTGCCAAGGAATATGAAAGTAAACTGACCGAAATGGGAGGCATTGATATAGAAATGGCGAAACAACTCTTACAAGAAGAGGATAAATTCGATAAACAGCGTTTCCGTTCACTTGTCAAACAAAAACATAAAAAACTCAAGGATAAGCTTAAGAAAAAAGATGCAGAACAGCAAGAGTCTGATAATGGAGAAGATGTCGACTATGACGACCATGTTGGTAATGATGAAAGTGATAATTCTGTAGACTTATCTTGGCTCCCAGACCCTTCAAAAGTCTACAAGAACAAAAACGAAGAATCCGAAGGCTCGGACGTGGAAATGAAATCTACAGAAGCAAAACTATCTAGGAAACATGCTCGTAACAGTGATTCCAGTGAAGATGCGGCAGAAAGTGATGACGATTTCTGTGAACCAGTCAAGAAAAAATCCAACGTTACATCTAAACTTACTCTTGATGATGCTGAAATCATTGCAGCACAATTGCTGGCAAATTCATAACAAGTTGTTTTGTTTTTTGAAATAAAAATTATTTTTTTAATTGACTCTTATTTTTTTGTCAGACATTCAAATTATAATTAAATTAGCATCAAAAATGAAAATTAGGGACACCCAAAGGCTGATATCCGAATCGTCAGATACTTTGCAGTTTTTAAACCTCGTCAAAATATGGCCGTATCATCAGTTGCTTTAAAAATGACTGAAAATCTGCGAAGTAATCAGCCCAATCATGAATATACTTGCGGAATGCAGTTCTCGCGGAATAGTTTTTTCTCGAGAGAACATTCCTCCTATCATGAATAGCTGGGGAAAAATAATCATTGAATTTGGCAGCACTGAAGGGTCGTTTTCATACCTTGTGTGCCCTAATTGTTGTGAAAACAAAGAGAAAATGTCAAGTGTTTGTGTTTTTAGACAAAATAAACAAATTTAATCAAATAAATTACGCTTTTACACATCAAAGAAATTCAGAAGATGTTACTTGTTATGAAAATCATCAAATAAGATTGTAAAATTCCAAGGAAACAGTGCATTGTGCTATCGAACTGCCACTATCATGAATGTATAAAAAACGAGTGTTTTTAATAAAAAGATGGCAAAAATTGAAAAAATATGAATTTTGAAGTAAAAATAATTGCAAATATGCATTTATCCAGTGTTTTTCAACAATATCGAAGCGGAGTTTTGTATGTGCAAAATTCTGCTATCCTTCGTTGATAAAGTTGAGAGTGACCGAGTTTGCAAACTAATGTTATTTTGTGAAATATGTTAATTTTTTAATAAATTTCCATCGCGAATTGAAGATTTTAGTATAAAAATCCAACAAAAGTGTTTATTTTGCATGTTTTGTACAAAGTTTGTGGGAAATACTAAGATTTTTTGTAAACTCCCTTCAGTTTTGCAAGGGAGATTTTTTTGGAGGAAAACACACGTTTGAGAGCGTTCATGATACCTACTTTTTCTCCATCGGAATTTTTTTCCGTGCGGATTTTTTGTTTGTGATAACAAAGAAGGGAAAAGAGAGAAATTCCGCACGGAATTTTCATTCATGATTGGGCTGAATATGTTTCTTAATGCCGTTCCGTATCGTCATTTGCTTTGTGTTGTTTAAACTTCGTCAAAATATTTCAGTTGCACACTCATGCATTGTTCCTCGAAAATGCAACTAAATGCATCGGAAATAATGATACGTGTTTGCTTTTTACCTACGTTAAAAATGCGTATTTTTGACGTTTTGATAAGTACAACGGCGTTAAGAAACATAATACTTCACACATTTGCCAAGCAACTGACAATTCGGTTTCAATTTTAGTTGCAATTCATAGTCCATATTTACATTAGGCGATTTTGCTTGCGGCAATTGTCAGTTTGTGGGTAAGAGTGGGTGTTAAGAGGCCTCACCTCTCTCTCCTACAAATTGACTATTGCCGCAAGGAAAATTGCCTAATGTAAAAACCCGTTTTTGCAAACAAACGGTTTCGGTTAACGAAATTTTCAATTTTTTCAAAAACCAGTTTTGTTAAATAGGAACAAAAATGCTCATAATTGATAGATATTTGTTAATTATTGGTCTGTTCCAGTACTGCAAGAATCTACTTATTTTTACTATTTTTTCCGATAACATAATGGAAAAAATGTTACTGTAGTAAAAATTAGTAGCTTCTTGCGGGTTCTGGAACAGAGCAAATGTGAGGCAAGGGATAAATTAAGTATAATGACTTCGTTATTATATAATTACCTCATAATGTCATATACATAATAATTTGACATTCAACTTCGAAGTGGGGACATGAAAATTCAGCTCTAATCGGATGATTACACGTTAGGGTGGTTTGAAAAAATCGATGTCGGATTTTTAAATGTTTTCTAAAATAAAAAGCTCAGTGGAACTATTTTTTGATGATAGTGAAGAAAATATACAGGCATGTCACAGATTCCGGTCGGAAGGGTTTCAATTCCGTATATTCATCTCGATCGTTTTTGTTTTAGCTTCTCCAGATTTCGATCGATTTGGTGAATTCCGAAAATGATTAGAAAACACTGTAGAAATGGGAATTCTGAAAATATTGTGTTTAAAGAAAGCTTTTTTTGTGCGAAAAGATTGTTAATTTTTATTGGATTTTCAGTTTTACTATAATTGAGGCGCTCCTGCAAGTGGAGCGTATGATGTCAATTTATACTTTTCATTTTCTTTCTTCCATTTTCTACTTCAGCAGATTGTACAATTTCACTGTTATTATCATCCCATGTCTCTTCAATTCCTTAGATCGCACCTGCAGGATTTGAAACCATATTAATTTGCAGTAAGTCTGCTACCGCTTGTTCCATTGACGACAAAGATATTTATTGTGATGGTCCACCTCCTGTAGCTGTAATGTTCTTATTTTGAGAGATTTTTTCTTAAGTTTGGATTTAAAATTAGTCCACACTCTGTGCCATTCATCTGGTGTACTATATAATTGCACCGCAACATCGTTCCACACCTCATCAAAAGTGGCTTTGGTTTCGCCAAAAAGTCTGACCCCATGAGCTACGTTTGGATGGGCTTCAATTTTTTCAACCAGTATTTCAAATTGCTGTTTTGTAGTAATTTTTACCATTATAAGTACTGAAACACCAAAAACGTATATACAGGCATGTCACAGAAACGAATTCCGATCGAAAGTGGAATTGATTCCGTATTTAGCTTCTTCAGAAAACGAAAAACGAAGAATTTTTCGGAATGAAACCACTTTTGATTTTGCAAACGGAATTGTATTTTTATTTTGTTTAAATCTGCCACTTTAAAACACTCTAAAACACTTAGAAATATTTAAAATGTTGTTTTATTAACAAATTTACATTTAATTTCGCATTTAAAATAAATAATTAAGTTTTTTGACTTCACAAAATCGATCGGAATCTAAAGAAGCTAAGACAAAAACGATCGAAATGAAATTTCGGAATTGCAACCATTCCGATCGGAATCTGTGACATGCCTGATAATAGTCCCAATTTACATTAGGCGAGTTTACTTGCGGCAATTGTCAGTTTGTAGGTGAGAGAGGGTGCTGAGAAGCAAAGGGTTACCATATGCCTCACCTCTCTCTCCTACAAAATGACAATTGCCGCAAGTAAACTCGCCCAATGTAAATTGGGACATAAGTGTGTCTGCGTACTCGATAATTTGTAATAATTATTACAAATTATTACTGAATGTTATTTTTTACACAAATGTTGAGTAAAAGAGTATGAAATGAGAGGCTTGTTTTGAAATTTTTGTTACTGAGAATTTATAATTTTTACTGAAGGAATTTTGTTAGTAACATTTTCTTGTTGTTGTTGTAGCAGCATAGAAACCTACGTGAAGCACAGGTTTGATGCTGGGTTGACAGCCGCTGGCCGAAACACTATGGTTTCGGGTCAATCCGGTACGAAAGAACCCGCTGCCGGAGATTGCCTTGTAACATGTAACACTTTGTAGCTTTAGCAGTTGTCAAAAATATTAATTTGTTGGAAAAAGTTTAAAATAATCAAATATCATATTTGCCAATTTAGACGTTTGTTTCGCATTACATTCAATTTTTCACGATGGAAGAACAAAATATACAGTTAGGCAAGAAAAGTATTGCAAAAACCAAAATTGTAGAAAATTTCATATTAATTGTTCGTTTATGGCAACAAATTATGTAAAAACTATACGGTTTTTTGTGCAAATATCTTGCTATAGGTCCTTACAACAATATTCCGTCAAAATATGCAAAGGTTATTTGCGACTTATAACAAATACGGTCAAAAATAAGAATTAACTACTACTTGGGGGTGACAATAAAAGTATTGCAAAGGGAAAATCAGTACTATAAAACTATAAAATTTTTGCAAATTTTTGCGGTCATTATGCATTTTTATGGCTTTTGCGGCTAATAATAGAATAACAGTATTAAATGTAATAAAGTTCAGTGATAAAAAATGCCGTCCTGGAGGGTCTTCAGACAGGTAAAAAACGAATGGGACCATATTAACAATAAACCATGACGAATAGGCCACAGGCAAGTAGGCAAAGAATGAATATTTGACTCAATATGTATTGTAGGATAATGGAACAATGCAAAACAGTCCGATTTTGGCTTTGAGAAAATCGAAATACCTCTAGAAAGTATATGGAAAAAATTTACACCACTGTAGTATTTTGGAACGACCTACGACAGAGCACTATTTCGTCTCCCAATGGTATTGATATGATTTAATTTTTGCTAAGTGGATAGATATTATCCTTACTTACTTACTTAGCTGGCCTTTTACAGAACATTTGTTCCATAAGCCGAACTAAGAAAAAATCTCCAATCCTCTCTGTTTGCTGCTGTATTTTCCCAATCTGGGATATGTAGCTTTGTGATATCTCGTTTCACTTGTTCGCTCCAACGAAGCTTTGGCCTTCCAGATCTGCGAGAACCTCCATGCGGCCCGTATTTATACGCCTTTTTAGCGGGTTCATTATCACTCATTCTTATAACATGGCCTAGCCATCGCAATCGTTGTATCTCGATTCGTTCAACTATATTGATGTCATTGTATAGTTGATACAGCTCGATGTTCATACGACGCCGATATTCGCCGTCAACACAGATTGGCCCGTAGATTAGAGTTGGGCAATCTCGTTCCTTTTGCGGTTCGATCTTTTCCGTTCCGTTCCGCAAAAGGAACTAGGTCGTTCAGTTAGCTCCATAGTTCCTTTTAGTACCAACCTTTATATGTATACCCACACTCATACTCGTTCACTCAGTTCATATCGTTCGTGCTTCTTCTTCATCAAAACAAAAGAAAAATAAATTGTTTTCGGCTTTCTTCATGGTAGATAACAAATATTTAAAACAAATTTACAGTCGTTTTGCTAATTAAAAATACTTCAATTTTTTTTTTTTTAATTCGGCAATGATCAGTTTAGTAAGAAAAACGAAATGACACTATGAGATTTCTTATTCACTAATAAAAGACAGGGAGAGAGAGACAACTGATGTTAAATGAACTGATGGAACTAACTGAAAGAGAAGAGCAAAAAGAATGGGAGAAAAAGAACGAGGAAGCAAAAGGAACTAGCTGAACCGCATAGTCGGACCTAGTACCGGTCGTTCTTTTTGTGGAGTAGTTCCTTTGAACTAGTTCGTTCCGGAACGACACAACCCTACCGTAGATCTTTCGAAGAATTTTTCTCTCAAACACACAAAGCACTGCCTTATCTGCTTGAGCAAGTACCCATGCTTCGGAACCATACATTAGCACGGGTAGTATCAGTGTTTTGTACAGTGTTATTTTTGTTTGACGAGAGGTGGCTTTATTCCTAAACTGCTTACTCAGCCCAAAGTAGCATCTGTTAGCCAACACTATTCTTCTTCGTATTTCACAACTGATGTTATTTGTTGTGTTTATGGCGGTGCCGAGGTAGACGAAGTCCTTTACTACCTCAAAATTATAGGTACCAACATTCACAGATGGTGCGGTGTTTATGGACATATTACGCGTCGATACCATCAACTTGGTTTTTACGCCGTTTACTGCCAGACCAACTTTAGCAGATTATCTTTCGACTTTTGCAAAGGTGTCAGTTACTTCCTTTACCGATCGACCCATAATGTCAATGTCGTCGGCATAAGCCAGTAACATGTGGCTGTTCGTGTATATCGTTCCATTTCTTTTGACCTTCGCGTCTCGTATGACCTTTTCCAGCAGGATGTTGAATAGATCACACGACAGGCCGTCTCCTTGTCTGAAACCTCTTTTGGTAGTAAACTCTTCGGAGAGGTTCTTTCCAATTTTAACTGAGGATCTCGTCTCAGTTAATGTCATTCTACAAAGTCGAATGAGCTTTGCAGGAATACCAAAATCAGACATGGCTTGGAACACCTTTGAACGTATAGGGCTGTCGAATGCTGCTTTATAATCGACGAAAAGGTGGAAGGTGTCGATCTGCATTTCTTGGGTCTTTTCCAGGATTTGTCTCAAGGTAAATATCTGGTCAATGGTGGATTTGCCAGGTCTAAAGCCGCACTGATAGGGTCCAATAATTTCATTGACCATAGGCTTTAGTCTCTCACACAATATGCCAGATACTATCTTATATGCAATAGGGAGCAGACTTATGCCCCTATAATTGGAGCACACAGTCTTATCACCCTTCTTGTGGACTGGACATAGGATGCTCACGTTCCAATCGTCGGGTACGCGTTCTTCCTGCCAGATGGTGCTAACTAGCTGATGCATACACCTTATCAGCGTGTCGCCTCCGGTTTTGAACAGCTCGGCTGGTAGGCCATCGGCTCCTGCCGCCTTATTATTCTTCAGCCGGTTTATTGCTGTCCTTACCTCATCTTGGCTGGGCGGTATACATTCAATACCATCATCTGGGTATGGATCTGTGGTATCTTCGCCGTCTTCACTGCTATCGGATACCAACAGTTTGGAAAAATGTTCTTTCCATATCCTGAGCACACTATCTGTATCAGTTACCAAATTACCTTGTTGATCTCTACAGGACGATATTCCTGTACCAAAGCCATCAGTTTGATGCTTCACTCTTTGGTAGAATTTTCGGACTTCGTTCTGTCTCCTGTACATCTCCATTTGTTCACACTCCCTCTTTTCCATTTCTCTCTTTTTCCTGCGGAAAAGACGTTTCTCCTCTCTCCTTTTCTCCCGATACCTCTCTCGTGCGCTACGCGTTGCTACAGATTGTAAAGTAGCCCTATATGCCGCATTTTTTTCTTCGGTAGCAGCACGGCACTCCTGGTCATACCACGGATTCTTTGGTGGAGGTCTCTGGTATCCAAGTACTGATTTTGCGGCTGTTTGCATGGAGTGGGCAATATTTTGCCATTGTGCTGATATGTTATCGGGACGAGAAGCGCTATCATTAAGCAATTGGGTCAGTTGAGTGGAATAAGCTGTGGCTATCTGTTGTGTTTGCAGCTTGGCGATGTCCAACTTTCGTGTTGTGTCTGTCCGTGCTTTATTTGCAACGTTTAGACGGGTACGTACCTTTGCTGCAACGAGGTAATGGTCCGAATCTATGTTTGCTCCTCGGAACGATCGTACATCCAACACGCTCGATGAATGTCTTCCATCTATCACAACGTGATCAATTTGATTTATTGTTCTTTGGTCTGGAGACAGCCAAGTGCCCTTATGAATATCGAGATGCTTAAATCTGGTACTGCTAACTACCATGTTTTTTGCCGCTGCGAAGTCTATCAGCCTCATTCCATTGTCTGATGTTTCACTATGTAGACTGAATTTCCCAACTGTTTGTCCAAAGATATTCTCCCTTCCAATTTTGGCATTAAAATCGCCTAGAACAATTTTAATGTCATGGGCAGGACAACGGTCATATGTTTCTTCTAAGCTCTCGTAGAATATATCTTTGGTCTGTTCGTCCTTGTCTTCGGTTGGGGCATGAGCGCAGATAAAGCTGATGTTGAAGAATTTTGCTTTAAATCGAATTGTAGCAAGTCTTTCATTCACTGGGGTGAAGCTGGAGACCAGATGTTTTAACCTCCGACCAACTACAAAACCGCAACCAAACTCATGCTTTGTGTCATGGCATCTATAATACAGTGCGTCACCTTTAGGTGTTGTTGTGACGCCTTTCCCAATCCATCGTATTTCCTGTATGGCAGTAATATCGGCTTTGTACTTTCCAAGTACGTCTGCCAATGCGAAGACTGCACCTTCTCTATAAAGAGTGCGAACATTCCAGGTGCAGATTCGCAGATCATGGTCCTTAAAACGTTTGCGGGGTTCGTCAACTTTAGAGGGGTTTGTTTTTCTTTTCTTTCGTTTTTTCATAGTAGGCTGTTTTTTTTCTAGGGGAGGGTTACTAACCCGACGCCCAAACCCAAGTTTTTAACGTTCTTATGGGTGAACGCGCGGCACATGTTAGCTCACTACCTTTAACGGGTGTTAAAGGCAGTTCCCCAGGTGACACCACGGGGAGGTCAGTGTCCACTTGAGATGAAAGAGGGACCAAGATAAATCCTGGGCTTTGCCATGTTAAAACCGGTCAGGACCGTTCCTTGGTATCTTCCATCCCCTACGTCACCCGATAGATATTATCCTCTGCTATCATAATAAATCCAAAAAATTGCGCCAAATCCAATAAAACCCATCAAATATGGAAATTAAACCGCTGCTGGAGAAGCTGGAATACCGAATATTTGGTTACTATATTTTTTAACATGGAAAATAGTATGCAAAATTGTGTTCACGGATATAATAATGATTGGGAAGGCATTCCTACTGACATTATTAAGAAATATTTAATAGTCATTAGTCTGAAAGTCAGACAAATCGATCCCGAATGCTCAAACAAAGTCAACTACCACCATTCCAAAGACCAGATAATGACATGTTAATCTTATTTGTGTAAATTGCCGATGTAATATAACAACACAAAACTCTTAAATGCATCGGACCAACATCCTGATATCAACCCTCATAAAATGTTTGGGTCCAAATTTAACAAAAAGCTCCAAAAACATCCTGCAACGAAGGATCAAGATTTACTAAAAATTGGGAACCAGTATCCTTAGAGTGGAACATACCGAGCCTTTTTTTTTGGTTTAACTAAGCTCATTAATGCTCAAATGAATGTCCAAAGTGGATAGGCAACTCATTGACGAACACATCTTTGGTAATTCTCGAAGAAACCATCGATTTGGTAATTTTTGCAATACTTTTATTGTCACCCCCAAATAGTAGTTAATTCTTATTTTTGACCGTATTTGTTATAAATCGCAAATAACCTTTGCATGTTTTGACGGAATATAATTGTAAGGACCTATAGCAAGAATTTTGCACAAAAAACCGTATAGTTTTTACATAACTTGTTGCCATAAACGAACAAGTAATATGAAATTTTCTACAATTTTGGTTTTTGCAATACATTTCTTGCCTAACTGTATGTATAAACATGGAAATGGTTGTGGTATTTAAAATATTTCATTTTTTGTACACCATAAAGTTGAAAACACATACAACGTTTGAGTAAAGTTTTGTGTCGTTTTGGCCGTTTTTACACTGTTGGACATGATGCCGAAAAATTCAAATTCATTTGAAATATATGCCGGCAAACACATCAACGCCGGACTTTGATGTCGGCGTCGCCCTGTTGTTGTTGTTTTTTTGTCAACGCCCAACGCAAAACTTTACTCAAACGTTGTATGTGCTTTCAGCTTAAGATGGGGGTATATTAAGTTTGTCATTCCGTTTGTAACTACTCGAAATAATCATTGTAGACCCCACAAACTATATATATTCTTGATCAGCGTGCAATTCTACATCGATATAGCCATGTCGGTCCGTGGAAATCACTCTATCGTCCGAACGGATTGAAGTAGGTGGATGAAATTTTGGTAAAATCTATTATATGTACGTAGGACTTTTGGTATTGAAAGCGGGTTATGTAGGTCCACGTTTTCGTATAGCCCCCATAAAAAGTGTATCGTCGTCGTTTCAAGGAATTTTTAAGATATTGGTCCCATTTGACCACCGAATGGGTTGTAATTTGGTATTATGTATTTTCAGAGGCTAAAAAATATTTCTTCCAAAGTTTGTTTATATCGGTCCACGTTTTGGTATAGCCCCCATAAAACACCCCGTACGCGTCTATTAGCTGTACTTTTATTTTAAATTTGTCTTTTGGGGCATGGTAGTGTCATTTTAGAATGAATTTGCATTTGTTATCCTAACAGGGTTGCCACTTTCTACCACTTTTCCCATGGTCTGGGGAAAATATCATAATACCCTCGAAGGGTATTATATTTTCTCCAGACCATGGGAAAAGTGGTAGAAAGTTGAGCCATCCCGAGGTTAAAGTCATTGTCATGGGATTTTTGAAAGCTTCCTTCTGCAAATAACCTTAAAGCAGCACACACCTTAAGGAATGGCTGTATTGCTGTTGATCTGTGGGTTTTTTAAAGTCATTTTTTAATGCCTCTACTATATATAAATAATAGCGTCTTTTGGAAGCCGAAAATAGGCTTTAAACCTAAAAAATTAATTATTTTGATGAATGTTGGAAACCAAACAAACTCACAATACTGATGGAAATTCTAAAGGATTCGATTTATCTTTTAAGTGTCGCCTGATAGACGCTACGTTAACTATATTTTCTTTATTGTCATCAAAAAATAGTTCCAGTTAGCTTATCATTTTAGAAAACTATAATTTTTGTGTACAACTCTGACATTTTTTTCTGATTTATTCAAATCAAAACAAAAAATGCTCCGCTACATCACCGATAACTTGTTATCGACGATTATTTTCTATCGCTTTTCGTATTACAATTTTTAAATTTTGTCGCAGAGACGATTGACGACGCGACATGACTCGCGTCGAAATTCGGAATCGACCCATAACACGATATTTCAGTTGCACACGCATACATTGGCTGACTTCCGAAAGGTCAGTTGCTTTGTAGTCGTGCATGAACTCTAGTTCCATACTAGAGTAATTTTATGGGCCACATTAGCATAAATAACAATAAAACGCCATTGAATGATACAAAGTAGGTCTACTTTTCTGAACAGAGTAATAATTCAAATATTAGAGGAATTCTCTAGTCTATACACCTCTTTTATACACAAGACAAACTATCAGCCCTATTCTGAACATTCCCATGGGAACTGTTTCCCATGGGAGCGAAATTTCCCATTCCCACGTTTTCCATATTCTCAACGACGTGGGAACAGCAAATGATGGGAGCTGGAATTTCGAAATTCGAAATCAGTTACACCAAATTATTATAGCATACTTTTAGGGGGCTGTAATTTTGTTTTGTAATACAAAATGCCTATTTGCATTGAATTCGCGGTTTTTGAATTAGATTAGCAAAAGCACAACTTATTTAATTCAACAACCGTGCATTGATTTATGGATTTTTTAAGTGAATGGAGTCAACGATGTGTGGTGTTGTTCTAATAAGCACATTTTCTTCAGAATTTGCGAATTGGTGTAAGCATTTTTTTAATTAGTAGGCAAACATAAGTTTTGTGTATAAAGTAATAGGAACTTTTTATGTTTGCAACTAATTTAAAAATTGTATGTTGATTCGGAATAATTTTAGTTAGGGGTTTAACGCGTATATCGCTAGTTTTACTTATTCCTAATGATCGCTAGAACTCGTATTTTGCATATTTAAAAAAAAAAATCAAAAAGAAAAATTCGGATATTTTTCTCGATTATTACATATTTCAGAAAACGTATCTCAAAAAAAAAAATAAATAAAATACGTTTTTGATTGAATCTAAAACTAAAACACATGCCCTTGCAAAATTTCAAGCTTCTACGTTCAAAAATAACGACCCTATTCAAGAAATGGCATTTCGGAAAATGGAATAGCATTGCAATAATTTAGCATATATGTATGTACGTTTGTGTGATAGTTGTCGTGTCGTTGAGGAGACTAATACGTTTTCAATAGAACGTTAGTCGTCTGAGTCCCAATTTACATTGGGCGAGTTTACTTGCGGCAATTGTCAGTTTGATGGAGAGAGATGTGAGGCATATGGTAACCCTTTGCCTCTCAGCACCCTCTCTCACCTACAAACTGACAATTGCCGCAAGTAAACTCGCCCAATGTAAATTGGGACTGATTTAAAAAACCGGAAGATTATATTACGAAAATGAATACAAGTTGTAAAGATTGTATGTATTATGGTTATTTTCCAATATATTTTAATAATTATTGCCAAAAATTCTTTTGAAATTGATTTGTTTTTACTTGCTGTGCTGCGTTAACAGAATCAACCATGACTCTTTTTCTCGTATTTCAATACATATGGTCTGTTCCAGAACTGCAAAAATCTACTAATTTTTACTACTTTTTTTTGTTTTGTTCGAATTTTTTTTTTTTTTTTTTTTTGTTTTGTTCGATAACATAAAGGAAAATTTTTTATCGGTGTAAAACATGTTAGATTCTTGCAGGTTTTTGTATCATATAAGAATATGCAAAATCCGAAGTCTACTAATGGCATATTTTACAGTACATTTTGTATGATTTTATTAAGCAAACACATGGCGATTATAAATATTTGCAATAATTTTGTCGTGTAGATGTCTTAAAATATGAAATTTCATAAAAATATGAAATTTCTTGAACATTTTTTTCAAACTCCCACACTGTTTGCTGGGGAGATTTTTCCCACAAAAAGACACAAAATTCTCCCACAATTCAAGATAGAGAATGTATCAGCCCAATCATGAACATCATCTCACCGTGAGTTTTCTCACTCTCGCCTCCTCCCTTATTATAAACATCATAAGGGAGAACAAAACTCACGTTCGTGAGAAAAGTAGCTATCATAAATGTCAAAAAAGTGAGAATGTGAGGCAATTTTCTCTCACCACAGAAATCAAGGTGAGTTGAACAAAAAAATGTAACTATGGACATTTTTTATAGAAAAAATCGACAAGAAACGAATCTTTTGCAATGATAATCAATTGTATTTATTTGTGTTTTACGTTAAGGGTAACGAATAAAAAACAATTAGAAATTCTTTTGGCAACTATACATGTTCATCCGTGTATCAATGAAGCAAGGAAGACCTCAATCGAGATTGGCGTAATTTGGAGGTGGAGTTGAAGTTGGCCAAAATTTTTCAGATATGGGAAGCGGTTCAGAATCATATGATGAAAACAGGAATGGAAGAGGATCCTATCAGGAGCAACACCTTTCTAAAATTTTTTTTGTAGGTACTTCCAAACTTTGCGGCCACTCAAGATGATAAGTGACATATCTTAAGTGCCTTTGTATTGTTCTTTGTTCGCTAAGGTTCCCAGCAAAATATTCGATGCCAAAGATTCTATTCAAGCATGAGTGCAAGTTATATGTCACCTTTTTACCACCTTCGCCCATTCTTTTTACAAGACTGTGACCCCTAAAAGATCCAAATCATTTTGGATGGCATCTTCAATAACCCAGTGGAATGGTATTAACAACCACCTTGGCATGGCATATTCCACGAACAAGCCACAATAGGAAGGATTAAATTCATAAAAAAGGGCATGTTTATATTATATAGCCTTTTGCAGGGTTAACCTTCTTGAAAATTGAGAAATTGTATTTAAAATCCATGAAATTGGTTCAAATGTTGAATAGGATCCGAATTTCACGAATTGTACTTAGCATTCATAAGATTGGTCCTATTGCTGGAGAAAAGGTCGGATGTTTCACGTATTGTATTTATTTACAATTCTTGAAATTCCTTCCAAATGCTGAAAATGGGATCTTTCACAACTTCATTTGAACTAATACAAAAGATCCAGTGAGATATTGGCATCGCATGGAACGACTTCCACAAAATTTTGCTTGGTTTTCTTTGTATTCCTCAGCGTTTGTCGTTTCGCACATCATTCAAAATCCAATATTAAACATTTTCATTTCTTTTTGCCATTTAATGACCTTTAAACGGTTTTTGTTCACTTTTTTGCAAATTGCAGAAATTCTTCGGGCGTAAATAAACAATTTTTACATATGTATGTATGTATCTGTCAAAACAAAACAAAAACAGCTGTTACAGATATTGCCACATATCAAACATTTAATATTTTTTATCAATTACCAAGTATTTTTAAAGTGGATTGTTGATAAAAATTATTTTTCGTTTTAGAAATATTAATTTAATTTAAAATAAAGTAATGTTTTATAAAAAAAATTACGAATTTAGTTATTGCAAAATTATTTGTAAATAAAATAACGATATGGCAACGCAAATTATATTTTCAAGGGTTCACAAAATGCGGCACTATTTTCAATTTTCAAACTTGTGAACCCCTCTTCACTTTTTTCGCTCCTCCCTTGTCATTTGTGATAGGTCGAGGCGTGAGAAGTGAGCTGCAACTCACTCGTGAGAAGCTCCCTACGTGAGTATTCATGATCGCTATGTATACTTTTTTCCCATGGGAACAAATTCCCAATTCGAACTTCATTCAGAATGAGGGGAGATGGGAAATGGGAAAAAAACTCCCACAAAATTTTATTCAGAATACGAAAATGTGGGAATGGGAAAAAATTCCCAACTCCCATGCGTTCAGAATAGGGCTGTATATGAAATATATGCTCTGTTCCAGAACCTGCAAGAAGCTACTACTTTTTACTACGATAACATTTTTTCCTTTATGTTATCGAAAAAAATACTAAAAATTAGTAGATTCTTGCAGTACTGGAACAGACCAATACATATAAAAAAACTTGGTTTTGATTATAATTTTTTACAACTAACATGAATTAATCTGTATTTGGATTTATATTCGTTTACATATATAACATGTAAAAATAGAAATAATCATTAAAACATATTTTAATTATTAATATTTAAATGTTAAAATTAAAAATTAAATTAAAAGTAGTTGTACTTCGTACAAATTACTACAAGATACATGGAGGTGAAGGAATTAACAATGCGTTCGTAATATAAATTTACATCATGCCACCCATACCGCCCATGCCTCCCATACCGCCCATACCACCCATGCCGCCCATACCAGCTGGACCATCTTCTTTGGGCAATTCTGTGACAACAGCTTCAGCGGTGGTCAGCAGGGATGCAACACCGGAGGCATCTGTGATAGCGGTACGCACAACCTGTAAAAGAAAGTGACGTTGATTGATTAATGTAAACACTTGATGGTGTTTGGCGTCAAACTACATACCTTTGTTGGATCAATGATACCCTTTTCAATCAAGTTACCATATTCTCCCTTCAAGGCGTCGTAACCGAAGTCACCTTCTTGGCTTTCGACCTTAGCAACAACCATGGCAGCATCAACGCCAGCATTCTTGGCAATTGTCATGCATGGCATACGCAAGGCACTACGAACAATTTGGATACCCATGTTTTGATCTTCATTCTGTCCCTTAAGACCCTCCAATTTGGAAATGCAACGCAAGAGAGCGGTGCCACCACCGGGGACAATACCTTCTTCAACAGCAGCACGGGTAGCGTTCAAAGCATCATGAACACGATCCTTCTTCTCATTAACTTCAACTTCGCTGGATCCACCAACGCGCAACAAGGCAACACCAGAGGCCAAGCGAGCCAAACGTTCTTGCAATTTTTCCTTTTCATATTCCGAAGTAGTTTCAGCAATTTGATCTTTAATTTGTTCGACACGGCGATCAACATCTTCCTTTTTGCCCTTACCCTTCAACAACAAGGTGTCGTCCTTAGTAATCACAACTTCACCAACTTTGCCCAAATCGGCAATGGTGACATCTTCCAATTTCACCAAATTGGCATCATCACCGAAGACAATACCACCAGAGGCAATAGCCATGTCGGTAAGGGTAGATTTGCGGTTGTCACCGAAACCAGGTGCCTTGACAGCAGCTACTTGGAGACCGATCTTCAAACGGTTAACAACCAATGTGCTCAAAGCTTCTCCATCAATGTCTTCGGCAATGATGACCAATGGTTTGCGTTGTTGGTTGGCCAATTCAAGGGCGGGGATAATGCTTTGAACAGATGAGATTTTCTTTTCAGACAACAAAACCAGAGCATCTTGGAATTCAACTTTAGCACCCTTTGACGAGTTGATGAAATAGGGTGAAATGTAACCTCTGTCGAACTTCATGCCTTCAATGACTTCCAATTCATCAGTCAAAGTTTTGCCATCTTTGACAGTGATAACACCATCGCGACCAACCTTTTTCATGGCTTCACTGATCAAATTGCCAATAGCTTTGTCACCGTTGGCGGAGATGGTAGCGACCTGGGCAATTTCTTCGGGAGTGCTGACTGGACGAGACATGGCCTTTAAGTTATCCTTGACAGTTTCGACGGCCAACATAACACCACGACGGATTTCAACAGGATTGGCACCCTTAGAGATCTTCTCGAAACCTTCCTTGGCAATAGCACGAGCCAAAACTGTGGCAGTGGTAGTACCATCACCAGCTTCTTCATTCGTGTTATTGGCAACATCTTGGACCAATTTGGCACCAATATTCTGGAATTTGTCTTTCAATTCAATTGATTTAGCCACGGTTACACCATCTTTGGTAATCTTGGGAGAGCCCCAGGATTGTTCAATGATGACGTTACGGCCCTTTGGACCCATTGTCACAGCGACAGCGTCGGCGAGAACATCCACACCTTGCAACATCAAGGCACGGACTTCTGGGCCGAATTTTACATCTTTGGCATAGCCGCGAACAGCCAATTGACGGGCAATATTTGAGCGGGCTAGAGTTACGGGTAAACGGAACATCTGCAATGAAACGTATTGAACCAAAATAAGTAAGTTTGAAACACAGTGGATAAATGCAATGATTTTCGGCATGACATTTAAAAGATGAAAAGACATTATAATTATTTGTTGGTTTCCGCAGCGAAAGCTGTATCAACCGCAAGCTTTTGCTTCAGGAAATATCTTCCGAATATCTTATCTAAAGTTAATTTAATGAGTGGGACCATATTGAGTACAAGCAACCCTAATATCATTGGCCGATACACCCTTGTAGGACATGTACATAGGTATATACTAAAAAATAATGCAAATCTTACATACCCTGATCTAAAGTACTTCAAAGTCAATTAAATATTTTTTAAACAATATAGGTACAATATACGCCGGAATTGTGGGATCATGTGGGTCACGCATAAATTAATATTACATGTGTTATCAGACAGTAGGAGTTGAATGAGGCTACAATAAACGAAGAATACATATGTGTTGAAATAGTGTTATTAAATAGTATACAGATAACAAATGCCCAACGAGACCAATCCTAATTCTATAGTTTCCAGGTCTCACCCAAAAGTTTATATAATTCACAAAAAATTGATTGATACACAGATACAATAGAAGTAGCAAACATACACACAGCTGACTTCCACACAGGCACATATTCCTCGACATTTGTATTATGTACTTCTTCATTCTCCAGAAAAGTTTACATAATCATCGCAAACAAATGATTATGCCGGTTGGTTGTATTGATTTAATTAAGTCGACCCCATATGAGTTAAAAATCAAATATGATGAAATTTCTCGTAGTAGGCAATATGTAATATTGACCGGCTTTTTCAATGCAATTAAATTTCTATTTTTTCAGACCATTGAAAAAATTCAGTGCCTTCTATATAAACGCAATTTCATTTATCAAAACTTATAGCAAACCCTATTCTACGACCAATAGGGTCTTGGGGCCTTGAACTTTCTAGAACATGACACTTTCAAATTATTAATCATGTACCAACTCCTTGGAATTATGTAATCATTATTAACGTCCGACATTTCTAGTAATATTGATGGAGGTTCTACTCACTTTTCTGTTAGTTGTTAATGTCTTGCAATTGTCACAGAAAAGTTTTAATTAAGTTCTTTTCTATTGCAAATTACTTTTTGCAAATGTGTTGGACACGGCACTGCAGTACTCAGCGAAAAACGTGCACTCGTATTTAACCACGCAACGAATATGAAAGACGGCAATTTGCCTTTTTTTCCTTTTGACTTGATGAAAGACGAGAACAATCTGAACACCGTCTCGACAGAAGTAAAAAACCGATAACAAAATACACCAATACACCAATCTCGAACAGTGTTGCCAGTATTTTTCTGTGTCTTGTCCCCAAAATCTGACACGTTTGTTCCCAAAAATTCCCAGAAATATTCGCCAAGGAATGATAGCCAATCCATCATCCATCCATCAAAGGTTTCAAATTCATTATTTGCGATAGCATGACATTTATATGTTATTAATCAGGATGATGTGCTGTTAAGGCCTAGGTACATAATAGACCATATAGATATGGCATCATTAGCCAGATTTAGTGCATTATCAGGATTTATTTGCTAATACCCCGGTTACACTATTGAAGGTTAACCCACTGGGTTTAATAGATCTAGTGGGTTGTGCTATGTTTACATTTATGAAATCCACTCGATTTCATCTGTCAAATCCATATGTTAAACGTCAAATGAAATCCAATGGATTTCAGATGAGATTTCATTTGACGTTTGAGCTATGGAATTGACAGATGAAATCGAGTGGATTTCGTAAATGTAAACTTAGCATTAATCTTTGCTGGTTATATACCCCGGTTACACTATTGAAGGTTAACCCACTGGGTTTAAAAATCCAGTGGGTTAATCTTTGCTGGTTACACTTAGCTTTTCGAGGGTATAAACTGTCAGCTGATGTTTGTTTACGTATACATACAAAATAACTAATAAAGTCGTGTGTTACACTTTTACAATTTCTCGTATGAGATATCGTCCCCTCTTTGCTCATATTGGTATATTTTACACACAGGGATACATTTTTTTATCATGAGCTCTGTTCCAGAACAAAAAAGTTTTTACAATTTTTACCACTTTTACACATTTTGCGTTCCCGTACACAAAATTTATATGAAAATCGTTTACGACTTTTACAACTTTTACCACATTATAAAGTACGGGAACAGGCCAATGGTATCAATCATACTTTTTGTTAAAAAAGTGCCTAATGGAAAAAAATAAATAATTTTAAGATTTCCAAATAACTTTAGATTTATTAACTCCATAAAATCTCATGCGACCAATCGTAAACGTGTAAAACACGACAAACTCTGTTGCAAAAACAGTTGCAACTTTTGGTACTTTTGGAGTAGAGTTGGATTTTTTTGCACAAATACCGAATACAACACTGTATTTTTGGTGGATTTGTGCTGGATTTAACATAAACCCAGCCATGAGAGGATTTAATTTTTGTACGGCAAATCTGGCCCGATTTGAGCAGATTAAGCAAATATATCCTCATGAAGTGGGTTAACCCGGCAAAAAGATGTAGTGTAACCGTGCTATAACCATGGTAAACTTTGCTTGATTTCGCGCGACATCACCCCAGCAAAAAGTTTGCATCCGCCGATGCAGATTAATCAGTACAAGTGTACAGTACATTTGCCGTTGGAGTACATATTTTCCTATGAATTCACTTATGAATTTCCAAATCACTTCAGATTGCATTTTTAATCAGTCTAAAGATGCAATAAAAATGCAAGCCACTGCGAAATATCCCAAAATAAATAAAATGCATTTATTATTTGTCTAAAACAAGAACTCAAAGAACTTTATTATATTTATTATATAAACACAAATTTAAAAAAAAAGTTTCCATTAAATTTAATCACATTTGAGCTTACTTCCTCCGTTCTCAATTTAATCCAAGCGCATCTGATTTTGCTTCATCATCCAAAAAGTTTTTTAAGTTGCCTTCCCATCACTAGTTCAGCTTTCGACATGGACTCCAACTCCGCTCCATTAAAAATTTCCGTCTCGTGAATTACCGCAAAAATGTTCTCAACTTAAGTTTTTATTTCTTTATTTTATAACAAATTCTTCGAAATGTATACACTCTTCTTTGTCTTTTGAAGAAATGCGTAGGGATCAACCATCTGTTTTTTTCTGTAGGGATCTCTACAGCAACTGCTTATAAAATTTATCGAACGGAGTGCATTTTTTATAACTCTGTTGGACTACATCCAATTGCACAACTTCCAAAATTTTTTGCTGGGTATGAATTCACACGTAGGATGCACTCCATTTTCGATCCAAATCACAGCTTTTGATGTAGTGTTTTGGACTGAATTTAAAGGCACTCTTCAGATTGTATTTTTAATCAGTCTAAAGATGCAATAAAAGTGCAAACCACTGCGAAATATCCCAGAATAAATAAAATGCATTTATTATTTGTGTAAAACAAGAATACGAAGAACTTTATTATATAAAAACAAATTAAAAAAAATCATTAAATTCAATCACATTTGAGTTTAATTTTTCCGTTCTCCGATTAATCCAAGCGCATCTGATTTTGCTTCATCATCCTATTAGTTTTTTATGTTGCCTTCCCATCACTAGTTCAGCTTTCGACATGGACTCCAACTCCACTCCATTAAAAATGTCCGTCTCGTGAACTACCGCAAAAATGTTCGCAACTTAAGTTTTTATTTCTTTATTTTATAACAAATTCTTAGAAATGTATTATGGTAGAACAAATATAAGGTAAAGTAAATACTACAACTCAACAACAACCACATTGAAATTTGTTTTTGTTTGTAAACCTTTTGCTATGTTTCAGATTAGCATTAGTGTCAACGTAAACAAAACATGGAAATGTCTATAAATTATTGGAATTTAAAAAACTAATAATTTTTCACATTTGATTGAATATTTTGAAAGACACTAAATGCATAATTTCTCGCAGAAAGTAGAATACTTGCAAAAATGTTTCGGGTCGCTGGTAATTCATTGAAAAAAGAGAAGCTGTTTCAATCATTTGCTTTTGAAAACAAAAAAGCACTGTTTATTAGGGATTTATTCTTTTCAAGTTTAACAAAATACCACACATATTAACAAATATTGTAACGCCTCTATAAGCGGTGTTTTAGTGTGCGGCATGTCGTTCGGACCTGGAGGAGGTTACATGTCAATGATATGAAGCCGTCCTTATTTGAAATATTTTTTTTTCTAATAAATAAATTTGTTCTTCAAAAATATATATCCCTAATATACATCGAACATAGAAATTAATACATAAAATGTCGTATGGAATTTGACACTAACACTACAACCCAGTTCAGTCAGCTGGGTATTGCTGCTACCTTTTCTTGTTCTACCATGGAAATGTATACACTCTCTCTTATTTTTAGAATAAATGATTTCGCCTGCAGTGGGTAGGGATCAGCCAACTGTTTTTGTTCTTCGTTTTTTTTTTGTAGGGATCTCTAATTGCATTTTTCTTAAGTCCGTGTGGACTGCATCGAAGGATGTTGTGAAATCATAACTCCACATGCACAACTTCCAAATTTTTTTGCTGGGACGAAGCGCCTTCGAATAACTCAACGATGCCAAATGTAAACCAAACAAGAATTTTTCGGCTTTTGCCATCGCGAAAACTATTTATTTATTTCTATTTTAAAGATTATGGTTCACTATTCGGTTTTTTGATTACACTGTGCAACATTTTTAAGGTGATCTTGTGCAAACAATTCGAACTGAGGATTTGTGAAAGTACAGATGCAAACGACAATAAACTCTAGTTGGGTTTTGTTGTGTCAGATCCAGCTCGAATTTTATACCCCGGTAACACTATTGAAGGTTAACCCTCTGGGTTTAATAGATCCAGTGAGTTAATCTTTGCTGGTTACACTTAGGTTTCGATGATATAAACTGTCAGCTGATGTTTGTTTACGTGTACATACAAAATGACTTATAAAGTCGTGTGTTATATCGTCCCCTCTTTGCTCATATTGGTATATTTTACACACAAGGATACATTTTTGTATCATGGTATCAATCGTACTTTTTGTTAAAAAAGTGTCTAATGAAAAAAGTAAATAATTTTATGATTTCCAAATAACTTTATATTTATTAACCCCATAAAATCTCATGCGACCAATCGTAAACGTGTAAAACACGACAAACTCTGTTGCAAAAACAGTTGCAACTTTTGGTACTTTTTGAGTAGAGTTGGATTTTTTTTTGCACAAATACCGAATACAACACTGTATTTTTGGTGGATTTGTGCCGGATTTAAAATAAACCCAGCCATGAGAGGATTTAATGTTTTTATGGCAAATCTGGTCAGATTTGAAATAAATCCTCATGAAGTGGGTTAACCCGGCAAAAAGCTGTAGTTTAACCGTTCTATTATGGGCCCGTCTAAACATGGTTAAATATTGAGTTTTTAAAGAAATTCGGGGCTATATCTCTGAAACCAATGGGAATCTTCTTCTGACCTCTGAAGCAAATTTGTAGATAAGGACAATAATAAAATATTTGGAGAAATAATGAACTCGAAAAACTACATTTATTGCCTCAAATTTCAAAGTATATGCAAAAATGCCACAATTTTTATACATTTCGCGCCCTATTTTCAAAAACGTTAATTTTTTCTGAATATTTTCTTTTGGAAATATATTCCCTGGAATGTAATACACAACGCTTCAGAACATGTCTTTGTTGTAAAATGCATCTATCCCGTTGTTTTCAGTACATTTTTCAACGACGATTTAATAAAAATGTCAATAATATAGTGAAATCCGAGAATAAACTGTTGGTGTGAACTGTGTTTGAAATACGTGTTATAAGAGATATGATGCAAAATACCGCTGAAACAACATAAATGGTCTGTTTCTTTACTTTTGAAAATGGTAAAACCGGCCTGAAGTAAAGGAACGCTTATCGAGTAAAAAGACTCTTGCATGTAATGGGTACTTTACACGATATGTTTTTTACATATGAGTTGTCACTTTGCATATACATTTTGTATGGGAGAAGTGACAACTCATATGTAAAAAACATATCGTGTAAAGTACCCATAAAGGAACAGAGCTAAAGTAAGCATTTTGGAGTTTCAGAATGTTCTAAAGAATTTTTGAGAACTTTATTTGGAAGATTTTTGCAAAAGGTTACTTGGTTTAACTCCCAATAGTTAAGCCGGTACTGACCAGAACTTCGGCAATTATGTAAAATTTTCTATATTTTATAGATTTTGATGCCCTAGATGGAGTTTCTCTTATGTAGTTTTTTCAAAAGATAAGTTCTACTAGTTTAGGGCTAAATGTAAAAAAGTGTAGATTTAGACCGCTTTAGTTGAGGCCATAAAATCCGAACTGGATCTGATTGGCTGGTACGCCGACTTTGACATTTGTTCCAGCTTTTTTGACGTTTTTTCCATTTTTGCGTTCCCGAACTTTTTGAAAAAACTTTTGTGTGACAACAATTTTGCTCTCTTTCTCTCTTTTACGAGTTTTACTATTAAAAAGTTTTACTATTAAGCTTATGTTTTACAAGCTTAAATTTGTCGAGTAAAAAGTTTTTAAAGAGAGCGTCTTTCAGCGCCATTTTTGTTTAAAGAGAAGTGAACATTTTACAACTTTTTTGTGTACGGGAACGGGTTTTCGGGTAAAATGTGTAAAAGTTGTAAAAACTTTTTAGTTCGGAACAAAGCTTTTGTTGTAGCACTTCGCCGATGCATCTACCTTGTTAGTTGTGCCATGGGTGAGCTAATGCATCTACCTTGATAAATAAATAAATAATTGGTAATTCCATTTTAGTTTGTATTTCTAGTTATTTGGTAGTTGGTTGCTTGAAATACTTGATCGGGGATAGGTCTAATATCATTTAATATCGTTTTAAACGTCGTCGTGTTAACAGTATCACTTATTTATTATAAAAAGAGGTAAGAAATTATTGTGTATAATTTGAATTTTTAATATGAATAATATGAGCAACGGTTTTTGCAATTTTTTTTATTAAATTCATTCTTTTTACGTGTATTATTATTTTAAATAATTACGTTTTTATTGAAACGAATAAGTGAGGTACTGTTTGCCATAAAGTGTGTGTGAGGAGGGGTTTCAAATGAAGATAATTGCAAAAAAAAAAAGAAGTAATAGAGAAGAAAAATGTTAAAAATGTATGTGTACATTTCCAACTGGTTTCTTTTACATTCCTCTGTGCCATTTTGCTGTTATGCTGTTGTTGTGGAAATGTTGACGCTTCTTTCTTCGAAGGCATTGTTGTTGCTATTGTTGAGAGCAGATTTTGCTAGCTGCTGGATATTTCTGCTACAATTCCAAGTGGAGAAATTATTAACAGCAATTCTTCTCGTACAGAAAATTCCAATTAGATAGACAGTAACAGTTAGACGACTTATAACGTTTTTTTTCTGTTTTCTTTGTGTGTGTGTTTGTTTTTGGTTCGAAAACCAAATTTTCTTTCTTTGCATCCGTGCAAAATGGTCCATTAATGTTAACAAACAGATGCAGCATTTGTTGGCTACTTGGTATACTTGTTAGGATGACATACAATGGAGAAACCAAACTACGGATGCGAGTTTTTTTTTTTTTGCCAAATAGCATACCACCAACAGACGCGCGCTTAGAAATGAATAAAAAAACAAGTGGGCCGGCAAAATAAACAACAACAGACGTATTTTGTTGAAAGTTGAAATGAAAAACGTTATTCGTATCCATTACATACACCTGTTCCAATAATATAGTACATAGATATATTTATGTTTAACTTGGAAATGGGCGTGGTTGCGCAAAGTAAAGCTTCATTGTCAATGTCTTAAATTTCAAGACGAACGTAAAGAATGATGAAGAATTTACAAAACCACTTGGAGGGAAATCAGTCTGAATCATCAATAATATCACAACAATTCAATCTAAATATATACAGATGTAGCACCAGAAATGTTACACACATATGTATGTTGTATATGGTATATGCACCATCATTTGCGATAAAAAGTATTTAGTTCGATTTTATTAATCATCAGAAACGCCAATGTGCCTGCCCAATGCATTCTTTATATGGTTAAAATTTGAACAGTTGGTGGTTGTGGTGGTGGTTAACAAAAATTAGTCACTGCACAATTAAAACAAAGAAACATTTTCCGTTAAATTCAGAAGACTTGTTTTTTGTGGAAGGAAACAGTGAAGAAGGTATTGGGGGTGGTGACCGACGAATGCATGCCACTCCGGCTCTATTGCTTCGTTGTATGTATACATATAGCTGGCAATACAACACATGCAGTTGGTGTCCCCATCTAGCTAGCCAAGGTGGCAGGGTGGATGTACAACAACAGCAAAACGTATAAAAGGGTTTCTGTGCACATTTGCATAAAAATGTTTAAAAATTCAAATCATGAACATAAAATGTTTATTATACATATATGTTTTTTATTTTATTTCCTATATTTCTTGGCGTTGATGCATTTTTTACAGCGGATATTGAATGTATTTTTGTGGTTAGTAGCTTGCATTTAGTCATAATAGGGAGTGGAAGTAATAAATAATCTGGAAATTGTGTTTCCAGGAAATGGTCAAAATTTTTAATGACAGAAAATAATTTTCCAAAATATTGTAGCGGTGGTAGGGAATGTCTTAATAGAAAATGTATGCCTATATTGTTAATTTCACACATTGGCTTGTTTATTTATAATATGTTCTTAGTAAAGATTCCTAAAATAAAAGATTTTATTTATATGTATTTAAATATCTGTAATACGGCGTTTATATTATAGTTTTTTGCAGGGTTAACCTTCTTTATGAGGATTTATTTGAAGTATATACAATGTAAATGACATTTGAAACCCAGACCCACTGGGTTAACCTTGTTATATATAAACGGGCTATAAACCAACCTGAGATTTCATTTTCCATTGCACTGTCACTTATGGCCTCGTACCTTACCTCAAATAATCTAGAACTTCTTATAGGTAGATGACATTTTCTTATTCATCGCTATTTTTAGAAGTTCAATATGACTGCAGTTGCGGTTCTTAGATTGAATGAATCAATTGTATGTTTAATCAGTTAAAAAGGAAAACATGCCGATTAGATAAATAGTATTGAAAAGCTCTATACAAATAACAAAATGCAAACCTTTTCTTTCTTGCACATTTATGTAAACAGTAACTGTTTGGTTTTTTGTATGAAAACAAAATTAAGACAGAGTCTTTTGATTGTTTACTACGCCATATTGCGAGGTAATATCGACAAACATTTTTTATTGATTTAAATAATTTTAATGTAATTAAAATTGACGAAATTTTATAAGATAATATTTTATACTTTCACTGAGGTGATGTTTCCATAGAGATTGTTGAGAGTGTTCTCGAGTATTAAACTAAAATTGGCGAAGATTTATTAAAAAACACAATTTTTAAGAAATTTAAATTGTTTCCATAGATTGTTTAGTAATTATGAATTAAAAGTCCAAATAAAAGTTAACAGCACTATTTCTACTGGTAGAACTTTTTGACTACTGTTTTTGGTCGCTATCTAGCCGAAAAACGTCGTTAATTACTGAAATGGTCTATAAGTATTTAAATTGTACGCGTTTTTGTCGGTAACTTAATAAAAAGAGTAGTAGAATAGCACTACAGGTCAGGTATACAAATAATATTCGCATCAATTGTATTGATTATTGTAATCCTTTTATTTTGTTATTTTTAAACCTGTCCGTGTGCTCGATAATTTGTAATATTTAGGTATGACCTTGTTCTTGAAAATTTTTTACTAAATGTTGCTGAAATACATTTTTTGGCAACTTTTTCATTATACAGTTGTTTTCGCTTACCTGCACTTTGAAAAATTCTAGAACATTTTGTGCACGTAAGCCAAAAATGCAGTTATTTTGAATAAATTTAATATAAACTAGCAAATTTGTTCTACGCAAGAAAAATTTAAATGTGCAGCTAAATCCAAAACTGTCAACTTTAGAAACATTTGTAGTAATTATTACAAAATAACGAGCGCACGGACATTTGTAATAATTATTACTAATTATAGAGTACACGGACAGGCATATTATCACGTAAAAAGACTCAGCTAATATGTCTTCTTACGTGATAATATGCCAGTCCGTGTACTCTATAATTAGTAATAATTATTACAAATGTTTCGAGTTCTGACAGTTGTATAAAGGAAAAGTTACTGAAAAAAGTGTTTCAGCAACATTTAGTAAGTACGAGGATAATCCGAATTATTAAATAATAGTTAAATAATAGGTGTGTCTTTTTTCTTACTAGATGTAGTTGAAACATTTTTTTCAGCAACTTTTTCTTTATACATCTGTCAAAATCTGCAACATTAGTAATAATTATTACTAATTATCACGTAAAAAGACACAGCTAATGTAAGTGTTTATAAAAGTGTTTCTGCAACATTTAGTAAAAATCCTATTATTACAAATTTTTATTGAATATTGTTTTTTACTCAAATTGTTTATTATATTTGAAATGACGCCAAACATTACTGAGGAAATATGTTCAGTAAAAATTTGTTTAGTAAATTTAGTAAGCACAGGAACAAAACTAATGTAAAAATTGTAGTCTGTTTTTCTATTCTCAACTATTGGAAGTTTTATTTTTTATCGATTGCATTGGCAAATTTTACAAATTAGCTTCACAATAGCATTAAAATAAATCATCTTTTTCTAACTTAATACATGTTACCTTTACATGCAAATATTCATTGACATTCTAGTAGGTGAAAGGTTTTATTTTATTCTATTGTTTTAATTTCAAACAATGGCTTATCGTGGCAATGTGAAATAAACCATGAGAGTCATGATACGACCAAATTAGTAAATGAAAATGTCTTTGAATAAGATTTTAGTCACTTAGGAATGTATAATTTTACAAAGTCCCTTATCTGCTGCTAAAGACATGACCAATGAATGAAATAAATGTATCCTCCTTCTACCTTGACTTTAAAATTTTATTTCTGTCAAAAATATTGTGAGCTGGCAAAAACCACAATAGTTTCCATCTAATGTTATTTTTAAAACATTTGTTCAGATGTGTGACTAATAAATAACATGAAGAACTGCTTTGTTGCTGAAAGAAACCGTTTTTGTTAGTCATTCTTACATATATGTAAGATCTGAACCTACAAGAATCTACAAATTTTTACCACGATATGGAAAAATAGTAGAACAGACCAAAAGATTGTACAAGTTTTTTTTTATTCTTGTATATTTAGAAATATATTTTTTGCTTTGAATTATAAAACTTGGATCATTGTTATTTTTTTTACAAAATAACATATTTAATGCTACATATAAAAAGAGCAAGCAACTCTTATTTTTTAATAACAGAGCATTTTCATGTTGGTATTTAAGATGTATTGGGCGTATATGGTCATAACATCAACCCCATTCTGTATGTGTTCCCTTGACATTGATGTTGGTGGTGTTTTATCGGCCGGCTATGTTGTTGCAACATTCAATACAAGTATACATATATACTATATAATAACAGAGGCTCGTTGTTGTGTCTACGTATATATTGTATGTACATAAAGAGCTGTACATAGGACAATGGTTTTGTTTTGCCGGCAAATATTATGAATGCATAAGGCAAGGTAATACTTTCCATTTTTATGACGTTCTTCATTTATTATGCTAAGGACGTAATTTGTTGAGTATCCGTTTGAATATTTGCAATCAACGTCCATTGTCAGTTAAAAAAAAAAACTGAAAATAGCTTCTCTTATACATTTAGTCATTGTGAATTCACGAGTTGCGTATATTTTGAAAATAATTCTAAATGAATTTTTATACATATATCCCAATTTTGTTTACATGGTTGAGGGAGTGGATTCTTATGTAGCAGTATGTGTGTGGCATATTTCCGGTATACATACACTCACTTTTATTACATCCCCTCTTTGGTTAGCAGTTCAATAGAATAACCCCCAATTCCTGAATAAATTGCTCTGTTGTAGGATTTCAAAACATAAGAAAAGGAAACAAAAAAAACATTGGTCTTTCAGAAGTTATGTTGTTCTACATGCCAGCTATGAATCATATGTTGATGAGGGTTCCATATACCATCCACAACATATGATTCGCCTGTATTTCGTTTTGTCATAACCGAAATGCATGTTGGTTGTTGGCGGGGGCAGGGACTACATGGGCCAGTCAGTTCACATACATGTGTGCTTTTATGTAGTTGTATATAATATAAAGTACTTTTGTGGTAGACAGTGTAAAAATATATATAAAGACGATAAGATGATTAAGAAAGTATGAAACATCGGAGTTTTTATTTTGTTGTTTTCTTTTTGCGCATTCTTCGCCTCTTATTGTTGTCCCCCTAGTGATGTTTTTTTATTTACCATTACTTTCTTCTTTGTTTTGTGTGGCTGGGTTGTTCATTCGTTGGTTGACTTCATTCTTCGCTCATTCGCCGGTTAGCTGTTGTTGTTTTATTTAGATTTTTTCAACTGTGGATTTTGGATACATAAAATCCCACATAAAATATTCTCAACAATACCGCCCGCAATACAATACTGACTCGACATCAAACAACAAAAATAATTTTTGACAAGAGAATTTTCAAGTTTGTAAAGTAAAAATAATTAAAGTTTAGTGTAAGTGCTTTTGCAATAAAAAAAAATATTTTTATTTTTATTTATAAAATAATTGAAACAATAAACCAAACACAACAACATTAAACTGACAATATACAAAAAAATAAATTAAACATTTCCCTAGCCCAGGAGGAGGCATTGTGACTCACAAGAGAGCCCATGTGCTCTAAGTGAGCGTAAATTTGTTATCGCTCACAGCCTGTGTAGATGCTAACACGTTGTGAACAACAACAAATTTACGCTCATTGAGAGCACAAGAGAGACCCAAAAATGTTCTCTGCCTCACTCTGCCCTAGCCATTATTGCAATTTTTAACAAATCTTTAAAAAAATATATAGAATTTCGCGTCAACAAATATGTATTTGATGACAATCCTTTCCACAAAATGGATTGAATCATTTCTTTGTGTGTTGTGTTTAATCTTTTGATAGACGTGGGCGCGGCAAAAATGAAGTGCTACTAAAGAAAAGGGAAAAGCCAAGAGTGTGTCTGCTTTGAATGGTTAAAACACAAGAAGAAAGAATTGCAACCTTTTTCTTCACAATAATTCGTTAAATTGTTTGCATATTGGTGGCACTTTCCTATTCTCTTTATTTTTAGCGCAGCATACGTAATTTGAATAATTTATGTTATATTTAGAAACATTTGTAGTTTGAGAGTTACAGCTGAATTTCGAATTGTTGCATTTCTAATTTGATTTTAATTAGTAATTTTTCATTTTAATTCGTTTGATTGTAAACAATTTTATTATTATTATTATTATTATTATTATTATTTTGAAACGCGAGTTTATTAATTTTAAATTTGAACAATTCCATTTCAATTCAATGAATCTAATTGTGGGTGCAGTGTAACGATATAGTCTAATCAGAATTTACACATTCCAATTAATTTAGAAAAAACTGTCATTTAGATTTTGCTCACGTATGCTGCGCAAACCTTTAACAGAGCAATATTGAACATCAATTAAATACCGAAAAAGTACAAATAGACATAATGACTGATCTAGGCAAATGTTCTCTTTTTAAAGATTCACCCTTTTAATTAAATACAACTGTTTGTAACATTGTCACTCGTCGTCATTTAAAGTGAAAATCTAAACGTGTAAATATGTCATGTTTATTAAAATGAATGTGTTTATTTTTTGTTTTGCAAATATCGAATGAGGCGGTAGATGCATTTGAACCACTACAACTATAAATAATGGTTACGACCGTCATGGACATGATTTTAGATACTTCGAATATTTGTGTTTAATTGTCTTCTGTTTAAATATTTCTTTTCAGTTATAAAAAATGGCTGCACCTGCTCTTAAAGATCTTCCAAAAGTTGCTGAAAACCTCAAAAGCCAGCTAGAAAGCTTCGATACTGAAAAATTGAAGAATGCCAATACTCAGGAAAAAATCATTTTACCTACAGCCGAAGGTAATGGCACACTAATCAAAACGGACAAATACAATTGGTCGTTAATATGTATATATTTTGTATCGCCTTTCAGATGTTGCCGCTGAAAAGACTCAAAAGTCTTTGTTTGCTGGTATTGAATCCTTTAATCCATCCCAACTGAAACATACTGAAACACAAGAGAAAAATCCATTGCCAGACAAAGAAGGTAAGAATGCTAACTTTAAAAATATGTATAGGAAAGCTTTTGTGTCTGGAAAATATTTTTAACCCCATGTAGGGTATATATGGATATATCTATGAACAACAAATGCTCTTGACCTCAAAAATAATTGTTATTGTCGTTAGCGAAAATATTGAACGAAAATAATCGACATAAAATGTAAACGCGACTGGACATGTTTGTCGCGGAACGTCAATACTGTCGACGAGAGTCGCCGACATAGTCTGCAATGACTAATTATTAATATTGACTGAGGAGATATTACCATATTAAGTGTTGGCTGGTAAATATCTCGTTATAAATAAATGCCAAATATGGCAAGAAACACCAGAGCCAGTAGTCGCTGGTAAAGCAAACAACACTTTACAAATGTAGTTGTTATTTTTTGTTTTCATTGAAATTGCCATAAGCGAGTAGTGGTTATTCCTTTATTGGGGATTTGTACTATTCCATTAGACATGTTGTTTGTTATCATTAGATTTCAATTTTTAATGGTTTATTTCAATCTGTAATTTTGGAAACATTTCTAACATGTTGCACTTGTTTTTGTTTTGTTTTTCTTTCTTTCTAGCCATCGAAAAGGAAAAGGAGAAAAATGATTTCATTGCTGGCATTGAGAATTTCGATTCCAAAAAGCTGAAACATACCGAGACATGTGAGAAGAATCCCTTGCCAACCAAGGAGATCATTGAGGAAGAAAAGAGAGGTTAAAGTCATCAACGTCGTCTTATCAACCATTCATCATATCTGCGCATGCGTAAATGATGATTGCTGTAGCGCAGGTGCTGCAGCAAAACTCAACGGCCGTACCAGTAGCACTTTACCACTCTTATTGCAGAACTGGATGACGTATTTTTTACTCATTCCTAATATCTAATATTACTGAAAGACATACTTTACTTTGTAAAAGCATTTATAATTTGCGTACATTCACATATTTATATATCGAAAACAAATAACATTTTCATACAAAATTTTATAAAAAATCAACCCACGTCTTTTCCTCACTTTGTCCACATCTATTGGTTTATTTCGTTCGCCAACCATTCGCATAATTTCACAAAAACGCTTGTAACTTATGCGTGTGTGTGTGTGTGGAGATTGGCTATAAATCGCCAAAGATCATTATTTGCAATGCGTACGTGACTTCAATTTCAATTCAGGTGAATCATAATACATTGACACCTTCATACCATTCATGGACATCAAAAACCGATATGGATGCTAAAGCATTGTAACTGCATGTATATATATACGTAGTAAAATTCTAAACTAAACAACTAAAAAATGTACTTCCCATGGTAATTCGGACCTTTCATCAAAAACCAAAAAGAAACAAGTAAAACGCGTCATATGTGCCCGTTGAGATTTTTTTTAAATAAAGTTTGTAATTTTCTGATACAACCATGATTTTTCAGGATTTTTACATCGTTACATCATGTACATTAGAACAAAAAAATCCCACGCCAGTACCATATGGGGAATATTGTCCTCATAACGAAAACGAGTTTTTTATGGACGGACTAGGTTTTACTCTTCTTTTAAAATACCCTAAAGGATGTTAGCCCCAAGAAATTCGAAACGAGTTTTTTATGGACCGACCAGGGTTTTCTCTTCTTTTTAAATACCCTAAAGGATGTTAGCCCAAAGAAATTCGCAACAAATGGGAGTAAATGGGGTGAACAAAATGCTTGAGGCGTGAAGTAAGAGGTGAAGTGTGTCTAGCTGACTTCCGTATCGTCAATTGTTTTGTGGTGCTTAAGCTTCCTCAAAATATTCCAGTTGCACACTCATACATTGTTCCTCGAAAATGCATTTTACCTGCGTTAAAAATGCATATTTTTTGACGTTTTGAAACACGTATCTCGCTCTTGATAAGTACAACGGCTTTAAGAAAAATAATACTTCACAGATTTTCAGTCATTTGTAAAGCAACTGACGATACGGAAATCAGCCTCTCAGAACATATCCGGTTATTTTAATTTTTTGAACAAACGTTTCTATGAATGCATTCCTTTAAGTTAAAATAAACACCTTATTATTGGGATTTGCGAAAATTATGTTTTAGGACTTATGCAGAATGGACAGATGATAGTCCCCATAGCCCGCCCGATTCAGTGTATTTTGAAGGTTTTAGTCACTTCCAATTAAATTGAATAAACAGCCTCAATGTTCACTTCTGGGAGATTTCTCACTTTCTCGCCCTATTATAAATGGACAGGAAGGAGCAAAAAACGGATATTATCACGGTGCATAT
Organism: Musca autumnalis; assembly: GCF_047663935.1. Taxonomy (NCBI): domain Eukaryota; kingdom Metazoa; phylum Arthropoda; class Insecta; order Diptera; family Muscidae; genus Musca; species Musca autumnalis. The sequence goes on from NW_027411866.1 coordinate 57,651,434, forward strand.
TTTAATTTAAAAATGTAAAGTTTTCGTTCTTAATTTGACTTCTAACTTGTCATTTTTAATAGGGTGATATAGTGAAAGTGAGAAATCTTCCACAAGTGAACATTTATAATTGAGCTGGGGGGTTACTCTGTATTGCGATGCGAAAGTTAAATGCGTTAAGAGTACAATTTGGTACTCTGTATCACAAACGCAAACGCTTTCGCAAAATAAACTGAAAATATGGCAACGCTGGCTGCACAATGTAAAAAAGAACGAAGAATGAGAAAAAGAAATGTCGAAAAATAGTAAATAAAAACATTTTAAAAAAATTTCGGTACGTGCGTTTTTAAAACTTGCTATTCGTTTATAACAAACAAATATTTATGGATTCGGTGGCGGAACGGAGAAAAAAATTTTTCGTCTCAATAAAGATGCGGTTATGTACATTTAGACAACTAATGTATACTAATGTATTGCAAATTGTTCGTTTGTAGCAACAAATTATGTAAAAGCTTTACGATTTCTTGTGCAAATCTCTTGCTATTGGTCCTCAAAACAATATTCCATTTAACTATACAAAGTGTTTTTACGATTTATAAAAACTACAGTGAAAAATAAGCATTGACTACTACTTTGGGTGACAAATAAAGAATTTGGAACAAGTGTCGTTTAGAAGCAACTCTCGGATGGGTCTGAAATTTTTACCATAGCTAGCCCTTGGTACCCTGATTATAACGATATTTAATTTTCCAGAGCTTAGTCTATACTTCCCGAGATATGGGTCTTAACATTTTTACTTGTATCACCATTATTACAAAAACCTATGAAATATGAGACTCGACGAAGAGTATTTTCCAATGCCGCAAATAATTACTAATTGTAATTTGATTTTTTAATAATAATTTATTAATTTTTTAATAATAATTCAACAACAGAGATTCAACAACATTTCCCTAAAAGAATAAACAATTCTGATATAAATACAATCATTTAATTATGCTAACTTACATGATTCGTTTCCTTTGCGTTTGATATTTTGTTAACGCAAGATATTTGCGCTTATCGCACGAGTTTGACATACGCTTTCGTATTACAGAGTGCGGTGATACCAGATTTGCGAAAATTAGATGCGAAAGGAGATGCGAAAACGCATTAGAGAGTACCAATTACTGGATTCGGTACAATTTTTCTTACGCATCGCGATACAGAGTAACCCCCAGAAAACCTTAGAAACTACCTGTATCTCAAAAAGTCAAAAATGGCGTATGGAACACTTAAGCATGACACCGACGATATAGCACCCCCTCAAATCGATGCTGACATTTTGAAGTTTTGAAATCGGGGTTTTTTGAATTTTTCTTATAATTGGAGGGCGCAACCTGATAATGACCTAAACTATTTATTATATTGTAGAACTCGTGATTACCCGTAGTTTAATGTACATCTCATGGGTGTGCTCCGTACAGCTCCCTAGTAATAGGAGTCTAAAGTAGAATTTTTGGTGCGTAAATTTTCTTTAAAAGCCTATTTTTTGGCTTCAAAATTTACAACTGTGACTCAGGTACCCTTGAACCCCGCGTGATTTTAGTTTTTTCCGCGCCGGATTTAATGAGCCCTACCGCGATCGAATCCATCCACTAAAACCGCTGATATAGATACCCTGAAAATAAGCAAAATTTTATTTTGACTAATCCGCATACTAAACCGCGATTTCCCTTAAAATTTTTTACATAAATGGAATCCTTTATACGCGATTATAATATTTGTCAAAAAGGTGTGTCATAAATTGCAGAGATTCAGGTAGCACATCCTCGGTTCTTGACGAATCTGTATAAAATTTGTCTTATTGACGTATTTTTAAAAGGGGGTCACTGAAATCGGATGCGCCTTATAATCATATGAACATCGCGTTATTTTTATCCACATGGAGCATTTTGGTGTAGTAAGATGCAACTGATGGCACACTTTGGTCGCTGAATGAAACATGGAAAAATGCAAACATATTGACAGAGATGCACTTGCTCTATGCGAAAAGCATGCGCCTCAACTGATTTTAACTATTTCGCGCGTTATACGGTTTTTAACTTTTATGTTTTGTCTTTGATTGTAATATCACTATCACTCTTTATTTCCTAATTCTATTGCTTATCACTCTAAGCAAATATACTTTCACGATGACAAACCATTTTCCTTGAAGAAGTTTTAGCAAAATACTTCAGGTTTTGTATGGAAATTTAGCGAAATAGTAGAATAACTCCTAAAAATGTTTCTCCAATTTTTCGTATTAAACCAAAAAATATATTCTTGAAATAATGTTCCAACAATAAACTTTTGTCTTTTGTTGTAGCTGCAATATGCAATTTAAAATCCTAATCTATAAAATTTTGGTCTCACATTTTTCTGGACATTGTCTAGATTCTGTACGTATTTTTAATTTATTTTTTTAGAGATTTTTATGGACTCTGAGCTAGAATGAATGAAATTTACTCCAAGATTCCTTCATTATTTTTTGATTTTCCGCGAAAATGAAAATAAATTTTGCAAATATTTAGGCGTCTACGGATAGATATTAAATGTTGTTACCGATTTATATATACATTTTGGTATTACAACACAAAGGGAATTTTTAAACATTTTTTCTTTATAAGGGAATAAAACCCCCCCATAACTTTTGGGCGCAGCATCCAATTTTGTGAACGCGAACAGATTTGAAACCACGATATTTTTCTTAACCCATGTACCAAAAATCGTGAATGTGCTTGTAAAAAAATTTTAATTTTTTTTTCGATGGAATTGCAAAGGAAATTTGAAATTTACCATATGTATAATGTTTATTCAATATAAATGATATTCACATTAATACACTTAAAAATGATATATATGATCCTTTGCAAAGGAAATTCGAAACTATAAACAAAATTAGCAATTTTAAGTACCAAGAAAACTGATAACAATAAATCATCGAGTGGAAAGTAAAGGATTAATATTTTGTAGTTAGTTATTTAATCGGATATATAATATGACTAAAACTAATCAATTTGAATCGTACATGGGTATTGTTGTATAAACCGGCACAGATTTAAAATTTCAAGACGATGGAGATATTCTGCAATGTAATTCGTATAAATACGCAATACATGACTTGGATCGTGTTACACGTAAAGAATAACAATACGGAGGGGGAATGTATTTATAAGATGTAATCGGCACTTATTGTTCGTCTTTATCTTTAGCACCATGTTTCAAAATTCTGGTAAATTCGATATAATCAAACAAACCGCCCTTAATTGGAGCTTCACGATACATTTCGTCAACCTGAAAAGTAACAAACATATTTATTATTAAACATTGCTTTATGTATTTAATAGAAAACCATATCGTACATCTTCATCTGTAAAGCGATCTCCCATAGTAGTGAGAAGTTCACGCAGCCGATCTTCGGGAATTACACCGGAATTTTCTTCATCGAAACAACCGAAAGCATTTTTTATCACGTCTTCTGGATCAGTACCCTGCAACCGTTCTCCAAACAAGGTCAAGAACATTGTGAAATTAATGGGACCGGGTGCTTCGTTCATCATAGCTTCGAGGTATTCATCTGTGGGATTTTTTCCCAAAGATGCCAACATATCGTGCAAATCTTCCTTTTCAACAAAGCCATCGCGATTTTGGTCAATCATGTTAAAGGCTTCCTTGAATTCGGCAATCTGTGCTTGGTCAAACATAGCAAAGACATTAGAAGTGGCACGTTGGGCACGCTTCTTGGTTGTGGCACGGCGACCGGCTGTTTTTCGAGAAGACATGTTTGCTCTGAAAAGAAACCAAAACAATAAACATATTTAAATCGATTGGAAAAGGATGTAAAATAAAGGGTAATAATTTTGATCGAATTCTTGCATGCATTATAATTACACTTGAATCTATAAAAACCCAGTTCAACATACAGTGCTGGAGGTCATATAACTTATTAATCTAGTATAGTACAGATTTATCTTAGTGCTTGATTGCAGCTGTGCAGCTGTATGCGTGTAATTGTATACTCATGTATATCAAAAACGACGAATGCAAGCTATTGCGCTCAGTTAATATCACCCAAAAAACCATATAAAGTCAATTTACCAAAAATAGTAGTAAACAATTTTCGGAAAATAAAAAAACATTATCAGCAATTTGTGTCAACAAAAAAAACTTGAGCGGCACACACAAGCACTCCCCAAATGATCGCGGCGAGCGAACATATTACAAATACATTCAGTTTTAGCCCAGTGACTCATAACTTCAATTCACTAGTGTTATTTTTTTCATTGTCTTGTCTTCGGCAATGAATATTTCCTTTGCTTGAGATATGCGCTGTCTTTTTTTGTATTCGCAAAAGATGTTCAATAATGTGTACTTTCATGACAGTGTATTTTACAATCCGATGATTTAACCAATATCGATAATATTTCGTACCCTTGTAAATTTGGATTTAATGAAGATATCAGGGAAATATTGTACTGAGATCATCTTTTAATAGCCACTCTAAGAAGAAATCTTCTTTGTTTCTATTTACAATTTGTTTATTTAAATGAATCATTTTTCAATCAATAAACAACAAATGTTCGATTACACATCACCAAAAACCGAAGAACTTCTTATCTTGTATGACTTGTTAACCAAAAAAGAAAGCAAATCATTACGTTGTGCTGAATTTCAATTTACATACTTGCTACTGTTTTTTTTAATCAGCTAAAAAAGAAAACAACGTTCTGAATATTAACTTACTGTGGTAGGATTTGTCCAAAGCAAGTTTTTCTTTACGTTTTGCTTTGTGTCCAATAAAACTAATTTCTTAATTTCTGTTCGGCGAATTTTCCCAATATTTTTGTCGCGTAAATTCAATGTGAACAGATGTGATGTATAGAAATAAATAAAATAAATGCACGATTGAACTTAATATTCCATTTTGCCCATTATTTTTTTTCTCTTCCTCTTTTTCTCTCTTCTTTTATTCTCTCCCACATTTTTTTATTCTCACTCTCCCACCGATTCCGACACTCCCAACAACTAGGGAGAAGTAAATCGACTTTTGATTAATTGATTTTTAGTTTTAAATTAGGGATAGGTAAGTCAACTTTCGATTAATCGACTTTTTGCAGTCAATAGGTCTGTACGATAACTTCGCAAGTAAAAAGTACTTGCAAGTACTCAGCGAGTTCTCAGTAACTTCTCTCCACTTATTTTACTCTCTCGAAGCTAAAAATTTGCAGAATATTATCGAACAACAATTTGCAAAAACTTGCAAGAAGTCAGCTGATTTGACAAACAAGAGTTTGCTCCCGTACTTTTTAATAGTAAAACTCGCAAAAGAGAGAAAGAGAGAAAAATTGTCATCACACAAAAGTTTTTTCAAAAAGTTCGGGAACGCAAAAATGGAAAAAACGTCAAAAAAGCTGGAACAAATGTCAAAGTCGGCGTAACAGCCAATCAGACGCCGGCATCCATGTTACTATTTTTTACACGCTCAAATTTGTCGAGTAAAAAGTTTTTAAAGAATGCGTCATTTTTGTTTAAGGAGAAGTGAACAATTTACAACTTTTTTGTGTACGGGAACGTGTTTTCGGGTAAAATGTGTAAAAGTCGTGAAAATTGTAAAAACTTTTTAGTTCTGGAACAAAGCTAAGAAGTTTGGCGGATAAGATTTAATTTAACAATCGAAAATTGTTTACGAAAATTGTTTGATTATCCATTGCTACAAAAATAATTGTCTTTCCATATCATAAATTAACGGCTGGCCGTCCATATAGCGTTCCTCCCACTCCATGGACGCGCCGCTTTTGTTAGGATTTGATACCTTAAGCGCTCGGCACATACGATGCGTTGAGCGTCGCGGTACAACAACCACATGAAAAATTGTAAGTGATGCCAAGTTTTTTGAAAAACAACAATGTGGCTGACGCATTAAAGTTAAACATAATTTAAAGCCCTAAACACATCCAACGTTTGAATAATGTTTTGTGTCATTTCTCGTAGAAGAATAAAGACTAATTGAAACTTGGCAGCACTTTGTTTTTTATTCATCTACCAGCAATTACACAAAACTTTACTCAAACGTTGGATGTGTTTTCAGCTTAACTGTTTTGGGGCAATGCGTGTCCCAACGTGTCACTAAACGGACCGTATGTGCCGAAGGCTTTAGAAATAAAACAATCATCACTAACTACAAAATAAGTTATTTTACAAAATAAGTCGTTTTCCATAATTTATTTAGTTATCTCTTCTCTTTTTATCTTGTAATTATTTTAATAACCAAATGTTTGTTTATGTTTTTGTCAAGAATTGCAAAGTCCGCCACAAAACATTCTAATTTAAATCAGCTGATCAAACTTGCAAATTATTACATGGAAAATTTTGCTTGCAAAAACTTGTAAGTTCTCAGTCTCCAAAACTCCCCAAAATCTCTAACAATTCTCTCCAAATTCGCTCTCTTTTACTTTACAAGTTTGTGATCGAACAGCATTTTGTAAAAGTTTTTACAAATTTGTGCAAACTTTTCGGTTATCGTACAGACCTACTAATCTAAAAATCGTAGTCGACTTTTGTCTGGAGGGAAAATCGCATAATCGATTATCTTGTGATCCATTTTCGAGTTTGTCCGTCGATTGTTGACTTGGCGGTTTTGCACTCTTGGCGGTTTTACAGTTTCAAAAGAAAACTCGAAAATCGACGAATAGTCGACTATAATCGATTTTCTGCAGTTATTAAAAAGTCGATAGTCGATTTCTAAGACAACTGAAATATGCTCTGTTCCAGAACCTGCAAGAAGCACCTGCGTGAAGTTAGCGACGTCGCCAACTTTCGATAACACAGAGTTATCGAAATTCACAGGGTGACACAGAACGTCAAAAATTCACATTTAGTACTATTTTTGCAACCCTGCTGACGAAAAAAGTTAGCGACGAATATTATAATTAATTAATTTTATAAAATTATGAATGAAAAACTCTAAAAACAATCCATCTTATTATAAATAATAAAATATAAGTAATTTTCAAGAGTTAAATGTACGTCAATGTTACCAAACCATATCAAATAACGCATTGTTTTGAACCTAAAATTGACCGGTGGTCAGGACAGAGAATCACCTCTGGTATCTTTCCTATACAAACCTCGTCCAAACTGAATGCATGGAATGAAAGATAGAGTCCCAGAGAACATTTCCTCATACTAGGAATATTCAATTTCAGTTTTTTGTAGAACAAAGTTGTCCATTTTCCGTTTTCCAACTGGTGGTCAGGAAATAGAATCGCCTCTGGAATCTCCCCTATACAAACCTCGTCCAAACTGAATGCATGGAATGAAAGAAAGAGTCCCAGAGAACATTTCCTCATACTAGGAATATTCAATTTCAGTTTTTTGTAGAACAAAGTTGTCGATTTTCCGTTTTCCAACTGGTGGTCAGGACAGAGAATCGCCTCTGGAATCTTCAATATACAAACCTCGTCCAAACTGAATGCATGGAATGAAAGATAGAGTCCCAGAGAACATTTCCTCATACTAGGAATATTCAATTTCAGTTTTTTGTAGAACAAAGTTGTCGATTTTCCGTTTTCCAACTGGTGGTCAGGACAGAGAATCGCCTCTGGAATCTTCAATATACAAACCTCGTCCAAACTGAATGCATGGAATGAAAGATAGAGTCCCAGAGAACATTTCCTCATACTAGGAATATTCAATTTCAGTTTTTTGTAGAACAAAGTTGTCCATTTTCCGTTTTCCAACTGGTGGTCAGGACAGAGAATCGTCTCTGGAATCTTCAATATACAAACCTCGTCCAAACTGAATACATGGAATGAAAGATAGAGTCCCAGAGAACATTTCCTCATACTAGGAATATTCAATTTCAGTTTTTTGTAGAACAAAGTTGTCAATTTTCCGTTTTCCAACTGGTGGTCAGGACAGAGAATCGCCTCTGGAATCTTCAATATACAAACCTCTTCCAAACTGAATGCATGGAATGAAAGATAGAGTCCCATAGAACATTTCCTCATACTAGGAATATTCAATTTCAGTTTTTTGTAGAACAAAGTTGTCGATTTTCCGTTTTCCAACTGGTGGTCAGGACAGAGAATCGCCTCTGGAATCTCCCCTATACAAACCTCGTCCAAACTGAATGCATGGAATGAAAGAAAGAGTCCCAGAGAACATTTCCTCATACTAGGAATATTCAATTTCAGTTTTTTGTAGAACAAAGTTGTCGATTTTCCGTTTTCCAACTGGTGGTCAGGACAGAGAATCGCCTCTGGAATCTTCAATATACAAACCTCGTCCAAACTGAATACATGGAATGAAAGATAAAGTCCCAGAGAACATTTCCTCATACTAGGAATATTCAAATTCAGTTTTTTGTAGAACAAAGTTGTCCATTTTCCGTTTTCCAACTGGTGGTCAGGACATAGAATCGCCTCTGGAATCTCCCCTATACAAACCTCGTCCAAACTGAATGCATGGAATGAAAGAAAGAGTCCCAGAGAACATTTCCTCATACTAGGAATATTCAATTTCAGTTTTTTGTAGAACAAAGTTGTCGATTTTCCGTTTTCCAACTGGTGGTCAGGACAGAGAATCGCCTCTGGAATCTTCAATATACAAACCTCGTCCAAACTGAATGCATGGAATGAAAGATAGAGTCCCAGAGAACATTTCCTCATACTAGGAATATTCAATTTCAGTTTTTTGTAGAACAAAGTTGTCCATTTTCCGTTTTCCAACTGGTGGTCAGGACATAGAATCGCCTCTGGAATCTCCCCTATACAAACCTCGTCCAAACTGAATGCATGGAATGAAAGAAAGAGTCCCAGAGAACATTTCCTCATACTAGGAATATTCAATTTCAGTTTTTTGTAGAACAAAGTTGTCGATTTTCCGTTTTCCAACTGGTGGTCAGGACAGAGAATCGCCTCTGGAATCTTCAATATACAAACCTCGTCCAAACTGAATGCATGGAATGAAAGATAGAGTCCCAGAGAACATTTCCTCATACTAGGAATATTCAATTTCAGTTTTTTGTAGAACAAAGTTGTCGATTTTCCGTTTTCCAACTGGTGGTCAGGACAGAGAATCGCCTCTGGAATCTTCAATATACAAACCTCGTCCAAACTGAATGCATGGAATGAAAGATAGAGTCCCAGAGAACATTTCCTCATACTAGGAATATTCAATTTCAGTTTTTTGTAGAACAAAGTTGTCCATTTTCCGTTTTCCAACTGGTGGTCAGGACAGAGAATCGCCTCTGGAATCTTCAATATACAAACCTCGTCCAAACTGAATACATGGAATGAAAGATAGAGTCCCAGAGAACATTTCCTCATACTAGGAATATTCAATTTCAGTTTTTTGTAGAACAAAGTTGTCCATTTTCCGTTTTCCAACTGGTGGTCAGGACATAGAATCGCCTCTGGAATCTCCCCTATACAAACCTCGTCCAAACTGAATGCATGGAATGAAAGAAAGAGTCCCAGAGAACATTTCCTCATACTAGGAATATTCAATTTCAGTTTTTTGTAGAACAAAGTTGTCGATTTTCCGTTTTCCAACTGGTGGTCAGGGCAGAGAATCGCCTCTGGAATCTTCAATATACAAACCTCGTCCAAACTGAATGCATGGAATGAAAGATAGAGTCCCAGAGAACATTTCCTCATACTAGGAATATTCAATTTCAGTTTTTTGTAGAACAAAGTTGTCCATTTTCCGTTTTCCAACTGGTGGTCAGGACATAGAATCGCCTCTGGAATCTCCCCTATACAAACCTCGTCCAAACTGAATGCATGGAATGAAAGAAAGAGTCCCAGAGAACATTTCCTCATACTAGGAATATTCAATTTCAGTTTTTTGTAGAACAAAGTTGTCCATTTTCCGTTTTCCAACTGGTGGTCAGGACAGAGAATCGCCTCTGGAATCTTCAATATACAAACCTCGTCCAAACTGAATGCATGGAATGAAAGATAGAGTCCCATAGAACATTTCCTCATACTAGGAATATTCAATTTCAGTTTTTTGTAGAACAAAGTTGTCGATTTTCCGTTTTCCAACTGGTGGTCAGGACAGAGAATCGCCTCTGGAATCTTCAATATACAAACCTCGTCCAAACTGAATGCATGGAATGAAAGAAAGAGTCCCAGAGAACATTTCCTCATACTAGGAATATTCAATTTCAGTTTTTTGTAGAACAAAGTTGTCGATTTTCCGTTTTCCAACTGGTGGTCAGGACAGAGAATCGCCTCTGGAATCTTCAATATACAAACCTCATCCAAACTGAATGCATGGAATGAAAGAAAGAGTCCTAGAGAACATTTCCTCATACTAGGAATATTCAATTTCAGTTTTTTGTAGAACAAAGTTGTCGATTTTCCGTTTTCCAACTGGTGGTCAGGACAGAGAATCGCCTCTGGAATCTTCAATATACAAACCTCGTCCAAACTGAATGCATGGAATGAAAGATAGAGTCCCAGAGAACATTTCCTCATACTAGGAATATTCAATTTCAGTTTTTTGTAGAACAAAGTTGTCCATTTTCCGTTTTCCAACTGGTGGTCAGGACATAGAATCGCCTCTGGAATCTCCCCTATACAAACCTCGTCCAAACTGAATGCATGGAATGAAAGAAAGAGTCCCAGAGAACATTTCCTCATACTAGGAATATTCAATTTCAGTTTTTTGTAGAACAAAGTTGTCGATTTTCCGTTTTCCAACTGGTGGTCAGGGCAGAGAATCGCCTCTGGAATCTTCAATATACAAACCTCGTCCAAACTGAATGCATGGAATGAAAGATAGAGTCCCAGAGAACATTTCCTCATACTAGGAATATTCAATTTCAGTTTTTTGTAGAACAAAGTTGTCCATTTTCCGTTTTCCAACTGGTGGTCAGGACATAGAATCGCCTCTGGAATCTCCCCTATACAAACCTCGTTCAAACTGAATACATGGAATGAAAGATAGAGTCCCAGAGAACATTTCCTTATACTAGGAATATTCAATTTCAGTTTTTTGTAGAACAAAGTTGTCGATTTTCCGTTTTCCAACTGGTGGTCAGGACAGAGAATCGCCTCTGGAATCTTCAATATACAAACCTCGTCCAAACTGAATGCATGGAATGAAAGATAGGGTCCCAGAGAACATTTCCTCATACTAGGAATATTCAATTTCAGTTTTTTGTAGAACAAAGTTGTCCATTTTCCGTTTTCCAACTGGTGGTCAGGACAGAGAATCGCCTCTGGAATCTTCAATATACAAACCTCGTCCAAACTGAATACATGGAATGAAAGATAAAGTCCCAGAGAACATTTCCTCATACTAGGAATATTCAAATTCAGTTTTTTGTAGAACAAAGTTGTCAATTTTCCGTTTTCCAACTGGTGGTCAGGACAGAGAATCGCCTCTGGAATCTTCAATATACAAACCTCGTCCAAACTGAATGCATGGAATGAAAGATAGAGTCCCATAGAACATTTCCTCATACTAGGAATATTCAATTTCAGTTTTTTGTAGAACAAAGTTGTCGATTTTCCGTTTTCCAACTGGTGGTCAGGACAGAGAATCGCCTCTGGAATCTTCAATATACAAACCTCGTCCAAACTGAATACATGGAATGAAAGATAGAGTCCCAGAGAACATTTCCTCATACTAGGAATATTCAAATTCAGTTTTTTGTAGAACAAAGTTGTCAATTTTCCGTTTTCCAACTGGTGGTCAGGACATAGAATCGCCTCTGGAATCTCCCCTATACAAACCTCGTCCAAACTGAATGCATGGAATGAAAGAAAGAGTCCCAGAGAACATTTCCTCATACTAGGAATATTCAATTTCAGTTTTTTGTAGAACAAAGTTGTCGATTTTCCGTTTTCCAACTGGTGGTCAGGACAGAGAATCGCCTCTGGAATCTTCAATATACAAACCTCGTCCAAACTGAATGCATGGAATGAAAGATAGAGTCCCAGAGAACATTTCCTCATACTAGGAATATTCAATTTCAGTTTTTTGTAGAACAAAGTTGTCCATTTTCCGTTTTCCAACTGGTGGTCAGGACATAGAATCGCCTCTGGAATCTCCCCTATACAAACCTCGTCCAAACTGAATGCATGGAATGAAAGAAAGAGTCCCAGAGAACATTTCCACCTGACCACCAGTTGGAAAACGGAAAATTGACAACTTTGTTCTACAAAAAACTGAAATTGAATATTCCTAGTATGAGGAAATGTTCTCTGGGACTCTTTCTTTCATTCCATGCATTCAGTTTGGACGAGGTTTGTATAGGGGAGATTCCAGAGGCGATTCTATGTCCTGACCACCAGTTGGAAAACGGAAAATGGACAACTTTGTTCTACAAAAAACTGAAATTGAATATTCCTAGTATGAGGAAATGTTCTCTGGGACTCTATCTTTCATTCCATGCATTCAGTTTGGACGAGGTTTGTATATTGAAGATTCCAGAGGCGATTCTCTGTCCTGACCACCAGTTGGAAAACGGAAAATCGACAACTTTGTTCTACAAAAAACTGAAATTGAATATTCCTAGTATGAGGAAATGTTCTCTAGGACTCTTTCTTTCATTCCATGCATTCAGTTTGGATGAGGTTTGTATATTGAAGATTCCAGAGGCGATTCTCTGTCCTGACCACCAGTTGGAAAACGGAAAATCGACAACTTTGTTCTACAAAAAACTGAAATTGAATATTCCTAGTATGAGGAAATGTTCTCTAGGACTCTTTCTTTCATTCCATGCATTCAGTTTGGACGAGGTTTGTATATTGAAGATTCCAGAGGCGATTCTCTGTCCTGACCACCAGTTGGAAAACGGAAAATGGACAACTTTGTTCTGCAAAAAACTGAAATTGAATATTCCTAGTATGAGGAAATGTTCTATGGGACTCTATCTTTCATTCCATGCATTCAGTTTGGACGAGGTTTGTATATTGAAGATTCCAGAGGCGATTCTCTGTCCTGACCACCAGTTGGAAAACGGAAAATGGACAACTTTGTTCTACAAAAAACTGAAATTGAATATTCCTAGTATGAGGAAATGTTCTCTGGGACTCTATCTTTCATTCCATGCATTCAGTTTGGACGAGGTTTGTATATTGAAGATTCCAGAGGCGATTCTCTGTCCTGACCACCAGTTGGAAAACGGAAAATCGACAACTTTGTTCTACAAAAAACTGAAATTGAATATTCCTAGTATGAGGAAATGTTCTCTGGGACTCTATCTTTCATTCCATGCATTCAGTTTGGACGAGGTTTGTATATTGAAGATTCCAGAGGCGATTCTCTGTCCTGACCACCAGTTGGAAAACGGAAAATCGACAACTTTGTTCTACAAAAAACTGAAATTGAATATTCCTAGTATGAGGAAATGTTCTCTGGGACTCTTTCTTTCATTCCATGCATTCAGTTTGGACGAGGTTTGTATAGGGGAGATTCCAGAGGCGATTCTATGTCCTGACCACCAGTTGGAAAACGGAAAATGGACAACTTTGTTCTACAAAAAACTGAAATTGAATATTCCTAGTATGAGGAAATGTTCTCTGGGACTCTATCTTTCATTCCATGCATTCAGTTTGGACGAGGTTTGTATATTGAAGATTCCAGAGGCGATTCTCTGTCCTGACCACCAGTTGGAAAACGGAAAATGGACAACTTTGTTCTACAAAAAACTGAAATTGAATATTCCTAGTATGAGGAAATGTTCTCTAGGACTCTTTCTTTCATTCCATGCATTCAGTTTGGACGAGGTTTGTATATTGAAGATTCCAGAGGCGATTCTCTGTCCTGACCACCAGTTGGAAAACGGAAAATCGACAACTTTGTTCTACAAAAAACTGAAATTGAATATTCCTAGTATGAGGAAATGTTCTCTGGGACTCTTTCTTTCATTCCATGCATTCAGTTTGGACGAGGTTTGTATAGGGGAGATTCCAGAGGCGATTCTCTGTCCTGACCACCAGTTGGAAAACGGAAAATCGACAACTTTGTTCTACAAAAAACTGAAATTGAATATTCCTAGTATGAGGAAATGTTCTATGGGACTCTATCTTTCATTCCATGCATTCAGTTTGGAAGAGGTTTGTATATTGAAGATTCCAGAGGCGATTCTCTGTCCTGACCACCAGTTGGAAAACGGAAAATGGACAACTTTGTTCTACAAAAAACTGAAATTGAATATTCCTAGTATGAGGAAATGTTCTATGGGACTCTATCTTTCATTCCATGCATTCAGTTTGGACGAGGTTTGTATATTGAAGATTCCAGAGGCGATTCTCTGCCCTGACCACCAGTTGGAAAACGGAAAATCGACAACTTTGTTCTACAAAAAACTGAAATTGAATATTCCTAGTATGAGGAAATGTTCTCTGGGACTCTTTCTTTCATTCCATGCATTCAGTTTGGACGAGGTTTGTATAGGGGAGATTCCAGAGGCGATTCTCTGTCCTGACCACCAGTTGGAAAACGGAAAATCGACAACTTTGTTCTACAAAAAACTGAAATTGAATATTCCTAGTATGAGGAAATGTTCTATGGGACTCTATCTTTCATTCCATGCATTCAGTTTGGAAGAGGTTTGTATATTGAAGATTCCAGAGGCGATTCTCTGTCCTGACCACCAGTTGGAAAACGGAAAATCGACAACTTTGTTCTACAAAAAACTGAAATTGAATATTCCTAGTATGAGGAAATGTTCTCTAGGACTCTTTCTTTCATTCCATGCATTCAGTTTGGATGAGGTTTGTATATTGAAGATTCCAGAGGCGATTCTCTGTCCTGACCACCAGTTGGAAAACGGAAAATCGACAACTTTGTTCTACAAAAAACTGAAATTGAATATTCCTAGTATGAGGAAATGTTCTCTGGGACTCTTTCTTTCATTCCATGCATTCAGTTTGGACGAGGTTTGTATATTGAAGATTCCAGAGGCGATTCTCTGTCCTGACCACCAGTTGGAAAACGGAAAATCGACAACTTTGTTCTACAAAAAACTGAAATTGAATATTCCTAGTATGAGGAAATGTTCTATGGGACTCTATCTTTCATTCCATGCATTCAGTTTGGACGAGGTTTGTATATTGAAGATTCCAGAGGCGATTCTCTGTCCTGACCACCAGTTGGAAAACGGAAAATGGACAACTTTGTTCTACAAAAAACTGAAATTGAATATTCCTAGTATGAGGAAATGTTCTCTGGGACTCTTTCTTTCATTCCATGCATTCAGTTTGGACGAGGTTTGTATAGGGGAGATTCCAGAGGCGATTCTATGTCCTGACCACCAGTTGGAAAACGGAAAATGGACAACTTTGTTCTACAAAAAACTGAAATTGAATATTCCTAGTATGAGGAAATGTTCTCTGGGACTCTATCTTTCATTCCATGCATTCAGTTTGGACGAGGTTTGTATATTGAAGATTCCAGAGGCGATTCTCTGCCCTGACCACCAGTTGGAAAACGGAAAATCGACAACTTTGTTCTACAAAAAACTGAAATTGAATATTCCTAGTATGAGGAAATGTTCTCTGGGACTCTTTCTTTCATTCCATGCATTCAGTTTGGACGAGGTTTGTATAGGGGAGATTCCAGAGGCGATTCTATGTCCTGACCACCAGTTGGAAAACGGAAAATGGACAACTTTGTTCTACAAAAAACTGAAATTGAATATTCCTAGTATGAGGAAATGTTCTCTGGGACTCTATCTTTCATTCCATGCATTCAGTTTGGACGAGGTTTGTATATTGAAGATTCCAGAGGCGATTCTCTGTCCTGACCACCAGTTGGAAAACGGAAAATTGACAACTTTGTTCTACAAAAAACTGAAATTGAATATTCCTAGTATGAGGAAATGTTCTCTGGGACTCTATCTTTCATTCCATGCATTCAGTTTGGACGAGGTTTGTATATTGAAGATTCCAGAGACGATTCTCTGTCCTGACCACCAGTTGGAAAACGGAAAATCGACAACTTTGTTCTACAAAAAACTGAAATTGAATATTCCTAGTATGAGGAAATGTTCTCTGGGACTCTTTCTTTCATTCCATGCATTCAGTTTGGACGAGGTTTGTATAGGGGAGATTCCAGAGGCGATTCTATTTCCTGACCACCAGTTGGAAAACGGAAAATGGACAACTTTGTTCTACAAAAAACTGAAATTGAATATTCCTAGTATGAGGAAATGTTCTCTGGGACTCTATCTTTCATTCCATGCATTCAGTTTGGACGAGGTTTGTATAGGAAAGATACCAGAGGTGATTCTCTGTCCTGACCACCGGTCAATTTTAGGTTCAAAACAATGCGTTATTTGATATGGTTTGGTAACATTGACGTACATTTAACTCTTGAAAATTACTTATATTTTATTATTTATAATAAGATGGATTGTTTTTAGAGTTTTTCATTCATAATTTTATAAAATTAATTAATTATAATATTCGTCGCTAACTTTTTTCGTCAGCAGGGTTGCAAAAATAGTACTAAATGTGAATTTTTGACGTTCTGTGTCACCCTGTGAATTTCGATAACTCTGTGTTATCGAAAGTTGGCGACGTCGCTAACTTCACGCAGGTCAAGAAGCTACTATTTTTTACTACGATAACATTTTTTCCTTTATGTTATCGAAAAAAATAGTAAAAATTAGTAGATTCTTGCAGTACTGGAACAAACCAATAATCTCAAGACCGAAAAATCTCATCTTTAGTTTTAGACATGGTATAAGTAAAGAGGTAGATTTAAATGGAAAAAAATCTATAGAACCCTTGTTTTTCCTGAATTCCTAAAACATCAAAATTAGTAAACACAAAAACAACAAATGGGTTAGTTTACAATACTAATGTTTAGCATTTTATAAAAAACACGAAAAATGAATGAAGGGCCAAGGTTTCTCTACATAATATGCTGTTTATATTAGAGCTTTTTGGGAGGTTAACCTTCATTATCAGGGTTTGTTTGACGTATATGTAATGGAATTGACATTTAAAACCCAGTGGGTTTGTTAAATCCGGTTATATATAAACGTACTATAATCGAGTTGTGGATATGATAACATGTTTGTTTCAATGAATAGCTGACAAATTTTTTCCATACAAATGTTCTAAAAACTATTTTAAAAACCATTGAATTCGATTGCTTTTAAAATGGTTTGGCATATTATTCAAACACCACACACATACAAAGATTGTGTATATTGTTTTGAAGTTTTAGGAATAGTCGAAAGAAAAAAAATTAAATTGACAGGAAGCTCTAGCTAACCTTTCTTATTAAACCGAATATTCGATTATTGCTTTCCATTACCTATCCCTATTTTAAATGTCTACAAATCGAAGTCGACTTGTACTTATAGAGAAAAGCGAAAAGTCGACTTTGACTTCGATTACATCAAATCGTTCGGACAATGATCAGTGATGCCAGATTTGCCGATTTATCGGCATTTTGACGATTTTAAGACCAAAAGAGCAGAAATGCCGATTTTTACCCCAAAAACGCCGATTTTACATAAATGGTTTGTTCCTTTACTTTTGAAAATGGTAAAACCGGCAAAAGTTATAAAATGCTCCAATATGAATTGTATTGTGTCTGAAGTAAAGGAACGCTTTTCGAGTAAAAAGTGGTAAAACTTGAAGATTCTTGAACGTAAAGGAACAGAGCTAAAACTTGCGTTTTGTGTGAATATTGTGATTGGTAGCACTAATCTCTGAAAGAAATCTATCAGCTTATTATAGTACGTTTAGATATAACCGAATTTAATAAAGCCACTGGGTTTGAAATGTCAATTCCATTGCGTATACGTAAAAAATTCTCATAAAGAAGATTATCCCGAAAAACCCTATAATATAAACATGCTATTAATTAATTAACCTCTTAAAACTATATTTGTCATGGTTTAATAATAAAGGTTAGCTAAAGCTTCCTGTCAATTTACATTTTTTTCTTTCGACTGTTCCTAAAACGTCAAAACAATATACACAATCTTTGTATGTGTGCATGGTAGAACAAGAAAAGGTAGCAGCAATACCCAGCTGACTGAACTGGGTGGTAGTGTTAGTGTCAAATTCCATTCGACATTTTATGTATTTATTTCTATGTTCGATGTATATTAGGGATATATATTTTTGAAGAACAAATTTATTCATCAGAAAAAAAACTATTTCCCATAAAGACGGCTTCATATCATTGACATGTAACCTCCTCCAGGTCCGAACGACATGCCGCACACTAAAACATCGCTTATAGAGGCGGTACAATATTTGTTAATATGTGTGGTATTTTGTTAAACTTGAAAAGAATAAAGCCCTAATAAACATGTGCTTTTTTGTTTTCAAAAGCAAATGATTGAAACATCTTCTCTTTTTTCAATGAATTACCAGCGACCCGAAACATTTTTGCAAGTATTCTACTTTCTGCGAGAAATTATGCATTTAGTGGAATGATATGGAAACATTCAAATTGAAAATCTAACGAGTTTTCATTCATGTTTTCCAAAATATTCAATCAAATGTGAAAAAATATTAGTTTTTTAAATTCCAATAATTTATAGACATTTCCTTGTTTTGTTTACATTTACGTTGACACTAAGGTTTACAAACAAAAACAAATTCCGTTGTGGTTGTTGTTCGAGTTGTATTTGTTGTAGTATTAACTTTACCTTGTATTTGTTCTACCATGGTATGTGTGTGTGATGTTTGCCAACAATTTTAAAAACAATCGAATTCAATGATTTTCAAAATTGTCTTTAGAACATTTGTATAGAATAAATCCTTCATTTTATCATATCCACAACTCGATTATGTGGAGAAACCTTGGCCCTTCATTCATTTTTCGCGTTTTTTATAAAATCCTCAAAATTGGTATTTTGTAAACAAACCCACTTGTTGCCTTTTTGTTTACTGATTTTGAAGTTTTATGAATTCAGGAAAAACAAGGGTTCTATAGATTTTTTCATTTAAATCTACCTCTTTACTTATACCATGATATTTGTATTAGTTTTGTTTAAAGGGTCACACCTAGTCGTGCAGCTCAAAAAACATAATTTTTAATGATTTTTTTCCAAGAAAGGTACCAGACTTTTTTAACAGATATTTTTTCATGAGGATTTTTTTTATCTACCTTCGGTAATTTTTTGTTGAAAAACTATTGCATAGTTTTGTGGTAAATGGCCATCTACGAGACACAGTTTTTTTAAAAAAGCGTCTTGCGGAATTTGAAAAATATTAATTAAAAAATGGTGGACTTTTAAAATTCAATTTTTGGCCAAAACACGTTCAAAATTTAAGGAAATCTCTTCTTTAAAGAAAATATATTTATGTATTTAATAATATGGTATAATTGTTCCCCAAGCATCCCAGAAGCGGCAAGTGAGGGTTGGGGAGGTGTTGTACTCAATAAGCCCACATAAATATATGATGATCCGTATATTCCTTCTCGACCTATTGTGAACACCGTTTTTATCAAAAACAGTTTTTCGTAGTTGGTCATTTATCACAAAACTGTTTTATTTTATGAATTGGTAATTGTTTTCTTTGCTTAACATTTTATTTTTTATCTTATATAGTAATAATTTGAACTGAAATACAAGTTATTCTATTTGCAGAATTTTTGACGATTTGAAATACTATTTTGCAGATTTGACGATTTTGGCTCCCGAAAATTGACGATTTTCGACCAAACTTATATGGCATCACTGACATTATACAATAACAAGAAAATACCCCGGTTACACTTAACCGGATTAACCCAGAGGGTTTGGGTTTCAAATGTCAATTCCATAGCGCAAACATCAAATAAATCCTCATGAAGAGGGTTAATCCAGCAAAATACTCTAATGTAACCGTACTATTAGTCCATATTTACATTAGGCAATTTTCCTTGCGGAAATTGTTAGTTTGTTGGTGAGAGAAGGTGTTGAGAGGCAAAAGGCCCCGGCACATAGGTCCGTTGAGCGTCGCGTTACAACAACCACATGAAAACTTTAAGAACAAACTTGGCATCACTTACACCTTTTTCATGTGGTTGTTGTCCTAAACGCGCGACGCGACTCAGAACGCACCGTATGTGCAGGTGGCATAAAGGGCCAAATACATACGGCCCGTTGAGCGTCGCGTTACAACAACTACATGAGAACTTCGAGAACAAACTTGGCATCACTTACAAATTTTTCATGTGGTTGTTGTTTTCAATGGGCAACGCGTCGCACAACGGACCGTATGTTCCGACGGCCTTTGGGTTACCATAACTTATGGCTTTGTAGTTTTTACTGCAACGTTACCAAGCATAAGCTCCAGCGTGAATATTGTTTCGCAAATATTGTAGTCTGTATTTACGGTTCGGACACAAATTCCTAATTCACAAACGTCATTTATGTCACTGCTCACATCTAGAGTAAAAGTAAAATACACATAGCTATTTAATTTTTCTATTATATGCTCTGTTCTAGAACCTGCAAGAAGCTACTATTTTTTACTACGATAACATTTTTTCCTTTATGTTATCGGAAAAAATAGTCAAAATTAGCAGATTCTTGCAGTTCATGAACAGACCAATAGTGTTTTGCACTAATGCTCCTATCTTAATGCTTGGTTTACATTTACGAAATCCACTCGATTTCATTTGTCAATTCCTTTGCGTATACGTCAAATGAAAACTCATCTGAAATCGATTGGATTTCATTTGACGTTTGAGCAATGGAATTGGCATTTGAAATCGAGTGGATTTCGTAAATGTAAACATAGTATAAGGATATTCGAGTTGTCGAGGTTTGAGCCACCCCGATACCAAACTAGTATATCGATATTGAATGTTATCAAACTCGACTATTACATGGCTGCCTTATCGATAATTTACCATCACTACCTGTCAACCAAATTGGGAATAAACAAGATCGTCTTGATCGCCAACTTAAAACCAATAATAATAAAGCATTTAAATAGTGACCGCCTGCGTCCATAATTTTAAACGTTTGTGTTTATATTCTCTTGTGTGGCAATTTGAATTGCATATTTAATTACACCACGTAAGTATATGTGAAATACTTGTGGTGTCCTTTCTGTGTATTTGCTGTTTTGTTTAGTTGTTGCATTTCGCGCCAACAACGAATTACTCGACCTTAAATTACGCCTGTAATTTAAAGTCAAAATTGCAGATTTCTCGTCATTTTTGGGGAAATCTGTACATGGTCCTTCGAGCCTTTTAAACAAATTAGCGGCCTAGACTTGCCATTAAGTATAAAAAACACAAAAATTTCCAAAAAAAAAAAATAATAAAAATCTACCTAATAAAATCATTTTGTTTGCCATCAGTGTTGAAACATTTCGCCAGTTGCTTCTAATTTATGCAAAAAGTACGGCAAATCTCAACACTATCATTGAGTCAAGAAGAAAAAAAAACATTTGTTTTTGCAATATTTATTGCTCATTTATAATTCACAAATAAAAGTAAAACAAATTACGGAAAACATATATCACATTAAATTTCTTATTTTTCTATTTTATTTTGAGAATAAATAACACGGACAGACGGCCGGTTTGTTTACATAGTGTTATACACATTATAAGTAACGATTACTGAATATCAGTGATCATATTAAAATAAGAGGTCAGTTAGTGAACACGTAACATAACGTAATTCGATACTGTGATTGCATTTCATTGTATTCCATTTCATTATTAAATAATATCACAAATAAAAGTAAAAAATAAATTAAAATATATCAATAAAATAAAAATATAAATAATTAATAAAAAATATAAATAAATAGTGGACTTTACTCCCAAAGTTTTAAAATTAAACTTTCGAGGAGTATATTTATAAAAAGATATTAAAGCCGAAATAAAAATAAATTAAATAACTTCAGTCTCTTTATCTTGAAAGAAACTTGATAGTTAAAGAAGGCAAATAGTGATAATAATAATATAAAATATATAAAAATTAATATAAATTACATATATAAAATAAAAAATAATTGTATAATAACATAATAATAGACAACTATTGAAATGGGATCAACAATTTGCACACGTTTCGAATACGAACGAGATAATTTGGTGGGATCATGTGCCAAGATATTAAATACCCCGGAAAAAGATCTATCTGAATCGTTGATAGAAACTAAGTTAGAGTCAATCGATGAGGATTGGCATAACGTCCGTAGCGCTTTCGAGAGCGTTTATCTTGCCGATGACATGGCAGTAAACTGTGAATATAAAAAGAAAGCAAAGGAAGATTTTGCGTCCGCTCGGGACCAATATCAAACAACCAAAGCCAATTTAATGGAAATTTTAAAAAAGAGAAGAAATCTTTCCAATAATTTAGTGGCGGAAGACACTACAAATCCCTCAATGTTTCATAGTTCAAGCATGTTTCCCCCAACCACAACTTTTGATTTGTCGGAGGTGTGCATTAAAGTGCCACCTTGTGATACGAAAGACTTCTACGGAAGTTACGAAGAATGGCCAACTTTTAGGGATATGTTTACGGCCATATATGGTACTCATGCCAGATTGACATCAGCGCAAAAATTATATTATCTAAAAAGTAAAACAAAAGGTGAAGCTGGGAGAATCGTTGATCGATTTCCTTTGACAGATTTAAATTTTACCCTAGCATGGGATGCATTAAAGAAACGTTACGAAAATAAACGTGTGTTAGTAGACAATCAACTCAGACTTTTGTTTGAAGTTCCACCTGCAAAATCTGAGAACAGTGAAGATATAAAACGGATCCAATTAACTATTAGCGATTGTCTCGCAATTCTCCAGGCTCACGAAATCAGTGTGAGTCAGTGGGATCCGGTATTAATTTATTTATGTTCTACAAAGCTTCCTATAGAGACATTGACATTGTGGGAACAATCTCTTAAATCTCATTCCGAGTTACCAAAGTGGTCTCAAATGGAAGAGTTTCTTATTAATAGGCATCAGGTGTTGGAAAGAATTGATCGCCTCAAAAGTCAGACAGTTCCTCCACCTTCTCGATTTGATTACGGAACTCAACAAACTTCCATATACCAAAATTCAAATAGATGTGTTCTATGTGGAAAAAATCATTTGTTGAAAAATTGTTTAAAGTTCAATAGCATGGCCACACTCCAAAGGATTGAAGTGGCAAGAGAAAACCGACTATGTAATAATTGTCTAACAAGTGGACATATTACTATAGAGTGTATCAGCATGCATAGATGTATGCATTGCAGCAAGAAACATCATACGAAGCTTCATTTGACGAACGCATCACAAGAACAATCGACTGCTAATCCCGTAACGCGTGAAATAAACAGTTTTCCTCAACCACGAATGAGTCGACAAACTGAAACACACTTCACGATTGGTGAACAGCAGAATGAATTGCCTTGCTCCTCCAGTTCGGTATCCGAAACCAATACTCAAACGTACATGACTTTGAGTAACGATGATGTTATGTTGCCAACTGCGTTGGTACAAATTAAACATCGTGGTAAAATTTCTACTATAAGAGCTATTTTTGATTCAGCTTCTAAACGATCTTATTTGACGAATGAATTAACAGAGCGCTTGAAAATAGAAACTAAACAGGCCGAGTTCCACATTAGTGGATTATGTGGCACAATGGTGGCTGATGCTAACAAATCTTGTAAACTAGCATTATGTGCCGACAAACACAATTTCGAACTCCACACCGAGGTGATAGTAGTTCAAAATCTGACTGGTTTAATGCCAACAAGATCACTCCCTAACTTGAATTTAAGTGAAGTGGTAGATTTAAATCTTGCTGATCCAGAGTTTGCCATTTCAGCACAGGTGGATATGTTAATTGGAAGTGACATACTCCCCTCCTTAATACTAAATGGTATAAGAAAGAATGTGCTCGGAAAAATGATAGCACAAAATTCAGTTTACGGTTGGTTTATTTTCGGACCAATAACATACGACAGTATCGTGTCGGCCCCAAACGAGGAATATTCAAAGATAGAAGAAGACAATACACATATAAAATCAATTAAATTCTGTGAAAAAGAGGAAGTCAAACGGGCTCCTATTCTAACAAAATCCCGTAAACAACTTTACGATGAAACAAACAACCGTCGACAGGACGGGAAATCAGATGCTAAAATGCCATTATCGTTTTCAGAATCGCCTCTATTCAGAATGTTACCTAATGATAACGAAGAATGTGTGGACAAATTTTACGATGAAAACACTAACCGTCGACCGGACGAAAAGCCTGATGTAAAATTTTCGTTTTTGTTTTTAGAATCGTCCCGATTCAGAACAAGACTCCACAATACGAACGTGAAAAGGGTAAAACAAATCAAAAAATACGAATCCCTAGCTAGTACCGGCAATGAATTGTCAGAAAAGTACATAGCCATAAAAAATATCCAACAAAGTAGATCAAATATAAGGCATATTGATTCAAAGAGATATCTGTACTACTTCTTACATTACGCGGTCTTTCGCCCGGAAAGTACCAGTAAAATATGTATGTTTATTAATGACTTATACCAATCAAAACGTTCTTACTCACTCAATGCTAACGTAATTATAAACAACGAACTGATTTCAGCAAATTTAAAAAAGTACATTTACATGTGCGCATATAACGGTGACATCGAGAAGATGTACCAAAAATTAACACACGAATCTGATATTCCGTGTCAGAGTATTTTGTATCGAAAGGACATACACGGTCCCTCGGTAGATTATGGAAATTTTAAATTTGGTGTTAACTGTGAGTCATTTCTGGCAATAAAAACGTTATTGCAGGTGGCCACAGAATGGCAAGTTGACCGGCTGCTAGCAGCAAATATACTTCGACAAGAATATGTGGTTGACATGTTAGCAGGCGGTCACACAAGATATTTAGCTTTAACGGCACAAGAATATATGACATTTACGGGGAAATCGAGCGGATTTCCGTTAAAGAAAATAACGATCGTTCATTTTCTTAATATATATTCTCAATATTTATTTTATGACAAATTGAACAAACATCTTTCGTCCGATCTTGCAAAGGAAATACTATTCGATTCCGCAAATCGGCTGGAATTTATATTTTTGACATTTACGAGGAAATCAAACGAATTTCCGTTGAAGAAAAATTTGATAAATGTTCTATTTGATATTTATCCTCACTATTCGTTCTATGCTGAATTGCATGATAATGATGTCATCACTGTTGCAATCGCAACACAAAGCAAATCAACTGTTCCAGCGGATCAGCTGGCTTCTAAGTCGAAAAGAAATACCTACAAGGAACAAGTCCGTGGTATAACATCCACGAAATTCGTTAATTTGGTTCCAATTATTGCATATGTATGGTGCAAAGACGAACAAAACATAACTAACGGGCCATATATCGTATGGTCAATTTCTGTTTCTTTGTTCCTTAAGTATCTTTTCAGAAATATTCATGGATTTCACGTGGGATATGCTGTTTATTGCAAGTACAACACTATGTTGGCTGAGTTCATATCGAAGAACCCGGCAAACTTGGGAAAAGAATACTTATCAGAAATCCATGACCACTGCAGAAAAGTTATGGTGAAGAGTGGAAATAAGTAAAAAATCAGATCGCAGCGACAGAAGGGTCAACAACGGAAAAGCCTGGATGAAAGTTCCAAATACCCCGCCCTAACAAATCAATAATTTTGCACCCGTGCAAGGGGGGAGCATGTCGAGGTTTGAGCCACCCCGATACCAAACTAGTATATCGATATTGAATGTTATCAAACTCGACTATTACATGGCTGCCTTATCGATAATTTACCATCACTACCTGTCAACCAAATTGGGAATAAACAAGATCGTCTTGATCGCCAACTTAAAACCAATAATAATAAAGCATAAATAGTGACCGCCTGCGTCCATAATTTTAAACGTTTGTGTTTATATTCTCTTGTGTGGCAATTTGAATTGCATATTTAATTACACCACGTAAGTATATGTGAAATACTTGTGGTGTCCTTTCTGTGTATTTGCTGTTTTGTTTAGTTGTTGCATTTCGCGCCAACAACGAATTACTCGACCTTAAATTACGCCTGTAATTTAAAGTCAAAATTGCAGATTTCTCGTCATTTTTGGGGAAATCTGTACACGAGTGATAGTATTTCGGGATAAGGACAAAGATTCCAAGACCAATGCCATGTTTGATTTTTATCATGGTTTTACATATAATGTGTTTTATAAATGGGCCATCCGTAAATGGCCTTCCTCGGCATATAATGTCAAGACTTATGGTCTGTTCCAATACTGCACATTTCTACACATTTTTACTATTTTTTTCGATAACATAAAGGAAAAATCGGTTATCGGAGTAAAAATGTGTAGAAATGTGTAGTACGGGAACAGACCATTATTGTTTTAGAAAGTTTTTACTTTATCATATAAATTGTATACTTTTTAAAGTAAAGGAACGCTTTGCAGCATGGTAGAACAAAGAAGGTAAAGTAAATACTACAACAAATACAACTCAACAACAACCACATAGAAATTTGTTTTTGTTTGCAATGATTGTGTCATCGGTATATGTAAACAAAACAAGGAAATGTCTACAAATTATTGGAATTTAAAAAACTAATATTTTTTACTTTTGATTGAATATTTTGAGAAACATGAATGGAAATTCATTCCGTTTTCAATTTGCATGTTTCCATATCATTCCACTAAACGCATAATTTCTCGCAGAAAGTAGAATTTTTGCAAAAATGTTTGGTATTGCTGGAAAATCAATGAAAAAGGGAGAATGTGTTCGAATATTTTTTTTTTGAAATCAAAAAAGCCCATGTTTATTAGGTCTTTAATTTTTTTTTTCAAATTTAACAGAATAGGCTCTGTTCTAGAACCTGCAAGAGGCTACGATTTTTTGCTACGGTAATAAGTTTTTCCTTTATGTTTGTTGCGTGGTTTAGTTCTTCATTATTGTTCTTTTAACTATTTTTAAAGAAATAAAAAAATCCAGCGGCTATTTCTCGTACATTGTATACATTGTACAGCAGCCGGCAACAAATAAATAAATGGTCTGTTCCTTTACTTTTGAAAGTGGTAAAACCGGCAAAAGCAGCAAAAGTTGTAAACTGCTACCATATGAATTGTATGGTGTCTGAAGTAAAGGAACGCTTTTCGAGTAAAAAGTGGTACAACTTGAAGATTCTTGCACGTAAAGGAACAGAGCTAAAGCGGAAATAGTTTTGCTGGGGAGGATTGGAACAGTGATGCCATGTACACGGTTGTATGGCCTCAGTCAATTCTTAATATTAGGTGTGTGGCAGAATACAACACTAGGGTACTTATAGGTTCTCTTAGGTTGAGTGGACGGAGGAAAATAAAGAAATGTCGGAAAGTGATGAAAAATACTTGAAAAGCGGGAAAATTCCAAGCTTTTCTCCGGGTATAAAAGGGTTCCAACCAACAAATCTGACTCTTTTTGTCAAGTTGTGTTCCACCATAAACTTTAAACCCCACCAGCAAAAAAAAACCTGTTCGTTCAGACTATAACCAAGTTGTGTTTTTTTTAATAAGTAAACAAACAAGACGTTTTGAAATAAATTCATTTTTTATTTAAAGACTGATTGTCTTATTTAAATTTCCATGCAGTGGGCTTAATACCCTAGACAGACGGCAGCGTTAATTTGCATTAACTGTCTTAATTCAAATTAATTCGTGCATTATCCCCATTCTTAATGCACAAAATCAAAGGATATTTAAACTGAATTTAGCAATTTCAATATGGCAATGCTGTTGAAAATCAATTGACTTTTGTCAAATTTCCATGTTTAAGAAAATAAAAAACGAAAGCAAATCAGCAATTTTCGCGTTTCTTCAAAATAAGTAGTGGTCTTTCGCGAGTAGAATAGCAGCTAATCGTTTTTCACGCCTTCTAACAAATCTCTTTTTCAAATTTTTATTTTCACAAAAAATTGCATTACCCACCATACCAATTCTATCGAAAATTATATCTTCCTCAAATGTTTTTTAAGTTTTGCAATATTTTTATAATATTAAAAAGACTCAAAAATATCGCGAATAAATTAAATTTATTTTTGCTTCATCGTGGTGAAAATATCAAAGGTAGAAAGTGTATTTGTTTCGCATATTTTGGCGAACTTTTGTAAAGCTTTATGAAATGATCTGCTGGGTACAAACAAACAACACAAACAGCTGTTTCATAAATGCAGATATTAGTTGTGTCTTTTTACTTTTTCAGTAATAATTATTCAGTAACTTCTTTCCAGAGAGTAAGAGAGATTTTACTCTTTGATACGAAAATAGAGAAAAAAGTAAAAAGACAGCATTTAGTAAACTTTAGCAAGATAACAGTTGATAACCAAAACAAAAACATTGGCGCCAATGCATGAAAGAAAAAATAACTCCAAAGCAATGAAAAAGTTCTTCAATTTTAACCAAAATAAATAAAAAATAATTAATACGTTAATAAAATAATCAATAAATATAGCTGAATCGTAATATTTATAGTATTTTTCCACAAAAATCAGATAAATATTGAGCAGCTGACCATTAGCAGATGATTTAAAAACAGCTGATCGAACTTGCTAAATGTTGCTGGGAAAAATTCTTTCAGCAACTTTTAGCAATTTCTCAGCAAACAACTGTCAAAATTGTTCTCACGCTTCGCTCTCTTTTACTGAACTTTTGTGTAAAAAGACAGCATTTAGTAACATTTCGTAATAATTATTACAAATTATCACGTAAAAAGACACAGCTACTATCGTCTGTCAGGGTGAAAAATAAATTCAAATTAGGACATTTTTAATGCAAATTAACTCTGCCGTCTGTCTAGGGTATTAATAAACATAAGTAAGTGTACTTTAGTACGTGATTTGATGTACTGGCTGTGTTAACATGGTGTTGTATGTCGTTGTTTTTTTTTTAAGATATCGCCAACAATCAAAATAAGCAATCACTGGCCTCCTCGACGTTTTGTAAGGAGGAGGTCAGATTTTTTCCCAAAACCCAATGACCTGGGAAATCCAGAGGAGCTGGCTCCATATGTCCGAATAGATGACTGGAAAAATCCTGAAATATAAGAGAAACAAAAAAATTCATTAATTATTTATATAAAAGTCCAGGTAACATTAATATAAACACTTACCTTTTTTTTGCTGGTTAATTAATTCCTTGGGTTGCTGGACGGCCCGGGTTAATCAAAATCTGTGATCCAGATTCCTCTAAAAAAAGAAAAACGAGACGACAAAAAAAAAAATAATAAATAATTTGATAATGGCGAAAATCATGAACTAAAAAGAAAAGGAAAAACCTCATAGTATAAATATACAAGAAAATCCATTATTTTATGTGTATAACCTAGGTTAAGTTGTGTTAAGTGCTGTCTATTAAGTGTTACAAATAAGTCAATTTTCTTTGTGAGGGACATTAACCCCTATTTAATTGAATTTCGAGTGTAGGGTTGCCCCAAAAAATTACGTAGAATTTATAATCCAGTGTTTGATTAGTTTTGTGCGGACGACTCAATGTGTCCGAAGGCCCCCTAAAAGAGCTCTGTTATAGCCCGTTTCCACGGTACGTCGTTCGTTCTCTATTCGTCGTTCGACCCTCAAATACGAATAAATTACTTGATTCCCCATACAAAATTCTGAGAACGAACGAAGATTTTTCTATGTTGTTCAAGTAGAAATACTCTCAGAACAACGATAAAATATGTCCCATCCCTAACAAATGAGAGAATTTATCGAAAAAAATAATTATGACATGTCTAAATTCAAAATTGAAAAATTTGTTGAAAACACAAAAACTTTTAGAAAAAAGGGAAAAGATGAATGAAAATTAATGAACTAAACATTTTATATAGATGCAGAAGGAAGATGGTTGTGTTTCCTTCTTAATTCCACACACATTTCTTGTCCATTAGTTCAAAATCGCGTAAGAAATCAGAAACAAAAAGGAAACAAAAAATTGAAAGTCTGTATACACAAACATTGCTTTGACATGTCTCTCTCTCTTTAATTTTGAAAATAGAAAAATATAAAAATATATTGAAAATACAAAATTATTCTGAATTAATGGAAAAAATGAATGAAATGTGTGTAGATAAATATAGAAGATACATTTGAAGGAAAATCTATTGTGTTTCCTATTCATTTATTGTATATTTTATGTGTTTTCGGTTCAAATTTTCGTGAAAACAAGGAAACAAATATGAAGGAAATTTTGTTTATGTTTCTGGTAATTACGAATGGTGTCGTGGAAACGGGTTAATTCGTGTACGTCGTTCGACAGGCGAACAACGTAATTGAAACGCTCGTGTGAACATGACATTAGGAAGGTGTAGTTGATTTAAGATTAAAGGCCAGATTTGGCATCATTTTTCTACGAATTATTAGGGGTGATCCGAGCTAATGACTCGGTTATAAAAGTGTTTCCGGAGTTAGTGTTCCATAAATCGACGTATTCTATGTATGTTTAAATGCTAGGTTTAAGACAACAACAAAAATGATATACTATGTAATAAATGATTCTCTTGTTTGAATTTTTTAAAATCGATATGATGTGCTAATTGTTTTTTTTTTGTGTTAATGAGAGGAAAGTAGGTGAACATAGGCTGAGGTGAGTGTCGGTGGTAAAAGGGGCCCTTATGAAGTTTTAGGTAGTTTGGATTGAAGGGTCAAGGATGGGCGGACGACGTGTGGGAGTCAATCCATCAAGCTCCCTTGTTCTAGGTGTACTATGTGTTTGTGATCGTTTTATTTTTATGTTCGTGTAGTGTTTCTTTATAATTGTTCGTCCCCTAGGGCTACGGTGGAATGGGTTGGGACCGCCCTGAAGATGGCCCCCCTGAGCTAGTTGGTACCTCCCCATAGTGCCACTGCAGGTGGCACGTAACATGTTATCAAAAAATAGTGAAAAATAGCATATTCATGTAGTTCTGGCACAGACCAATATATCGAAAATAGAAATACAAATATAAATTTGACACTAACATTACTGCCCAGTTCAATCAGATAGGTATTTTACTTACCTTATATTGTTCTATCATGGCTTTGCAGGTTAAAAATGGTATGAAATGGTAACCTCAGGTACGTAAAGGGACAGAGCAATATATGATCTGTTCCAGAACCCGCAAGAAGCTCCTATTTTTTACTACGATAACATTTTTTTCCTTTATGTTATCGAAGAAAATAGTACTAATCATGGTATAATAAGAAAGGTATGGCAGAGCTCACAGCTGATTACAATTTTTTTCTGTTAGTGACCGATTTGTGTCAAACCCATGTTTATATGTTTTGTTTTGATTGTTCTCATTATAACAAATTTCAAAGAGTAAATATATGGTCTGTTCCAGAACTGCAAGAATCTACTATTTTTTACTACGATAGCATTTTTCTCTTTATGTTATCGGAAAAATTAGTAGATTCTTGCAGTTCTGGAACAGACCATATATTTACTCTTTGAAATTTGTTATAATGAGAACAATCAAAACAAAACATATAAACATGGGTTTGACACAAATCGGTCACTAACAGAAAAAAATTGTAATCAGCTGTGAGCTCTGCCATACCTTTCTTATTATACCATGATTAGTACTATTTTCTTCGATAACATAAAGGAAAAAAATGTTATCGTAGTAAAAAATAGGAGCTTCTTGCGGGTTCTGGAACAGATCATATATTGCTCTGTCCCTTTACGTACCTGAGGTTACCATTTCATACCATTTTTAACCTGCAAAGCCATGATAGAACAATATAAGGTAAGTAAAATACCTATCTGATTGAACTGGGCAGTAATGTTAGTGTCAAATTTATATTTGTATTTATATTTTCGATATATTGGTCTGTGCCAGAACTACATGAATCTGCTATTTTTCACTATTTTTTCGATAACATGTTACGTGCCACCTGCAGTGGCGCTATGGGGAGGTACCAACTAGCTCAGGGGGCCATCTTCAGGGCGGTCCCAACCCATTCCACCGTAGCCCTAGGGGACGAACAATTATAAAGAAACACTACACGAACGTAAAAATAAAACGATCACAAACACATAGTACACCTAGAACAAGGGAGCTTGATGGATTGACTCCCACACGTCGTCCGCCCATCCTTGACCCTTCAATCCAAACTACCTAAAACTTCATAAGGGCCCCTTTTACCACCGACACTCACCTCAGCCTATGTTCACCTACTTTCCTCTCATTAACACAAAAAAAAAACAATTAGCACATCATATCGATTTTAAAAAATTCAAACAAGAGAATCATTTATTACATAGTATATCATTTTTGTTGTTGTCTTAAACCTAACATTTAAACATACATAGAATACGTCGATTTATGGAACACTAGCTCCGGAAACACTTTTATAATCGAGTCATTAGCTCGGATCACCCCTAATAATTCGTAGAAAAATGATGCCAAATCTGGCCTTTAATCTTAAATCAACTACACCTTCCTAACAGAGCTCTTTTAGGGGGCCTTCGGACACATTGAGTCGTCCGCACAAAACTAATCAAACACTGGATTATAAATTCTACGTAATTTTTTGGGGCAACCCTACACTCGAAATTCAATTAAATAGGGGTTAATGTCCCTCACAAAGAAAATTGACTTATTTGTAACACTTAATAGACAGCACTTAACACAACTTAACCTAGGTTATACACATAAAATAATGGATTTTCTTGTATATTTATACTATGAGGTTTTTCCTTTTCTTTTTAGTTCATGATTTTCGCCATTATCAAATTATTTATTATCTTTTTGTCGTCTCGTTTTTCTTTTTTTAGAGGAATCTGGATCACAGATTTTGATTAACCCGGGCCGTCCAGCAACCCAAGGAATTAATTAACCAGCAAAAAAAAGGTAAGTGTTTATATTAATGTTACCTGGACTTTTATATAAATAATTAATGAATTTTTTTGTTTCTCTTATATTTCAGGATTTTTCCAGTCATCTATTCGGACATATGGAGCCAGCTCCTCTGGATTTCCCAGGTCATTGGGTTTTGGGAAAAAATCTGACCTCCTCCTTACAAAACGTCGAGGAGGCCAGTGATTGCTTATTTTGATTGTTGGCGATATCTTAAAAAAAACAACGAAATACAACACCATGTTAACACAGCCAGTACATCAAATCACGTACTAAAGTACACTTACTTATGTTTATTAATACCCTAGACAGACGGCAGAGTTAATTTGCATTAAAAATGTCCTAATTTGAATTTATTTTTCACCCTGACAGACGATAGTAGCTGTGTCTTTTTACGTGATAATTTGTAATAATTATTACGAAATGTTACTAAATGCTGTCTTTTTACACAAAAGTTCAGTAAAAGAGAGCGAAGCGAGAGAACAATTTTGACAGTTGTTTGCTGAGAAATTGCTAAAAGTTGCTGAAAGAATTTTTCCCAGCAACATTTAGCAAGTTCGATCAGCTGTTTTTAAATCATCTGCTAATGGTCAGCTGCTCAATATTTATCTGATTTTTGTGGAAAAATACCATAAATATTACGATTCAGCTATATTTATTGATTATTTTATTAACGTATTAATTATTTTTTATTTATTTTGGTTAAAATTGAAGAACTTTTTCATTGCTTTGGAGTTATTTTTTCTTTCATGCATTGGCGCCAATGTTTTTGTTTTGGTTATCAACTGTTATCTTGCTAAAGTTTACTAAATGCTGTCTTTTTACTTTTTTCTCTATTTTCGTATCAAAGAGTAAAATCTCTTTTACTCTCTGGAAAGAAGTTACTGAATAATTATTACTGAAAAAGTAAAAAGACACAACTAATATCTGCATTTATGAAACAGCTGTTTGTGTTGTTTGTTTGTACCCAGCAGATCATTTCATAAAGCTTTACAAAAGTTCGCCAAAATATGCGAAACAAATACACTTTCTACCTTTGATATTTTCACCACGATGAAGCAAAAATAAATTTAATTTATTCGCGATATTTTTGAGTCTTTTTAATACTATAAAAATATTGCAAAACTTAAAAAACATTTGAGGAAGATATAATTTTCGATAGAATTGGTATGGTGGGTAATGCAATTTTTTGTGAAAATAAAAATTTGAAAAAGAGATTTGTTAGAAGGCGTGAAAAACGATTAGCTGCTATTCTACTCGCGAAAGACCACTACTTATTTTGAAGAAACGCGAAAATTGCTGATTTGCTTTCGTTTTTTATTTTCTTAAACATGGAAATTTGACAAAAGTCAATTGATTTTCAACAGCATTGCCATATTGAAATTGCTAAATTCAGTTTAAATATCCTTTGATTTTGTGCATTAAGAATGGGGATAATGCACGAATTAATTTGAATTAAGACAGTTAATGCAAATTAACGCTGCCGTCTGTCTAGGGTATTAAGCCCACTGCATGGAAATTTAAATAAGACAATCAGTCTTTAAATAAAAAATGAATTTATTTCAAAACGTCTTGTTTGTTTACTTATTAAAAAAAACACAACTTGGTTATAGTCTGAACGAACAGGTTTTTTTTTTTTGCTGGTGGGGTTTAAAGTTTATGGTGGAACACAACTTGACAAAAAGAGTCAGATTTGTTGGTTGGAACCCTTTTATACCCGGAGAAAAGCTTGGAATTTTCCCGCTTTTCAAGTATTTTTCATCACTTTCCGACATTTCTTTATTTTCCTCCGTCCACTCAACCTAAGAGAACCTATAAGTACCCTAGTGTTGTATTCTGCCACACACCTAATATTAAGAATTGACTGAGGCCATACAACCGTGTACATGGCATCACTGTTCCAATCCTCCCCAGCAAAACTATTTCCGCTTTAGCTCTGTTCCTTTACGTGCAAGAATCTTCAAGTTGTACCACTTTTTACTCGAAAAGCGTTCCTTTACTTCAGACACCATACAATTCATATGGTGGCAGTTTACAACTTTTGCTGCTTTTGCCGGTTTTACCACTTTCAAAAGTAAAGGAACAGACCATTTATTTATTTGTTGCCGGCTGCTGTACAATGTATACAATGTACGAGAAATAGCCGCTGGATTTTTTTATTTCTTTAAAAATAGTTAAAAGAACAATAATGAAGAACTAAACCACGCAACAAACATAAAGGAAAAACTTATTACCGTAGCAAAAAATCGTAGCCTCTTGCAGGTTCTAGAACAGAGCCTATTCTGTTAAATTTGAAAAAAAATTAAAGACCTAATAAACATGGGCTTTTTTGATTTCAAAAAAAAAAAATATTCGAACACATTCTCCCTTTTTCATTGATTTTCCAGCAATACCAAACATTTTTGCAAAAATTCTACTTTCTGCGAGAAATTATGCATTTAGTGGAATGATATGGAAACATGCAAATTGAAAACGGAATGAATTTCCATTCATGTTTCTCAAAATATTCAATCAAAAGTAAAAAATATTAGTTTTTTAAATTCCAATAATTTGTAGACATTTCCTTGTTTTGTTTACATATACCGATGACACAATCATTGCAAACAAAAACAAATTTCTATGTGGTTGTTGTTGAGTTGTATTTGTTGTAGTATTTACTTTACCTTCTTTGTTCTACCATGCTGCAAAGCGTTCCTTTACTTTAAAAAGTATACAATTTATATGATAAAGTAAAAACTTTCTAAAACAATAAGTCTTGACATTATATGTATGCCGAGGAAGGCGATTTACGGATGGCCCATTTATAAAAAACATTATATGTAAAACCATGATAAAAATCAAACATGGCATTGGTCTTGGAATCCAAAGACATAAATACAACTAATATGCCATTTAGATATGGCACCATTAGCCGGATTTAGCCCATTATCAGGTTTTATTTGCTAAATCCAGCCAAAATCTACCAGATTTCCCATACAAAAATAAATCCTCCTATTGAGTGGATTTGTTTTAAATCTGGCATAAATCCTCGTATACAACTCTGTTTTTTGCAACATGTTGCTAGAAAATACGAAAAGTTGCAAGCTGGCACATGAAACAAGGTAGATGCATCGGTGAATTGCTACACTAAAAATAATTAAAAATGTAAAAATTTGTAAACAAGGCGGAAAAATTAAATTTGTTTTGATGTACAAAGTTGATATTAATCAACCAAGAATAATATTTATGATGTGTAAACGATAAAATAATTCGTTTATTTATTTTAGATGGACAAACTGCGATAAAATAATTCTTTATTTGCTCTTTAGTTAGCATTAGCAGCATAATGTGCTATCATTTTCAGTAATAAATAACAAATTTGTAATTTGACGTGTGTTTTTTGAAACGAATTCAATTTACAAAAAATTCTTTTAACGTTTCAAATTCGTTCAGATGGGCTGATGCATCTACCTTGGTAATTGTGCTATGAACAAAAATCAGCTGACTGCCATTTAAATCCTCCAAAATGTATATCTAAATGCAATGAGATTTGTACTGGATTTATTAAATCCAGTCGAGGATTTATGGCTAGTCTAAATGAGCTATAAGACTAGACAAAATGCATGCAACAAAAAATGTTTACGAAACTTTGTATAGAAACATTACCCTTAACAGGTTGCAGTTAATTCAAAATCGCAACCAAGGAGGAACATTTCATGTAATGGTATCAGAAACGAAATTTATGAATTCAAGGATATATTCAAGAATAATTCTATGTCAATTGGATCGGTAAATTCGGTTAAATACGTAAAAATGTATAAAAGAAAAAAATGTTATATCACCATATCGTGATATAACATTATGTTAAATTCAAAAGCCATTCACAGAAGAATGATAGCAAACAAAATGTCTTATCTTGTTGTATTTATGTCTTTGTGGAATCTTTGTCCTTATCCCGAAATACTATCACTCGAATAGCCTTATACTATGTTTACATTTACGAAATCCACTCGATTTCAAATGCCAATTCCATTGCTCAAACGTCAAATGAAATCCAATCGATTTCAGATGAGTTTTCATTTGACGTATACGCAAAGGAATTGACAGATGAAATCGAGTGGATTTCGTAAATGTAAACCAAGCATTAAGATAGGAGCATTAGTGCAAAACACTATTGGTCTGTTCATGAACTGCAAGAATCTGCTAATTTTGACTATTTTTTCCGATAACATAAAGGAAAAAATGTTATCGTAGTAAAAAATAGTAGCTTCTTGCAGGTTCTAGAACAGAGCATATAATAGAAAAATTAAATAGCTATGTGTATTTTACTTTTACTCTAGATGTGAGCAGCGACATAAATGACGTTTGTGAATTAGGAATTTGTGTCCGAACCGTAAATACAGACTACAATATTTGCGAAACAATATTCACGCTGGAGCTTATGCTTGGTAACGTTGCAGTAAAAACTACAAAGCCATAAGTTATGGTAACCCAAAGGCCCTCGGAACATACGGTCCGTTGTGCGACGCGTTGCCCATTAAAAACAACAACCACATGAAAAATTTGTAAGTGATGCCAAGTTTGTTCTCGAAGAATCTACTAATTTTTCCGATAACATAAAGAGAATAATGCTATCGTAGTAAAAAATAGTAGCTTCTTGCAGGTTCTGGAACAAAGCAAATTATACATAATAGAATTTTCTTTTGAAACAAAAAGAATTTTAATTGAAATAAACATAAAGTTAACACAAACGATCCTGGGGGAGTTTGCCATTCTCCTACCAGGCGCGTCTTCCCGGGTGGTGGATGGGAATGGGGTCACTGCCGTCCTTGGGCAACCAAAGCCGGACCCGACCCCGCACATCGTGGAGACCCTGGGGGTCTTCGGACCCCTCGTGGACCAAAATTGGATCGGGGTAGTTCCCTTAAATAAATTAACCAATGTCCAATTTACATTAGCAACTTTTTCGTCATTTAGAGCTGATTCGTCATTTATTTGCTAAAACAGGCAACATTTTGCGTCATTTCCCATACAAAAATAAATGACGATAGCTGCGTCATTTATTCTAAAGAACGCACGAAAACACCATACTATTATACGCAGCCCTGCTTTTCCGTCATATACGCAACCCTGCTTTTGTGTGTGTTGTAGAAAAACAAAAATATTCAAACAATGACAAAAGTGAAAATAAATGGTTAAAAAACTTGCAAAAATTATGTTTTTTTTTTGTTTTTGGAATTAATTTAAGTTATTTGATACACATTTGTGTTGTGAAATTCCTATTTTTCAGAATAAATATATTGTGTGCGTGTGTTTGTGTTATTGTATAAGTGTGTATGTGCGATTGTGTGTGTAAGCAAATGACGCAAAAAAACAGATGTAAATACACTTCATTTGATTCTAGGATTTCGTAAAACGAAATCATTTAATGTACATATGTAAATTGGACTTAAAATGGGTAGAAAGAACAGGAGAAATAAAAGCTTCATTCCCGTACTTTTTAATGGTAAAACTCGTAAAAGAGAGAACTGCAAAAAATTTGTTCTTACACACAAGTTTTCTGAAATTGTTCGGGAACGGAAAAATGGAAAATACGTCAAAAAAAACTGTAACAAATGTCAAAGTCGGCGTATCAGCCAATCAGACGCCGGCAACCATGTTACTATTTTTTTACTCGCCCAAATTTGTCGTGTAAAAAGTTTTTAAAGAGAGCGTCATTCAGCGCCATTTTTGTTTAAAGAGAAGTGAACATTTTACAACTTTTTTGTGTACGGGAACGCTTTTTCGAGTAAAATGTGTAAAAGTCGTAAAAATTGTAAAAACTTTTTAGTTCTGGAACACAGCTAAAGTTACGGTGCAGGGAGTTAATAACCCAGTACCGGCGGCAAGCGTTGGTGTGACCACAAGCCATATGTCGTCGAAATCAAGAGATTGTGATCTGGCTGTGTTAGGTGTGGATGCCTTGGCACATACAGCTGTACCTGTTACAAGTGCATCCAACCCCCAAAATAGCCAGGGCTGGTGAAAGCCAGTCTACGGCAGACAGGACCCAGTTGTGGGCGGGGACGACCTTCACGGGACCTCAGAACTATACATGACAGTTTAGAGAGGCAAAGTAGGGAACTCCTCGACCAGCTGGATAGGCTTGTACCGGATGAGCATTGTGAGGACACACTCCCGGAGGAATTGTTACACAATCTGACCCTGACTGACGATGAGCTGGAATTTCATCGCGAGCTCCAGGTGGGAAGGATCTTCTTCCCGGATAAAGTACTGCCTCTGGCAAATGTGCTGCGCCGAAACCTATTCAGAAGCTTAGGGGGACAAGGACTTGTATAGTAGGTAAAAAGAGCTTAAATCTAATCTTTCTATCTAATTACAGCAACGGTGACATGTGCACGGTTAGGCTGGAGCATGGTACGGGGATGGCAACGCTGCTGTTTACAAAGGTAGGTGCCTCAGCCCAGCTCATCGAATCTAAAACCAGGAATTCGCCATGAAAAACCAAAACAAAGCCATATGATTCGGTAAGTAAGAGATAGCATGTCTACACTTTATAGACAAACACAAGCGATAAAAAGAGACAACAAGAGACCATTTGGCGAAAAGTCTCATGGTACAATTACAAAGGTAGATGCATCGAATTTTTTCTTTGTACAAACTGCGTATACTTTACATCACACGTTATATTTCATGATGTTACTCATACGTTTCGGAACTAGTACAAGGAACTAGGTACTAGATTACCAAACTCTACACATTAGCCCAGCTGATGGTACCGAGAGCTGTCAAACTTGATATAATTGTTAAAAATAATCAGGGCAATCATGATTAAAAATTCCGTGAGGAATTTGTTTCCTTTCCCCATTTTCACAATTTTTTAATTTCTTGTTTATGATTTTTGTCAACTCGGCGAAAATATTCCATAATTAAGTGATTCTGTTAATTTAAACGTTTTAAAATATTGGTATTAAACGAATCTCACTTTTTAAAATAATTTTCCGTGCGGAAGGAAATATTCATGAGTACCCTGAATATAAATTTAAATATTTTTTAAATAAATTTAATAATTTTAATGAATTTGTTGAATTATACGATTATAAATATTTTTAATGAAATTGTGTAAAAATATTGTAAGAATCGCTTTATGTTTGCAAAATATTTTTGTAATTTTTTAACATGTGTGTTCGTTTACTCAAAATTTGTACAAATTGTTACTGGATGTTGTTCGTTTACTCTACATTACAATGCAAAAGACCTTAGCCGATTACAAGAAATTACCGAACTTGTACAAATTTTTACAAATTGTTGAGTAAACGAACACACCTAACATTTCTCATTAAGTCCAATTTACATATGCACATTAAATGATTTCGTTTTACGAAATCCTAGAAACAAATGAAGTGTATTTACATCTGTTTTTTTGCGTCGTTTGCTTACGCGCACAATCGCACATACACACGGATACAATAACACATACAAACGCACACGATAATTTTAATTCAGAAAAATAAGAATTTCACAACACTAATGTTTAGCAAATAACTTAACTTAATTCAAAATTAAAAAAATATAACTTTTGCAAGTTTTTTTAACCATTTATTTAAATTTTTCTATCTCTAGTTCTAGATCTAGTTCAATAGCTCAGTTCCTTTAACTGAACTAGTTCAGTAATCTAGTTCATAGTTCAATGATTCGCATCAGAATGATGAAAACATAAACATACACCGAATAGGAACAAACATTAGAATAGTATAATTAAAATATAAAAATATTACATTTAGATATTTTTATTCCCTTCATAAAGAAAGATTTAGTTTGCATTAAGTTTAGAAAAAAACGTCCTTTGGAAACAATTGTAATCAGAATTTCATTTAAGTGGCTGGCAAAAATGTCTTTTGCTGTGTGTGTAGAAATTATCTTTTATTTTTCTATTTCTATTTATCTATTTATTTTTCCTTTTTTCTATCCAAAACAAGGCACATTGAAGATAATGGATTCGATATATTGGGATAAGTTATGTCAAAAAAGTTCTTTATGTAGGGGTTGACACTTCACATAGATCCAAAACATAAACAAAACTCATTACATTACGAAGGCATCAATTATTAGCTATTGAACTATAATGAACTATAATGAACTAGTTCATATGCCCTTTTCAATGAATCGTTCAATTGAACTAGTTCGTTCATGAACTATACAACTCTACTAGTTAATATGCCTTGATACAAATCATAGCATGCGAATACACCGTATGACGTATTATATTTGCGATTTTCTGATTCTCTGCATATTGACATTACTGGTACTGGTTGATGTTGATGTTTGTTGTTTTTTGTCGTCGGTAGAAGAAATTTACAATTTTTGAGCGCCGTCAACAAAATTAATTGACAAGTTTGAAAAATTTGCATGTTTTTGTAATACTAAGTTCAATCGTGGCATTATACAAGCTTAATTTCTATACGATCTAGATTTCCTGAATTGAATTTACGCGATAAAAATATTGGAAAATTCATTGCGCCGAACAGAAATTAGTTTTATTATACATAAAGAAGGACGGTGTGCTTGGCCAAAATATTGGTGAAGAGAGTGGTTGATTGGGAAGTGGAGGAATGTAATGTGCAACAAAAGGAAAATAAATAATAAGTCAACATTTTCATTTTAAGGGGTGCGCATTTCGCATTTCTTGCAGTGAGAAAAGTTTGTAACGTAAAAAAGGACGGAAGGTAGAAACGTAAACATAAGGCTGAATTATTAAAAAGACGAATTTGATTTGTGTGAATAAAAATAAAATCTTGAACCAATAAATCGAAAATCGGAAGCGAGTTACGAGAGTGCCTGTCTTCCGGTCGGTAACATCGAAATAATATATAAATGAAATTACCATAGCCTGCATTCCCTCCTATTAGTAAAACAACACAAAAAAATCCAACTTCTGCATTCTAATTAGAATCCAATCGGAACATAAAAAATAACGGAAAATAAACTGATTTGGAACAGTGAAAATATCTTTAATGCTCTCATACGTTATACCTGCTCATCAGGAAGCAAATAGTCACCGAACTGAAGGTGGTGATGATGCAGAGAATGGTGATGGTAGTATAACAAACAGGGAACAAGTGCCTTCTCCACCCCGTACTACCCTAAGTCTGCGACTTAACTCTCAATACATGGCCGGAGCAGAGTCCCACAAAACAGAAGTAACAGAAGTGGATGCTTTGCTGGCGAATGTGTCATCTGGTCATGATTTCTGTGACGATGAACGCACCCATTTATTGAACGACACAAACCACACTCCGGTACGGGTGAAACGCAATGGTAGCAATAACAATAACTCTTTCAACTTGAACAACAATTCCTCAAACACCAGCAGCAATACACAGCAAGACAGCGTCGGTGGAGGAGGAGGCAATTGTGATGATGTTGTCAATGTTAATAATGTTAATGTTTGTAGCTCCATTGAGGGAACATCTTCAGATGCTGCTCCCCATACCCATCACACCGCTGACGCCAATGGGACGCACAATCCAACTGCACAAAAAGATGATTCCCAGAATCCCCGCCAACAATCAATGACAACTAAGAAGCCCAAACTTAGCAAATTGGGTTCGAACAAAACAGTC
Organism: Musca autumnalis; assembly: GCF_047663935.1. NCBI lineage: Eukaryota > Metazoa > Arthropoda > Insecta > Diptera > Muscidae > Musca > Musca autumnalis. The sequence continues at coordinate 57,693,835 of NW_027411866.1, forward strand.
GGACTAAAAAGGTGAGTACAAACAAAAGAAATTATAGGTATTTTCTATGCGTATCGTTTTAACGTTGATATCTCCTGTGATTGGAATTTCGAATGTATGAATGTGATATGGATGCAATCGTCCAAACAACCAGTCAGCCAATAGTTGTCATATTACAATGTACTGTAATGTGTAGGCAACGGAATAGTTGTACATTTGTGACCTACTTAGAATTATACAATGACGACAAATGACAACAACAACAACCGCACATCATACCCACTGACATGCAATGTATTTATGTATTTACGTTGTCGTTTGGGTGTAATTTTCTTTTGGAAGTATGTGAGTGTGTATTTTTGTGGTGTATTATAACTGCGACTTTCTTGACCTTGTCGTTGAGAGTTTTCAATGACCATAAAATAGGAAGCATTCATCTGATTGTCATCAGGTGTGGAGCTGGGCCTTTATCCTTTTTATAGTGTTGCACTGCCAAATAACATCGGCAACCAACAAATCAGAGAATGTATGTAATTGAATTGAACTCTGTAATGAGATCCGTCTGTTTGTAAATATAATTTCATTGCATCCGCTTCAATGGCTGATTAGAATGGCTTGGGGATTGGTAACAAAATCGCTGTTCGTTCCACTCCATATACACTGAATATGAATATTATTCACAAGTTTCTTTTCAATTGTACCCACTTTCTCTTTGTCGAGCGTTTTCCCTCGTCCGAAGCCCAAAATGTGCATTATTGGAAATTTCAAAGGGATTTTTTTCTTGTACGGCGCATTAAATGTCACAGTCATGGAAATGCAATGAAACGAATATTAGAGAGGCAAATATACACTCCTATGGGACATAAACGCAGAGGAAAACAAATTTGTATTTCTTTTTTGTCATATAAAATTCCTCATCTCAACAGTAGTATTGGTGGTAATAAGCAGATGACTTATTTTGACTAGTGAAATTCACAAGAGGCCAATATCGATTAACCTCGGGCTTTCCATGTTATTTAACGATGAATTGAAGAAGTCACCGACGTAGTATTTGCGTCTTGTGGGTGTAGTGGTATGCGCTTGTATGCTGAAGGTGGCGGGCAAAATGTTTGTAGCCAAAGAAGAAGGTGGATCATGATTTCGGACTATATCTTTTTACGTTAAAGAAGTCATGATTTTTACAAGAGCATGGTGCAGCGAGGATGCAGTCTCAATCACAACATTTGCATCGGTTCTTTGGGTTGAGCACGGCTTCGGAATATAGATCGACTCCACCTTTTTGCTTTGGACAGTAGGCTTAGTCACTTCTACTTTTTGCTTTCCACCGCAGCCGCGGGGTTTAAGTTTGGGCAACTGCAGGGGCTCGAAGAAAAATGTAGTCCACCCGAAGTTCGCATCGGGGTATATGAGGGTAGGTTCTTTGAAATTTCTTGATGTATCTCAGCTTACTTCTTATGAAAAAGACCTCCTTCTGTTCAATATGATTTTCGTGCCACGAATTTGCGTAGATACGTCACATCACGTTTATAGTGCTTTGTATTCTTAACATCTCTGAAAGTTCTGTCACTAGGGTCATTGAATGTTGTTAAAACCTCCTTCCCCATCGTCAGTCAATGATCCTATTGCATCCTGGCCTTGAAGTTTTTCGGCGGCATGTGCCGAAATACGACTACCTGGATCTGGGCTTGCTGCCATTTGAGCATCAGAGTCCATACTTCCTTCTTCCATTTTACTATCATCTTCCCCAGTAGACTTGGCTGGTATAAACGTAGTGTCCAGCTAGTCATCAGTTAGGGTCAAGTTGAGTATCATGTCCTTCAGGAGTATATCCTGATTCCGCTCTTCTGGAGTATGTTCAGTTGGTCTGGAAGTACCCCAGCAAAATTAAATGGAAATGATTCCATGTGAAATCATGATTTCACTGGTTCTTTTGCATGTGTGCGAAAGGAGTCGTGAAAGATCCGATTTTTTCATCGAATTTTCATGAGTGCAATTGAAGTCGTGAAAGATCCGATCTTTTTCATCGAATTTTCATGAGTTAAATTGAAGTCCTGAAAGATCCGATCTTTTTCATCGAATTTTCATGAGTGAAATTGAAGTGGGTAAAGATCCTATCTTTGTCATAATATTGTCATGAGTCTAAATAAATTGATAAGTACCCGCACAATAAATTATCAAATACTCATGTACCCGAATAATTGTGTACTTGCAGAAGTAATTGTTAAAATTAAAATAAAAGTCAGATGAAAGTGATCGATAGTGGGAAAATTTATCTATTTTAACTAAAAATTGATATGAAACAAAAGAAAAATATATTTTTTATTTGGAAACCTGTTTCGTTTTGTGGATATTAAAAAGAAGTATGAAAAAGACCCGCTCTATAAACCAGGAGCTCCACCAGGCGACTAACACCGATATAGTAAAACATATCAAGCTCCAATTATTGAGTTGGCTGGGCCATGTCAACAGGATGGATAAAGATGCCACCGGTATATTAACATGAGTCATTTGACGTTACGCCACCCGAGGGAAGAACAAAACTCCAATGGAAAGATCAAGTTCAATATGATATCACAAAACATGGCATCCAAAGTTAGAGAAGCAAAGTAGAAGATCGGTGCGTTTGGAAATATATTATTAGTTCGGATTATGTAACAACATGTTCTGTTTAGAATAAAATCCATCTAAATATGTATAAATGAGACCACCAAAACATGGTAACGATGAGCCTGGTGCGAGATTGACACATAATTTTTCGAACATTGGAAAAACGGAACCCCAAGTTGGAAGAAATATCTTGCAGCCATCGGAAGAGATAAATATGATATTGCAGATTAATATAATATATAATTTTGAAAATTACATACAAAATAAAGAAAAATAACATTTGGCGATACAAATCATCTGTGCATTGTATTCTTATTAATTCAACAAATTACATAATTGTATTGCAAATTGTATTTATGATTGGCGAAAATCCGGATCCAAAGCATTGGTGCAAGAAGCCATGACAATGAAAGGGTGCAAGATGCTAAGACAATGAACTGGTGCAAAATGCCATGACAATGAACAGGTGCAAGATGCTATGATGATGAACTGGTGCAAGATGCAATGACAATGAACTGATACAAAATGCTATGACAATGAATTGGTGAAAGTGTGTGTCACTCCCTTGTAAATGCCATTGGTGATTCACCTAAATTTTCACCTATGACATGTCACTTGCACCCATGATTCAACTCATGATTTGTCATCGAACATTTTGCTGGGACCCTACTTTATTTCTCTAAGCTATCCTCGATAGTCTTCAGAGTTTCCCCTATGCCGTCCCCGTCCAAAGAATCGGTCATCAGCCGAATATTGATTTGCACCCATTTTGGCTTTATATTTGTCCTTAAAGATCGCTGGTTCGTCAACTTTACAAATTTCATATCTTTAGTATTTTGTGTACTACTAGCAACACCCGCATCACAATAACTTGATCTCGACGACACATGGCCTTGTGGTCTCACAAACCGCCGATTCTGGGGTTTTTAGGTCTCAACCGTAACTTTATTCCATATATATTTTTACCACATCGTTGTTGCTTAGTTTCTTATAAAATTCATAGGTAATACGCTATACGGGTTTATACGGGACTTAAGTCTCTGATTTTGTTTGTTTATATGAAAATATATGGAGTGTCTGGGTGGGGAAAAGAACTGATTGCTTGAAATAAATTCTCTTTTTTATGTAGAATTATTTTGGCATCATGTATAAATGCTTAGATTGATGATCAGATGCTAGAGACTAGCTGAATATGTGCTTCACAAAACTCGTACAATGTAAAATCGGTTGGGAGGGGGATACCTGTGTTTGGGCATTTTAATATCGGTGCTCCGTTAAACTCTTTGGCATTTGTCCAGAAATTCACTATGTATATATATATATATATATATATATATATATATATATATATATATATATATATATATATATATATATATATATATATATATATGTATGCAGATACACATATGCACCTTGGGGTTTGCACATTTGGCTTCGCATTAATTTTCTTCATCTTACTTCATTCTTAGTTGTTATTGTCACCGACATTGTTTCTTTTTCTTTCTTTGTGTGCTTGTACCGCCTTTCGTTTGCTTAATGTAATTACATTAAAAAGTTGAATAGATTTTTTCTACATTCTGCTTTATTCGGTTAAACTTTTGCTCACACAATCGCGGACACAGTGCTGTGACAATAAATTACAATTTTATCATTGATTTTGTTTTCTATGCCAGTCGCCCAGTAGTTCGTAACAGTAAAGCTAGTATATGTTGTAAGCACACCTCACCCAAAATCAATCAAATTCAAACAATAGTTTAAATTTTATACAAATTTCCACTAAACAATTATTGTTCAGAGCGTACCGAATTCGAAGGAAATCTCTGCACAAGTCTCCATTTCTGATTCCACATTCGCACGCAAACATGTACTACTTTTTTGTGTGAAGCGGGTCGTAGAATTCGGAACGTTTTGTCGAGAGAAATTCGAGTTTCCAGACGACTTCGTTTAGATTTCGAAAGAAATCTTGTGAAAATTTCTGAGAGAAATTTTGATTTTCGAAACATTTTTGGACAACACTCTGAAGAAATATCCGAAAACCTGCGGAAAATCGAATTCTTTTCGAAGATTTGTTTTGAGATTCTGAAAAATTTCGGAACAAATACTAAACAATTCCAGATGTTTTATCTGAAAATCGGAAACTATTCTGATGTTTGATAAGATGTTCTGAATATTTTCTCCCAAAATTTATTTTGTTGTCTATGCTAGTTGCCCATTAGTTGGTAACAGTACATCTAGTATATGTTATAAGCACACCACACCCAAAATCAATCAAATTCAAAAATAGTTTGAATTTTATACAACTTCTTAATCACAATGGTATTTGTGCTGGTACACGCAAAAAAGTGTCTATGCAATTTTACTTATTTATTTGCCATTAATACTTAGAAAGTTTTTTTTTAAAGATTTCGAAAAACGGCACTAAAGATCCCATACTGAACAATTATGTAATGTTGACTTGGTTATAAAAATTATAGAAATTTTCGTATGTAAACATGAAGTTATTAATTAGCGTGAACCGAAAAGCATATTCCTGTTTATTGTTGTCTTATGAGGAGGGTGGTTATTTTTTCTGAAAGTATAAATTGAATGAAATAATTGAGCTAACATGACCTACAAAGTTTGTATTGAAGAAGTGATATCTAGCGAAGTCCACACACATCCAACAAATATGCTACGATCGGTGATAGGCAAAGGTCGAGTTTGGCAACTTGTGGAAATTTCGAGTTGTAAAGTATTTTTCAAACCTTTTTACTATCAAGATAACTTAGTGTCTTTGGTCTTTCTAGAATTGTGAAAATTTTTAATAATCTCCTGGAATGTAGGGGGCCTATTGACCTTCTTTTATAAGTCATCGGCTACCTTTAAATGTAAATATTCATATGTAAAGTGGCAATACTTCTTGAAAACCCAAGTTGGCAATACTTCTTGAAAACCCAAATTGGCTATACTTCTTGAAAACCCAAATTGGCAATACTTCATGAAAACCAAAATTGGCAATACTTCTTGAAAACACAAATTGGCTATATATCTTGAAAACCCAAATTGGCACTACTTCTTGAAACCCCAAAAATCCAACTGTAGATACAATAATATTTTTTGTTTATAATAAAAACTAAAGTATAGAGACAGTATCACGCCTCGTTGAATAAAAAAATTAGAATAAAAACACACGCGTTTTGCATTTTTTTCTTTAAAAATAAATCTTTAGAGCCTCTTCAGCATTTTGTTCCACTGGACAATAGGGAAATTTGAGTGTATGACCATTGCTTTGGGGGGATTATTTTTGTGGTCTGCTGTCTTAGAATGGGAAAAATGGGACATGCGAAAATAGAATGATCATAACGATATTCTGGATCCAAATCTATTTTAATAGGTAATTCATCACGACCACTCCAAAGTTTTATAGCGGACTGTAAAGAACAATAAGAATAAACAAATATTACAAGGAGTTTAAAAATCTTTAGTTTAGGGATCCACTTACTTGTTTAATATTCAACAGAGCTACATCCTGCAATGCCCAATTTTTACTTATACCTAAAGTATGGCAGGCATCTTTTAAGAATATATATGAAGCTTCAGTCCACATTTCAGGTGATATTAAATGTTAAAATGGTGAATTTTCTATGCCCGAAGGTAGATATATAAAACATCGCAATGCCGTATCTTCGGCCATTTTTGATTCTTTGATATCCACTTGGTAAACCTGTCGAACAAGACTAGCAGCATGGTATTCCCGTGTGTCGTTCGCGGTAAGGGTCCGACAAAATCTGCGCACTCAGTTGCCCACGGCTCCTCTGGTATCGTAACTAACATTTCTCCTGCGGACTGCTGCAACTCGAGTGCCCAACTTGCCAAGCGTCCGGTGGGGGTATCAATGGAGTTCAACCATTTCAGCGACAGATGGTCAGTGATAACTTGCCACTTGTGGCAATAACGGCAAATATTACCGGAAGACGTAGTTAGGTAAATGATTAAAGGTAATGCCGCCCATATTGCCACTTGTGGCAATAACGGCAAATGCCGGCAATAACGGCAAATATTACCGAAAGGCAGTGTGTTGGTCCTCTGTCCACTTCCAATGTTTGCCCTTCTTTAGCTGTGATGTTAAAGGAAGGATAAGCTAAAGTGGCAAATTCAGTAGTTTGGCTCATCGTTTTGGGTCATGCTGCTCTCCAAGAAATTGCACAAACCGCTTCCTCAATTTCTCGACTGTTCCACTAGGGTCACGGTCAAATTATCCTAGATATGTCGCCAATTCTCTTTCCGTAAGCCCATGTCAGTTATATCGTGTCCTCCATGTTGTGCTAAGTTCAGAATGCCATAACTTTATTCAAGAGCATAATATTTTCTTCTTGTAGGGCATCTGTCCGGGTCCACCAGCCGACAATGTGTAATGTCGGCGTTCATAGCTATATTTCAAGATACAACTAGACTGACTTCCGTATCGTTAACGGAGGTAAAAAGCAAACATGTATAATTTTTATTTCTCATGCATTTAGTTGCATTTTCAAGAAGTAATGCATGAGCGTGCAACTGAAATATTTTGACGAAGCTTAAACAACACAAAGCATATGACGATACGGAAGTCAGCCCTACCCACGCCTAAAAAAGCAGAAAAACGTTATATAAAATATTTCACTGGTCTCCAAACTTACTCAATTCTATACCCCTTTGGTTAGTGGATCTGTACAATTTAATTGCAAAATGAATTCTTCTTTCTTCACAACACCCACAATGTCATTGTTTGTAATCCTTCCTGAGCCAAACGAAATGGATGTTGGGTGTGACGATTTTTACAAAGACTTGACACCAGTATTAATCAGGTTTGTGATGAAAAAAAACATTCGACTCGTATGGCAATAAAATTGAAAATGGATTTTAAAAATATATTAAAATAAGGGACTTTTGCCAAGCAATATATATATATATATATATATATATATATATATATATATATATATATATATATATATATGAGGAAAAGTCAAAATTTTTTAGTTTCCATGAAGCCAAGGTTTGCACTATTATAATACGCGAACTATTGTAGTTTACCAGTAACTATGACTATTGCTGGATTAATTTAGATGTTTTTGTACAAAGCTCAAAAATTTAGCAAAAAAATTTAATTTACGTGGTAGTTACGACCGCGTAAAGGAAAAAGCATAGGTAAAAACACGTTGAAGCTAAACAGGTTTTTTACATTGCTATTCGATTTCTGATTAAACCATTCAAATGGCGGACATCTGTCCAAAGTAAAAGGAGGAGAATACAAAATGAAGATTACACTTCTAATGTATCACTTTCCAAAATTTCCACTGCATCCACCTTTTATGGATGCTGACATTTTGAAGCCGGATTTCAGCTGTTTTTTGTATTTTTTATGTAACTGGGACGCGCATTCGGATATTTCGAAAAACCAATTATAGGATTAAAGAACTCGCGATTTCGCATAATCTGATATGTATATTGAGTATGTAGCCCACACAGCAGCAGAGTAATCTACTGCCAAAGGCCAAAATTTAGTGTGATATTTTTTCTAAAAAACCTATTTTTTGGGTACAGTATTTACAATATCGTTTTGAGTGTGCTGGTACCCCGCGATATTTTAATTTTTCGACGATCCGGATCATATGAATCACAGATCATAAAAATCCATCTACTAGAATGGCGGAAATGGCTACTGCAAAAATTGAAAAATTTGCGAAAATGTTTTTCAAAATATCGCTGACTAATTCGCGTTTTCTGTGGATCGTTTCCATTTCAATGAAGAAAGTGAATCATCACTCGCGTTTGTGCGAAAACAGCGGTTTGAAAAATTTAGTGGCGTGCGAGCTATATCCGATTTATCCAAAAAATACTGTGTGATGCTACATCCACGGTTCTTGATGGATTTTATTGAAATATGTTTAGATCGATGTATTTTTTCACGGTTGATAGTGAAATCGGATGCGCATAAAAAGTGTATGCAGTTTGTGCAAAATATAAGCGTTATACAATTCGTTGCACACTAAACTGCAGACGATGCTACATCTTAGCGGCCAAAGTAAATCCTGGCGAATGTGTACAAATTAAAAGAGAAGAATTCGCTGTATTGGTAAACCGCATGCGCATCAAGTGATTTTGAGGATTTCGCGATTTACACGCATTTCAAAATGAACATTACCCGATACAATTTTATTTCAAGATTATACCCCATTTAAAGGAACCCAACATTTATTTGAAAGATATCCATATCTTCTGCTAGATGTTAGCGTGTTTTCGAGAAGTGATTAGAATAAAAAATGTGATTTATTGCGTGAAATTTAATTAAAATAGAAGAAAAACTCCGACCTATTTTTCTTACATTTTGTTCAACTAACTCACAAAATAAATTTTAATAAATATTTTCTCTTACAAAAATTGTATAAATTTCCTCAATATATTTTTTGTTTTTTGCTATAATATGCAAACCGCTAAACGGATTTGTATAGTTTTGGTTTCATTTGAATCTTCGCGATGTTTAGATTACGTACATATTTTTTATATATTTTTCAGATGCATAAACAGCTTGAATTTTATTAGAACAAGATGTAAACTACCAATTGTTTTGAATGCTTTCCTAATTTCCGCGAAAATTTACAACTTTTTCACTAAAGTTATGGGACCTCAGTGAACATATAGTATGTAGGGAGCCCCTAATTAAGAGAGTTTCTCGATATAATGATTAGAGTCTTTTAAAGATTTTTTTCTTTTTATCAGAATTGAAACCGCCATAACATTTGCGCGCAACAACCAAAATTAGTATCTCAAACAGATTTAAGAATGGGATTTTTTTCACAATCTATGTACCAAAAATCTTTCATGTAGGTTAAAAAAAATTTTTTAATTTTTTTTTATGGAAAACTAAAAAATGTTGTCTTTTCTTCATATATATATATATATATATATATATATATATATATATGTATATACCATTTCGATTCTTGAAATCGAGTCGATTCAGGTTTTAATTGGTTATAAGCATTTCATACAACATTAATACTTGTGTTTAGCCTTGCGGCCATGAATCTTCTAATTGAAAATAGTGATGCATCAAAATATTTTTTCGCAATTAATGTCGAAGGAATTTTGGCCTGCTAATGCATTTATTTCTTAAGGAATTTGTGGAGAAAAATGATAATTTAGCCTAATTTCTATTTGCTATCAGAATGTGAGGGGATTAAAAACAAAATTGACTCGCTTGTTTACTGATAGCTTTGATTTTGATTATAATGTTATAGTATTCTTCGTAATAATACTGAAATATTATGTCAAAAATATCAGATATTTAGAAAAGATCGTAAAGATAAAAAGGAGGTGGTGTCCTAATTGCAGTGGACACAATGTTTCCTGCTAATTTGATTGAATTAAGTAATTTTCCTAATATTGAACTTTTAATCATATCTATTGAATTTGGCAAATTTAAATTATTTGTGACTTGCTGCTACATTCCCCCTTCCTTCCATCTCGAGTTATATAAGCAACATATGTATATCTGCAATAAACTCAATTATTAAAACAATGCATGAAACAGATCGAATTATAGTTCTTGGTGATTTTAACATGCCTTCTGTTAATTGGCTCTCATTGCTACTATATGCTTATCCATGTTCCACAATTAATCCCTTACAGAAACCCAGTCAAATTCACTAAAAAATGTTCCTAACTTCAAAAAAAAAAAAAAAAAATCAGATTTTCGAAAGCTCAATTCCCTTATTTCGTCTATTAATTGGGCCTCTGTCTGTTATTGTAAGAGCCATACTAGTCCGGTCAAAATAGACATTGAAATAGCAAAAATTCCCACAGAGCTGAATTTTGGTGGAGAGCTAGGGTTTGCCATTAGAAGCAATGTCCTAAAAGTCCCCATCGATCCCATGTGTGCAAAAAAATATTCGGGGTCAAAGGCCAAATTTTAAGGGTTTTTAGGTTTTCGGATTTATTTTTTGAAAACGGTTGATCTAGAAGGAACCGTTCTTGAGATATAACTGTTCTAAAAAACACATGATTTTTATGCACTTATAAGGGAAATATGCACATATTCAGACGAACCGGCTAAAATAAGCGAAGTAATCGGGTCTGTCCCCCAAAAAAATATATATTTTCTTGAAGAACGAAATTAAAGCTATCTTCTAAAAAAAAATCCAACAAAATAGGAGCGTGTTTAGTAGAGTTATTCAATGTTAAAGTCATTTTAAGCAAAAATAGCCCAGTTAACACACATGTGTAATCGAAAGCCCAACGGGAACGACCCCAACGAAAACTCTCAGATTTTTTTTCAAGTTTTGTCCGAAGGTAGGGATTGTTGCGCTGATTACGGAAATGTATAATTTTCAACGGTTGCGGATCCGGTTCGCCGGTTATTCGACCAGAAAGACCCGGTTCTACTGAACCGATTACTGCAAAGTGGATATCGTTTGAAAGCTTACGGAAGTATCTAACACATAGTGTCGTTACTTTAACCGGTTCGCCTCACAATGTACTTACGCGGCTAATTTTTTATTTGACCTTTAGATCGCGATATCTCGAAAATGGTAAGTCTTTTTTAAGAATCATAAAGACCACTCTTGTAGACAATTATTGAATCTACAACTATTACTTTAGCCGACTTTTGCTAAGTCTTACCGTTTTTGAGAAAAATTAAAAAAAAAAAAACTGAATAATGCCTCCAAAAATGACCTTTAACCCCGAATAACTTGTTTTGCACACATGGGATCGATGGGGACTTTTAGGACGTTGCTTCTAATGGCCAAACCTAGCTCTCCACCAAAATACAGCTTTGTGGGAATTTTTGCCATTTCCCCCTTATACGCATGTCTATTTTGACCGGACTATACTGACCTAGATCTTACAATAGATAAGTTCTATAACATCTTAAATATGTTTTTGTTAGAATGTGTTCCAATAACTAAAATTAAAAATAGTGATAAATGTCCTTGGATAACATCTGAGTTATCAAAGATCAAAATATCAAAAAACAAACTATTTCGAAAATATAACAAGTCAGGTAGACTATGCTAATAATTCCGTGTCTAGGTCTAAGTATACCTTGGAATCTCGTAGGTTGTACAATGCTTACGTCAACAAGATTAAGGATGATTTTAAACACAATTCTAAATCTTTTTATAACCCTCTTTACTGAAATTTCAAAATGAAGAATTTGTCAACAACTCTGATATTGTAGAATGTTTTGCAATTTTTTTGCTACAACCTATACTAATTTAACGTATCAATTTCAAGATTCATATCCTTACAAGCTATCTCAGATCGACTAAATTTATATGCCCTTTTTACAAAGTCAAGATGTTTCCAAAAGTCTACGAAGATTAAAATCTGTTAAAAGTCCAGTTCCAGACGGTATACCAAGTACAATTCTTAAGCATTGTTGAAATACATTAGACATCCCTTTAGCACTATTGTTTAATTATTCACTTAAATTTGGCTATTTTCCCCAATTTATGGAAAAAGTCATATATAATACCCCTTCACAAGTCCGGGAAGCCTAACAAATGTGTCGAACTATAGAGGAATTGCAAAATTAAGTTCTATTCCGAAATTGTTTGAATAATTAATTTCGACTGTAGTTTCACACAAAATTCAACCTATGCTAAGTCAATATGGTTTTCGCAGTAGTTTTTCCACCGTTCTAATCTGGTACAATTTACATCAACGGTAATAAAAGGATTCCGTAATCGTAGTCAGACTGACACAATCTATACAGGTTTTAGCAAAATTTTTGATAGGGTCAACTATAAGCTTTTGCTATATAAACTAGATTATATTGGCTTTAATGCAAATTTAGTCAAGTGAGTAGCATCTTATTTACAAAATAGATCGCAATGATTTGCCAAACTCAATTGAACATTCCAAAGTGTTAATGTATGCAGACGATGTCAAGTTATTTATCACTAATTCTGAAAGGCAAGCTGATTTACTCCTTTTCCAATGGTGTAACTTGAATTGTATGGATTTAAATTTAAACAAATTTAAACATATGTGTTTCTCCAGATCTTCCTCATTGATAAGGCAACACAATATTAATGGTTCTGCTTTATCGACATTAGAATCATTTGTTGGTCTCGGTGTGTTAATGGATCCAAAATTAAATGTTAATGGCCATGTAATATCTGTGGTAAATAAGGGTTTATTAAACGATGGACTAAAGAATTCTCTGACCCGTATATAACAAAGCAACTTTTTACGTCTCTTGTTAGACCTATTTTAGAATATGCTTCCGTGGTATGGGATCCCCATTATGAAATATACATTGACAAAATCGAATCCGTGCAAAAAGAATTTCTTCTTTTTGCACTAAGGGGTCTTTATTGGAATAGCGATTTTGTGTTGCCTTCCTACACTAGCAGATCAAAATTAATTCGATTGCCTACATTAAAACGTAGACGCATTATGATGAATACTATGAATTATTCAAAGGGCGAACCAATTAGTAAAATGTGTGCCGGTTTTAATTCTTTATACTGTAATGTAGATTTTGGCATGAATTTAAAAGTTATAAAAAATAACATAATTTTATTTTTAAATGAGTAGTATATGTATCCTTTAACGTTTAACTAACTGGCTGATGTAGTAGATTCTGTAGCTGGTTTTCGATTTCCTTCTCATACCCCATCATGATGCGGATCATGGTGTGTACGCGATCCCTATGAAATGGGAGGTCACCCCCTCGGTAGGGGTGGAAACTTTCGATTGTGTAGAATGAAATACATTTTTTTTTCATGCGACAAAAAGTCGACGTTATGCTAAAGTTTTTACATTAAAGAAAATTACGATAATGGTAGGTATAGGTATTTTTCAAGAGTGATGTAATACCATGAAACAATATTGGTCGTTTATGTATATGGATCGATATTATTTATAAGATGGCTGATATCTTAACCTGTTAGTGCATCCATAATTTTTCCAACGTAAGTCGGCCTACTACATTTTTTTACTTGTTTATATTAAGGACATTCGGTTGCCATAAAACTTATGCCCAACAAATTATCTTATGTTCTTATTTTGAAGGTTTTGCTACTTTTAGGTTTTGCTACTTTAACGCTTTTTTTCTTGTCTCTTTCCGTTTCTCCTGGTAAAACTAACTGATTTTTTGGACTTACTTTCAACAAATGTAACCTAAGTTTCATTCGAAATATTTTGAAGCCTTTAAAGTTATAACTTATAATTTTTGTCGTTTGGTGCAAATTGTGTCGATCGCAAGACTTATGTGATGTTTGGTATCCTGGCTTATTTCAAAGTCTCGTGATTTGTACTCCAATAAATACTTTTAGACTGCTTTTAAACAACACGTACGTTGTTGTTTGTTGACCAATTTTCGGTGTTTTCTTATTTTTGTTAATAGTTTAGCCAATTCCAATAAAAATGTATTTATTTATTTTATTTTATTTTTGTTTATATGTTGCGAAGAAGCCATTTGGCGTATTAATGTCACAACATGCAAAAAAACTACAAATGTGTTCTTCGAATAAGGAAATGTATCTTAAAATATTACAATTCAAATCTTATAATAATAAGTATTTAATTAAATGTACATATGTGTGTGTGTAAAACAACTACAAGGCGAAAATAAGGCTCTCCAGCCAAAATGAAGAAAGGTTATCATATGCCTATTGTTGATAATATACAATTTAGAAATATTTACGGTATATTCGAAGTCCTTATAGGGAGGGCACTTACTTTATTTCTGGGTCGGTATGTGTTTTCATTTCCCTTCCGAGTTCTAAATTGTAGAACTCTGAAGATTTATCATGGAAAATAATGCTGGGAAGGATAACTTACTTCATTACTAAGATTTTGATGATCAAATTACAATTTTCTTAAGAAATTGTTACCTTGAGTTAGCTCTATTCTTCTAACAGACCCAATCATCTGCCCTGTCCAATACAACATCGAACTCCAAATTGGACAAATGTTGATTGAACTTTATTTATGGGATCTTATTTAAATATGAAAATGCAATATGTGCCATAACACACTTTGCGGAAGTCTTTTAGAGACATTTAATGTATTGTAACGACTATGGCACTATTATTTCGCACAACAGTGTATGTATGTATATTGGGGGACCAAAATAATTTATTTTTGGAACGCCTACACACTAATTTTTATTTTATCTAAAAACGTTTATATGCAATTTTATGCCGATCTGTTAGCCCGTGTCACTCGAGAGATCTTTGTTTCCGCAAATAGGGTCCAATTGACCAGTTCATTGTTGTGGCTATACAAACGAGTCCTACAAAAAGTTGTGAAAATTTACGAAATTAAGAACTTTAAATATTAACATATTCGATTTAAAATTGTGCTAAAGAATTGGAATAGAGCCATATTGCATATTTTTGAAATTTCAAACAAATGTAATTATGTTATCTTATAAAATTATATTCTTCCAATGATAGAAATTCGATGTCATATTGAAAACAATTAGTAATACATACGTTATAATTTTCAAAAATATGCAAAAATCCGATGTCTACATATAATGATTCAAAATGACCTCTTCAACTTTACGGCCTTGATATTCGTAAGCCAACTTACATAAATTCACTTGTATAGTAGATGTCCAATCTTTGACAGATGTTTTTAAAGGTTACACGCTTTATTTTACTCTATTTAAATAACTATGAAATAAAATGGAATTGGGGGATGTATATTGTTGTTACTAGGATAAAAAGTTCTTCATGGGTACCACATGAAATCAAGTGGAACTTATACGTGTGTGGACCGATTTCAACAAAATTTATTAAACGTTGATCGACATAAAAATCGAACGTACATATGTACAAAATTTGATCTTATTTTTGGACTCTTGGTGCATAAAGTACCAAAAATCGGCTGAAAATATACACAGATTTGCTAAAAAATTCATACAAAGACGTTACAATGCATTAAAAGTTTCCAAAACAGCGTTGATGCGTTGTTTTTATAATGAAATGAATATTCGGACCATAAATGGAGTTCGGCCAACATTTGTCAAATTTGGAGTTCGAATATTACTCATTACTGCTGTTTAAGTTAGAACTGATTCTACCACTTTTAATTGGCCCTATGAATTGCATAGGTATATTCGTTGAAATCTCCTAATTCCTATTTATTACACCCCTGTAATAGTATGAGAGATTTCAACGAATATTCACTTGACAACCGCCCTTTTGAAGCATCTATGCAGATGTCAACATACACACCAAACATAATAATAAACGATCGATCGACAGCTTGAATCGCAAGCAACACCCGCGCTTTATTGTAAGCATTGTACATATCGTTGTACTTAATTCCTAAAGGTAATATTGTTTACCAATAATAAACACCGGCAGTTGAGCCAAACCTTTTATTAAAACTATCGTGTTTTATTTTCTATTTCTTTTCATTTCTATTGACGGCCACTCGTACGCATTGGGGGTACTGGCTCCATTGGGGAGTCTTGCTACACTTGTTTCCCCCAAGTCCCTATAGTGCGGACTAAACAACTGCTTTTAGGTTGATCTTAAACAAAATCAAGGTCCTGTTAATTCGTTTTTAGGAAAGAAATATTAATATAAAAACATTATTTAACATTTATGTTTATTATTATTTAACATTTATGTACAGCAAAAACACTGAATATATTTAACATTTCTTTTTTCGACCGGTTTTTGGTAAATTTACGATATTCTCATTGCTTCTGGTGCTGGGTCCACATGGGGTTTTAGTCCTATTAAAAAAAAAAAATAATATTAAGAAAAATAACTAACTTTGCGACATTTGTGTCGTTAATACGTTCCAAGAAAACGTGACTCAAAGTGAAGCGACGCAAAGCGAATTATGATTTTTAATGGAAAACCATGTTAAGATCGGTTCCAGTTATTTTTCAAAAAAGAAAGTTACTGTAATAAGACAGTTTTCTTTCACTATATACTGGTGAAATATTTCTTGAACAGTTTTTCTCAACGCACAATTTTCTTGTAGCAAATGATTTTTCTAAGTACCGCCTGGTACACTCCTTTCTCAGTCGGCAACGTTTTTATATCCTCATCCTTTAGGTTAGAAGAGTGGATGAAACTAACAAAGCCCCATGAAATTACAATTGTAACTCAAAAATTGGCAGTGGGATTGTTCCCGGTATAACAGGGTTGTATGGACTAGGAGAACGAAATGAAAGAGGGGACCGCTTGATTCAGTTCTGCTAAGAATTCAACCTCAAAGTGACATACAATGTTCAGCCTTTCGGCGAGAAGATTATACACCTGGAAATCGTCGCAAGATAGGCCAGGAAACATCGTACGCAATCAAATAGATTACATATTAATAAATCGGCGCTTTAGCTCGTCGGTAGCAAAAACCTCAACATATCCTGGGGCAGATGTCCCATCAGATCATATACTTCTATTAATGAAGCTTAAGATAAAAATATCTGCTAACAAGAAAAATACTCGGAAAAAGCTAAATGCAGAACTGCTAGGAGATCTACGAATTAAAGCGAGTGTAAAAGAGAAGATAAACGAAGAACTATCTAGTGTTGATAGAAACGATGTGGAAAACATGTGGGAAAGAGCAAAAAATGCTATGAAATCAATCTCCGAAAACAGCCTTGGCAATACAATAAGCCAAATAAAAACGACTGGATGACAAATGAAATACTACAATAATTGGATGAAATCAAAATTACGAATTGTATCACAACATCAATAAGGAAATAAAAGCCGAAATCTGAATTGCCAAAAATAAACAACTAAATTTTCAGTGTCAAGAAATCGAAAAGCTTCAGAGTCTACACGACGACTTCAATTTACATAAAAAACTAAAGGAAAAGACATCCAAATGTCTTATACAATAGTAACGAATGTTCACAGATAATAGCCGATCAGACAACAGCGAAGATGTGCAATTGCAACATTCTGGAACCCCTATAACGAGAAGTGAAATAGAGTCCGCTATAGCATCACTTAAGAACAAAAATCGACGGGCCTGATGAGATTCCATCAGAAATATTAAAACTTATAGAATCTAACAATATTGAGCAACTAACAATACTTTTAATACGATTTATGAAACAGGAATATATTCTCAAGATTGGTTAAAATCAACATTTGTAACCATACCCAAGAAAAGCTACGCCAAATCATGCAATGACTACAGGCTAATAAGTCTAATGAGTCATGCTTTAAAAATATTTCTTAGGATAGTACACAAGAGTGTTTATCCAAAATGCGAAAAATACATGGGCATATCACAATTTGGGTTTATAGAAGGTACGGGTACTTGTAAAGCCTTACTTTCCCTGCAAATTATAATCCAAAAATGCCGAGAAGTACAGAAAGATGTTTTCATATGCTTTGTCGACTATGAGAAAGCATTTGATACAGTGTAACACGACAAACTAATTGATATCCTTATCTCAATTGGGATTGACAGTAAAGAAATCCGATGTATCAAAAATCTGTACTGGCATCAATCCGCACATGTTACTATTGATGGAGACAACACAGAACCTATCCTAATATCAAGAGGCGTCAGGCAAGGATGTATATTTTCTCCTTTGCTGTTTAATATATACTCCGACAAAATTTTCGAAGAATCAATCAATAAAACTTCAAAAGGTATACTCATTGGTGGTAGATACATCAATAACATACAATACGCTGATGATACTACAATACTAGCTAATAGTATATAAAATCTGCAAGTATTAATGGATAAATTGGTGACATGCAGCAACCAATATGGACTAAATATAAACACAGGAAAAACAAAATATATGGTTATGATCAGGAAGAATAACCACAACAATATTTCCCTAAAAATACCAAATTTCTCAATCGAAAGAGTCAAAAACAGTAAATATCTCGGAATGACGAATGGGACTGCTCCAAGAAATAAAAAGGCATACTGAAATTGCTAGAGACTCGTTTTTCAAATACAAGAGAGTTCTTTCCAGCCATGATATAAATCTTGAAACTAAATTTAGATTTTTAAATGCATATATATGGTCAACCATACTATACGCTATGGAGGCATGGACAATAAAATCATTAGACGTGAAGAAATTAGAATCCGTTTGATTGATTTGATTCATTTATTACCTTCTATTACAGAGAGTAATGTTTTTCAAAACGAACTGACAGTGTTGCAAAATTTTACTGATCGCTACCAATATCATGATTTCATCCCGGCGAAGGGAATTATCAATTGGCTTCTCAGTTTTTGAAATGATGCCTTTTTAGCGAAAACCCGAACTCTTTAAGTGTCTAGTATTCCCATATGAATGAGAATCATACTCACTTTTCGGCTTTTCCAAAGAAACACCAAAATCAAAATATTCTGCAACATGTCCGCACGTATCAACTAAGAATTCATCGAATTCTGTGAGTTGAAAAAAACATCAACACGAGGTTGTTGTTGGAATTTTGGTTTTAACAAAGTTCCCTTGCGCGTGCCTCCGCTGTTTTTTGTTTGTTTTGTTTATTGTTGAAGATTCAATCTCATTTGATTGCTTGAGTTGGAGTACTCGTATTCCCCCAATGGCTCAACTTCATTTATTACCCTCTATTACAGAGAGTAATGTTTTTCGAAACGAACTGAAACTGTGTTGATGTTTTTTTCAACTCACAGAATTCGATGAATTCTTAGTTGATACGTGCTGACATGTTGCAGAATATTTTGATTTTGGTGTTTCTTTGGAAAAGCCGAAAAGTGAGTGTGATTCTCATTCATATGGGAATACTAGGCACTTAAAGAGTTCGGTTTTTCGCTCAAAAGGCATCATTTCAAAAACTGAGAAGCCAATTGATAATTCCCTTCGCCGGAATAAAAACATGATATTGGTAGCGATCATTAAAATTTTGCAACACTGTCAGTTCGTTTTGAAAAACATTACTCTCTGTAATAGAAGGTAATAAATGAAGTTGAACCATTGGGGGAATACTCCAACTCAAGCAATCAAATGAGATTGAATCTTCAACAATAAACAAAACAACCGAAATTAGAAACCTTTCGAAATGTGGATCTACCGCCGAATTTTAAAAATACCATGGATTGACTTAGTTCCAAACAATGAAGTGCTTCGAAAAATGAATCGAAATAGAGAGATAATGATAAACATCGAAAGACGAAAAACTGCCTACCTTGGACATATCATGAGGAATTCAAAATACAAGCTCTTGCAGGATATCATAAAATCAAGAATAGAAGGAAAAACAAACGCTTAAAGGCCGAAAGGAATTGTGTTGGATTGCGAATATTCAAGAATGGACTGGAATACAAGACGTGGGACACCTACTTAGTGCTGACAGAAGCAGAGACATATTTGCCGATATTGTGAAAAATCTATGAATTTATTTGAATTTTTTATTTAAAATACATTATTTCTTTGTAATTGTAATGGTCGCCAACATTCGTATGACGAATAGGCAAATAAAGAAGAAGATCCTTTAGGTACACTTTGATACGACCAAAAGTGTGCTCATCGAAATAATGGTTTTAGACTAGAGTTGGGCAATATAGTTTCTGGAGCGGATCGATCTTTCTAGTTCCTTTTCCAAAAGGAACTAGTTCCTTAATATAGTTCCATAGTTCCAAATAGTTCCGAGAACAATATAGTACAATGAATCTTTTTCTTTCATCGTTCTTTCTATTTCCTTCATTCCAAATAGTTCCGAGACCGATATAGTTCAATGCATCTTCCTCGTTCCTCGTTCTTTTTATTTCCCTCATTCTAAATAGTTCCGAGAATGAAGTAGTTTAACGAATCTTTCTCTTTCTTTTTGTTTTCATCTTTTGGTGGATGAGTTGACATGAAAATAAATAAATTGCAGCAATGTAACGAGGATGTGGTTTACGTTTATTTAACAATGTGGCCGAACGTGAAAGATCGAAGAAAGAAAATGAATTATATTGTATTGGTCCAAACTTTGCACATCGTATTATTCCTTCCATATATAGATCGGTTTCGAATATGGACTATATCATCGGTCTCGTCCTTCGGGTACCTCCCACACAAAATTGGGGAAAAGTGCAGTTTGAGGACTCGTCGCGGTTCTATTTAATTTTTTCGCAGAAGCTTGTAACAACGTTACAATTTTTCCTGGGTATGTTCATTCTTCGTGGGATAATGACCCAAAAGCTCAAAAACCCCCTACCGGCAATAGTGTGCAAGATAACTTTCAAACTTTTTCAAACATTTCTTCCAAGCTTAGTTTAACGTAATTTAATAGTTCGTGTTCTCTATTAATCAGAAATTTGTTACTAAAAATCACGGTACCTACAGATTCCACGTATTTTGAAACAAACTCTTTATACGAAATAAATATGTACAGTATAGTCTTTATATTTTAAAGTTAAAACAAGTATTTGGTTTAAGTTAATATAGCGTTTTTAGATTCAGGGAGAAAAATGGAACAACGTGGGCCAAAAAATTAACCCTTTATGGACCAAATACACAACTGGTCTCTTATTTGTTTACAGAATTGAAGCTTTTTTGCTGTGTTTCGTTTTAGTTTTAATGTGAATATGCCTTAAAATTATTACCTTGAAAATCCCACAATATGATGTGACATATTTTGACTATAACTGTATATATTTATAAAAGATTTGTAAATAATTTGACTTTAGAATACAGCAGAATGCTGTAGACTCCAATTTGGCTAACATTATTTGGTAAGAGGTTTAACCCTGACTTCAAAAAATCAATATTACGGAAAATATGGTAACCCAAAAAAAGTTGTATAATTCTTGTCGAGCAAATTTACGCAAAATCACATAAAATTTTCTGCATTCGGCACGAATTAATGAACCAATTTCAATTTTCACTTTCATTGCCGAACGTTGCCGAGACTTTAAAAGCGTACATAACCTCAAAATGTTTTTCTTTCTTCGAAAATTCAAAGTTAACACCCATTTAATAGTAATAACTATTTATAAACATAAATGATGATAGGAGGGCATTTTTGATAAATAGATATCGAATACTTTATAATCAAATCGTTACTTATGCTAATATTGTGATTTTGTTTCACCCTGAACGTATACAAGTAAACATATTTCGTTAACAAGTTTTTAAAGATATTTGGATAATACATATTTGGCAGCCTGTCATGTAACGGTATAATTTGTTATACAAAAATAAAATTTATTTTTATTATATTTGAAGTGTTTCTTACAAGAAAGTTACACAAAATAAGTGAAAATACAAAGTGCGAAATCTGACTTTTGGCCAGTAAAATGGGCTGTTCGACCTATAGTGCAACGCGGTAATCCGAACACTGAAAATATTTACACTGTAGACTCAGTAATCCGGACACACGGCAATTTTTTTACCTCGATAATCCGGACACTCATTCCTCTTCTTCTACATTGAGTTATTTAAGTTAATTAATTTTATTGTTTAGTATAGTAATTTGGTTTTTTATTGATAAAATAGATATATGAAAAATTAATTCGTTGTAAGCAAAAATAATTCATATTTTTTGAAGTTGTGCTCGAAGAGTGGTACTGGCAAACGTAAAATAATTCGAAGTGTTGAATATGATTTGAATGCAACTGTCTTCAAAGCCAAAATTAAAATAATTTGTATTTATTGTTGTCTTATTAGGACGAAGGTCATTATTTATGAAAGTTTTTAATTAATTGAATTTTAATCGAGCTAAGGAGTTTGCATTGAAATGAAGGAGTTTGTATTGAAATGAATCTAGACAAGACACAAGTTTGCATTGGTAAGAAAAAGGCTTCAAAACTACTTCATATCTGCAAATTTGTTGTTGTATAAATAGAAGTTATCAAAATCAGCCTTTGTCTTCTAGCCATTCACATCCGATATGACTGATGAGCTGAATTAAACCACAAGCGAAACGATCATAGCATATTGGTTGGGTGTGTGGGACTTCGGTAGAATTCACTTTTTCAATACAAACTTTTTAGAAAATAATTTTGTTGTGAGTTTTCGAAGGGTTCTTCTGTCCAACCACCTATCCTAAAATTTCAAAAAATGTGACAGATAAGAATAATATATTCTAAGTTTGTGAATCAGGTCATAAGTTTGCTAAGAAACGAGTTAATATCTAAACATACAACTCTGCAATAGAAGAATGGCAAAATGTCCAAAATCGTTTAAACTATTCATTAACCAATTTACTATTCTAGCAGACGAAATGGTTGACTATAGTCCAGAAAAGTGGTTCTAAATTTCATTTGGTAAATAAGTCAAGGCTTTTCTAAAAAAATAATAGAAAATACGAATTATTCCCATAATGCTATTCAATTTCTGGCTAACAAAACATGTAGTTTAAAATCATTCGAAATTTTAGGCTAGGTTCATGGCACAATTACCCAATGTAGTGGTATCACACCAGCTCTTCGAATATGAAGTGTCAAATCCCTTTATTAACAAATTATTTTTGTTTTAATTTCCCTAACAAAATAAAGAAAATTTTGACATAACATATTCAAAATTTTACGACACCAACTACCTTGGTAATTGTGCCATGGCTAGGTTATATATTTTCCCAAAAACATCACCGAAGGAAAAATTGATACTTATCTCATTTCAATGATATTAGCTCAATGTTATGAGATCTACTTTTTACAGAAGAGTCCTAACAGCGAGTCTTATGACACCACTTGTAGTTACAGGTGTGTTCAAAATAATAGGAGTAGACAGAACTTTAGTGATTAGGGTTTTTTTTATGCTCTGGCTGTTATCTCGAACAATATATAATGATCGGTATCCCGGAAATTCGTGTATTTTGATCCTTGAACCAAGTTAAAGCCGGTTTTCATTAACTCTTTACGTAAGGATCGGTTAAAAAAGCGTATCTATAAGGCATTAATTTCTCGACCAAGTGATGTTTTGAGGTCCTTAGCATCTTAACTGCACGCAGAATTGATTATATGGTTCATGTTTGAATAATTGGATGATTGGCACATATGAGACATTATTCAAAACGCTTTGTTGAGAAGGAAACTTTAAAGACAAACTTTTGAAGTTGGCCTAAGATTATTTTTATTAGGTTTCGCATGGTATAATAAACAGTTTTCTAATGAAACTAACCTAATTGAAGTATTTTTGAGTGAAAAACGTAAGTTTATATTGAAAAATATATTACGGCGTATACCAACCATAGTGCAATCCCAGCCTGCCTATCACTAAATGGTTCAAAGTACATTTCAACCGTTCACGTTTTAAACATTTTTTGAATAGAAGCGAAATTGATTGCATACACAAGGTTAGCACCCTAAGGACTTCCAAATATTATTTGGTTGGGGAATAAACGCCTTATAGATACGCTTTTTTGGCCGATCCTTACCTTAAGGGCTAATGTAAACTGTCTTAAACTTGGATCAAGGATCAAAATACACAAATTTATGGAATACCAATCATTATATATTGTTAGAGATAACATCCATAGCATCAAACAAATCTAATCGCTAAAGCTTTTGTCTACAAAATCCATTGAGTTGCCCAATAAGTGCTCAATTTATGGAAAAAATTTCTACAAGGACATCGCCTGTTTTTTGGCTACCTCCAAAGGACATTTGTTTTCAAACAACAATCAAATCTTATAAAATCTATTGGATTTACTACTGTTAACTAAAATATTGACAATTTTGATCCTAAACTCAACTAAAACTATTTTCATCGTCCTTTTTCTTCCACACTCCTATTTTTTTGAACAAAAACTTTAAACACGATTTATAATGTTGGTGTAAACAGTAAATAATTTAAAGCAGATTGTCACATTTCTGCTGATGAATTAACTGTTGGTATGTCAACAATGTTAAACAAATTTTAAATAAACCAAAATGGGTAAGTTTAACCATATTTTTGACATATTTCTTTTTTTTTTTTTGTATGGGCGCTCCTATTATTTTGAAAAACGAGCTTTTACACCTTTTTGTCAATAGAAATAAATGATTCCGATGATGTCATTGATCTCAGACTTCAAATAGTCAGAATTTTAACACGTTCGCGAACGTGAATGCTATAGCATTCATTTTCATGGTGATGCTAGATGACGTGAATGCGATAGCATTCACATGCAAACTCAATTTTTAGTCATTCACTTGTATACAATCGTAAGTTTTTGTGATTAATGTACATGATACGACTAATTTCATAAATATCCAGAATAAAATAAATAAGAAAATTATAATAATATTAATAATTAATTAATAAATGCAAAAAAAAAAAAACTAATTTCGAAAAAAATGGGTGTCATGTTTTGCACTTCTTTGAGTTTTTTTGCGTCCGCGAACGTGTTAATGTACTGTACATATTTTCAAATTCTACTTTTTTAATAACTTATGCATATAATTTATGTAAGAACACAGGCAGATCAGGAAAGCTATCCATGCTCTAGAGGGAGAGGTCCAACGATACAGGAGAGAACCCCTAGATCAACAAGCGTATCGAGCAGGTTTAAATAGTATTCACACGGATGCAGTTGTCAAGGCCTTAAGCAATTATAGTGTGAATAAAGTCCTCGAAATACATCCCCCATCTATTGCAGCTGAGGAGCGTCAGCTGCCACGACAAACTAGAGTAGTTTTGGCTCAACTACGCTCGGGATATTGCAGTCGCCTAAATTCTTATTGGGCGGAAACTCGACTGTGCGGCGCAGTGTCACGACCGTGGCCAAAAATGGTAAAAACTAAAGACTTCGTTGAACAAATTTATTGATGGGGAGTGATAGAAGACATATTAATTAAGAAGAATCTGAATTTTGGTACTGATACGTGAAGTAGTTTTTGCTATATGAGGATTTAAATCCGACAATTTTAGTTAATACGTATTTTTGTGTGTTTTTTTTTTTCTAAAATTAATAAATTATATTATGCGTTAATATTTAAAATTTAAAAGTAACGATCGCTGCAAAAATTGTTCCTAAGTTCTCTTGGGATGTAATAAACTTGGCTACACTTTTGTTTGCATGTAAATATTAATTATATGGTGTTTACATTTACCCAAACATGTATTACTAAGTTTATTGATTTTCTGAAGCAAATTTTAAATTGAGTGGAGTGGGAAACAAGTGGTATAAAAGTGTATATCGATATTTTTTGCTGTATAAGTAGTAAAAAGTGAGTACTTCAAATATATAGAGGTCCCAGCTGCAGACGAATATGTCATTTGCAGACGAATATGTCATTTCTCTTTTTCAATGACCACCTCACTATGAGGATACCCCCTTTTTTAACAAATAGTTTTGCGGTATTGGCTATAGCGCGAAAACGAATGAACCGATCATCATATATTTTTGTGGGCTTATTAAGTACCTAATAATCTTGCTTTAAAACGAGAGAATTTTAAAAATATCAATTTTTAAAAAAATTGTAAACAGCGAGAATCAAAATTCGATTTTTTACAAAAAATTTACCGTTTTTTGACCACTAATCGGTCAAAAAAATTTTTTAAAGAAAATTTCTCATATATAATGACAAGAGTTTGATATATTCAATATGCTCACAAACAATATGAAGACTAAACACCAAATTTCATAACACTCAAAATACCGAAAATGAGGAGGCACGGTTCTATGGGGGCTATAGGAAGACGAGGACCTATACCGACATATTTCTGGTGGAAGGTTATAAGTCCCCCAACGGAGACTTAATACCAATTTTCAGCCATTTCGGTGTGATAATCAGGCTAAAACCTCCAAAATACCGAAAATCGGGAGGTATCGTTCTATGGGGGTTATATGAAGGCGTGAACCTATGCAGACAAATTTCAAGGTAAAGGTATAATGCCCTCTACGAAGACTAAATACCACATTTCAGCAATTTCGGTGTAATAATGAGGCTAAAATCTTCAAAATACCGATAATCGGGAGCTACCGTTGTATGGGGGCTATATCAAAACGTTGGAACAATTCTCTGTTGGAATGTTTGATACCTCTGCCGAAGACTAACCACAAAATTTGAATACTTTCGGTTGGTCATTGTGACTAAAACATTCAAAATACCGAAAATCGGGAGGTACGGTTCTATGGGCGCTATATCAAAACGTGGACCGACCAACCCAATTTTTTGTCCTGAAGATCGTAAGTCAATAATAGGTACATGTACCAAAATTGATGCACCTACGACAACTCCTTCTATTTTTGGCCACAGTTAATATGAACTCGCGACATTGTGCGCCGTGCAAGACATCTGCCCAGTATGGCATGGGCCCGCACGACACAAAACACCTTTTCAACTGCCCAGCCAAACCTACTCATCTAACTCCAGTGGATCTGTGGTTACATCCCAACGAAGCAGCCACTTTTCTGGAACTGGAGATAGACCCAGAGCCAGATTGAACAGAAGAACGAATATACAAACATAATAACAAACACTGTTACAACAACAACAACTAATGACAACAACGCAACTTCGAAAACAAGCAAAGTGAAACGACGCCAAACGAGGTCTTGGTGTATATAGAATCACATTCGGAATCGATTTATGCATGTCCTTCCGTCCGTCCGTTCGCACACGTCATACAGGTCGCATTTATTATCCGACTCAGCTGAAAATTGCGGAAGAAGAAGAACGCTATTGCTTTTGGTGAAAACCTGTTCAGATTTGGATATAGCTCCCATATATATTTTCCGCCGATTGCACGTATTTGGTGTATCAAACAAGCTATGATTGATGTCGATGAAATATGGAATGTGTGACTGAATTTGGTCTAAAAATAAATGTGCCAAATTATATCGAATTCGGTTCAGATTTGGATACAGCTCCCATACAGTGCTGCTCAAAACATTTGCAACTGGAATGACTACTTCACTTTTTATATGGTTCTGAGGCAATTTATGGATTTGAAATGCAAATATTTTTGTAGGTTGATTGTTTATTGACCCCTTTTTAAAGATTTAAAAAAGAATTGGCAATAATTGCACTTATTTTACAAAAATACACGAAACAAAGCTCGGACTCACTTTTGGTCCTGCTCAAAACATATGCAACTTAGAAAATTTGATTCAAAATCTGAAGATATGATTTGTGTTTTGATAATATATTGTGAGTTTAACCTTTTATTTATTATCTGGACATATCATAAAGGTTCAGGTAACTAAATAAATTAATATATCCTTTTGAATCTTGTCTCTAAGGATAATTATTAAATACAAAAATTTTATTAGATATTTTATAGTGTAGAGTCCATTTTAATGTCCCGGAACCTTTTATATGAATTCAGATCACTTAAGCTGATCGAGTCCGAAAAGATCACAAAAAATATTTGCAAAAAATTGCTAGTTTTACGTGGTTATACATACGTTTAGTGGCGGTATTATGCCAAAAAGCTCTCTTATACGACATCTGTGGTGTGTACGTGGTGCGATTTCGACATATTATATGTCTGGTTAGTTTTTAAATCCGATAAATATCTCGACCTCATGCCTCTAGTACCATATCTGTCCACAACAATACCTCCAGTAGTGCGATTCCGTAACTTTTTTTAGTAACGAACCGACATCGGTAGTTAACGAAAATATTGGGTTGAGTTAACGAATGTGCTATTCTGTAACTTTATGTTACCGGTTGTAGAAATCGTTAACTCATACCGACGAATATCGATGGGAAGGGAATGTCAAATATTATATTTTAATATTAATTAAAATATATTTTGAAGCTGAAAACATTATTTCGTCGCGAGTACAAACCCTAAAGCGTTTAAGAAGGAAACAATTCAGATTTTTGAAGGAATGTGGCTCAGATCTGTGTCTTTTGGATGACTACGGATGCCAGTAAAGAAGCATTTCTTAAGATGTTTTTATTGTGTGTGTGATTTAAAAGTAATAAAAGTGATAAAACCGTCATTAATCTTTTTTAAAAGCGCAGTTGCATTTTTATACCCTCAGCCTTAAGGCTAAAGAGGGTATTTACACTTTGATACGACCAAAAATGTGCCTCATAGAAATAATGGTTTTAGACCCCAAGTATGTTTGTACGATATCCGTTTCAGACAATTTTGAGTAGATCTAGCAATGTCCGTCCGTCTGTCTGTCTGTCTGTCGGTCTGTCTGGCTGGTACGCACGATAACTCTCGAACGGATCAATCGATTCGGTTCAAATTTTGGGTATCGAAATATTTTGTCCAGATTCGATTTAGGTTCGAAGATGGGCCATATAGGTCCACTCCTTCAGGTACCTCCCCCACAAATGCTCAAAAATTGGCGCAAAACTTGTGCGCACGATAACTCTTGTAGGGTCCATATTTAGTCCATATTATGCATAATTTCTACCAAACTTAGATGAGGTTCCAATATGGACTCAATCGGTCCACTCCTTCGGGTACCTCCCACACAAAATTTCGGAAAAGTTCAGTTTAGGACCTGTAGTGCGATTCTGTAACTTTTTTTAATAACGAACCGACATCGTTAGTTAACGAAAATATTCGGTTGAGTTAACGAATGTGTTATTCTGTAACTTTATGTTACCGATTGTATAAATCGGTAGCACATACCGACGAATATCGATAGAAAGACAAATTGTCAAAATTATATTTTAATATTTATTATTGTATTTTTAAGTTGAAAATGTTATTTCTTCGCAACTACAGACGACAAAACGCGTAAGGAAGAAAACATATCTCTTTTTGGAAGTAATGTGCCTACAATGGGTGTTGTTTGCAAGTATCCCAACAATGCGTTTCCCAAGGGTAACTTCAACGTCAAGTTTGTATGCCAGTACTTCTAGGAGATTAATGAACAGTACATACATATCATAGATTTTGGTGTTTTTTCCAGAATATTTTGCATTAATCTCCACGTAAAGGGACCACAACGCAAAATAAAGAATATCTCCGATTTATGTGTTTTAAGTGGACAGGAACTTGTCTTGTGGACCAACTAATTTGCCTGCAGTCTCAGGAAGTATACACCGTCTGTGTTGCAGTGAAAGAAGATGCATTATATGTATATGTTCAAAAGATATATGTAATCAGAATCGTTGCTCAAAAGGTGTGTGTGATATAAAAATATAAATGTAGAATCCTATATGTATGTATTTAAAGCGCTGTTTTATTTATTTTTTTCTAATTACAAAGGTAGGGTCATATTTTGAATTGTGGCGCTTTGATAGCAAATTCTGAATAGCGCATAAAAAGAAGAACTACATGAAGATTGAACTTTAAAATATAACATGACTTAAGCCTGTCCCTTCAGTGATTTTCGTGGATCCACGTTATCGTCATTTGAGTTTATATATTCAGATCTTCATCTCACGCCCACATTAAACATAATTTCTCAAAGTGGAGAGTATGAAAAGTTCGGAAATCCGAACTTATACGCCATTTTTAGCATTCTTATTGTTAGTGATGCTGAGTTTAAACCTATAAGAATACCACAGAACAAAGTAGGTTATAAGAACACTATACACGTTTTGGCCTCAATACGGCATTAAAGTCAACGAAAGTCTCCTAGAAAGATTGTGTTAAGCGCATTGGTGTAGGACTTATATAAAATTCCACACTTGAGTTCTTTTAAAACTTTAGCTAACGTTTTCCCTCTTTAAAAATAAAGACAAATATTAGCATAGCCTTGATATGTATTGTAAAATGAGATTCGGCAGTACCGATTTGATTGATGCTACATAAAGACCGTCCAAGACCCTCGAAGATCTAAAAATCTCCCTTTGAAGATCTTTATGTAGCTTCAATAAAATCGGCGCTGATGAAAGAGCAACAGTGGCGGAGCTGCCCATGTATCCTACATAGTTAACCCTTATGTTAATGACTTAAGAAGATTTTTTCTCAATAAGGCGGAATTTATCTTGTATACCCTTCTTATTAACATAACATATGTTCAAATAAAAACGCATTTGTTAAAAGAAATCAGCAACATATTGCAATAATGTACTGTCGTTAAGACTTAACTACAACTTTTTTTTGGTTGTTAACTTAACAATAATTTTCGGTAATTAACGACAAAATTTACCGACAAAAATCGTTAAAATTGGTTACAGAATAGCACTTACCGAAAATTATCGTTAACTACCGACATTCGTCGTTAATTCTGTCGTTAAGGAGTTACGGAATCGCACTACAGGTCGATATAAAACACCATCTTCCTTTTGGGTCAACTTTTTTATATAAGGGGACAAATTCGATTATTATTCGACTTGGTGATCAAGTACATTTTTTCAAGTCATGTAACTCAAATATTGATTTAAGTCGAAGAAAAATACCCGTTTTTATAACTTCAAAATCAATTCCAAACATTTTTTGCAAAATTTATATGAAAAATTGAACTTTTCCTAGAAATTACTGTTTTCCTAAAATTTGCCATATTGGTACACCGGTATCTATGGTATGAATCAGAGGGTTTTGTATAGTTTTATCGATGTTACCCCTAATTTAACGTCTGTTGATGTCTATCTGAGGGATCTGCTTAATAATTCGCATCATTATTTGATTATCCCCTGCAGTAGACCTAGTTGTACGTTCACCTCCTTCCCATCTTATCGCAATTTTAGTACTTTTTACGCGGTATACAGCTCAATTTTAAATATTGTCTAGTTTTTATATTTATTTCTAGACTTAGTTGGATCCACAATTTTCAGAAATAAACATTTTTCATATCTTTGATACAAATTTCGGACCATAACTTTTGTTTTTATTAAAAAATTAGAAATGTCTTGTTTTCGGCGTACTTGTCTGTCAAAATTAAACATAGGTGGCACAGAATGTATTTCTCATGAAAGCTTTTTGTCCCCTTCTTCTGATTAAAAACCATCTTATTCCAAACAATACAAAAAACTCAACAAAAATTTGGTAATAAATATACGAACCACGGAGTTGCATATGTTTTGAGCAGGCTAAAACACGTGATCCTCCGACATTTCACACATTTCTGTAACATAAGTGTTAAGAACTGAATAATCATTTTAAAATCTTGAAAGTTGGGTCAATAAAGAATCAAATTGTAAAAATAAATATATTTGAAAACATAAAATGTTCTTAAAAATAGTCTAAATGTGAAATAGGCATCTGAGTTGCAAATGTTTAGAGCAGCACTGTATATATTTTCGGCAGATTTCACGTATTTGCTGCACCAAACACCCTATATATATCTGATTTTGATGAAATTTGGAATGTGTGACTGAATTAGGTCTAAAAATAAATGTACCAAATTATATCGAAATTGGTTTAGATTTGAATTTTTTGTGACAGAATTTGGTCTAGTAATAGACCATATTATATCGAAATCAGATCAGATATATATATATATATATATATATATATATATATATATATATATATCTCCCCTATAATTTTACATATTCACAGTGGTGTAGGGTAATATATAGTCGGCCCCGCCTGACTTTGATCCTTTCCTTACTGGTTTTTAAATCATTTTGTGCGTGAGGTTTTTTTATTGAATATATTGATGTTAGATTTTATCTAATTTTCAATAAAATCTCATCAAAATATGATATAGGGAAACGAGGTTGTGTAAAAGTCATCACCAAATTTTAATGGGTTTTATTGTGGTCCAGCCCAGATACATTTATTGAGAAAAAATGCTATAATGTTTAACACTTCATCACTTTTCAAACGTCGAACCTTAGTTTCAACCAAATATTTTTGAATGTTCCCATATGAATTTCCTTGTTTTCCACTTTCCACAATGTAATAGACCAAAACCTGTATATTCCACTAAAAAATTGAATTGGATTTCATCATTGGTAATTGAAAGTGAATACTTGCGCCTTGTTGTCATTTTGTGCGTCGCCTTTCTTAATTCTCCATCTCTATTTTTACCTATTTACACAATAACATATTACCTCTCTTGTTGATCGGTCTTTCGGTCGGTCGGTCGGTCGTACAAACATTTCTCTAAAGTTCAAATAACTTTGTGCATGCCCAAACTAACGATAAAAATGCATGCCAAAAATACACATTTTTGTTGTATTTCTTTTGTTCTGATTTTGTTTTCGTTTTCATTTTGGGATGCTTTAATGGGCATCTATGTAATCCTTTTAACATAGCTGCTGCCCGTTGCAGTTTCTCAGCCAAAGTTGTTTTTATAATGGGAAAATGTCGCGATATGCTATTCTGAAATAATATCACGAATAAGATAAACATTCTAATGTTTTAATAATATTTATTTTGTTAAGCATTTGTTTGCCACAAAAACAACAAGCGAAAATTTCTTAAACGAAGATTTATTGTGAATTCTTTTAGAACATTAATTTTACGGACGATACCAGCCCAAGGGAATGAATCTCCCCCTCCAAATTGTCTGAAACGGATTTCGTCCAAATATACTGGGGATATTGGCATATAACATCCAAACCATTGAGATTTTCGATCCAACACTACGCCAAGACAATAATAAAGAACTCTCTGGTACATCGCCAAAGCATTGGAACGCTCCTTCATGCAGTTTTGACCAGTGCAACATTTTCGGAAAATATCGATAAATGACACTGTGCTACAAAAGTTATAGAAAAATATTCAAGCGTTCTGCTGCAAAAATTCTATCGTGTTGGGGTTCATGGACAACGAAATACCGTTGGTTCCTGTGGGTCACTTCGTTTTTTTGTTTTACAACTTCGTTTTTCCTGGGAAAACCTTAACGGGACCCGTCGCGTTTCTGATTCCTAGGATTGTACTGAACAAAAAAGTCCACCAGACCATATAGCTCAGCTCATTTACTCTAAGGGTGACATAACTCAAATTTTTTCAAAGTTGTTTGTGCATGACCTGTTTCAATATTTGGATGTATTAAACACATTATATATACAGTCGAATCTCGATTATCCGTAATGGTCGGTACCGGAGGCATTACGGGTAATCGATTTTCCCGGATAATGCAGTAACACTGTTTTTCATATACAAATATATTCATGCTGGTAACAGTAACTTTGAATTTGCACTGAAATTTGGTCGAATATAATTCTATAATACCGGATCATAAAAATTGTCGCTGTTACTCGGGGTAAAATTAACAAAAAATTATGTGTTTTTCATTCCCGGATAATGGAGGTTTACGGTTAATCGATTCCCGGTCAATCGAGGTTGGACTGTATATAACAAATTTTTGAGATGATTCCTTCATTAATGATGGGAAACTAGTTATTCCGTTTTTTACATATTCACAGTAGTGTTGGGTATCATATAGTCGGCCCCTCACGACTTTAATCATGATATGTTATTTAATTTTTGAAACTTTTTTATTTCAGAGTATCATTTGGTTCCTCCAAAGGTTCCATGGTTGAGACATTAGTTTTCGAGACACCCACACCATTGTCTGAACATGTGGAGCCAAGCTTTGGATTTGGATCAGAAGGAGACTATAAAGCAAATATGGATGACAGTGGCATAGAGGTTCAAGAAGAGTAAGTATATATTCCATTCATAAATAAATGTTTTATTTTTAAGAAATTTTTTACGGAGTTTGGATAAATTGGAAAGTTATATTGGAACATTTTATTCCAGACACAAATTAGCAGAGACATCTCTAGTTAACAGATTTTTCAGAGATCTGTATTGGACATAAAAATATATAAAAGAAAATTATAAACGAAATTTGACCATGACGATTTTGATTTTGAAGAGGGAGTCTGTTGGATTTTATGTTTAAAATTGTTGTTCTTTATGAAAAGAACTTTGCCTCCAAGAGTAAATCAAAATTCTTAAAATTCAAAGGCTTAAACATTTGATGGTCCAAAACTTCTGGTCCAAATAACGCTGCGATGTCAGAATATGGTTATTTTTTCCTGATCTTTTCTATTGTTAAACGGATAAAATCTTACATATAATGAGATTCACTAAAAAACTCGAGCACAAAATGATTTTAAACTTTTTAATTATCAACATTTTATGAAATTTTTTGAAGTTACTGTATGCAAATATATAATTGAACACAAGCTTTGGAACTACTGTAAAAAATGCGAAAATCGAACATACGTAACTCTCGAAATTTTTTATCAGATCTCGTAGATAAAAAATTTCGTGAGTTACGTATGTTCGATTTTCGCATTTTTTACACATGTCTGTTATATATAGTATGCAAAGTTCATATTGGTACACACCTCAAAAATTAATAAAATCGTTATTAATTCCATATTTTGTATACAAATATGAAAAAAGTAATGGAAATTACTATAACGAAGAAAGATTTAAACATAACAATTTTTTAATTTATAGATGGCGGCTGTGTGGGTGGCAAAATTCGTATTCGTACACCTAGAAGCACTATATATGTATTTGTGGTATTTAAAGATTTTTTTTAAACAAAATATAATTGAACACAAGCTTTGGAACTACATACGAGTCTAATCAAAAATTTCGTGAGTTACGTATGTTAAATTTTCGCATTTTTTTCAGTTATGTTTGTACACATGTCTTTTATATACAGTATGCAAAGTTCATATTCGTACACCCCTTAAAAATTAAAAAAATCCTTTTCAATTCCATATTTTGTATGCAAATGTGAAAAAATTGATGGGAATTACTATAACGAAGAAATATTTAAACATAACAAAACAAATTTTTAATTTATAGATGGCGCCTGTGTTTGTGGCAATATTTGTGGTATTTAAGGATTTTTGAAACAAAATACCATTCATCTTTGTTCTTTTCTTCTTCTGAAATGCCTGTTCTGTGGATAAATGTAAGAATAACGACAATTTTATTAAAAATTTTGCATGATTAAAAAGTTGGACGAACATTCCAAATACTTAAGAAAAATGTGATAGATATGATTAATTATGGCAATTTATTCTCGAATTTTGAACGAAAGTTGCTAATAGCCGTCCTTCTGCAATAATATTCGAGGTCTAATATGATAATAAATGTTGCCAGCGTTTAGAAACGCAACGAAACGTAATCCGGGCTAAGGTAACGTAAATACATTTTTGGTTTCTAAGTATTAAAGCTTTAGAATACGGTTTCAAAAATTATTATATTTCTAAAACTATGAGAAACTATAAGGAACAATGAAACTGTACAAGTTTTCATTTTGGCTGCGTCCGACTGAAATTCTACGCTTACTATGAACGAGGGTTATGAGATTTTGGATTATGAGAAAATTGGAAAAATAATGGCCCAAAATGAGTACTAAAATGTCAAAGCAATGAAGTAAATTGGCCAGGAAAGAACGTTGGATACCCTATTGGAGAAAAGCATTATTTTCGGTGAAATTTTCGTCCTTTATAATATATTATTCATCGTAATTTCCGATATGTCTTGACATAACACGATTTTCAAAGCTGTATTTTAAATTTACAATAAGTTTTATTTAGACCAAGTATGGAACGAAACTTGCGATTTTTACGACTAGAATCCAATACTGTCTTTTCGTTACCTTAGTCAGCATTACGTTTCTTTGCATTTTGTCACCCACACAGGCGTCATCTAGACCTAAATAACGGAATAAATTTAAAATTTGTTTTGTTTTTTTATATCTTTCTTCGTTATAATAATTACCATCAATTGTTTCATATTTGCAATATGGAATTAATAACGATTTTATTCATATTTTAGGGGTGTACGAATATGAACTTTGCAAACTGTATGTTGGCAATATCAGCGATTATGGGTTGCCAGTTAAAAATTTTAGTCTTGTTTTAGGGTGCTCTTCGATTTGTTATCCATTTTTCAAAGGAGCGAATATGTCATAACTGGTGACGTATTATGGGTGTATGACTAACAAAGACCGAAAAATGCACTTCAAGTTCGGTCAAATGTGAAGGTTTTGCTTACTGCCTTCATCGACTGTAATAACGTGGTGCGTCACGAATTCTTGTCACAAGGTCGTGCGATCAATAAGGAACACTACCTTGTAATTATGCGCAGAGAATTGTGGAAAACCACCTGCTCGCATCGATGCTTGGACATGAGTTTTTTGTCAAAAACAAAACAGTTATCATGTCTCAACCACACTCTTCCCTAAATTTATTGACGACACCTATATAAGGAAAGCGGTTTGCAACGATTGAGGAGATAAAAGAAAAATCGAAACAAGAGCTTTTAGCTATACCAAAAAGCGCATTTCAGAAGTGTTTCGAAAATTGCAAAAAGCTGGCATAAGAAACAGAAAAAAAGCGAAAATGAGTAACTCAAGAAATTAAAAAATAACATATAGTTTATGATCGAATAACATTACATAAGAACATAAAAAACACGGGAAAGTTAAATATTCACGTTGTCATTGGAGAGAATGAATCTCTGTGAGAGGTTGTCCTTCTCGCAGCAGGAGTTGTATAAGGCTTGCATAACTTTGATCGCACGCTCACAGTACTGATTGCTGCTGCTAATGTTGTTTTGAGATTCATCTTTTTGATAGGGTGATCCCATTGTATGGGGACTAACCTAAAACTTTTACCTATGTTCATAATTTTTAATTTACGTTTCTGTAATCGTTTTGTTTAGGATGGGATTGTTGGAACAAACCCACTAGGCCGGGTACACGCAGAAAAAAAATTGTTTGATCCAACAATATTCCAAGAGCAAAATATGTATTGTTAACATATTGTTGGATTCCTTATGTAGTATTGTGAATCCAACAATCGTTTTTGTTAAATCCAAAAATAGTTAGTGTCAACTGAACAATATTTCTCTTTTTTCTTCCAAAATTGTTTTCTCTTCTCTCGCTATTCGATGCCGTGTTGAAAAAACAATTTTGTTGAGTTGTGGTGTTTGCATGACATGCTGCCTTTATCTTTGTATTTGTGTGTATGTATACCAGTGTTCACCAGCGAGCTGCTTCTGAGAGCAAATTATCGTAACTTTCAATCCAAAACACACGGTAATGTATGCTCAGTTGCTCTCAGTACGGGCTCGCTGGTGAACACTGATGTATACCAACAATGAGACTCTTGTTTTTATTTGTTTCTGTTTTGTTTCATTCTTCTTCTTTATTTCATTCTTCTTTCCTTTTCATGTTTGTTATGGTGTTTAATTATTCCTTATGTTGTGGTGGCTGCTTGTGGCTTTTTGTTTGTCTTTGTTGTCAGCTAAAGTAGCAAACCATGTATTGCGTTCATCAATGCTCG
This sequence comes from Musca autumnalis, assembly GCF_047663935.1. Classification (NCBI taxonomy): domain Eukaryota; kingdom Metazoa; phylum Arthropoda; class Insecta; order Diptera; family Muscidae; genus Musca; species Musca autumnalis. Next base: position 57,731,416 of record NW_027411866.1, read on the forward strand.
TAATATTATACGCGATATTTATATCAAAGTTGTATGTTGTTCCAACAAAACCGAAAAATATTTTTCTCTGCGTGTAGACTTCTCACTTTAGCTATGGAATGAGGGTAACTGATGGAGAGTTAGAAAGATTTACTAAAGGGTTTTTGGTAATTCGACCTCTAAGTGTGCGAAAAGTACTAAAATTTACCAAATATTTTGAGCGAATATACATATGTAGCTAGAAATTGCAATTTGGTATGGGAATCAAGATTAGGAAGTGGTGTTGATATAAGGAAATGGTTTTGGAAATTCGTACTTATGTGTACGAAAAGTACTAAATGGTACTAAATTTGGTACAAATTGGATTTGGGTAAACGGATGGAGCTGGAATTCTTAAATTTGGCATAAATATTGGAGTGGAGGATTGAGACAGATTTGGAAATTCGTACTTACATATGTGTACGAAAAGTACTAAATGGTACTAAATGTGATACAATTTGGATTTGGTGAATGCATCGAGCTAAAATCCTGAAATATTGAATAATGATTACTGTTGGAGTGGAGGATTGATATAGTTATTGAAATTCGTTCTTTCGTACGAAAAGTATTAAATGGTACTAAAATTTGAAATACGAATAGAGGGGGAATTCGGAAATTTGATATTATAGTTGCTGTTGGTGTGTTGGGTTAGGTTGAGATATGGATGTGGTTGTGGATATACGTACCACAAATGTACGAAAATTACTAAATTCCACAGAGTTTGGTTCAAATTGTTATTGTGTAAAGGGGTAGAGCTGAAATTTTGAAATTCGTCGTATAGGTCCACGCCTTCATATAATCCCCATAGAACGGTACCTCCCGATTTTCGGTATTTTGAAGAATGTGGCCTCAATTTTCCTCCGAAATAGCTGAAATTTGGTATTAAGACTTGGTTGGGGAAACTCAAAATTTGTCGGTATAGGTCCACGCCTTCATATAGCCCCCATGGAAAGGTACCTCCCGATTTTCGGTATTTTGAATATTGTGGCTTCAATATTCCACCAAAATGGCTGAAATTTGGTATTGAATTTTCTTTGCGTCTAAAATTGAATTGAAACTAATTTTTCCATTTTACTTCAATACATTTCGTGGTGGAGGGTATACAAGTTACTTACTTGTTGATTTATATGATTGAAGGAATAACAATTTTCAAATTTCAAATTCACAGAAAAAAATTGCAAGTGGTTTTTGCGCGACCTTTTTTTAACATTTAAATGAAATAAATGTTTTTTAGTCATTAATAACCAAAAAATCATTAAATCACGCTAAATGAAAATATTTTTGAGAAAAAATCACACAATGTTGAAAGAAGAAACAATAGCACTAAAACAGTGATAACTAGAGCAAGCAAATTAAAAGCAACGAATATGCAGTAAAAGTAAATCACATTTTGCAGATCTCTGCTAGACAACAGGCCTTCGGCCAGGATTTAAAACTTCAACCATTGAATAGATATAATAAAAACCGTCTAAGCTTACAGAATATATAAACTATTTAGTTAATTCCATGGGAGTTATGTCCGGACACTGTATAATATATTGTGTAGGTTTGCATACGATGCCAATTGGTTCACCCCATATTGAACCTTTTCTTAGTGGTATTTACAACAGGGAGGACTATTTTTTTCGTGGTTTCTATTAACAAACTTCAGCTTCTTTCTCTTGAATTATTACTCGATCCACGAGTAGCTAATGCCAAGAATAACTGGTGTAGGGTAATAAATGGACGACCACATTTGACTATAAGCTTTCTTAGTTGCTTTTCTCTTGTCTTGCCTTGTATATTATCATACATTAACCTTTTTTCTTTCTTTCATTCGGATTGTAACTAATAATAGGAATTTATATTCTTTTGCCCTAATGGCGCTATTTAGTCTTTTTATGACTTAATTAAGAACGCATTCTGTAATTGTTAGACGGCTGGATTTTTTTTTTTAATAAATATGTATAATGATTTGAATTACAGGTTTGAATCTGTTTCTCTATGTAGTTTTTGGGAATACATATTCTGCAAAATCTTAAATAAAACCTTATTATTATGTCAAAGTAAATCCCGCGTGTTTTGGTTTTTTATTGCAAAATATTTATGCCTTAACGATTTCTTTGTAGAAGAGAAACAAAAATATATTTAAAAAAACATGATGTTTAGACCAGTTCTTATTCAAATTTCTACAAACTGCTTACCTCATTTGAACAAATATTACGAATTAAACAATGGTCTTTTTTGGATTTTTCGAAATTATCATTGTTATTGTTTTTGGTGCGAATTGTAAATCGCTAACTACAACACTTATTTTCGGTTCCAAATAAAATGCTTATTTGGTACTCAGTTGTGTATAAAAACCACCTCGCTCACTGGCTAATTATTTCCGTCTTTTTTTTGTAACGTTTTTCATTCAAAATTTTTAATTATTGTGTTGATGAATCAGAGTAGATTAGGTCTGTTTAGGCTTAGCTTTAGTTGAAATCGTAAATGTTTATCACGTACCTTACACAGATGCGTTGTAGACCTATCAACCAACATCAGGTAAAATAACTAAGTTGTTGTTTTTTTTGTTTGACATTAAACGTAATTATACGATTTAATTTTACATGTGCTCTTTTCTGCTTTGTTTATTTGAATACCACGCTGAATCCATTTTCGCATTATTTACTTTTTGGCCGGTATTAATTCATTCGGTCGTGATTCTTTGTTGATAATTTTATTTATTTTTTACATCATTACTTTTTGTGGTCTTGTTCTTTCTCTATAAGCTTTTCTGTCTGTCTGTTTATTACATTTCCCGGTCATTGTATTTTGTGTTTTTTTATTCTTTTCTATGAAAAGTTGCCAAAAAGAATAATGAAAATATTTTACTTTGTAATTGTTCATGTACAAGACAACACACATACACCAACCACACTGTACTGTGTACACTTCCATATCTATATATATATATTTATTATGTACCGTATACGTATGGATGTAAGCTAACTTGTGATTTATATATGTATGTACATAAATACAAAACAAACATGAAATAATTATGAGGGCAGACATACAGATATGGACATAAATATATGGTTACTACTAGATTTTATTTTTTACATTAATATGTAAAATTAAGTTTGTTAAAGGGCTGTTTACACCATCTATCAATGTCGTATGAGATGTCAAATTTTCTACCTGCGAATGTTGTACACATAGTGTGGCCACTATGAAAATTTTCATCTATCAAAATTATTTGGCAACTCATATGTAAATTTTTCATTTAGGGAGCGCTCTATTTGATACGGCATTCTCGTATGTAAACATAAATTTATCAGCTGTTTTCTGGTATCAAAAAATTTAAAAACAAAATCTTTTAAAAAAGAAAGTGGAAAGTTATGTTTATTTAAATATTTAGTAAAGTAAATATTTTTTTTTATAATGTTATTTTCAGATAGAGTGGTCGAAAGGTAGTCTTGGCTTTGTGGCAAAAACATGAATGCCTCTATAACCCCAAAAACCTATTCTACCACAACAAACATGATAGATATTCATTTTCCTTCAACCAAAATTAAAATTTACAACTCAACAATAAATGTACACAATGACAACAACAGCTGTTATTATATTTATAGGTTATGTCAAACGAAAATAACACTTGTAGGTATGAACGCACAAATTGAAAGTTGTATGGATGACGTCAATTTTGACAAACATAGAGAATGTCGAATGGGTGAAAGAAATGACAGCTCATATGACATTGATAGATGGTGTAAACAGCCCTTAACTGAAATATATTGTATTGGGTTGTTAATTTAGAAATCCCTCAGCGTTTTTTTTTGTTTTCGGATTTTTCTCATCTATGTACATTGCGGTTTCAGAATCCTCAAAAACTTCCCAGGTGTAAGCGATTTTCATTCAAAATTAGCACCGTTCATGATATTTTTTTATAAGGAGGCGATACAGTCAGTGCATTGTCCCAATTTAAACTTCTATATCTCAAAAATGGTAAAGCCTACGAAAATATCATATCAGTCAATCTTGTAGAGAATTTTCACAGCTACAACATTTTTTCTAATCCCATTTCGATATGACTTGCGTTTTTTAAAACAAAATCTTGAAAACCCAAAACCCCTAAAAATGTGAACTTTGATCATGATTTATTTAAAAAGCGCTTCGGAGGTTTTTTTATATTTTTCTCATCTATGAACATTGTAGTTTCAGAATTCGCAATAACTTCCTAGGTATAAGCAACTTCCATTTAATGTTGGTTCAAGAGCACCGTGATACTTGTTTATGCAGCAGTCGGCATGATATTTTTAAGACCCTCACCAAAATCCCATTTAGCATCCCAGTCAATGTAAAAGTGGTAAAAATTTTAAAAACTTTTTAGTTCTTGAACACAACTTTAGAGTACTTTAAATAATCTAATTTTATAAAGTCACATATATTCTATATTTTTCAACGTATTTTGACAACGATACCTTTTCGGTATTTTTTAAATGTCATCCTGATACATTTAAATTTATGATGGAGGGTATAATAATAGTTCAAAATCTCAATATTCTGCTCCATATTTGTTTGAAGACGTATTACTGCATTAATTTTCTTACATCCACCCATATAGGTATATCGTGGGAACCGTAAGACGGACTTTTTCATTTTGTATTTTATTAACTGTTATGCTGTGATCAATTCCAAGTGATATCTGATCTTATGTATAAAAATCTTTCCCATAATCGTAGTTTTATTTGAACCAAACGAATTGACTTATTTCCCAAAAGGCGTAGGAAGTCGCAAAAATTAAAGCTAAACTCGACTAATTTCCATACTAAACCCCTATTTTAATCGAAAAAATTAAAAAATGTACCTTCCATTTATTTAGCTCGAAACATCTAAATTAAAGTAACTTATGGGTTATAGAACTATTTCATAATTAATTAAATACCATTACGATATACAATAATATAAAAGAATGCACACGTCTATGCCAATCTGACACCTAAAAACGTTAAAAGCCTTTAACGTTAAAAAGGCCATCGTTATTCCGTTCTGACTAAATATTTCTAATTATCATATATGGGAAATGTTGCCAATTCTTTCATATTCCATTTCCAAAAAATTAAATTTTTCTTTTCTGGCTACATTATGAAAAAATTCCGCAGTACAAATCCGCTCGCGAGCAAATTTTTGGTTGTTGCGGACAAAAGTTATCGCGGTTTTACTTCTGCTTTTAAGAAAAAATTCTTATTAAACCGCTAATTGTTTTAATAAGCACAATTGTCACTAAAAAGTTTGTAAAATGTTACTTAGTATTCGAGGAATTTACAAAATATAAAATGTTAAATGCAATACGACTTTTTACAAATTATACGTCCATTTACCCGTCAAAAATTACAAAAAAAATTGTTTTAAATAAAAACTTCACGGGGAATCAAATGAGACCAAAACTATATTGATCGGGATAATAGTTTGGGTGTTATAGGCAAAAAAAAGGACATATTTGGGTAACAACAAATAAATTTTGGTTTGAAAAAAATAGTTTTTCACGTGCATTCTAGAGTTGAAAATATTGGAAAAAATCTATAGGAGTAGTTATTTTATTTTTCTTGGAACTCCCAAGAAAATGGTCGTATTTTGTTTTATCTACATTCACATAGAAGGTTCCCATTGAGGAACATTATCGGGTTGTTGAGATAAATCATTAGGCTTTTTAAACGGAAATGTGTAAATCGCGTAATTATCAAAATCATTTTGTCCGCATGTGATTTTCATGCACAGCAAGACCATATCTTTTATTGTGTATATATTTTTCGAAATATAATTTTGACGCTAAGATGTAGCATCGCCTGCATCTTAGCTTAAAAAACCTATAAAACATCGTTAATTTGCGCAAAGTGCATACAATTTTGTTCCGCATCCGGTTTCAATGTCACCATGAAAATCCACATCGATATATATATATATCTATTTCAAGGTGATCAATCAAGAACCGTGGATGAAGCATCACACACTATTTTTTGGGATAAAATGAATGTAGCTCCCTTATCAGTGAAGTTTTTAAATCTCTGTTTCCGCAAAAATAAAGATGCTGTTCTAGTTTTTTCATTGCAGTTCAAACGACCCACAGAAAACGCAATAAAATACGCGATATTTTCAAAAACAATTTTATGAGATTTTCCTACCTTGGAATTTCTCGTATCTCGCATTTTAGGGGATGGATTTTTACGAGTAATGATTTATTAGATCCGCAACGTAAAAATCTAAAATTTGATTTTTAGAAAAATGTTCGCACAAAATTTTCGTATTTGGATACAGATTTCTGTGAAGCTGTGTCCTACATTCACGACACATGCATATATCAAATGACTCAGAATCGAGAGTTCTACAATCCTATACATGATTTTTTAAAAAACCTGTTTGCGGAACGAAGTTGGAATAAATTTTCAAAAAAAAAAAAACACTTAAAATCTGGCTTCAAAATGTCAGCGTCATTTAATGGTAGACGCAGATAAAATTTTGAAAAGTTATATATTAGTGAGATGATCTTTAGTTAGTTGGCTTCTACTTTTACTTTGACAGGAAAATCGCGAAAAGCGTGGTTTAATCACAAATCGAGAGAAAACAATAAAAGACACGTTGCCTTCAACCCATTTTTACTCAATTTTTAACGTAAATATAGCCACAGCTTTCACAAGTTAACTTTTAAGGCCAATATTTTTTGCCAAGTCTGAAAACATTTAATTTTATCCAAAAACATTTAATTTGTATAATATACAATCACAATTCGCGAGTTATAAAATGGTAAACCTTGGATTCAACTATGTTAAATTTTCAAAAATATTGCCCATATGCCGTTAAGTACAGTCAATCTAGTTCAATATTGCACTAACGTTTCATAGTTCCTTTCAAGCCCATTTTTTGATTTTCTGCACCCTAGATCGGTATTTTTTTCCACTGTGCTACGTTCCTACGGAAACTGGTAGTCAAATTCTCAGGGAAGCTCACGCGCAGTAATTTGATAGTTTTTCTTCTTAGTATGTGCAAGCAACTTTAAGCGAGGTCAAATGGAGACTCCACAACTAGAAGACTTCCTCGTCTATACGACAAATCATTCGTTTAATGCCTTTGTGGCTACTTTGGGATTGTTTCACTCCTGACTTTTCGTTTAGATAGCAACAAATCATACTTTATAATCACAGTGTTTAATCCAATATGGTTACGGAGTATTTAAATATACGTTTTCCTTCAACTTAAGACTAATTTCAAAACCACATTTTTTAATCTTTATCTTTATGACGTTTTTTACTTTTTATACGTTTTATACAGATATATGACGTTTTCGAAGCTTACAGCTTTTTGTCGGTCGAATAGTTTAAATTTTGTTATACGGACCATACCTGACCCTCCTCACATAGATGTGTAGGGTATAAAAACCAAAACACAAAAAATTTAATTTTTAACCGTTTTTATTTTCGTTTTCCATCTTCCTTTTTCATAATACTAAATACATCTATTGTTTGGTAATTTCTTTCGCAGCTCAGAGCCCGAGGAAACATATTTTTCGGTATTAATGCGTTTTTTTCATACTTAAACCACTACAACTGAACCGAAAATATATGACTGAGAAGAAATTATAGAAATAGAAAATGATACACGGATGAAAAAACGGCTCTCTAACATATATCTCAAACATATTTTGCAGCAAACATATACACTGCACCCCGGTTAACTACCTCTCAAAAAATTCCAAAAAATGATGCAGTTATGCGGGAGTGACAGTTACGAAAATCCCGCATAGGTACCTGATGTGGGTAGTTATAAAAATCTCACCTCAACCTTACAAAAAATGACAACAATTTGAACATAATCGCTAAAAAACAAAACGGTGTATAGAAGAATAGTTCATTTCAAGTCTAAAAATATATAAGTTATATTATTTAATCAATAAAAAAAATTAGTCGTAGGTGAGCATATCACCATAACATAGCACTGGACATCTTCATCCCAATTCATTTTAGAAATAACCAGTGCGTGTAATAAATCGATAAAATTATTATTAAATGTTCCTTTTGGGGAAAATATCCGAATTGGGTACTTATAGAAAAGTAGTTAACCGGGACAGTTTGAACTCATTTATATGAAAAACGTTGGGGATTTAAGTTGTGAGGCAATTAAACGGGAAAGGCAGTTAAGCAGAGAGGTAGATAACCGGGGTGCAGTGTATTTGTTTGCAATCAGTCCCAAACATAACATATGTTTGGGTCCTGCAAACAAATATATGTTTGTGTGCAAACAAATTATATTTGGGTGCAAACTAATTATATGTTTGGGTGCAAACAAATATGTGTTTGGGTGCAAACAAATACAAACCAAAAAGCCACAAAAACCAACACATGCACCAGTGAGCGCTTTCTGTGAGCAAGGGAGCGTAAATTTCAATGTGAATCACATTGAAATGTATGCTCACTTGCTCTCAGTAATCGCTCACTGGCTATCTCAAACATATACACACATTTATAAATGGTGGTGGTTTATTGAAAGGCATGGAAAAAAGGCAAAAAAAAATTCAAAGAAGTACATAACAGACTTTAATAAAAGAAAAACTGAATGAAATAATTTATAAAAAGTCGCACTTTTAAAAAGAAAAAAATATATAGAAACATCATTGAACGCTTCTCCTTAGTTGTGAAATAAAACACATCTTCCTTAAAGTTGAAATCATCAGCGGGACATCGGCATCTGGAACCAAATGATTACATAATGTAATAAATAGGTAAATCCATATTTCAAATATACATATGTATGTATATGAAAAATGTATTTATGTAATTACCAATATTAAATGCGATTTCTTCCTTGTCCAATAAAATATTTCCATTAACCTTTTTGATTCAATTATAAAATTTATTGGGCATTTAATTACCTAAATATCACAATTTCTTTAAGAAAAGACAAAACACTGATTTATTCACTCACTTTACCGTCTTTACTCAACGATTGTATTTAGAGGACTGAAGAAAAAAGAACAACATAATTAATACATTGTTTTTCTTTTCCTCTTCGCTTGCTACATTGGTTATTGCGTCTCCTATTACTCCATACACACTGCTCTTTATTATAAAACAGCGTTCCGTAGTAGTGTTGGGCAATCTCGTTCATTGAGCGGATCGATCTTTTTCATTCCGTTCACCAAAAAGATCCGGGTCGTTTAGTTCGTTCGTTGGCTCTTTTTCGTTCCACAATACATTTGACTGTGTTATTTTCTTTTGAAGTCGTTCGTTCTCTGCTGCATATGACTCCGTCGTTCTTTTCACCGAATCGTTCTTTTGAAAATGTTCGTTCACGAATGACACATTGTGTGCTAATGGGGGTGGTGGTTTTGTTTCTGAACGTAGTGGTGGTGGTGGTTTTGATATGAAAGAACCAAATGAGATGCAAAAGAAAGATATGACCGAGATGTGCTGTTACTGAGCGAGAGTAGCTCTCTGAATCATTGTTTTGTGTGGAAATTTGTGCTGCTTGTGCTAACGCAGCGTTTGTTTAGAGTTTGACTGCAAAACCAATGCATTTGTTTTTTTTTTTTGCTTGCTTGTGTGTATGCAAAGCTAATGGTGGTGGTTTTGTTCTGACAGCAATGACTCGTCCATCGGGGATCTAAATGAACGATATAAAAGAATGAGCTGGATACGGATCAGTTCGTTCTTTTCACGGAATCGTTCCTTTGAACCGGTTCGTTCGTGAACGACACAACTCTATTCCGTAGCCGCGAGAGCCCTTTTGTTACTCTCGTTGACAAAAATCATCTCTCCACCCATAAAAAACAAATAAAATTGAGATATGTTACAAAATGTTGCAAACATATATTTGTTTGGACACAAACAAATTATGTTTGGATCCAAACATATATTTGTTTGCAATCAGTCCCAAATATATTTCTAACTTATATTTTTCTGCGTGTAGAAAGCCGTTATGAAATAAAGAAGCTATGACCCTTTAAAGTTGAAAAACTAAGAAACTATGTTTTTCTTTACATTTACCGTTATAAAATCAGTTTTATAAAGTGACCTTAAAGAAACAAAAGCTACATATCTTCGTCTTCCATAGACTCTAACAAAACCGGATTGGTACCCAGCAAAATGTTCGATGCCAAAGATGCTATTCAATCATGGGTGCAAGTGAGCTAGCATGTCATCTTTCTAGCATCTTCATCGATGAATTTTATATGAGCGTGGACCCCAAAAGATGCTATTCACTTTTGGATCCAAAACATGTCATTTACACCAATGCTTTGACATGTCATTTTCACCAATGCTTTGACATGTCATTTCCACCAATACTTTGTTTGGCATGTCATTTTCACGAACCCTTTGCAAATGACATTACCATTACGACGAGAGTTTTAACAACGTTGGTTGCGATTTCGAGTCTCTGACAACATCAAGCCTATTGTAAATAATTAATCTTATATATTTAGAAAAAATTGTATAAATAAAAACGAAAAATTCATCTCTATTGGACCGATGGAATGGGTTTAAATGCTGATGAAAAGATCGGATCTTTCACGATTTCCTTTGCTTTGGTTGAAATGCTAATGAAAAGATCGGATCTTTCATGACTTCGTTTGAACCAAAGCAAAAGATGCCATGAAATCACGTCATCGCATGGAACCCCTTCCTTCAAATTTTGCTGGGTACATGAGAAGCCCTGTATATTTTTCAATTTTTGTTTTTATTACAGTGTAGTTAATTATCTCACGAGCTTTATTTGAGAGTGATCACACACAAAATAGTCTCTTTACAATGAATTTCCTCTATAACGTAGTCATTCGTCGACCTCAGCTAATACTTTATAGATAAGTATGTCTCTGCTAGTAATTGCTTGGAATATCTAACGCGAAATTTCTCATATTTTTTACCTAATACACTCAGAGAAAACCATTACTATATTTTTAAATTACTTTTAATGTTATCAGAAAAACTCCTACAGTTTTACTTATATTATGATGACTTCGTTATGAGTTAATTATTTACCATTTAAACTGCGTATATAAAACTTTAATATAAATGCTATATAATTTATAACTACAGTGCGATCCACAGTGTTCCCATTAGTAAGCCATTGTCGGAAATAACTTTTGGTAGTTAACTTACCGGCATTTTACGTTAATTACCAACTTTATTATGCTAAAATAGCGCTAATTGTCTTCAGTTGTAAACTAGTTTTAAAATACCACTACGGGGTACAGATTACCCAAATTCGAAAGGGGATATTGATATCAATGATGGAGTTTTCAAAAAGAGCACAAAATTCTATGTAAATTATCATATAGTTTGTATGTTTTTTGTAACAATGACTAAGACTCCACTAAAGAAAACTCACAAATTATGGGAAAATTTTAAAAATATTCAGAGTGTATATTAACATAGTCAAAACGACAGAGTCGTCGTCAAACACATATTAAGTAGAATTTTATAAAAACACAGTCTGTGTCAGTCATTGAACCTGGGTAGGTTTCTGTTTGACATTTTTTCTGCTCTTTCTCTTCTTCTGTGTTTGTATGTCGTTTGTATGTGTATTTAGTATTCATTTTGTAAACAGGTTCAATATTTTCAACTTTGAAATGTAACATCGTTTGTTGGTCTCTTCCACGATAAATGACGAACGGATGCTGACATCACACATCTCATGTCCCATGTAATCGACCGATATTATCCAACGGCTTATGACTTGTTTACGTTTGTATTTATGCTTATCTGTGTTGCGTTGTGTCTTTGCTCGTTGTAGCGCTATGTGACAGCCAGCAGTCGGGTCGGCGATGGCGGCATTATTGTCGTCGTTGCCTACTTCCAGCAGTTCTTTTGCCACAAATTTACCATTCTAAGCTTTATTACATTATTGAGCGGAAATAAAGCAGCTTTCTTGGAACTTATTAAATTTTTATAATGAATTTTTGTTTTACATTTTGTTATTTAAAATGTTATATCTTAATAGATCACAACAGTAAATGTCAAACTTCTCTGGCAAGTTGACCCACTAGTCTCAGCTGAAATCCTTCTCCTATTCATAGTGAAAATCTGGCAACAAGAGCAATTCACAGAAAATTTTGAAAATGGGAATTACTATAAAATTGCCAAAAAGGGCAACCTAATTACCTGCACTAAGAGGAATAATAACCATTGGGGTAATACTCCAGACTTAAAAACAATCAAAGGAATAACAATACTACAAACAATATACAAATTAATTGCAATCATAATAAATACAAGGGTTCCGCCCGCACCGTAGTTGCGTAGTCCAAGTTAGCACGCAGATGTAGCATTTATCATAGAATTTTCAAACCTTCGCCAAAATCTCGGATGGGCGTAACATTTGACATTTTTATTTTCACTGGAAGATAGCCGTAGACTTCCCACTCATGTTGACCTAATGATGTAATTCTAGTTTAAAATACAGAAAATAGGCAAGGATAACGAAAATCTGGGTAAAAATCGTAAAATAGGGTCCGGAGCTATAACTCAAGAACAAAAGCTGATGGAGAAAAACTGCTTTCGGATTAGAAAATAACTCGCCAATTTGAATTAGAAACAGTAAAGAAATCGAATGAAACAAAAGTCGTGTTACACTGGTAGTTACTGAATTCCTATACAAGGGCTGTTCGTTACATACTCAAATCCCTATAAATATTTATTTGAGTTTCAAATCATAAAAATTAACAACTCTCTTGTAATAAATTCCTTAAGGAACGTTCGTGTTTTTTCTTTAGATTGTGTAATTGGGTTATTCAACTTGTAAGCTCAAAAAGTCCACGTAGAACAAAAACTTTCCCAAATTAGAAATGTTTTTGAAAGCGCCATTGTATTTTCTGAAAGATTTGAATTTCTACAAATTTTTTCTGTAGCTAGTATATTACTTAATTTCCTTTTCGTAATAGTTACAGTATCAGCCAAAACTTAAGCACTGGAATTCGGAACATTATGGTCTTTCGGGGCAAGGGATTAAACCAATTCATAAAATTGATGCAATTATGGATCGTTTCAAGTATCGTAACGTATTACTAGTAAAAGGCGTGATGTTTCCCTTTGCTCACTTAGATGGATATTCCAGGATGATAACGGGTCAAAACATGTATCGATAGTGGTTAGGTTCCCAAGCAATTCGACAATAGTTGCCCACTATAGGTTATACGGGACATTTTATTGGCCAAAAGTTTTTAAGTTGAAAAAAAGGATTTGGTTTAACTTAAAATAGCGTTTTAAGATTCGGGAAGAAAATGGAACAACTTGGGCCAAAAAATTAGCCCTTTATGGACCAAATACTTAACACGTGCCTTAACTCTTTTGGGGACCAAAACTGAAAAGTCTGTTATTTGTCGACAGAATTGAAGTAATCAACGTGCGCTAATCACAGAACCTTTTTTAGTTGTGCCTTTAAATTATTAGGTGCCCTTACCATCAAAATTCGATAATATGCCCAATCACGAATGAAAATTCCGTGCGGAATTTCTCACTTTTCCCTTCTTCCCTATCACAAACAAAAAATCAGCACGGAAAAAATTCCGATGGAGAAAAAGTAGGTATCATGAACGATCTCAAACATATGTATTCCTCCAGAAAATCTCCCTTGCAAAACTGAAGGGAGTTTACAAAAAATCTTAGCATTTCCCACAAACTTTGTACAAAATTATGCAAAATAAACACTTTTGTTAGGATTTTATACTAAAATATTTAACTTGTGGCTGGGAATTTATTAAAAAATTGAACAAATTTTACAAAATAACATTAGTTTGCAAACTCAGTCACTCTCCACTTTTTGTATCGATCAACGATGGGATGAGAGAATTTTGAACATACAGAATTGTTGTACAACAATTGTTGAAAAAACATTGGATAAATGCATATTTTCAATTATTTTTATTTCAAAATTCATATTTTTCAATTTTTGCCATTATTTAATTAAAAACACTCGTTTCTAACACATTCATGATAGTGGCACTTCCATGGCACAATGGAGTCAATTGCACAGTCTCCTTAGAAATTTGCAATCACATCTCATGTTTTTCATAATTAGTAACATCTTCTGAATGTCTTTGATGTAAAAAAGTGTAATTTATTTGATTAAATTTGTTGATTTTTTCTAAAAACACAAACACTTTCATTTTCTCTTTGTTTTCACAACAATTAGGGCACACAAGGTATAAAAAAGCCCCTTCAGTGCTGCCAAATTCAATGATTATTTTTCTCGCATTATTCATGATAGGAGAAATGTTTTCTCGAGAAAAATCTATTCCTCGAAAGTTGTATTCCACAGGAATATTCGTGATTGGGCTGTATACATTTTGTTTTAAAACACAGCAGAATGCTATTGACCCCAAATTGGCAAGTAATGTTATGCTACGAGTTTTAACCAGATTTCAAAAAAGTAAATATTATTTTAAATATATGGTAACATGAAAAAAGTTAGATAATTCTTCTTGGGCAAATTTAAGCAACATCACATACAATTTTCTGCATTCGACACGAGTCAATGAACCCATCTTCAATGTTCACTTCCATTGCCAAACGTTGCCGAGACTTTACAAGCTTACATAACCTCTAAATTTTTAATTTACTGCGATAATTCAAAGTCAATACCTATTTTATGACTATTTATACAGTCGAACTTCTCTATGACGTAGCAGTTGGGGACCGACGAATTACTACGTTATAGAAAAAAATTCGTTATAGAGAAATCGGGACAAAATGGCAAACCAGTCATTTTAAAGCAATGAAATGAAACGATGCATAATAGTCATTGGAAATTTAACGTATTTTGAATCAATTTTTTATTCTAAGAGCGTTGATAAATGAATTTTGCTTCTCCTTTTTAGTGTAAACTTCAATAAAAAGAGCGTTGATGAATGTGTTTTGTTTCACATTTATTGTGTAAACTAAAATGAATAGCTTTTTCAAAAATTCGTTACAGAGAAATTATTTTGTGTGAGAATTTCCACTTTTGCACAAAAACAACTTTGTTATAGAGAAGTATTCGTTATAGGGAAGTTCGCTATGGAGAGGTTAAAATAGGTGAAAATGGGTCGGAAAAAGTTGTGTTTCAAATTTTTATTCTTTATAGAGAAAAATTCGTTATAGGGAAGTTCGTTATAGAGAAGTTCGACTGTATATACATACAAGTCAAGATACAAGCACATTTTTGATAACTAGATATCAAATACTTTCTTCTTTCTTCTCGAACAAATTTAAGCAGCATCACATAAAATTTTCTGCATTCGACACGAGTCAATGAACCATTTTCAATGTTCACTTCCCTTGCCGAAACCTTACAAGCTTACATAACCTCAAAATTTTTAATTTACTGCGATAATTCAAAGTCAACATGTGAAGATACAAACACATTTTTGATAACTAGATATTAATTACTTTCTTATCAATTCGTTACTCATATTCATATTTTGATTTTTTTTCACCCTGAACATATACAATGGTGGCCAATACATTTGCAACAAAATTGCACTTTTTGGGAAATTTTATTTAAAATATTTTTTTGAAAGTAAAGTTAAGTATTTTTTGATATTATTTATAGTTCATTGCCTCAAATATAAGAATATAAACAGTTTTGACACGTTAAACAACAAAAAATGTGAAAAAATATGAAAATACATAACACGCCTTAAAATTTAATGGTCAAAACATAAGAAACTGAAACAAATCCGATGCAAAAATCTTCAATATTTTGTAAACTATAATTTTTCTGTATGATTAAATCATTTGTATTTGTTTTGGGTAGATTAAAAGTGAATAAAATTTTGAAACTGATATCAGTCATACGTACTTCTTCGGAGGAGTGGCGGGTCGTACGGGAGAAGCATGGATATGGGTCCAAGGGTAAAAATTTTCAAAACTAATGGAAATTTCTTCACATTTCAGTTGTCAATTTAATAAAATTCAAAGTTTAGAATGCAGTTGCATCATTTATTTGCAAAAGCCAGAATTCTGGGTCTTGAAAAACATATAATCGTAGGGATTCGGTGCCACCGTGGTGCAATGGTATGCACGCCCGCCTTGCACGCAGAAGGTCGGTGGTTCGATTCCCCGGCCAGGCAACATCAAACATTTTTCAACGGTGGCAAAATACCCCTCAGTAATGTTGGCGACATTTCCTGAGTATATCAGCCTTGAAAAACTTCTCCACAAGTGGTGTCTTATGACACGCCGTTCGGACTCGGCGATAAACAGTAGGTCCCGTATCATTGAGCTAAATATGAATCGGGGTGCACTCATTGATATGAGAGAAGTCTCCCATGTCCCGTATGGGATGTTGTGGAACAATGTTTTTTTATTTAGGGATTTGGTCCATATCAGAATAATGGATATACACTTCACCCCGGTTATCTACCTCTCTGCTTAACTGCCTCTCCCGTTTAATTGGCTCACAACCTTAATCCCCAAAGTTTTTTCATATAAATGAGTACAAACTGTTCCGGTTAACTACTTTTCTATAAGTACCCAATTCAGATATTTGCCCATCAAATATTTTCACCAAAAGGAACATTTAATAATACTTTTATCGGTTTATTACCCGCATTGGTGTATTTCTGACATAATCAATTTCGATGACTACCTGCTTTGTGATGAAGATGTCCAGTGCTATGTTATGTTCAGTGATGACTAAATTTCTTATTGGTTAAATAATAGGTGTGTACGATAACCCAATAATTTGTACAAATTCGTAGAAATTTTTACTGAATGCTGTTCGATAACAAAATTATCCAGCAAAAGAGAGCGAGTTTGGAGAGATTTTTTGGAGAGTTTTGTGACTGAGAACTTGCAAATTTTTGCTGGGAAATTTGTCCCGCAAAAATTTGCAGGTCTGATCAGCTGACTTTTAATCACCTGTTCAATGTAAACAACTCGAAATGTTAACATTTTTGACCAAGAAAATTTCACAATTGCACATTTTTTTAGATTCTAAAGCGTTGTGGATACGTTAAAGCATTAAATAAGTAAACTGCAATTTAAACATTTTTTTTGTTCCGTTTGGTTTAAAATATCAAAAGAAACAAAACAAATTTCATACATTTTCGGAAACAGCTGACTTTCTTGCAAGTTTTTGCAAAATGCTGTTCGATATCTTTCTGCAATTTTTCTTGCTTGAGAGAGTAAAATTTACTGAGAGAGGTTGCTGGAACTGACTGAGTAATTATTGCTGGGAAAGTTATCGAACACACCTAATATAACTTATATATTAGGTCTGTACGATAACTTCGCATGTAAAAAGTACTTGCAAGTACTCAGCAAGTTCTAAGTAACTTCTCTCCACTATTTTTACTCTATCGAAGCTAAAAACTTGCAGAATTTTTTGGAACAACAATTTGTAAAAACTTGCAAGAAGTTAAGAATTTTGGCGGATTTAACAATCGAAGGTTGTTTTTGCCAAGAATTGCAAATTCTTACAACACAGAAAAAAATTGTAGCCATTTGATAAAGAAATTCAAAGATTCAACCAAAAATTTATCGATTTTCCGGCAATAAAAAAAATTGTCATATTGACAAAATTCGATAAAATTATTTGATCACAAAGTAAAAATACCGTTTGATAAAATAAAATTGTAATATTGACTAAAAAATTTATCGATTTTTTTATCTTGGACTGATAAAATATTTCACATATTGACAAAAATATTTATCAAAATATTCCACATTTTGCTTGATAAAAACAAAATATTTTCTTGATTAAAAAATTGTTGAATGCATTTTTTTTCAATCGATAAAAAAATGTTCATATTTACAATTATTTCGTCGTTTTTTTTTTTTTTTTTGAATACAAACCCAAAATCCACAAAAAAGATACATACACACATTTATAAATGGTGGTGGTTATTGGCATAAAAATGCCAAACAAAAAGCAACAGCACACAAATAGGTACATAAAAATAACAGATACATACAAGAAATAACAGATGAAAGAAAGAAAAACGGAATGGAATAATAAATAACAGAAGTAAATAATTATTTGGTGCCACACTTCAATTTTAATTAAAGAAAACAAAAAAAAATCACTTTTAAATATAAAATGCACGGAACATCGTTGAACGCTTCTCGTTAGTTGTGAAATAAAACACATTCTTCTGCCACATTGAAAACCATCTGCGGAAAAATGGATATCTGTAATTACAAATATATTACATACATATTTCAAATATATAAAATGTATTGACGTTATTACCAATATCACATGCGGTTGCTTCTTTGTCCAATAAAATAATTTTATTCTTCTTTGTTAGATACGTGAATTCAATTATAAAATGTATTGGGCATTTAATTCACTTGAAAGACACTATTACTTTAAGAAAACACAGAACCACTGATTTATTTCTGCACTACCGATCCACACACAAAAATATTATCTGCCTAACTTAACCACCAAACAGAACAAAACATGAGAACTCGTAAAATTTTTTTCCGTCCCTCTTCGTTTGTTAGGTTCATAAAAAACAGTAAGAATGTTATTGTATACCTACAAGCCTTCACCCGATCACAAGTAGATAAACAAACCAAATGCCAAACAAACGCATCATTCCTCCATTCCGCAAAAATGCCCATGAACATAGCAACGACACTCACATCTCATGAAAAAACACAGCACATTGTTGCAGCGCGAGCGCTTTCTCTCTCTCTATGCCGTAAAAAAAGTTTTTTCTCTCGCTCTTGAGAGCGAGAACATGCGACAAACGTTGAAACCCATTTCAACAACATAAATTCATTAATAACCATAAACAAATTTCAATACATTTTTTGTTTGAAGTTGTTTATCGATCGCTTTTTAGTAACATTTTCATGTTTGATAAACATTTTCCCTATATATTCGTAATATTTTATCGCCATTCGACAAAAATATGGTGATAAAGCTTTTAATCAAAAATTTCAGGGTGGCTTTTTTTCTGTGTGAAGGAAAATTTTGCTTGCAAAAACTTGTAAGTTCTCAGTCTCAAAACTCTCTTTTACTTTACAAGTTTGTTATCGAACAGCATTTTGTAGTAGTTTGTACAAACTTTTGGGTTATCGTACAGACCTATTTTTAGACTTGAAATGAGCTTATCTACTATACAGCGTTTTGTTATTTGGCGACTATGTTCTAATTGTTCTGATTTTTTGTAAGGTTGAGATGAGATTTTTATAACTACCCATATGAGGTAGCTATGCGGGATTTTCGTAACTGCCTTTCTTGCATAACTTCCTCATTTTCTTTTTGGTATTTTATGAGAGGTAGTTAACTGGGGTGCAGTGTATATGTTTCAGTTGCATATGTTTTGACCATTAAATTTTAAGGCGTGTTATGTATTTTCATATTTTTTCAAATTTTTTGTTGTTTAACGTGTCAAAACTTTTTATATTTTTATATTTGAGGCAATGAACTATAAATAATTGCAAAAAATACTTAATTCTACTTTCAAAAAAATATTTTAAATAAAATTTCCTAAAACGTGCATAATGGCATAATTCCTTACACAAAAACAAAATTTATTTCTGTTATATTATTTTAAAATAAGTATTATTATAAAATAAGTAAAAATACAAAGTGCGAAATCTGATTTTTGGCCACTAAAATGGGCTGTTTAACATATAGTGCAATCACCTGATCTTGGCTTTAAATTGGGAATTGAGATCGTTAACTCTAAAATCAACCGAAACGTAGCCTTTGAACCAATATCGCTTGAAATAATTAATAATTGAATATCCTCTATGCCTACATAATGTGCGTGTGTCATTCAGAATAAAGGATACACAACGAAATATTAATTTTATTAGTTTTTTGTTTCTTAAATTGGGGGGTGCTTTAGTTTTGTCCACTTATGTATATTTGCGGATTTAGTTTTCTATACCATCCACCATAGGATTATTTAGTTTGTCATTCCGTTTGTAACTACTCGAAATAATCATTGTAGACCCCACAAACTATATATATTCTTGATCAGCGTGCAATTCTACATCGATATAGCCATGTCCGTCCGTCTGTCCGTCTGTGGAAATCACTCTAGCGTCCGAACGGATTGACGTAGGTGGATGAAATTTTGGGAAAATCTATTAAATGTATGTAGGACTTTTGGTATTGCAAGCTGGCTATGTAGGTCCACGTTTTCGTATAGCCCCCATATAAGGCCCCATATATAGTACGCGTCATTTTAAGATATTTTGAATGTATTAATTAGTCCCATTTGAGCACTGAATTGGTGGTAATTTGGTATTTTGTGTCTCCAGAGGCTAAAAAACATTTCTACCAAAATTTGTTTATATAGGTCCACGTTTTGGTAGAGCCCCCATATAACGCCCCATATATAGTACGCGTGACTTTAAGATATTTTGAATGTATTAGTCTCATTTGCCACAGAATCGGTTGTAAGTTTGTATTTTGTGTTTCCACAGGCTAAGAAATATTTCTACAATAAAATGTTTATATTGGTCAAGGTTTTGATATAGACCCCATAGGACGATATCTCCCGATTTTCGGTATTTTGAAGGTTTTAGCCTTATTATCGTAGCGAAATGGCTGTAGGTATAGGTCCAGGCCTTCATATAGCCCCCATAGGATGGTACCTCCCGATTTTCGGTATTTTGAAGTTTGTGGCCTCAATATTCCACCGAAATGGCTGAAATTTGGTGGTTAGTCTTCATTTGGGGTACAAAACATTACATTTGAAATTTGTTGGTATAGGTCTACGCCTTCATATAGCCCCCATAGAACGGTACCTCCCGATTTTCTTTATTTTGAATGTTGTTGCCTTAATATTCCACCGAAATGGCTGAAATTTGGTAGTTAGTCTTCACTTGGGGTATAAAACATTCCATATGAAATTTATCTGTATAGGTCACACGCCTTCATATAGTCCCCATAGGACGATATCTCCCAATTTTCGGTATTTTTGAAGAAGACTATGTACCAAATTTTAGCCATTTCGGTGTTATAATGAGGCTAAACCCTTCAAAACTGGTATGAAGGGTTTAGCCTCATTATAACACCGAAATGGCTAAAATTTGGTACATAGTCTTCGTTGGGGGCATAAAACTTTCCACATGAAATTAGTCGGTATAGGTCAACGTCTTCATATAGCTCCCATAGAACGGCACCGCCCGATTTTCGGTATTTTGAAGGTTTAAGCCTCATTATTCTACCGAAGTGGCTGAAATTTCGTATTTAGTCTTTTTCCGGGCTAAAAAAATTTCCCTCAGAAATTTGTCGGTATACGTACATGTTTTGGGGGGTACCCCCATAGAACGGTATATCCCAATATTCGGTATATTGAAAGTTTTAGCCTCATTATAACACGTTTAAGGTATAAAACTTTCCACCTGAAGTTTGTCGGTATAGGTCCATGTCTTCATATAGCCCCCATAGAACGGTACCTCCCGATTTTCTACATATAGCTCGTTCTCCACCAAAATAGCTGATATTTGGTATTAAGTTTTTGATAGAGGTATGAAACATTCCAGCCGAAATGTGCAGGTATAGGTCGACGACCTCAAATACCCCCATAGGACCGTACCTTCCGATTTACGGTATTTTGAAAGTTGTGGCCCCAATTTAGTATTTAAATTGCCATGGGTGTATAAAATATTGCAGAAGAGAATTATCAGTATAACCCTTTTCTTCAAATAACCCCAAAGAAGTGTACTTTCCGATTTGTGGTATTTTAGGGTTGTGTCATCAATATCCCATCGAAACGGATGAAATTTAATATTTAATCTCCGTTGGTGGTTAAAACTTCCCACATGAAAATTTTCGGTATTGTTCCATGTTTTTATATACCCCCATAGAAAGATCCTTCCCAATTTTCGGTATTTTGAAAGTTTTAGCCACAATATTCAATGGGAATAACTGAAATTTGGTATTTAGTCTTTGCTGGAGTTACGAAACTTTCCGCCAGAAATTTATCGGTACAGGTTAACGCTTTATACAGCCTCTATAGAACGGCGCTCCCGATGTTGTTAACTATCCAAATCCTAAATATCCACGTTTAGGTCTAGTCGGGGCAATTTTATGTATTTCGCTCAATTCGGAAAATTGTAAATATTGGACATGTTTTGGAAAGAACAAAAATGTCGCCCCATATTAACTGTTTTGAAAGGGAGTATTATCAGTTGAGATATATGTACTACTTCTGCAATAAAAGGAAGAGTTTAGTTCTTTCATAAACGAAATAAAATTGTTCATATTCACTTCAATACAGTTCGTGGTGGAGGGTTCGCTTTCTTACTTGTTTTATTTTAACCTTTTTATAAAATTCTGAGTTCCTTATGTCTGTGTTTTTCAGTAATAAAGATTTATTTATAAAGAAAAATAAAAACATAAATGTTTTCTTAAAAAATATAATTTTAAGAAATGTACTGAGGTGGTGCTTAAGTTTTGGCCGACACTGTATGTTGTGTGGTATCTTCTAAGCAATTTAGAGCCCAAGGAAAATTTTTTTGTTTTTTAATGCGTTTTTTCACACTTCATCTACCGAATTGGTACATCAGAAGCCCTGGATATCTTTTCAAGTTTCATATCGCGAGTGGGAGTACTCGAAAAGTAAGAGGTTTAGAAGAAGTTCGCGAGTACTCCTTGTTAAAAAATAAGCGCGGGAGTCAAAATGTTCCAAATAGAGTAAGAGATTACTCTACGAATGCAAATGTTTGAAAGGTACACTGTACATGCATTTAACATATTCTAAGCTGTGCTATATTACTTTTCATTTTTGTTAAGATGTGTTGTTTGACGAATGATTTGAGGCACAAACCATTTCTCCATATACGACGACGGGGTATACAATATGTTCTGCTCATTCGTTGTAACGTTTTATTCGTGTTTAGCACACATTTACTTACTACTTAGATTAAAAACTATCTATATCTGGAATGAAATAAACGACGAGTAGATATTTATGACGGCGTCTATGTTCAAACGTATGCGAATAACTATTACATATGAGCATGTAAGCCGTTGCTGTTCGATAGCATGTATGTAATGTAAGGGGTAGGGCGGGACATATTAAGTCATTTGTAAAATCATTTTTGTTTGAAACACGCTCGCTCTGCCTATGTAATCGACTGGTGGGGGCATTAGATACTACATTCAAACATATAAACCCGACTAGAAATAGAAAATATGCGAACGTTCGCTCCTAAGTCAAGACAAATTGAGTTAAGTTCATTACTGTTGAGCTACGACGTGTTTGGCTGGCTGTCGCTCGCTAATGATGTCATCGCTGATTGTTTTTGTTTTTCACTTCGCCTGACCGCGCACAGTTTGTATTTCAGCTGTTTTCGCAGAAACTTTGAATTAGTTAAGACTTTTGGCATTTATTTGCCACCAGAATAGATTTAGCATGTCTCTTACTCACAACCCTGCCCTATCCCATAAGCAAAATATGAAAATAGTGGAGTGAATATTGGTGTCGACTCGCTCTCTGACCGTCCGTCCGTCCCTAGGTTCGGTGGTCATAGAAGTTGGAGAGGTTCACGCATTTGCACAAATGACATACATATTTATGTATGAATTTATGGGATTGCTTTGTTCTACCCCCAACAACGTCGGGTTCTGTCTATTTGGCAATGTTGGTTTCTTTTTTTCAGTTTCTCCTCACATTCCCTGTCGGGCAATACATAACAACAAATAGAAAACGCTTTACGGAATCACTCCATATCTAATACCACCTACTAACGAACTTGTCTAATTTCTTAAGTATGTCGTCGTCATTGTGCTTGTTGCCATTTTTGTCTAATTAACTGATTAGAAATTCATTCTAACGAAACAATCGATAGAAGTTCAATAAAACTGAATAGCGGTTGTTGCTGGTTTTACTTCGAGACACATACAAATATAGACAAAGTGAAAAAGAAACAAGTAAGATGAAATTATTTCTTATTTCATTTATTTTGTTAAAAAAAACAACAACAAAATAACAGAGACTTATGAATTAAAGCAAAAATGAATTAAAAGAAAAAAACATAAATTATCTCATAACAGTTTTTTGGTTTGTTAGTTGTTCGTGATAAAACTGATATTCTCGTGACCGATATTTTTGTGAGTGCAAGTGTATTAGCTGTGTGAGTGTTTCTTGTTTGGCTAGTAATTTTACGAAGAAAGTGAGGGGGACAAGCAATTGTTGTAGATTTCAACATTAGTCAATAGTAGTTGCTGCAACATTTTTATCATTGTGGTACACCCTGTCGACCACATTGCATGTTGTCAACTAATTATCGTCATCATCATCAACGTCACCGTTATTTCCCAGCCAAAGAAATCTCACTTGCACTTTATGCCTGGTTGTATGCACATTGTGTACATTGTACATACATATGCATGTGTGAGATATACACTACCGCTCACTTGAATAGAACCCCCCTGCAAAATTTTTTTCAACCTCCATTTTTTCCGAATTATACAAGATATGCAATTTTTAAGTTTTATTATATTTTGCTTCATGTGTTTGGAGTAAACTGCAAGGAAAACAAAATAAAGTCAAAAATTGAAGTAAAAAAATTGGCTCATTTGAATAGAACCCCCCTTTAAAACTTGGGAATACAGAAAGATTGTAGTAGAATATCGATGCATATTTACTCTATATTGAAAACGAAGTACTTTCAGTAATATTCAGTAAAGTATATCCCTCCTGATTAAGGATACACCCGTATATCCTGCTTTGGCAAGGATTCTTTAAATAATCGGGTGTAATGCCCATCAAAGCTTGCTTTTTTCATTCAACAAGTTTATTTTTGGAAGCGTTCTGTCTCCTTTAGTCATATATTTTACGCATAAATCATTCCCATACATTTTAGAGAATATTTACCACTGTAGAATATGGCGGACCCGCAAGGATTTTTCGCATTTCTTTTCAAAATTTTAAGTTGTTATGACTCGAAGTGTACAAAAGTTTATAAAATCGTGATGAAATTTCCACACGGTATATCTAAAAATGTTACTCACTACTAGATACGTCTGTTTCAGAACTCCTTTATAAATTGCCGTACGCATTAAGGCGATGAAAATTGACGCTCATGTCCTTAATAATTAGTAATGCCTTCCAGCACCATAAAAGCACATTCATCGCTACAGAAACAATTAAGAAGATGGTCTTCCATTCAATAGACGCGAAAAAAATAGTTATATAGTTATGCAATTGTTTACTTAATAAGGATAGTCCTTACTAATTATGAAGGACTTGGGCGTCAATTTCTTTCACCCTAAATGCGCACGATAATTTACAAAGGAGTTCTGAAACAGACATATCCAGTAGTGAGTAACATTTTTTGCTATCCCGTGTGGAAATTTCATCACGATTTTATAAACGTTTGTACACTTCGAGTCATAAAAACTTAACGTTTTGAAAAGAAATGCGGTTGTCCTTGCTGGACCGCCATATTCTACAGTTGTAAATATTATCTAAAATGTATGGGAATGATTTATGCGTAAAATATACGATTAAAGGAGACAGAACGCTTCCAAAAATAAACTTGTTGAATGAAAAAAGCAAGCTTTGTTGGGCATTACACCCGATTATTTAAATAATCCTTGCCAAAGCAGGATATACGGGTGTATCCTTAATCAGGAGGGATATACTTTTACTGAATATTACTGAAAGTACTTCGTTTTCAATATAGAGTAAACATGCATCGATATTTTACTACAATCTTTCTGCATTCCCAAGTTTTAAAGGGGGGTTCTATTCAAATGAGCCAATTTTTTTACTTCAATTTTTGACTTTATTTTGTTTTCCTTGCATAATTCTTATAAAAATTAGATTTTAATGCAAATGAATGACTAAGTTTACTCCAAACACATGAAGCAAAATATAATAAAACTTAATAATTTCATATCTTGCATAATTTGGAAAAAATGGAGGTTGAAAAAAATTTTACAGGGGGGTTCTATTCAAGTGAGCGGTAGTGTACAGTCACACAGAAAAGTACACATACTCCATACAAAAATGCAGTTTAGGCTAAATCGTTGGGTTTTTTACAGCAACAACTGCACTGTGTGGCTCCTTGGTGACAAAATAACCATAATTACACAAATTTATTTTAATCTAATAGGTATATTTAATACGATTAAAGAAATTCAATTTCTCAGGAAGTTAATATATTGAATTGCCTTGTAATATGGTCCGATACAATCCTAGGGCATCAATTGACTCATAAATGTACAATTGTACGAAACGTTTCGTCCCTATAGTGACGGTAATGATCATAATACGAAAACGACGTTGTTAACAGTATAAAATGCATGCTTTTTTGTTAGTACTTATATTTTGTTGCTTTGGAAGCTTTGGGAACAGGTTTGTAACAAAATATTTCACATTTTTGATTCAATTAATGCCCAAGGATGTATCGGACCATATTACAAGGCAATTAAATGTCTTTTGTATGTAATTTGCGCCAGGAATTTCGCGGAATATATTAACTTCCTGAGAAATTTTAAAGAAAACGTGTATTAATCGACGTGCAGCAAGGAATATTTTGCTCAATAACAACTCCAAAGCTTTCTAGGGTCTCAAGATTTGCAATATGATACTAATTTTGTGCTTTTTATAAAGTACAATACCTAAAAAACGCAAAGAATTAAGCAAGGGTCAGGTTTAATGAGCTAAACAAGAAGTCCGACCCCCAAAAATTATTTGTTTTCTCTAAAATATATCTCAGAGACATTCGCCAAAGCTAAAAAATGTATAAATTTTGTTACTAATTCCATAAATTTTACGATAATACTCCTATTTTCTTGGGGTGTATGTATACTTTTCTGTGTTGGGAAAATTGAATTTCTTTAATCGTATTAAATATACGCATTAGATTAAAATAAATTTGTGTAATTATGGTTATTTTGTCACCAAGGAGCCACACAGTGCAGTTGTTGCTGTAAAAAACCCAACGATTTAGCCTAAACTGCATTTTTGTAGGGAGTATGTGTACTTTTCTGTGTCACTGTATGTGAGGCAAATGTAGCCGCAATCAAGTGGCTGCTGCTTTGGCTCCTGCTGTTCACATTTGTTACGTTTAGGAAATTCGTTTTCTGAAACAGTGCACTATAGGCAATTTGCCCTGTTTTGAGGCAAAAATTAATAACGGTGGACTTATATGCTTTTTATATATTTTTAATAATTTATATACAAAAGTGGAATAAAACAAAAAATTATACAGAAGAATTTGGTTATAGCGAACATCGGTTATAAGAAACTACGCTTATAACGAACAAAGTTTTTTGTTCCCATTGAATTTTCCTTAAAGCTGGGTACACAATGTCAGTTTTGAATGACAGCTTTGTTGTTGCTTGCTAGTGTGGCCGCTCATTTTTGTGGGTCATCATGCAACCACAAAATATTTTGTGGTTGCTGGACGGTTAGACAGTTATCAATAATTGCAAAAAATCGTCATTCAAAACTCACAATGTGTACTGTACTTAAGATTTGCACACACATCCAATTTCTTAAAACGACCACTATTATAGCGAACAAGAAAATTCACCCGCTAGTAGAATTTCTTACAATTTGTTAGTATTTATAGGCCTGCTTCTGAGCACAAGCCGAAAACGACGAATTTGATCACTGTTGAACAAAATTTAATATACAATATTTAAAGTAAGCTGAAATAAGAATTTAACAGACGAACACGTTTATAACGAACGCCGGATATAACGAACACATTTTGTTGTTCTAACCCTTATTTTATTTTACCTATTTTATCCATTCCAACCCAATGAACGCGGTTAGAACGAAAACACAGTTATAACGAACTAAAATGTTGATCCGCCAAAAGACTTTTATAAACATTGACATGTTAAAAATGTTGATTCACGAAGAGATATTTATAAACATTATATATTTTAAAGGATACAATAAGTCGTGTAAACATGATCCCTATTTAGAACGTATTATTACAGCTATAACTAACAAAGATTTTGACCACGACATGTCTTCCATTTTTACAACACATGGTGAATATTTCTTTTTGTGTTTAATATTTCCTTCACCAAACTAAAAATTAAAAAAATATTTTTTTCTGCAAGAAGGCTACCTACAAAAAGGTGATATGACCCAAAAAAATAAATAAAAAATCTCAAAAAATCTCAACTTGGTATATTATGTATATATATATGTATGTATTATACTTGGTATATTATGTATTTGTAGGTGGTAAAATTTCAAAGTCAGACAATTTTATAAAAGTCTAAAATATAAAACTACAATTTTGTAGAAACAAATTTTCCTTAGGTTTTATCCAATATGCGGATTTTTCCGCAGTAACAAACATTTTAAAGAAAACATTTAAAGAAACAATCAAATTAGATTGAAACTTCAACCAAAACAAAACAAACAAGAAAATTATATTTTAAAATGGAAAGTACACACTGCCAGTATTCTACTGAATATCATGAATATGGTTATTACCAAACTCTTACAAATTGCGTTTAAATTCTGCTCTGAGCTTTAATCTTTTTTAAAATATTTTATATTGTCTTCGAAATTTTGATTTTGACTTCGAATTATACCGCGACTTTTGAAAATTTTTGAAAACAAATTGCATATCTCTTTGTATTTCGACATGTTCTTTCTTCAAATCAAATTAGAAAACTTGCGTTATTAAAAGTGCAAAAATCGACTTATTACCTAAAAACCTCTCCAAATGAAATATAGTGCAGTGGCACAAAATTTATCATTTTGGAAGTCTGGGGCAATTTTTCTAAAGAGTTTTTATAAATAATTCACTGAAATTTTAATTCTTCTTGCATATATGCTATTGAAAATGGAACGAATTGATCTATGGTTGGACGTTACACGCATAGAAAATATGGGTTTTCACACAAAATAGAGAGAAAATCGTCAGTATTTTACAAATAACAAAAGATTTACAATAACTCACTCGATTAAAAATAACATATTATGCCAAAGAATTTGTGTGGTTTGAGATAGGAGAGGATCATGTCGTACATTTTTTAAAAAATCGTGTTTCGTGTCACTCTGGTATAATAACTTTTTTGTCGTGCTGCCTGTTCAGATCAGGAGGTAAACAGTGCCAAATTAAATTTTAAATGATCTGTTAAAATCGTAAAACTTTTTTTTTTAAATTGGTACCGAAGAAGATGCATATTAAGCATGATGTGTTGATGTTTTAAATATTTAAATATAACCTAAAAAAGCGTTAGGCGGCTTAGCAATGAGTGAGGTTTTTTCCACATCCACAATAAAACCCAGCAAAAAAATCCTTACGAAATGATCCTTGCGAAGTGTATGTTTCTCTATTTTTAGAACTGTTGAGGTGGGAATTTGTTTTAATTTCTACACACTTCATATTTTTATTTTATTTTGCGCTCTTGATCATGCAAACTTCTGATTTGTAGCCCAACACACTACACACTAGGCCACGCGAACGAACATTAAGGGCTGTATTACACTTTTACCGTATGACCCGTCAATTCACAGATGAGAAAAATATGCTAAATGTTATATTTTATCACTCACTTTTAAACTCCCCTTAAATGACAACAAGTATTTTCATAGAAATTATTTTTTTTTTGAATTGAATTGCGTCCGTTTTTTTATATTTGCTTTAGTTTTGACCGTTTCCTCTTTTTCCCTCATTGTTTTTATTTATTGCATAAAAGTTCTCGCTTTCCGTAGACCGTAATCTATAATTAAATAAAAATATCATAGTACATTTGGTTGCTGTAGTTTTGGCCACCAGTGTTATGTATGTACAAAACATTTTAGATGTTTTCCATTTTTTTTATTTTTTGTTTCTATAGTACAACTTCTTATATTTTCATTATCTTCTATTGCTTTGACATGTTGATGTACATCAAAATGTCACAGAATCTGACAGTATTTCCTTCCGCATCAGTATTTCAATTCATGTGGATTTCTAAAGCATTGCGCCTAAGGGTATTTTTTATGCTTGTCGTCGTTTGCATTCATTGAATGTTTACGTGCGAGAGGCCCATCGAAGCTTTCTTTAGGTTTCTATGTAAATATTTAAGTGCACAGACGACTAGAATGCGTGGCGGTGTTGAGATATACGATATTGTGTCATAGTCATCATTGTCATAGCTGGCGTTATCAACATTTTGTGTTACATTAGCCCCTGGTAACGGACTGCACTAAACAAAATGCCTTTGGCTGTGGTCAGTTTGTGTTTGTTCAGTGACCTACTCTTGTTTTTTTGTCATTATTCAATTGCGCGTTTCTAGTTCTGTAGGTTGGTCAGCCATATTCATTCAATTGGTCCATTCAGTTAATCTGCTCCATTACAATAGCAACAACAATAACAGCAATAATAATTAATATGTGGTTTAATAAATTACAATGCACCGCAATTCAATTGACGGATTGATGACTATATGTGAATGAATGAATGGATTTGCAGACAAATGGTGAAATGTGATAGAAAAAAACTCAATAAATATAACAATTAATACAAGATATACATAGAATAAACAAATTTACATTCTTACGTATGAATCATTACTGTTTGGAAAAAGACATCGCAACTTGATATGCATACATCGTACATACATTAATTACTGTACTGAAATGTAAACATACCATAGCACTCGCCACCACACCCTGTTATAAACAAATTATTCATAAATAATTGATTGAAATCATTATTATTCCTATTTGACGCCAACAACTAACAATACGAACGAACATCATTATTTGGCAATAATAGCAGCTATTAATGAATGCGTGGTGTCAAACATTCGGCATTTCGATTATGATAAATTGTATGAATTTCAATTAGGGTTTCACTTTCATTTTCTATTTAATTCGTTATTTTATATGTTTTTGTTTTCTAATGCCATTGTGCTAATCAATTTTGAAAAAGAATGATCCATCTAATACACAATTTAAACATATAAGCACCCCGTTGATATAAGCATTCCCTGCTTATAAGCACTCCTAATTTTTCACTTTTTCTTTCACTTTGACTAAAAAAAGTTAGTTTATATGCAAAATAATAAAGGTGACAGTAAAATTTTGTGCAATGTGCGCAGTACAGTGGTTCAGAATCCTTTTTTTCCTGATCAAAATTCTGTAACTTTTCAACGGTTAAAAATATTTTCATAATTTTTGTTCAACAGGTAACACTTTTAGCCTTCCGGCGAATCAAAATCGATCAAATTCGGTCTAATAGTTGCAGAGGAATTCAAGGTCAAAATTAAACTAAGATGCATACCTAAATACACCTTTATACCCAAGACGTTTGTGGTGAAAAAGGTAGAACACGTGTATTTTTATGAATACTACCGAAATACGTCGAGCGACGTCAAATCATGAAAATCAATTTATTGTAAAGGAAAATTATTTGTTTCTACGAATCAAAAAAGCTTTAATATGTTTTAAACGCAAAGAGCGTTATTAATTTTATTCTGGTAGGTAGGTGTATATATGTACAAGGTGGCGCAAAAGCAATCCTCCTATCAGAAAATGCTATAAATTTTGCGATTGGCCCCTAATGTCAGTTCTGTTTTGACATTTGTGTACTAAACACATGCGAAATACACGTTAATAAACAATGTTACGCTACACTGTTCCAGAACGCGGAATATTGGTGACTATTTATCTAATCTCCCGTTTTGGCGATTTGCACTGGTCAGCAAGATCGCCTGATGTGACCGCTTTAGACTTCTTTTTGTGGGGATTTTTGAAGTCGCGGGTTTATGTCAACAAGCCTCAGACTCTTTCAGCTCTTAAAGACAATATCCGTCAAGAATGTGAGGACCTATCGCCGGAAGTTTTGGCCAAAGTGATAGAAAATGCCATAAAAAGGGCTCAAATGACAATAAACTGTGGCGACGGCTATTTATCTGACATCATATTCTCGACTTGATGTAAAAAAATTAAAAGACCAAATAAAAAAAATCTACAATAAGAATCAAAGTTTTTCATTTTGTTTTTTTAATGACAGCCAAAAAACATCGGAAGTTTACATTTGCGCCACCTTGTACATATGAGTACTTCACGTCATGAGTTAGGTATAGCTGAAAATATGTGTGTTTTTTATGTCTTCCTCTCTATTAAAAAATGTCCAACCAGGGCTTCGGAGTCGAGTAATTTTTGGTCAGACTCCAACTCTAGTCCAATTTTTTTTTCACCAATCTGACTCCGGAGTCGACTCCGAATATTTACTATTAGCTGGGTTTTTCGTTTTGTGTTCTTTAGGAAAAAATATTCATATAATGTCAATCAACGTTAAGTTCGTCTGTCCCGAACATTGTGTAATTTCCCCCGTAATATACCTTTAAGGGGTTATGGCCACTTATAGAGCACGAAAAAAACATTTTCCTTGATTTTTACAGTGTTTTATTTAACTTGCTTTTGTGTCCGTTTAGTTCAAAGCTAGTAACTCAGTTTCAGATGACAGTACATGAATATGAAACCAATATGGGTCCTTTTTTTCTTATAGCCCCCATATAGCGAAACCACCCAATTTCAGGTATTTTAAGGATTTTATCTTCATTTTCAACCCGAATTGGCTGAAACTTGGCATTTGGAATTTCCAATGGTACAGAAACTTCCCCACCAAAAATTATGGACAGAAGTCGAAATTTTGGTATAGCTCTTATATAACCGTACCACACGATTTCAGACATTTTAAAGTTTTTATCTGCATTTTCGGCCTAAATTGGCTATAATTTTGTTATGAGGTTCCAGTGGTCAAAAAAAATTAATTACTGAAAAGTTAAAAATAAAAAATAATTAAAAAAATTGAGTTACAATGTTTTATTTATAAATGCACTTAAAACTAGAAAATAACTTGATGATGGAATCTCTCAAATAAAACGCAATAAAAAATTGTAACAATATTAAACGATAAGCGTTTTATTTGAGAGATTCCATCAGGAAAACATTGTAACTTAATTTTTATAATTATTTTTTAAATGAAATCTATCAAACATTTTTAGAAGATTTTGTTTTCATCTGAAAGGTCGCACCTTGAGCTACTTTTGGAAATTTTTGTTGAAAAATATTGCACAGTGTTCTGAGAAATGGCCGCCTACTACAGCGGTGCCCACTACAGCTCGAAAACAAATAAACCGATCTGCATATGTTTTTGTGGGATCATTGAGAACCTAATAATATTGTCCTTAAGCGCAGCGGTATTAAAAAGCAATTAAAAAAATGGTGAACTGTAAAAGTACATATTTCGATTTTAACTAAAAAAATTGACAGTTTTTCGCCATAAATCCATTTTTTTTTTTTTTTTTGAAAAAAGTCTCTCGCTTATGGACAAGCTTTTTATGTGTATAATAATCCCACAAAAATATATGAAGATCAGATCATATGTTTTCAGCAGCCCATATACTATCAAATTTTGATGTCAATATTTGTAGTATTAAATTTTTCAAAATATGAATATGTGTGAATTTTATGGATTGAGGAAAATCAAACCAGTTTTGGTATTCAAAATTAAACCCAGTCAATCCAATGAATATGGTTTATTTTTAAAATTGTCAAAAAGCAATTTTGTTCGTGTATAAATAAAAAAATTTAAGTTCATTCATTTTTTGAGGAAAATTTGACAATTTCGGTTGCATTGAAGGCTGTTTGAATGCTTTGCTACACACTTAATAAGCACACACGTACAGAAGGAGTTCATCGGTTAGACAACCCAATTTGATAGTATATGCTTTCGAGCTATAGTGTGCACCGCTTTCAAAAATGCCATTTTGAGAAAACCCCGTTTAAAACTTCGATGGTACATATAAATCACAATGAATTTTCCCTTTCTTATGCTCATATCTCAGCCAATTTTCGTCCGATCGACTCGAAATTTTTAAGTAGTTTGAAAGTGCACATTTTATCTAGGGTATCCAAAACTGAAACCGGTTATCCGTTGTTGAGCTACAAAACGATAACTGTTTTCGCCAAGGACGTCATCTTCGATTAACCAAAAAACCGGTTATTTATGTCGATTTCAATTGTGTTGTGTCAATTTCATTCTTGAATGTAGACAAACTTAACTAACACAAGGCAAAGCTATAAATGTCAGGTACCTTTAAATTTGAAATATTATTGAACGATCTGGTTCACTACGCCGTTTCAATGGCCGAAATCGTTTGTATGGAAAAAACTATGTATACGTAATATCACATGGTAGTTTGTATGACGTTACTCATACGTTTTTGAACTAGTACATTGAACTAGGAACTAGATTGCCCAACTCTAGTATCTAAACATATTTGTGGTGACCAAGGATAACGAAAATCTGTGTAAAAATCTTAGAATAGGACTTTAAGCTTTATCTAAAAAAGAGCTGATGTAGAAAAATTGTTTCCGGATGTGAAAATAACTCGGCGATTTAAGTTAGAAACGGTAAAGAAATATAATGAATCAAAAGTCGTGTTGAACAATTTAATGATCAACGCCACCCACTGTAGAAATCTCCCAATACTTGGTCTTCTCTCTCGTTACAAATACCGTTATGTCACTCTTCGTGTCCTCAGAGTAACTACGTATGTACGAATATGTATGCATCAACAATATTTGTCTCTACTGGAAAAATATAAAACTTTAAGTTACTACCCTTTTTATAGAACAGGTACGATATAATTAATCCCAAAGTACTGTTATTTTGAACCAGGCACTTCAAGGATTTTTGTGCTGCATTAAAACTAACTATACAATTGTTACTTTATTCGTTAATAAATCCACTTTAAATATTTAACGATTTTCTCGATCCCACTATATTTAGTTCAAAATAATTTGAACAATTTTATTTTTATATCGTGCAATGTGTATAAAAAATAAAACGAAATTCTTTCGAAATTAAATAATAGCAGTCGGCATGCTACATTCATACATATACAGTCGAAATCGCTTATAATGTCGTCGTTTATAACGTCAAATCGCTTATAACGACGAAATCCCAAAGTCCCGAATTTCTGCCCTTTATATTCCACACAAATAAATATCGCTTATAACGTCATCGCTTATAACGACATACCGGTTGTAACGTCGTGTTTTTGTGAAATGTTTGAATTTTGATATCGGATACAACATCGAACAATACAAAGAAAAATTTTTCTCTAAATATTTTGTTGTATCCCAGATAGCATTTGGAAGACTGTTTTTTCAAAAATCACATTGCGGAGTCCTTTTGGTGATCAAAAACTGATTAAGTCGCTTGTATGATCAGAAAGGGACTCGAAAGTGACTCCCTGTAATGATTAAAAAAGTACAATTTGTAATACAACATCAAATGTGTAGCAATCACAAATAAATCATTGATGTGTTTAAAATGTGACCATTTTTTTTTTATTTATTGTCACATATTAATCATCTGGAAGATTGAAAAATGCTTAATCAAAAAAGGGTCATGCAGGTGTTGGAAAAGTGATTATAATTATGTATCTCCTGATCATATTTTGAACTGTTAGGTGATTAAAATCTGATTGTTTTGTTTTATTTTGTTTGGTTGTAAATAATTCTCATATACACTTTCTACAAAACTTTGATATAAATGTAACGTATAATATTAAAGCAATGGTGGGCAAATTGCGAGAGACTCATGTATTTTTTACACTTTTGTGTATGAAGCCGAGCATTTCTGCCCAACAGTGTATTAAAGGTACAGACAAACACAACACAACAGGTTTTGCCAAGTGAAATGAAGAAGCAGTATACTAACCACCGAGCAACATAAAGGATAATTAAAAGACATAACAAAGCAGAAAAGACTATAAAACAAAGAAAAGGAACAAAGAAGAATAAAAAGAAAATTTTTTAATTTATTTCGTCTAACAAAAAGACTCATAAATGACTCCCTAAAGACTCATAAATGATTAAAAACATGACTCTAAAAAGACTGGAAAAAGGGTTCCAAATTAATCAACAAAACACCAATAAATTATTGAAATTCGACTCGAAAAAGACTTTATATACCATCAGAAAATGGGCAAAAATGACTCGAACCTAATGCAGAGGAAGACTCATTTGTGATTTGTTTAGAAGAGTCGCCTGAGGTTACGTTTTCCTCCCGACAAAGGAGTCATTTATGATCAGAAAATGAGCTCATATTCCAGCTTTTTAATCGTGCAGTCGGATCAAAAAAGACTCGAATTAAAAATTTCAAAAAATGCTGGCTGGGATGCTATTTTTTCAAACTCAAACAACAGGAAAATACTAAACATATGCACAACATGTTCGAAGGTGGGATTGGACAACTGAATTACGACATACGTGTAGGCGATCTCAAGTCAATTAAGCTTGAATTTTTGCCACCCAATGACACATATGTTTTACAACCTATGGACCAAGGTGTAATAAAATCATTAAAATCGCATTGCCGGAAACCATTAGTGCCAGAGGCGTGTTTAGCTGTAGAAATTATTCACAAATGTATTTACTCACAAGATGTTGCGAGCAGAGAATGTGTTTTAGAAACCCTTTCCAAACTCAGATCTGCGTTAAATTTAAAACTTATGTTGGAACTCAAAAGCCCGAACTAAAATAACAGACCATTTTATACACAACCGTATCCTATATTAACGTAATATATCTGCTGCAGAATTAATTTAATAACGTTATTTTTATTATTTTGTTTTAAGACATTTGAATTGAATTTTATATTTACTCAATAAAACAACGTATTTATACCCAAAAGTCACTATACATAATATAATTTCACCTCTTTTATAAATATCGTTTATAACGACTATCGCTTATAGCGTCCGATTTTGGTCAGTCCCTTGACCGACGTTATAAGCGATTTCGACTGTATTTGTATGTATGTTCATACTTATTTCGTTTCGTTAATTGCATTGATTGCTGGCCAACCTACGCTACCACATTCATTCACAACAACTAATTGTTGTTTATCGCGCTGGATGATGCGCTTTTTGTGGATGAAGTAATTTGCGGCATTATAAGCTTTAAAAAATGATAAGCTTATCATGTACGGCAAAAAAAAATTCAATTATTTAAAAAAATTGTATTTAAGAAAGGGGGCTGTTACGAATTAGCAATATACAAAAATATTATTTCATCAATCATACGTTCCAATATATACATTAGTAGTCCATCCATCAATAATTGCATAGAAGCAAAAATAATGCAAAGCCATTTTCGACAGCAATATAAACAAAACAAAAAAAATTAAATAAGTAACACTGTGTGTGTACGTACATCCAGTTTCAGTTGCAAACAACATATTTGTTTATTTAGATTTTAAACATTTTAGCGTTGAGATATTTTCAATGTTAAATCATAAAAGAATGTTCAATGGTAGAATGACAAAATGCGTTGTTTTAATGATTAAAAATTTTATATATTTTAGATATGTATATACACAAAAAGCATCGATATAGCCGGGGGGCCTGGCCCCCGGTTTGTGAATATTTTTTAAGCAATTTTTTGTATGTTTTATTCGCAAAAATTCAATTTTTGTACGATTGAAAAATGCAAATAATAGGATCTGCCCGTAAAATCAAAAACATCGGAGTTTTCTTCATAATCAACATCTTATGCGAGATATGTTGAAATCTTCTGAATAAAAAGAATAAATCGACGAACAGGTGGTATGTGTCAATCTTTTTTCGTGGGTCCTCTCCAGAAACACACGAAACCGAAACCGCAGCGTGAAGATTTGGTCAATTGTTTATTATTTACCAGGTCTAAAAACCGCATTGATATGACCTGATTATTTTATTGACCATGGGTTTTAGACGTTCATACAATACTCCCTACAGAATTTTATATGAAATATGTAGGAGACTTATGCCTCTGTAATTGGCACAAACCGGAATGTCTCCTTTCTTGTGTATGGGAAATAGTAAGCTGAGGTTACAATCGTTGGGTATGCTTTATTCCTTCCAAATTTCGCTAATTAACTGATGCATACTCCTTATCAGTATTTCGTCACCAGCCTTGAACAGTTCGGCAGCCCATGCTACTTTATTATTTTTCTGCCAATTAATTGCTGCCATGGCCTCACTTTGACTAGGTCCTAGAGTTGTATAGTTCATGAACGAACTAGTTCAATTGAACGATTCATTGAATAGAGCGTATGAACTAGATCAGTCAATATAGTTCATTATAGTTCACTGAACTATAATCAGTCGGCGACCGTACGATCAACGAACGAACGATTCACAATCTAGTTCAACATGTCGTTCACATATGCATAAAGTTACGCCGTCGTCAGTATTAAGTGATGCCTTCGTAATAAGTTTGTCTACGTTTTGGATCAAGGTACAATGAATAGCTGTTCGAAAGTGAAGATTTCTTCAAAAACACAACAAATTCCACATATTCCCATATTGAATGTGCCTTGTTCTGGATAGAAAAAATAAACACACACGCACAAAGCTTTTTCGCTTTGACAGTTTCTACACACACACAACATAAGATTTTTGCTATTGTTTGTTTCTATTTGGTGTATGTATGCGTTTGATTGAACGATTATGATCCGAATGATTGAACTGGATAGTGAACTATGAACTAGATTACTGAACTAGTTCAGTTAAAAGAGCTGAACTATTGAACAAGATCTTTCAAATGAACTAGATTGTACAACTCTACTAGGTCCTAGACATTCAACACTGTTGTTTGCAATTGGTTCTGCGGTATCTTCATCGCCGCCCCTATTCGATACTAACAGCTTCAGGAAATGTTCCTACCGGAACCTCACTACGCCATCTATGCAGGAGAATGTGCCTGCACCATACCCTTCAGTCTCGTGTTTTACACTCTGGGAAAATCTTCGGACTTCATTTTTACTCTTGTAAATTTTTTTTTCTCACGCCCACCTTTCTCCTGCTCTTTCGTTTCGTTTCGTTTCGTTTTTTTTTTTTTTTTTTTTTTTTTTGAAAATACGCTTCTCCTCCCTCCACTTCTACAGATATTTTCATTGGCGCTTGGTATTGCTACTGACTGCAGACTTGCCCTGTATGTCGCGTTCTTCTCTTCAGTTTCTGGTTTTTTCATCTGGGGACATCCACGTGGCCTTGTGTATGTCGAGGCAATGGAACCATGTGCTGCACAAAATCGGTCAGCCTCATTTCGGCGTTGATTTTACCTCATGAAGGCTGAACTTTCCAACCGTGGGGCCAAAGATATTTTTCACAATTTCTCCCAATTTTACCATTAAAATCCCCTAGACCAATCTTTACGATAATATTAGCTTTGTACATACCAAGTACACGAGTGATGTTTTGTCCCAAGGCCTGAATCGAAGCGGGGTTGTTCGCATACACTTTAGACTTTAGATATCCTTACAGGAAAAAGTCTAACGGTATATCACACGATCTTATTGGACAATCGACCGTCCCAAAACCTGAAATTGTCTGCTCATCGAAGTGTTTTCTTAATAAATCCATTGATTGATGCCATGTGTGGAAGTAGCGTCGTCTTGTTGAAACCAAAGTGTAGCCGAGATCACGAGCTTTTAGGTTACGTTCTAACAACATCATTATACCCTATACCACAATGTGGAAAAGGGTATAATAAGTTTGTTTTCCCAAAAATTCATGTAACGCCGCGAAATATTCGTCGTAGACCCCTCATGTGGTATACCAAACTTCATATCTCGACGAGATAAAGCGATTTAGCGATGTGTGTCCGTCCGTCCGTCCGTCCGTCTGTCCGTCCATTAAAAATTGTAATCAAGCTAGAGGCCGCAATTATGGACCGATTGTCACGAAATTTAGTATGGAGGTCGGGTTTGGACCAGAATAGAACTGATTAGTTTTTGGCGATGATCGTGAAATGTTAAAGGGATGAAATGGACCAAAAACAAAATTTTTGCTCGATTTTGTAGCCGCTCTGTAGGTCGCAATAATAGTCCGATCGGCGCGAAATTTTAAACGTAGTTTTGGTTTGAGATGAAGAAGTAGCGTGCAAGTCAACGGTATGATCGGATAATATTTAGCGGGTTAAATTGATCAAAACTTTTGTGTGAAAATTGGTAAAATTTCTAATGCACATCTTATAACAGCTAGCCCGGAAAGCTAGTGCACAGGGATAGTGGTATAGGGTATCACATGGTCGGCCCCGTCCGACTATAGTCTGTTCTTACTTGTTTTTGAATAAATATGGGCTGATGATTCTACCAGCGGAAAAACCACACAAGACCGTTGTTTTTTTCTGGATGAAGTAACATCTCTTGAATCTCTTTAGGTTGCTCTTAACCCAAATAGGCTACTTTCCTTGTTTACATACCCATTAAGCCAGAAATGGGGCTCATCGCCCTTGAATTTTCGTAATAAAGTTAAACGATTTTAAAACATTGTTCAGTCGTAAGTCTTTCCACGATGCAATAATGCCAAACAATACTAAACAAAAATAACATGGCTGCACGACAAGACTCGCACGTGATCAGTCAAAAAATGCTATTGAAAAAAGTACCTCTAGTTCAGGAGGAGGCATTGTGACTCACAAGAGAGCCCATGTGCTCTAAGTGAGCGTAAATTTGTTATCGCTCACAGCCTGTGTAGATGCTAACACGTTGTGAACAACAACAAATTTACGCTCATTGAGAGCACAAGGGAGACCCAAAAATGTTCTCTGCCTCACTCTGCTCTAGTTCAAGGCTTCTCAAAGGGCGCACTTCTCCTGTCGGTGTGTGTCAATTTGCTCACTAACACAATTGAAAAGGAGAGCTTTTGTTTTTGAAATGAAAATTTTCAATACACACATTTTTTCCATTACACAAGACAACCCATCAAACCAACATTACTCGAACAAAACATCATATTTGAATTATAAATCCTTGTGTAGCCACTGGACAAACGAAACTTGATTCTCTTGAAAATAACATGATGAAATTATAAGGTGGCGTAAAACTGCCAGCTGATTGGTTTCAATCTGTCAAATATTTTGTTATTGTGAATAAACTGTATGAAAACGTAAACAAACATTTTGACATATTGAAGAATTTTCGGCCAAAATAGAGTTGTTGTTGTGCTACTTACGTGACCTGTTAAATAGATCTTGGAAAATAATAAATGTGTGTGCTAATTATTAGCTTATCCGTGTAATTGTAGAATGTATTTATACGAATTGTTTTTCGTAAATTTTATAAAATCAGACTGAATGGTATGTTGGGAAACTATCAAAATGTTTGTGTGTGAGCAGGCCTACTCTAGTTCAGTGTTAATCACCACTGGGCTCGCGAGCCGTGTCTGTGTGAACACACACAATCTCAATTGTGGTGAGTTTGAACGTTACTCTCACCACGGATCATCTTCTTTGTTTTAGCAATGAATTAACGCACACGATGTTTATCTAGAGAGGGATAGATAATCTCGTGTGTGTGCCCAACACAAACGCAACGGTTGAATTTGTTGTTGCTGGTGAACACTGCTCTAGTTGGATCACCTGTTATTACTTGGTTTTCTCATAGCAAGTGGCTTTTTATAGGGGTTGGTTGCTAGTCCGACGTGCAACCCAAGTTTTTATCTATCTTATGAATAAACGCTTTGGATTTATATTATAAAAAAGAACAAAATTAAATTTTTAAACAAAACTATAATTTCAAAGTGGTTTTTACGTAATTTTTCCATATTTAAATGAAATAAAGGAAAAAGGAGAAAGAAAAAAAATATAATTTCAAAGTGGTTTTTATGTAAGTTTTTCCATATTTAAATGGACGTTATTTTGGTCCTGCTACAATTTTTGAGAAAAAAAGTATATGTATATAGTATATATTTATCATAAGAAACATACATCATCTGATCTGATGGGGGTTCCCCAATTGTTGAGTAGTATATTGATTTCAAAAACTTGAAGATATTATTTTTTTCTATCACTTTTATGGACAAACAAACATTAAGATAGGTCATCAGATAAGCTTAGCATGAAATGTGTTTAAAATTAAAATATTGATGCTTACTTCACTTTTTGTTTTTTATTATTTTTGTTTTGTTCTTTTCTCCTAATATTTTCTGATTGAGTATATTACCATCGGCTTACTCACTGGCCAATCCTGTTGTTTATTTAACCGAATCACGAATCAATAAATTTATTATCTTTCTTTTTTAATTTTTGGTCGTTTGCGTAATAATGATGTTCTTCCCACGCCGCAAATCTTTGTATGTACATAATAATAATATTCTATTAGCGGGAAAAATCGAACATACAATACGAAAAAAAAACAGTAGCTGTTTAGCAATGTGTTTGTGCATTCAGCAGCTGGCTTGCTTTGTTTTCGGTAAGATAATTAGGATTTGTTTTTGTAAATTTACGCTAACGAGAGCAGGTTTCCTTCTAGATGACCTTGACTTGGTTATTAGTAATATACGATGGACTTGACTTTGCTTTACTTTCAGTTTTTGAGAACATGAGGCACAAGTGTAAAACAAAAATATTAAAAATGTGATAAAAACTTATGGCGCTAACAAAAATATGCTATTTCCTTGATTAGATGATCCTATTAGGGGATGAGAAGCGATTTCGATAACTAAT
Organism: Musca autumnalis; assembly: GCF_047663935.1. Taxonomy (NCBI): domain Eukaryota; kingdom Metazoa; phylum Arthropoda; class Insecta; order Diptera; family Muscidae; genus Musca; species Musca autumnalis. The sequence continues at coordinate 57,773,831 of NW_027411866.1, forward strand.
TGCGTAATTTGTGTTGGAGTATCCTGAAACTGTATGTTTTGATTGCAGCTTTCTCAGGTGCCGCGCAACATGCATGTAACCTTATACAGTCGGACCTCGATTATCCGTGATGGTCGGGACCGGAGGCATTACGGATAATCGATTTTCACGGATAATGGAGGCAATGTTTTTATGCAGTTTTTCAACATATTTTTAAGTAAAAATGGCATAGTATAGTACAATAATATAGAGTCAGTAATTTTGTTATAATTCTAGAGGCAATCTACAAAATTTTAGAAGGATACATAATACCATCATCAGATTCATCTGAATTGACTTTGCCCTATGGTTTTTGTGATACCATTAATATAAAAATTGTGTGATATGGGAGAATTTCCAGTTTTCTTTTGTTTACCTCTTGTTTGCTTAATCAAATTTATTGAAAAGTGTGCTTTTACTCCCGGATAATAAAGTTTATAACGAAAAATATAGGAAATGGAAAAAAGACCAACATTTATTTTCTATCCCGGATAATGGAGGTTACCGGATAATCGATTCACGGATAATCGAGGTTCAACTGTACTACATATATTCCAGGATCATGTTAACCGTTGCAAAGGTAATTAGGCGTATGACAAAGTTGACCCGATGATGGCTTTATTTTTCTCACAATTTTATCAAAAGACGTGAAAAACATTTTTAAAAAACGACGAAATAAAAGTTTTTTTCTGAATTATGTTTTCTATTTCAATAACTCAAAATTTAATGATTTGGTTTATGCTGCTTTCTCCAAAAATTTCCATAATTTATAAAAAATAATTTATAAAAAATTAGTGTTTCCTATTGTACCTTTTTCCTCTACTACTCTGATAAGTAACTCAGCAAAACTAATTGGAAGTGGTACAATGTAGAGTTATGATTTCACCACACCTTTCGATGCAGTCCACACGGAGTAATAGAAAATGCACCTTGTACGTTACATTTTATAAGCGCTGGTTTAAAGATCCCTATAAGCAAGCCAAAGACAAAAGAAGAAAAATTTGACAATTTAAGCAAACATATTTTGTGGTAAAATTAAATTTGAATTTTGAAATGAAATAGAAAATTAGAAATATTTTGAAAAAAGAGAAATTATTTTAATCAATCTAAAAACAAAGTTTGTAGAATATTTTTTAACCTTAAAAGCTTTGCTGGTGGTTTGTAGATAATAAGGGGGAGAGTATTCCATGGACCTATAGTCCCGATGAAAAATTGCCATTCAGATACTAAACTTCGTCTTGAGCAAATCGAAGCATATTAAATAAATAAAGTGACTTCTGTTTATAAATTATTTTATGTAGAAATAACAAGGCTTTAAGGTTGAGTAGTGTTTTAAAATTAAATCCATACAGAGAACTGCAGGGTAAGTTTTTCTGAGACCATATACATATCGAATTATGATATTAAATGCCATATTTAATCTACGTCGGCTCAGCGAATCACAGTGAGCAAAAATTTCGAAGTTGCTAAAATATATCTTCTATTGGAAGGGGCAGATGAGCGTGTAAGATACAATGTGCGCAGTTTTCAATATATTTCTCCAACTGTTGAAAACAACTCCCAAATTCTTTTCGCTGAAAACTAAGGATATCTTTTCATTGTTAACAATTATTTGGACACCTTCCCAAGTGATATTTTTATTTATAAGGCATTTCGATTTAACAGGATTTATAAAAAAACCATTTGCTGTGGTCCACTCATATACATACACGATGTAGGTCATCATTAATTGATATTACTTAAAGAGCTACTAAGTATAACTGCACATCATCTGCAAGCATATGCACTTAGCTATATATAAATTGAGAAGGAAGGGAGGTCGTTAACATAAATACAGAACAAAAGTGTACCCAATATTGACCCTTGAGGTACACCTTTATCGTGTATCTGATTTAAAACTTTAGTTGTTGTGTTCGACACTGACGAAAGTTTTTGAGTGATCAAGTAGAACAAGGAATACAGCCTTGTTGTCATCGATGTAACACCCAAATTCCTCAGAAACTTCAATAAGAGCTGTAATTCAGCTATGGTTAGCACGGAACCAGACGGCATATTTGTTAACAACGATTCCCTGTCTTTTTTATCACAAAATAAAACGAATTAGTCCCAGAAATTTTGGATATTTTGCATATCGAGAAAATTGTGACATATTTTTAATATTTGCATAAAATGACCATATGCAAAACCATATGCAAAAATATATACAAGGATTTGTGGTCTAAATATCCTACCGAAATGGCTGACATTTGGTATTAAACTTTACTTCTGAAATTTGTCCGCATAGGTGCACGTCTTCATTTAGCCCCCATAGGACAGTACCTCCCGATTTTCGGTATTTTGAAGGTTGGGACTACAACCCACCGAAATGACTAAAATTTGGCTATTAGTCTTCGTTGGGGGTATACAACTTTAAACCTGCAATTTGTCGGTATAGGTTCACGTCTTCATATATCCCCCATAGAACGGTACCTCCGGATTTCTGGTATTTTGAAGGTTGTGGCCTCAATATCCCTCCGAAATGGCTGAAATTTGGTATTAAGTCTTCCGTGGGGATATACGACTTTCCACCTGAAATTTCTCGATGTAGGTCCACGTCTTCATATAGCCCCCATAGAACGGTACCTCCTGATTTCGGGTATTTTGAAGGTTGTGGCCTCAATATCCCGCCGAAATGTCTGAAATGTGGTATTAAGTCTTTCTTGGAGGTAAAAAACTTTCCACCTAAAATTTGTCGGTTTAGGTTCAGGCCTCCATATAGCCCCCATAGAACGACACGGTGCTCTTGAATCAAATTTAAATGGAAGGTGCTTAAACCTAGGAAGTTTTTGCGGATTCTAAAACTATAATGTCCATAGATGAGAAAAATCAATAACCAAAAAATCGCAGGAGCGCTTTTTAAATAAATCGCGATTCAAGTTGAAATTTTTAGGGGTTGTTTAGGTTTTCACGATTTTGCTTAGAAAAAAAATCCTATCAAAATGAGACTGAAGCTATGAAAATGTTGTAGCTATGAACATTCTCTACAAGATTGACCTTTACGGTATTTTCGTAGGTTTTACCATTTTTGAGGTATTGAAGTTCAAATTGGGACAATGCACTGACAGTATCGCCGCCCTTATAAAACAATGTCATGAAGGGTGCGCCTTAACTAACTTTTAATGAAAACCGCTTACACAGGGGAAGTTTTTGTGAAACAACAATTTTCTTAGATGAGAAAAATCCAAAAACAAGAAAAAAATCGATGTAGGGATTTTTAAATAAATCGCGGTCAAAATTCACATTTTCAGGTGTTTTTTAGGTTTTCACGATTTTGCTTGGAAACCGCAAGTCCAAAAAAAAGCGCTCCGGCGATTTTTTGTTTTTTGATTTTTCTCATCTATGAACATTAGAATCCGCAAAAACTTCCCAGGTGTAAGCACCTTCTATTTAAATTTGATTCAAGAGCACCGTGACGATACCTCCCGATTTTATTGACTTGTCCGAATACAATTTTAAACAGAAAAATTGTACACCCAAATATTTTTGTACCTACTATTGAAATATTGGTTGCATAAGAAAATATGTAAAATGCATACATTTTGCATATGCACATATTATTTTTTGCATATACAAAATTTATGCATTTTGCATATGTCATATGTTTCGATTGCAATTTAATCAGAAACCAAAAATATGCCCAGTCCCAAAATTTGACATGAATCGGACCGAAAATAGGGCTTGAATAAAATTCCGCTGTCTACTGATTATGTAAATTTTCTCAAACACCCTTGAGAGATACTGCAATTGGCCGGTATTCGTTATTAGATTTTAGTACGGGAATAAACATTGCATGCTTCACATAGTTGGATATGTGCTCGAGGTTAGCATGCTATTATAAAGGTGATATAAGGCAATAGACTAGGGAGTATAATCCGAATAAATTTCGGATCAGTTTTGTCAGGATCAATAGCATTTAATTTAATATTTGTGAAATAATTCTGTGCTTCTATAGCCTTCACGTATGATTTAGTCTACTATAATCTCAGAGATCATCCGCATTTGCATGGCAAAGATTAAATGCCTTGGATTTACCAACACCTGTGTATATCACTGATTATTTTCCATCTGCGAACGAACATATAGTTCCGGTTTTCTATAACGTTTCCACCTTTCATATTCACTATTCCTGTTGTTGATATAGAATTTTATAGCGGAATTAAACCACGGATTTGCATTTGATGAGAGTGTTTTTATTTTGGTGTGCACTGTTGCATCATATAGAAAAAAAATCGATCTCAAAGAAAACCAGTAAGGAAAGGATCAAAGTCGGGCGGGGCCGACTATATGATACCCTACACCACTGTGAATAGGTAAAATATATGTATATGGGAGCTAAATCCAAATGTGAACAGATTACGATATAATTTGGCACATATATTTCTAGACCAAACACCGTCACACATTCCAAATTTCATCAAAATTAGACATACATAGCGTCTTTGGTGCATCAAATACCTTAAATCGGGCGAAAATATATATGGGAGCTATATCCAAATCCGAACCGATTTCGATAAAATTTGGCACACTTATAACGTTTTTGGTGCACCATATACCAAAACTCGTCCAAAAATATATATGGGAGCTATATCCAAATCTGAACCGATTTTGATATTATAAATCAACTCAGAAAGTGATTCTATACATATCCCTAGAAGGAACTATGGGTCTATCTCTTTTCCTTAGGCATGTTACATAAAAATTCACTAACACATAATACCCTTATAACAGGGTGGTGTAGGGTATAATGAAGTTGTTCATCAACAGAGCTAATTCAATCTCGTTCCAATTAATTTGGCAAATTTGATCTTCTAACTCAATATAATTCAAATGTAGTCACGATATGAAAAAGTTTGTTTAATTACAGGCGTGTAAAAATTAAAGATTAGAAAACAAGATGCCGAAATCTGATTATACAGTTGAACTTTAGAGAGATTGCTGTCGAGAAGTGTGTAGGATTATGCATATTACACTGTGCTACAGTGAAAATTTGCAGGGGTTCTGATGCATAAATTCGGTATTGTGGGAGTCCATGGAAGACGAAAATAGCTTTGGTTTCTTTGGGTCACTTCGTTTTTTGATTTTATAACGGTAAATGTAGCGAAAAAAGGAATTTCTTGGATTTTTTTCCACAATAGAAATTTATAGCTTATTTTTTATTTAAAAGGTGAAAATCATGGCTTTCGAAAAAGCCATAATTTTTAAAAATCGGGTAAAAAATGGTTGAGTGATAGTGATTTAAGTGTGACAAAAACGCATTATAAAACAGGAAAAATATTTTCCTGGTGCTCTAGGCTGCGTAGAAGACACCAAACTGCGCTATTTAATTTCATCAAGAAGGAAATTTAGTTAGCTGTACAATAAAATCGGTTGAAAAGTGCGTAAGTTATGGCATTTTTTTGTTTTAACTTTTTGGGCTTTCCTTTATAAAAGTTGGTAGCTTGGTGCGTATGATTGTAGTTTGAATTTGTCTAGTTAACAATTACGCACAAGGTACCAATCTTTTATAAGGGAAAAACCAAAAAGTTAACACAGTAAAGATGGCATAACTCACGCATTTTTCAGCCGATTTCATTGGTTTTCCCCATTTTGTAAAGCTAACTAAATTTTCTCCTTGATAAAAGTAAATAATTTCTCAGTTTGGTGTCTTCTACGCAGCCTAGAGCACGAGGAAAAGCATTTTCCTGTTTTTAATGCGTTTTTGTCACACTTAAATCACTATAACTTAACTGTAATTAAACAAACTTGGCTTTTTCGAAAGCCATGATTTTCACCTTTTAAATAAAAAATAAGCTGTAAATTTCCATTGTGGAAAAAAGAAGTTATGTCCGTTTAAAATTGAAAATCCAAGAAACCCCGTTTTTCACTACATTTACCGTTATAAAATCAAAAAACGAAGTGACCCAAAGAAACCAAAGGTATTTTCGTCTTCCATGGACTCCGACAATACCGAATTTATGCATCAGAACCCCTGCAAAAAAATTTTGTCCACTTTTGTATCACAGTGTTATTAATTAACGACGAATCAACCAAAACATTTGAATTTAAATCTTCCGTTATTATTGCATCGTTGTAACCCATCGTAACATTTGAAGAGATATTATTGAGTCGATATACACAACCAATTAATATTTTCTTGTTATTTGATTTGTATTCAATAAAGAATAATTATTCGATCTGGTCTCCAGGTTTGGACTTTAATCATAATTTTGCCTTTAATGCATTTTTGTCAAAAATTCCAAACCCACCCCCACGACGTTCTCTATCTGGTTTCTGAAATGTATATTAAATCAATAACCCTTCTCTTTAATTGTATAAGATTCTTAACATGTTTTGGGTAATATCTGTGGAGAAGTAGAGAAACAGGACCGCAGCGACGCATACGAATACATGTTGAAAATGATAAATTAAATTAAAGAAATCAGCAGTGATAACATGGGAAAAATATACAAAATATTTAAAAGGATACATTTAAATAGAATGAAAATAATTAGTTCAGTCAAAATAGACATTGAAATTCCCACAAAGCTGAATTTTGGTGGAGAGATAGGGTCTGTCATTAGAAGTAATGTCCTAAAAGTCCACATTAATTCCATGTGTGGATTTTTTCTTGAAAACGGTGGGTCTAATCAAAAATTGACTAGAGCAAATATTGTAGACTGAAAAATTCTCTGTCATTATAAGTAATGTCCTAAAAGTCCACATTAATCCCATGTGTGGATTTTTTTTTTTTTGAAAACGGTGGGTCTAATCAAAAATTGACTAGAGCAAATATTGTAGACTGAAAAATTCTCTTTGGTTTTATAATTTATATGCACTTATAAGGCAAATACCCACATATTATGATACATTTTATGCAAAAATATCCCATTTATCCCACATGTGTATTCGAAAGCCCAAAGGAAACGACAGCAATGAAAATTCTCCGATTTTCTTTTAATTTTTGTCAAAATATAGGGTTTGTTGCGCTGATTACGGAAAGCCCAGATTTAAAACCGGGTTAGACCCGGTTCTACTGAAACGATTACTGCAAAGTGGGTATCGTTTGAAAGCTTATAGAAATACCTAACACATGGCGTTCTTATTTCAACCGGCCAGCCTCATGATGTTCTTACGCGGCTTACTTCTTCACATGTGTAGTTTGACACCTGTATCACAATATCTCAAGAATGGAAAGATCATTCTTGTACACAATTTTTAAGCCCACATCTTTTGTTTCTGATAGTTCTTACCGTTTTTGAGAAGAATAAAAGAAAACCTGAATAAGGCCTCCAAATGACCTTTGACGTTGAATAACTTCGTTTGCACATATGGGTTCGATAGGGACTTTTAGGACGTTACTTCTAATGGCAAACCCTAGTTTTCCACCCAAATTCAGCTTTGGGCATTTTTGCTATTTCCTCTAGAATTTGATCTTGTGTACCGCTACGTTCAATAAATCTTTGGTGATAAACACATATTGGTTCGTTGCAGATAAGGCATTTGTTAGTATAAACGAGCCCACGATATGAATACGCCCTTTTTACGATCTTTTAAACTGATAGTTCCTGTTGGATAGGTTCTCCTTGATAGAGTATGGTTTATTTATGATTTATTATAGAGTCCAATGTTAGCTTATTATTGTTGAGTTTCTTGTAAGCGCCTAGAGAATTCAGAAAGAAGTTCTTGCCGTAGTGCGATATGAATTTTACAAGAATAACGCTGTCTGGCGAGTAGGCCAGATTTCGTTCTTGGTATGGGTATATTTGTGGATCAGCATATATTACACTGGTTAACAAAATTAAAAATGTTAGATGTTGCATCCGATTTTTATGTGTTTCTAACTGGAATCGGCGAGTTATCCCGAATCCGGTCGCGGTATTCTCTATCAGATATAGCTCTTTTCGATATTCTCGGATACAAACATATATTTTTGGGTGGGTTTTTTCGATACGAAGATATAAATGAACGAACAGTACGTTCGAGGAGGTATTGTTTACAATAATTATGTTGAATATATATAAACAAATATAGAAGACATACAACGGCCCTTGTAAAAATATCGAGCGCACAGCATTTCCTTATTATATTCGTGTCAAAAACCCCACAAAAAAATTTGTATCCGAGAATAATGAAATTCTAGGTAAAAGTTGTAAAAAACTATTTTGAGCTATATCTCAAAACCAAGAGCTGATGAAGAAAAACCTCTACCGGATTTGAAAATAACTCGCCTATTTCAGTTAGAAACACAAAAAAATCGACTGAAACAAAAGTCGTGTTGACCAGTGTTATTAAAGATTTTAGGCAGGGGATTTTCACCTCCATTGTAGGGAATTCAATTTACCCGTATTTCACAAGATACGTGTGCGTTTTCTTGCCTTACATTTGAGGCGCTCAGCGCCAAAACGGCCTAACCCACATAGAAATGGTACTGAGAAAAACGAAGTTGAAAGAAAACAAGTTTTTAAAATATTTTTATAATTTTTTTATTAATCATAAATACATATTAGTTGTAATATTTGTTTTAGGTTAATCATTAGGTATTAGTTTACATAGATAAAGACTGTTTTAATCAGTTAATAAAAAAATTGAAGTGGCTTAAGCCGTTTTGGCATCCATTAAAAAAAATATATTGATAGGAACTGAGGGTTAGGCCATTTTGTCTCCATTTATTAAAACAAAAGTTATGCAGATGAATAATAAAAATAACTGTGAGCGTTTTAATTGATACATATTAATAAAAATTATTGGTCTTCTTCCTGGATATCTTCATCTTCGGCTCTCGAATTTGTTTTTATATTATTATAAAATGTGAATCACTCTTTGAGTTTCTGTAAATCCTTAAACTTTGCAGCTTTAATGAATCTTCCTTCCGGATAAAGCGGTTCCAATTCAAAATTTACGTACTTGCTGGAGTTCCTTTTTGAAATATTAACTTCTTGAAATAAAACATGAATTATAAATGGCTTCGCATTTTGGAATCGTAGGCACTGAATCTTAAGCCATACAATTTTTGAAGTCTTGTCTTCGGAGATTTTTCTGTTTGATACTAGTTTCTCAATTGAATATGTGCTTTTTATTTCATCTGTCGTCATCTTTACCAAGTGACATGGTTCCCTTTTTGCCGTGAGGATTACACGATTCCAAATCATCAGGCGTATAATATTATATTTTTTTCCTTTTCAATGAGACCAAAATCTTGATCGCATGGTAGGCATGAATGGCCAGACACTAAAAATTTGTGGTCTATCCGTTCCACACAGAAGGCCGAATTATTGGCCATGTATATGCAAATAATGTTCATTCTTATCTTATGGTTTTGGCCACCACATTGATCGCGATACATTATTAACTTTTTACATTCTACATTGACGCCAGGGCGTAAGTCAACTTTATTACATAACATTTGGTTTTTACTTACATACTCTTCTCAAAAATTTATTTTTATATTATTTTTCAAATATACTCCTGCATGGCATGTAGAATAACATAGGGTTAACCTATGCAATAGTATATATTACAAAAGGTTCCGGTTCGTCCAGCATAGTCAGTTTGATTTTTTTTAAAATGTGTCTTTATGTACTTGCTTTCCACCGCCGCAGTTTATTATGTCGCTTTCCTACTTTTTCCAAAATGTGCTCCGTTAATGGTCACAAATGTAATTATACCGCTTCCATAAAGTAAACATCTAGAGAGGAATTATCTTTAAAATGTATATTTTAGATAAAACGTATCTGAAGAAAGTTATAACAGTTATCTCACAGATACATTGCAATTCTTATTGGATGGACGACGTTTTCATTGCCTCAGCTCTCTCGCGAACACATACACTTCGTACCATACTAGCAATGGATTGTTTATATCGTCTCTCTATTTACAATTGATGAGGAGATACTTTTAATTTAGTTGAGTATGGGCGAGAGTGTGTGGTGTACATGTTTATATGGGGGGTATTGTGGCTGGCAGAAAAGTGATGTCATGCTTTATGTTGCCACCCTGTTGCACTTGACAAAAACAAAATACAAAAGTGGTACATATATGGGCAAGCACACACACACAGCCTGTTGTGTAGATGCCACAGCATGGGTTAAGTCGACGAATTAACAATGTGTTAGCGCGTGTGTTGCTGCTTAGCCCTCCTAATCAACCCTCTTCGTATGACACTTGTTTTATCTTGTTTTTTTGGCTCTTCTCTCATCGGATTATAGTGTTTTCGTGGTGGTGGCTACGTGGACAGTCTGGCAACATTGGACTGTTATTTTGTTGTTCTTGTTTTTGTGTAAAGCGGAGAGTGACTGTATGAAAGTTTGTGGCCGTCCGTCGTATTGTTATTTGGGAGAATGAAACATTACGAACGAACGAACGACAAGCAGGCCATACAGTTTTGTATTTTTCACAATAGATGAGCACACGTATTTTACGCGAACGGGTCACAAACATCACAAATTGTCCAATTAAACCGAAGTTCAAATAAAATTCAATAATAATTAATTAATATTGACATCCATCTTTGCATCATCCATCTACAATTGTATTGTCGTTTTGTTGTGAGTGAAAGGAACGGAACGTTGCATTCATTTATTTGTTGGAAACGGATACATTTTCTTGTAGAAGAAGGCCACACAAGCAAACGGAAAAAAATTTCAACGAGTACAGAAAACTAAATATTGTTCCAAATTTTGTTTAGAAGAGGAAGTGAATGAAAAGTGATTTTCAAAGGAATAAATTTGTGTGTACAACAACAAATTAGCGATTGATTTTTATCGTTCCATAAGAAAAAGCAACAACAACAAAACTTTTCTAAATATACATTTGAGTGCGTGTGTGTGTGTAACAGTGAGAGAGTGTAACCGTTATTTCGAGAGGAGGAAACGGAAAGAACTTCTGCAAATCAAGTGTAAGTGTTTGAGAATGAAGTTTTCCTTATTGTTGTATTCGAACTGCCAAATTTGCAATGGTATTTTGCAAAAGGCGCAAATTCATTCCGGGTAAAACTGGATGCATTTATGCGATATGTGTTTGAGGTTTATAAGTATGTACGTACGTACGTATGTACCTGTAGAAATAATGTGCGCTATATAGGTATTACGTAGTTGTTATATTTCGATATTTTAATTCCATTTAGCCCAAAAAGAATTTTTGTTAAGAAGAAATAACAATATTTTTCTACTTTTTAACGCACACATAGGTACGTCCAGGTAAATATTTGTGTACACAGTAAGCAAGTACTGACACTTGTATATACCAATGTCTGTCTATCTGTGTTTACTTTAATGTTTAAATATTGATTTTGGGCGTTCTATTAAGTTAACAAATCAAACCAAAAGAATGAAGAAGAAAACAAATCGAAAGTAATTTTTCGGTTGAAACGAATTAACCACCAAACAGTAAGCAAAATGAAGCAAAGCAATTGTGTGTGAGCGTTGAGTTAAGTGCCGTGCCGTTGCTGAGTTCATCGCAAAAAATATAATCAAAACGCTCGGCCACAATTTATACTATAGAGACTCAACGCCTAGCCGAACGTCCAACCAACCCACCGGTCTACCGCCCGACCCCTCTTTGCTGTCAATTGCTTAACGGTTGGCGCTGCTCTACAATTGCCCCTTTTTTATTTGTTGTGCCGTGACGTCGTCTCTCCGAGTATCCAGCGTATGTGCGAGTGTACGTACGCTCACCCCAATGGCAACAACAACAACCACAGTTGTTAGGAGGCACTCTAATGACAGTGTAGAGTATTTAAATAAATCCACCTGAATGGAAAGCAATTAACACGTTAATGAAAAGTAACAGCAAAAAAAAAAAAAAACCAAAACAAACAGTTGCCTAAGAGCTCTGCTTGCTCATCTAGACTAAAGAAAAACGAAAGTGGAATTTCCTTTCCAGCGCTAATACACACTACATTTGTATGCAGGCGTTGTGGCACACAAAGACGGAACAATATAAATTCATTTGTTGTCCTTGCTCGCGCCATGTACTATGTGTGCATTTCTTGTATTTTTCACCCTCTCTCGTTCTTGTTGCTGCTGTTCTCTTGAATAGTTTCAAGGTCGTTATTTGCATTCCACACCATGGATATACATTATATTCAAACAAAAAGGAAAAAACAAATCCCGCTCTCCTGCATCCCACCTACATACATGTGTACGTACTTACATAGTACACATTGTATATTAACGATGATTCACACACACCGAATGTCCTCCAATTGGCCTTCATTAAGGCTTTTATTAAATGACAAGAATGTTTATTCGGGGCCAAAGTACATCCCAGCTGAACACAGTTATTTCTTAATTTAATTATTTCATTAAAGACTATAATTACTTAATTAAATTCTCATTTGGATTTTCTATTGCGATTCGTGCAACAAATGTCTAAGCTTAGAAAGTGATTTGTCAAAGGCAAGAATGTCTTGAACGCCAAAAGAAAATCACAATTTAAAAACTATTACAGAATTGGCTACGAAAATTGCGCTCCAAATTCAAGTAATTGAATTTCAGCCGTTAATGCCTGGGTACATAAGCTGCCTCGCCTGCTTACCTTGCTTGCTTCTGTTATCTATTATTGTCTGTCTATTATTTTTATTATGTCAGAAATGAAGCAGAAAAGCAAGGCAACCAGGCAAGGCAGCTTATGTACCCAGGCCTTAATTACACAAGGGGAAAGCAAACTATGAATAAAAGATTCTCCGAATACCCTCATCGAATAGGTTATAAATACGAAGCAGTTATCCATTGGAGTTGCTATAATACACAATTTTTCTGATGTTATAACATGGATTACTACTATTATCATATTTCCTTAATGCGTATTTTGATCAGTATTCTATCACATTCGCTCCGAAAACGAAAGATCTTCCTTTCGTGTTACGACATTGACTTTCGTATGCCAACTTTTCTTAGGTTCCCAGATGTTGATGCGCTAATAAAATCAGGCGGCTCCAAGACTTCTCACTCTTCAGTGACTCCCCTGTGTAAAAGCACGGAACGAATCGCTCAATTCGAATAGATGACTAGTGGCAATCCTTCCCTCTTCTATCGTATATCGATGGAATGTGATACAGTATCACAGCAAAATTTGAAGGAAAGGGGTTCTATGCGATGACGTGATTTCATGGCATCTTTTGCATTGGTTCAAAGGAAGTCGGGAAAGATCCTATCTTTTCATCAACATCGATTTTATTTACGCACCTGTATGTTCTCTTTTATTTATCTAAATATATATATGTTTAAAGCTATACAATATTATTTACAATAGGCTTGATGTTGTCAGAAACTCGAAATCACTATCTAAGTTTTTAAGACTCGTCGTAATGTCATCTCACATTTCCTGTATATCAGACAAGAACAACTTCTAAACAACAGGTGTTGTACGAAGCTCGAAACGTCGTTCAGACTCTGCAATAAAAATAAGTCTTCAATAATCGAACTAAAAATATAATCGGACTGATCTATTTGATATTATAAATGTTCCCTTGTCTGTTCTAAATCTGACATAGAATGAAATAAATCAACTCTTGCTTCTCGAAATTTGAGCAAAAAGACCGAAACGAACACGAATCTGAAAAGAAAGAAGTAACGACATTTGGACAGAAAATGTTCTAAATTAAAAATAAATTAATAACGCATGAATTATATTTTAATGAAAAACTCTCCACTCCGTTCATTAAATTTTATTCCCTAGGGACAGCGTGACCGCTGGAAATTTTCAAAAAGTGTCACAAAAAGTATCATTTCTGAAAAAAAGTGACACAAGTCTTTCGAAAAAGTGGCACAAAAGGTGGCACACTTTTTCACATTTTCTTTGATCTTCTACGGGCTAATAACCCAAAAATAGTATTGAATCACAATTATTTATTAAATAATTACTTTCAAAATATTGGCTTCTTTCCTTCGAATAGGGAAGTCACACAACTACTTTTTTCAACTAAACTAACCATCTGTTTTTTTTTTTTTTTTTTTTTGAAAATTAAGAGCTGGCTCACTCCATTGCCCCACGTATGTTGTTCAGTCCTGTATGTTGACAGAGGTTTTAAGCCATAGCGAAACCCTCTGTTTTTGTAACTAATTTTTGTTCGTTCGTCTATATTCGTAATAATTTTGGCATCCATAGCTCAGCCCCCAGATGACATACATAGATGGGATAATATTGCAAATATCTTCACTTGCAACTTGAGTGTAGCCGTTATGCAGACCAGACTGTCTGACTATCACTGTCAAACCTTTTCGCTCATTTCTACAAACCGAAAAGATGTTTTTACATATATCACATAAAAACAACCAAATACAAAAACATGCTGCACGCTACTTCTACACCCTGCTTCAAAATCGTCTAGTTCGACGATTTTGTGATTTATGTAAAGGGTTTATATTACAATGTATTTAATTTAAAAAAATAGTGGCACAAGATATGAAAAAGTCGCACAAAATTTCAAAAAGTGGCACATTTGGTATCAAAATAAAAAAGTGGCACAGAAGTGTCAAAGCCGAAAAATAGTGTCAAAATTGATACTTTAGTGGCACAACGGTCACACTGCCTAGGGATCTCACCCGACATGCATTTAGGGTTGTAGATCCCTACAAGTAGCGACATTATTTCTTCCTAAAACAAAAGAGTATACATTTCAAAATTTGGTTATAAAATAACAAAATAAAAGTAATTCACGAACTAGAAATTCTTAAAGCAGTACAGTTGGATGGAGTCCATGTCGAAATCATAACTGGTGATGCGAAGATAATAGGAAAAAAACATTTTGTAAGGTGAAAGAAAATTTGTTGTGGAGAGCGGAGAAAGTAAACTGCGTTGCGGTCCAGCGGTGGTGATTACATTGCAATTTTGGATGTAAACTTTTTGCTGATAAATTAATTGTACATGCATACATAGTTATTTCATGAATTCGTTTGAATTAATGAAGAGTTTTGTTCACCATGAAAATCCTATTTCAATACAGCATTTCCCTTTTCCAAACAAAGCAAGAAAATGTTATGCCAAAGCATTGGATAAAATGACTTGTCAAAGCATGGATGAAAATGGCATGTCAACGCATTGGTAAAAATTACTTGATTTGGATCCAAAAATGAATAGCATCTTTTGGGGTCCACGCTCATATCAAATTCAACGATGAAGATGCTGAAAATATGACATGCCAGATCACTTCCACCCATGATTAAATAGCATCCTTGGCATCGAATATTTTGCTGGGTAGTTTTGATTTAGGTGCCAATCGTTTTAGTGCGAATTTGTTTTTTTTTTTTTTAATTTTTAATAAAAATTGTACTTATTACGCCCAATCCTCTAGATTCGAGTTGTTTTTAACAGCGAATAATATTTGGAATGATAAATAAATGTTCATTCAGATAAATAAAATAAAAACCAACTTAAAGTCTCGGGATGACGTACAGAAATTGTACGGACGATTGAGAATGAAGAAGGCGAAAAACAGGTGGAAACTTACTTAGTCTCATTGATTAAAGATGTACTAAATGCGTTCTTCAAAGTATTTTCCAGCCTCATTTATTTATACACTTTTGCATGGGCTTAAACCGCACGCATTGGGATCCAAGTCAGAGCAGTACGGCCCATGACCCATCAATTTCACGTTTGGCCCTTCAAAAAGGTTCTGGTTTGAGTCTAATGTGAATGAGCTCACATTGTCATGGTACACAATGAATTCAGGCAAACAAATTGTGGTGTACCACTCAGAATTGACCGTCCTACGTTGCTCAACAGGCGACCATTTGCTTCGAAGTGCTTCTTCCACGAAAAACTTTCGTTGGATTTGGCAAGACCTCGAAGGTCACGGACAGGTATTCATGCAAAATCGAATGTTTGCTGGTGGAAAAAATGCCAAAGGATGCCTCTATTTCATGGTATGTCACATGACGATCTTCCATTATCGGTTCACGCACGACATCAATGTTCCCTGGCACAATGACCGTCTTTGGACGACTTTCACTACCTTTGTTTTTGAGCGAGCGTCAGCCACGATTGAATTCATTAAATCAGTTCTTCACAGTGCTAAAGGATGGTGCTTCATTGCCATGCAAAGATTTAATTGCATCAATAAACTCTTGCCAAAAGTTGTGAAAAATAATCGGACGAAAATGTTCACAAGTAAATTCCATTTTTTTGAAGTTAATGTTTTCAAGTCACTGTAAACAACGCAGAACATGGCCGAACGTCAAACCGTACTGAGTACGTTTATGATAAAAAATGTCAATGGAAATGACAAATGTCTTATACAAGTTGTTTCAGATGGGCTGGAAAACATTCGTGGCATAATACTCGCTACTTCAACGACCTTGATATTTTGAGTTCAGTGGCTCCTTCATTAAAGTCTATTTTAAGATCGCTATTACCATGGATTATCTGAATTATTATTGAAAAAGGGACATTTTGTGCTTTCAGATGATAGAAAAACTCCTTGCAAAAGATGTAATGTAATTTATGTGGCCATTTTAAAACAGTATTGGCTGAAATGTGGGGAGGAAAAGACAATATTACACGACTATACGGGTATAACCATTTGTTATACACTAAAGAGGGTATAAACACTTCCAAAATGTGCCTCATTGAAATAATTGTTTTATACCTTAAGTAGGTTTGAACGAAACCCGTTTCAGAAAATTTGGAGTCGATTTAGCAACATGTATACGTCTGCACGTCTTGCTGGAGTACACGATAACTCTCGGATGGTAAATTTTTTTCGCAAAATGATGCGCACAATAACTCTCGAAGGGAGTAGCCGATTTGGTCCATTCTTTACACATCGTAGTATTTCTACGGTACATAGATCAGTTTCGAATATGGACCATTCCTTCGGGTACCTCCACCACAAAATTTCGGAAAAGGGCTCTCGAATCGTGTTTTATTTGCAAATGATTGTTCTCGCGTCCGGCCTCTATATGACGAAACAAGGATCTTTTAGGATATGTTTACCGAATTTACTGCTTGCGTTCCTGTTTACAGCGATATTATGCTTCCTGACAGAATGACCCAAAAACCCTTAATTATACGCTGACCAACTGTAATGACTGGTGAATGAAAAAGTCCATTCAAAATCAACATCGTATGGTGTATCATTTCTCATTTCGACCACAAACGGTGTTGGTACACTATCGACATCGGATGTTGTCAGTTTGATCACGTATTGTGTAATTTTTTCTCTGGGTGTACTAACTAACTCTTTATATAACATGAATTTAGATAGCGGATGCCAGTCCATTCTGTGATGTTATCGGTCCATGTTGTCTCCTTTCTACCTCTAGCAGGCCTTCCTTCTATCCTTGTGCGGATTACAATTTGCAGTAATTTATATTTTTGATTTCGCATTATATGTCCCAAATACGCTGTCTTTCGTCTTTTTATAACTGAGATAAGTTCTCTTTCGCAGTGCATCCTTCTTAGAACATCGGCATTTGTCACATGGGCTGTCCAAGGAATTTTCAGAACTCTCCTATAAATCCACATTTCAAAAGCTTCAAGTCTTCTGATATCAGCAGTTTTTATGGTCCATACTTCCATTGCGTACAATAGCACTGACCAGACATTTTGATAAAACGAATCTTTGTTTCAAGATTAATGTCATGACTCGTAAACACTCGTCAGTATTTTGAAAATGCTTTTCTGGCCAGTTCAATTCATTAACCCTATTGTTTAAGGCTAGAGATAGAGAGGCGTTTGCAGATATAAACAAAAATATTACAAATATTGTATCCATATGTATTTATAAAAAAAATATTTGTATTGTATTGGTCGCTAACATTCGGAAAACGAATTAGCAAATAAAGAAGAAGATAGATAGCGGGTTTGGTTTCTGATGAGTAGATTTGAAGAAGTTTTGTTCATTGGAAAAATCTAATGCAGTGGACCTGTATGAAATCGACCTAGAATTTATAAAAATAATTCTCCCTCAATTTACTGTATTTTTAACTCTATTAACTCCATCCTAGGTTCACTTTCTGAGTCGATTAATGCATGTCCGTCCGTCTATCCATGTATTTTTGTAATCAATGTACATAAAGTGAAAATTAAGGATGTTAATTTCTTTGTTCAAAGGAAGAACGCTATTGCCTTTGGTGACAATCGGTTCAGATTATGATATAGCTCCCATATATATTTTCGGCCGATTTCATATATTTGAAGCACCAAAAACTAAATTGGACAGACATTTTGATGAAATTTGGAAAATGTGTCGGAATTTGGTCTAAAATAAATTTCGCCAAATTATATTGAAGTGGGAGCCATCGTGGTGCAGTGTTAAACACGGTATAATCTGCGGTATAATCTCTGACCAGAACATCAAAATTTTCGGCGGTGGCAAAACCCCTCAGTGTAATGTAGGCGACCTTTATTGAGTATTTCAGCCATGAAAAACTTTTGTACAAGTGGTGTTAAGACACGCCGAACTGTGTTGCCGCAGTGATGTTAATTTTTATATATGTTTACGTTTGTTTCTTACAGTAAACACATCAGATACGACGAATCTGAAAGAATTTTGTCGATAGGTGCATCCATAACGAAGTTATAGCTCTTTAAATATGAAAAATATTATATTATTTCCCATAAAATAACTATTTCCGAAAATTTTGTTAATATTAAAAGTTTTGGATGGGGATTTGATGGGAGGGCTATAAATATAAAATTGTAGTACAATAAGTTGACATCAACTGGATATGGGCAAAGTACCGTTATCAAGAAGTAACAAATTTAAATTTGATAAAAAGAATATAAATTCTTAATATTTCGTAGAGTAGATCTTTTGCTTGCCACCTTGGCTCTTGACTTCCGATAATTCGACATCTCTTCCAAAGTGAAATGTGTAAAAAAATCTGCCCAGCCCTGCAACCTTCTGAGATATATCGGTTCAGATTTGTATATAGACCCCATATACATATATCTTTCACCGATTTTGCTATAACTCGTTCAATTTTGGTTAATAGCCTTCACATTTAATATGCGATATTTGCTTAGGCTCCTGATCAGTTCTACTGATAATGACGAAAATCGGTTCGGATTTGGATATAGCCCCCGTATATGTATATCTTTCACCGATTTTGCTATAAATCGGTAAATTTTTGATGGATAGTCTTCAATTTTAACATGTGATATTTTCTTAGCTTCCTGTTCTTTTTACCGATTGTGATCGGGTCAGGTTTGAATATAGCTCCCATATAATTTCGACCGATGTCGCTCAATTACGAATAATTACGTCACATTTTCCTAATTTCATCAATATTTCACATACATTGCGTGTTTAGTGCATCGAATACATAAAATCGAGCGAAAATATATATGAGAGCTATATCCAAATCTAAACCAATTTTTGTCAAAATTGGTGAAACTGAAAAAGGGCCTATGAAAACATCCGATGTTAAATTTGAAGGATATTCATCAAAAATTGAGCAATTTATAGCAAAATCAGGAAAAGATATATATGGGGGCTATATCGAAATCTGAACCGATTTTTATGAAAATTGGTGTAGCTGCTCACATAGTAATTTGAATGCTATTTGATCAAAAATTGACTGAGTTATAGCAAAATCGGGGAAAGATATATGTATATGGGGGCTATATCCAAATCTGAACCGATATAAACCAAAGTTCATATTTTTCATGCCTACGCCCTCATAAGTGTCCACTTTTGTGTGGAAGCGGCAACAGTGCGCCGTTCGGACTCGGCGATAAAAAGTAGGTTCCATATCGTTGAGCTAATATGAATCGGCGTGCAATCATTCATTGTCCCTTCAGGGACAAGTTTTTATATGAATTTGCATAAAATTAACAATACATTAGAATACCGTTTTACTCTAAAAATTTCGATAATTCGTAACAAACAGTTGTTACCTCAAAGTCGTTTTGTTCTTATTTCAAATCCGTTAATCAACGACCCTATAATCCGCACAAGTGATTTCTTGCTAATATGATCCAAATTTTGTTCCAAATTTCGTGATCATATGTTGCTGACTGCCTGCCATTTAATAGGTATAAACAATAATATTTTTCTAGCAGGGCGTGGTAAATATACATACATACGTATATTTATATTGCCAAACAAATGTCTTCATACAAAAAATATAATAACTTGAACATAGACTTTTCCATCCTGTATTGAAGGTCAATTTCATTATTCCTCATTGGTCATGACCATGACCTGAATGATGGCCCACAGAGAGAGAGCGAAAGATAAACACAAGCAATTAATTTTATTACGATTGCGATAAATAAAGCCAGGAAAATTTTTGTAATGATATGTGATTTGTTGGGGTGCGAAAATATTTATTTGGGGCTGAGCCGTTGTTCTATTACATCAACAATAGAATGAACTAAAACATTTTTATTGTTAACCCCACATTTACACTTCCGCAAAAATGTCGTCACTTTGCTTTGTTGGCCTGTGTGAATATGCCAATTTCCCGCACTGTTGTGTGGCTATGTTTTGTCATTGCTTCTCTTCCTCCTTGTAGGTTTAGTTGCTACAGTCGCCGCCTTATTTTTTTTTTTTTCACTGAGATCACGCGAACTCTTTCAACCCAACTCCGTAAATCTTCTTTCAACGTTTGTAATGCCATGTCATGCAACAATCGTTAAGGGGTTTACTTCTTTTCAGTTGAAAGATATCTTTCCTGGTGTGTAACATTTTGGTTGGTTTACTTGTTTGTAGGGTGGTGGTGAGATTGGAAGCATGGTACTTTGGGTAGCAGTGAGAGAGGTCGTCTCACAACTAGAAAGCGTAACACTCAAAGTACAACAATTCGAGTTTTGCTGAATGTGTTTGTGGTTAGGTTCTTGTTGTTTTTATGCACAACTAAGAGAAAAATGTGCCATTCCAAAATGAAATACGGAAAACAACTGTGTGGAAAACGTTGCATGTAGCTCTGAAAGGGGGAAAGCATACATTTTTTTACATTATTTTCATTTTTGAGAGTTTTTGTTTGTTAGATTTATTTGGTTTCCTACCATATATGGGTTTATTGTGCTTTCCTCTCAATTGTATGTATGTACGTAAATATATATTTTTGTTGACATTTTGTTTCTGCAGGCAATGCCTTATATATAAACAGAAATATATATTGTATATACACTTCCCTACATTTCGTTGTTTTTGTTTCTTGTTCGTGTCCATTCGGAATTTCGTGTTGGCATTTTCACTTGCCATCTTACTGCCGGTGCATATTGTTGTTGGTATTGCTCATCTGGGAAAAACTAGTTCAGTGTGTAAATTTGAAAAAATCGCTTTCAATTTCTTCCTCCAAGTCTATATGTCAACAATGTGCCACCTCTCTTCTCTTGTTGACTGCCACTATTTTATGTATGGTAGATCGAACCCAACCCAACCATTTGAAAAAATGCCTAACAGAAAGTAGTGAAAATGTCAAACCTCCTACTACTATCATCACCATCTTCAATTGGGCCACAATCATTCACTGTGCATGTTCGAGTGTTTTTTTTGCGTATTGAATGATTGACCTACAGGCCAGACTAGAAGATTGACATTTCAAACGGTTTGGCATTTAGAATTCATTGCTGAAGCGCACTTGCTTCACTTTTTCCGCCCGTCCACCTGCGTTTGCTTCCATCTGTCCCAGACACTAACGAAACCATCAACCTACTACAATATATCGAGCAATAATGACGGTGCACACAAAGACGAACCGCAAAAGAAATTAAATAAGAAACATCTCAGGAATGTTTTTCTTTTCTTTTTAGTTGAAGAGAAGTGTGACAACGTGTCAATAACTTGACACAGATTTGGCCATTTTAGATGCCCATATGATCATGTTATTGAGAAACTAGGATTTACCATGAAATAAATATAAAACTTTGAAAACAAAAAAAATTACCTTCCAAATATAAAAATGGGGCGGTAGCAAAATGGGCGCATCACCAAAACATGAACCGAAATTAAAATAAATGAATAAATTATATACAATTCTGTAGACCATTTTTTCTAAACCCCAAAAATATCTTAAATAGTATCTTCCATCGCAATCGTTGTATCTCGATTCGTTCGACTATATTGATGGCGTTGTATAGCTGATACAGCTCGTTGTTCAGACGATGTCGATATTCGCCGTCAACGCAGATTGGCCCGTAGATCTTTCGAAGAATTTTCATCTTGAACACACCAAGCACTGCCTTATCTGCTTGTGCAAGTACCCCATGCTTCGTAATCATACATTTTCACGGGCAGTATGACGGAACAGAGTTAGATAAAGTCTTTTACTATCTCACAATTGTATGTACCAACATTCACAGTTGGTGCGAGATCTGTGGACGTTACGCGTGTATACCATCAACTTGGTTTTATTGCTGTTTACTGCTAGACCGACTTTAGCAGATTCTCTTTGTACTTTTTCAAAGGTATCAGTTATTTCTTTTACAGATCGACCGACCCATGTTGTCGGCATAAGCAAGTAACATGTGGCTGTTTGTATATATTGTTCCAATTCGTTTGACTTTCGCATCTCGTATAATCTTTTCTAACAAGATGTTGAAGAGACCACACTACAGGCCGTCTCCTTGTCTGAAACCTCTTTTGGTAGTAAACTCTTCGGAGATGTTCTTTCCTATTTTAAATGAAAACCGAGTATCAGTTAATGTCAAAGCCGAATGAGTTTTGCGGGAATACCAAAATCAGACATGGCTTTTAATACCTTTGAACGTATAGGGCTGTCGAAGTCTGTTTTATAATTCATTTCAGCATTATAGGTTTTTAATCAAGGTAAATATCTGGTCAATGGTGCATTTGCCCGGTGTAAAGCCACACTCATATGGTCCAATTATTTCATTGATCATTGTCTTAAGTCGTTCACACAATATCCCAGATACGATCTTATATGCAATAGGGAGAAGACTTATGCCCCTGTAATTGGAACACACAGTCTTATCTCCCTTCATGTGGACCGGACACAGGATGCTCAGGTTCCAATCGTCGGATACGCCCTCTCCTGCAGATCGTGCCAACTAGCTGATGCATACACAACAGCTCGGCTGGTAAGCCATCGGCTCCTGCGGTCTTAATATTCTTCAACCTGTTTACCTTCTGGGATTGGATCTGTGGTATCTTCTTCTTCGCTAGTATTGGATACCACCAACAGTTAAAAAAATGGTCTTTCCATAACCGTAGTACACTATCTATATCTGTTATCAGATTCCCATTCCATTTTCTTCCGATACCTCTCTCGTGCGGTACGGGTTGCTACTGATTGTTGATTAGCCCTATATGCCGCATTCTTCTCTTCACATGGATTCCTTGGTGGAGGCCTCTGGTATCCAAGAACGAATTTTGCGGCTGTTTGCATGGAGTGGGCAATACTTTGCCACTGTGCTGATATGTTATCGGGACGAGCACCCCTCGTCATTAGGCAATTGGGTTAGTTGAGTGGAATATGCAGTGGCTATCAGATCGTACATCCAACACACTCGATGAATGTCTTCCATCAGTCACAACGTGATCAATCCGGTTTCGTGTTTTCTGATCAATTTCAATACACTTCATATATTTATTTTATTTCGCCGCTTACTGGATTTGAACACACGAACTTCTGCTTTGTAGCCGAACACACTACATACTAGACTACGCACACGAACATTAAGGGTTGTTTCAATGTTTACATGTGCGCCACCAAGTGTTCATTGGGTTTTTTTTTAACAAAAGTACCCTGCCGACGGTGAGCGTTGAACACACAACACTCTGATTTGTAGTCGGACACACTACTCATAACTTAATAAGGAGTAATTTAAGTAGTTATTTTTGTTTATATTACTTTGTAATGGGTTACATAATGAGTAACGGATCCGAATTTTTTCTAAGCGCTCGTAAAATATATCTTTGGTCTGCTCGACCTTGTCTTCGGTGGTTATGCGACTTATGGCAAGTCTTTCATCCACCGGGTGAAACTGAATATCAGATGTTTTAACTTCCGTATAACTATAAAACCACAACCAAACTCATGCTTTATGTCATGACAGCTATAATACAGTTCGTCGCCTTTGAGTGCTGTTGTGACGCCTTTCCCAATCCATGGTATTTCTTGTATAACAGTTATATCGGCCTTGTACTTTGCAAGTACATCCCCCAGTGCGTAAACT
Source organism: Musca autumnalis (assembly GCF_047663935.1). NCBI lineage: Eukaryota > Metazoa > Arthropoda > Insecta > Diptera > Muscidae > Musca > Musca autumnalis. The sequence continues at coordinate 57,797,954 of NW_027411866.1, forward strand.
GCACCTTCACTATAAAGAGTTCGGACATTCCAGGTGGAGACTCGCGGATCATGGTCCATAAAACGTTTGCTGTGGTCGTCAACTTTTGAGGATTTTGTTTTTCTTTTCTTTCGTTTTTCTCCTACTAGGATGCTTTTTCTAGGGGAGGGTTACTTGAGATGAGAAAGGGACCAAGATAAGGCCTGGACTTTTCCATGTTAAAGCCGGTCAGGACCGTTGCTTGGTATCTTTCATCCCAATGTTTATCATAAATAGCTCTAGTTATGCCGAACACGTTAATGACACATTTTCTCTGGGATAGATCCGGTTTTCTAAATTTTTTAACCAGATATTCCTATATAAAACTCGATGTTGAACCGGTTTTAAGTAAACGATTAAGCTTATATATATATAAATCATTAGAAAGCTACACCTTTTCAGATGTAATTTGTATCATTTTAGTTTTAATTTGTAACAATTTGAAACATTTTAATTGTTTTTCATTTAAAATTTTTATTATTGTTTTTGTAATTCGAATTGTTCCATTTGCGATTCGATTTATTTTATTTGAAATTAGTATTATTTCATTTAAAATTTGAATTATTCCATTTGTAATTCAAAACATTTTATTTGTAATTCGAAAAACCAATTATAAAAACGCAAACAAAATAATAATAATTCGAATTACAAAAGGAATATTTTTAAACGAGTTGTTTATTCAGTATCTAATAAGTCAAATTTATTTCACCAAAAAATTTGATCTATGTTCATTCAAGTTTTCAAGTTGCATGTGACAATAAAAATTTAATTTTGGTAAAGAGACCAGCTATGGAGTCGCTTTGAAAATTTGAGGTTGCGTTTAAGTCCATGATTGATGAGTACAACAACAAAACGGCGTTTGCACTAGAGCTTTTAGCATGGTTAACCTTCTTTATGAGGATTTATTTGACGTTTGCTCTATGGAATTGACATTTTTAAGCAAAAAGGGTATTTAGAACAAACTTAAATATGGAATGTAACTGATTTCTAGTTTACGCGATTTGGTAGCCTTGTTCTCTAATAAAAACTTTCACTCAATTGTCAAGGCTACCATTTCTTAGATTTAATTACATTTGTTTCGATACCTTTTAAAAAAGAAGAAAATGTTTGCAAATGGCTTCACCTTAGTAATCCATTTCCCTTGGATTAAAATCGCTGAATCGATCAGAAGTCAACAAATAAAGCCAATTTTTCAACCGCTTCTGTTTATTAAATTGAACACGCTGCCTTTTTTCCTTCCATTCTTTACAACTTGAGGAAGTTACCATTGCTTAACTTTCGTCATTTACAGTCCACTCCTTGCCAGCTCCCACAAGATTGTACAATCTCTTTATTGGGTTTGCTTCTCTCACTTATGTTATCTAGAACCAATGTATCCTAGAACCTGCTATGTTTCAGACCGCTTAGTTTTAACCGTTTCCCTTTTTTTCTTAGCGCCAACTATTTGTCAAAGAACTGTATCAAATAGCAATTTATATTTTTGTTATGACACAATAGACTTATTCTGGATGCTTCTATAAAAATGGTTATTTAATTTAGAATTGTTCATTTGAACATTTAAATTTCTCCCCCATCACTCTCAGTTATTCCACTCTGTCAGACTTTCTCCCCGTCCCGACCTATTTCATTTGACCATTGACTTGGTTGGGGTTGTGCAACACGAATTTAATTTTTGTTTTGTTCACATTCAACCCAGAAAACAATGACGATCGTGATTTTACTGATATACGCTCCGGTGCCCACAAACAATTGTCTAAAACTATTTGCGATATTTCAAATGGTTGAATATCGTTGTGAATTTATGACTACTTTGCATTCCGATTAGATTAAAATACGTGTTTGAGGGTTGTACAATAAACAAATTTGTTTGTTTTTGTTTGCATAATAGAATTTAGGCACAGCAAGGAGGTACATAAATAATGTTATTTAAATTATTTTTTGTTAGTCTGGCACATTTGTATAAATACAAAAATATATATATAATTTTTGCACTTAGTCTTGGCGTTAATGTATGTAAATAAAAACGTAAGAAAAAACATAATATAAGTCTGATATCTTAGTACCTGTATTCTTATAATTATAGCAGGTCGTACAACCATTAAGTGATTGCTAAAGAGTCATAGAGAGGGCATAGCCGTGGGAAATAATCGCTTTGGTATTCACATTCATCAGCCCTGTTTGATCTGTTTTTAATTATAAATCATTTGCTTCATCGGACTGTATTTGCAGACCTACGAATAAATATCTGATTTGAAAAAGTTAAAACTTTTGACACTTTTCGCATGAATTTTATTTAGTTTTGGACACGGTCCGATATCAAAGTACAGCTTCATGTTTTCTATATATTCGGTCAATCATAGCTCATCTTATCTGATTTAAGTATCTTTTTAATCTAAATATCACTTTTCAATAGTCGTTTTTTATGTGGTTTGAACCTACTTTCGCTCAAGCAAAAGTTAAAAACAATTTGTCGTCTCGTTGCTTTACTTGTTATGCTCATCGACGGACGGTAAAGTACTTTTTGTTTATTTGTATTCCTTATACATATGTGTTCACTCAACTTGACCCACTTTGATTTTGCCAAATCAGGTTTTTTTCAAGGTTGCTGGCATCTCATGATGCAATATAGAGAACAGGTCAAAAAATGCTTATTGGGTGGCTGGTGTGACCGGCTTGGTTGCAATTGCTGCTTATCAAGACAACCCGTATTCAATGTCAGTTGGCCAAAAAGCATACAGATGCAATAATATTTATGCTGTCACTGACACAGATGCACATCTAAGCCAAACGCTTTATATAGTACTTTGCGGGTGGTGTTGGCCGGTTGTCCGTAAAATGTAATTTTGCCAAAATTAATATCGGAAAAAATATTTATATCGCACATGAAGTCCAGCAAGGACCCTCTGACATGAACATTTTTGATATTTTTTTTAATTTTAATTTCATTAAATTTTACTGACACGTATGTTTAAGTATTGTTCGTTCCGTAAAGCATATCTCTACATGTTAAAAATCTAATGCCCAGGCTGAAATTATCCTAATTCAATGAAGTCTTCAAGTCTAAAAATAGTTGAAGAGTAAAATGTGTATATATAAAGATACCAACGTTACTATATGCTTGCTTGAAGGTCGTCCGAAAACGGCCGTTGTGCCAGAAAACATTAATGCCGTGCTTGAACTGTTTATTCAAGTGGCAAACCGTGAGATAGAGGCATTTCTTATACCAGCACATAATTGATATTGCATAAACACCTGTGCGTAAAAAAGAGTTTTTTTCGTTGGATCCAGCACAATTTGATAATCGTTCAAAAAAAGGCTCGAGTCTATTAGTGCAAGGAAATGTTGACAAAATTCGATCGCGATCTTCTAAAGACGTTTATAAGATCGTTACAGGTGGCGAATCATGAATCTATGCGTATGAGCTCGAAACAAAACAGCAATAGACCGTGTAGGTCTTATAGAACCATACAAATGCAACGAAAGTTGTTCATGGAAAAACACTTCCTAATATGGCCTGGAACTTGTTTTGGTCGATCTGGCCCTCCTCCTGATTAAGTTCTGCTGTAGGTCATATTTATTGTAATTTGTGAAAGTCCATCTTATACCTAATAATTTTGATACTTGTTAGTAGTTAATCCTTATTAAGAATAAAGTTCATAAAATGTGATCATTTTTAAATATTTACCGAAAACATGCTTTTTTTAACCTTCATTACATTTTGAAAACATTTATTTGACAACTTGCATTACATGTAAATTATTAGTTTTGGTTATTATTATTGAATTGTGTGGTTTATAATTATAATATAATAATGTATCCATATACTGTATGTATCCATATACTAGGCAAAGTTCCCTCCCTTTTACTATATTTTACAATGTTCTGTATAACGAATATTCTCTGCAAAGTAGTAATTTTTCGTTCCGCAACAGTTACATTATCGATAAATTTGATTATATGTACACACGTATGGATTGTATGTTCGTTCGATAGTAACCAACCCTCAGCTAAAAATAAGCAGTTTCTTTTAATTAAATCCCAACCATATTCAATTACTAATTAATTCTTTTTCGAGTTGAGCTTATTAGATCTATTATTCCTACGTCATTAGTAATTGCTCTCCTATATCAGAAGATTTTTGATCATCAATTATTGTCTACTAAAGTTGTGACAAGTTGATGGTGGCTCAGAACGCTAAGACGCCGGCAACCTTGACACTCAGTTGTCGGAGACCCAGGTTCGAATCCCAGCCTGGCTCGTGCTGAAATTATTTTTTATTTTTGCCTTATTAAGGCGAAGGTCATTTATAGTGATTTTTATTTAATTCTCTTTCGAGTTGAGCTTATTAGATCTATTATATACATTGACAAATTAGGAGTCTACCGAAGTCCCACGCATTTCACGGGTGGTTAAGCCGATCTTCAGTCGTATTGAATGTTGTTTTTGTGGCAGACGAAGGCAAAGCTTGGGAACAAGTATATATATCGCACTTCATTAGATAAATGCATATGCGAAATTATGTCAGTTAATTGAAACTCCAAACTTTTCCTATAGTCCTGCTTGGTAATCCCATTTTTCAATGTTCACAAATATGTACTATGGTAAGTTTTATTCCTACGTCATTAGTAATTGCTCTCCTATATCAGAAGATTTTTGATCATCAATTATTGTCTACTAAAGTTTTGACAAATTGATGGTGGCTCAGAACGCTAAGACGCCAGCAACCTTGACACTCAGTTGTCGGAGACCAAGGTTCGAATCCCAGCCTGGCTCATGCTGAAATTATTTTTTATTTTTGCCTTATTAAGGCGAAGGTCATTTATAGTGATTTTTAATTAATTCTCTTTCGAGTTGAGCTTATTAGACCTATTATATACATTGAAAAATTAGTAGTCTACCGAAGTCCCACGCATTCAACCATTACGCTACGTTTCACGGGTGGTTAAGCCGATCTTCAGGCGTCGATTTATAAAAATCCTTTTCTACAAAGTGAGCTATTTTTAAGTATTGATTTTAAAATTGTGTACCAATAATAATATATATTTTTTTCTCATCTATTTCAGGTCGGAACGTTCTATCGTGCGAGTATCAATCTATCAAAGTAGTAAACCACAACAAATTTGCCCTCCCGATTATTTTTCGAAATTTGAAGATAATTTAGATAATTCTTTAAGTAATTATAATTGTAATTTAGACGACATAATGACGTCAGCATCGCCAATACCTGGTTATGACAGACAGCAAAGGTAATTTCCATAGTATAATATTTTTTATTCGAAATACATAATTTTAATGTGTGTTTTCTCTTTTGCGCAGTACTGATTCCGGCTGGGATAATCCTTTCCGCCCTGGTGGCGACTTATCCCGAGAGGCTGATGAAATTGTTAAAATGATTAGTGGTATGTACAACGGATATATAGAGAACAAGAGAGAATAATATCATTAAGATAATTTTGAATATAGGTCGACATTTAGGGTTAATCCTCATATAAAAGTCCTGTCAATCTGGACATTGAAATGGTTCAGATCAGGTGTGGCGTCGAGAACTTTTACTCACGGTAAATCGAAAATCTGAAATTACAGTATCATCCATTGTGTATTATACTTTCAATCGGTCAGTACCATTATTCGTATCATGATAGGATATAAGAATGTTATTTAGGATCTGCTTTAGGATTTCCTCTATCTGCCAGTTTGTTAATTTAATTATTAAAGCTCAGAGACGTAGGCAATTATTTTGACAAAATCGATTTTCGGATTAAAAGACATAATAATTGTCTGCATTCATATAACGGGAGAAAATTTAACACGATTTTGACAATTCATAACTTTATATCTTTTGGAAACTTAAACGTAATTATTAGTCCAAAATGAATTTTATTTGCTATATTATTAAAGCGATATACCAACAAATTGACGATAAGTTATATTTCTTATAGCTGTTCGTAATAATTTAATTTTGATAGAATTTGATATTTGAGGATATTTCGTACCAACCCATAAGGCAATCAAAAGCCAAAAGTTTCGCAAATTACATCTTTGGTTATTACGAAATTAGGTGGGCATTAAACGAACATAGGTTTATTGAACATTTTTATTTATTGTTGATATTCTAGTCGGGGATTGAACTGCAGACCTTCTGAGTGCAATGCTTACGTGCTTGCAACTGCACCACTGTGGCTCCCGTGCAAAAAGCGATTGCAAATATGTATTGGGACTTTACATAAATCTCAAACGTTTTGAACTAAATTTGCACACTGTGTTCTAAACTTGTTTTCAACGGTGACATAAAATACCCCTTCCTGAGACGAAAACTTTAATGTTTCTCAATAATTGCATATTTATGTAAAATATTTTAGCCCCTGATGTCTGGGACCTTATAAGCATTCGCCTGATGCAGATAACACTGTACAACACAAAAAGTAATTACTAGATAATTCGGCCAGATTATGAAAGAGGACCGAAATAAAGAAGAAACTTGTATCGGCGTTTTGAAAGTTTACGTCGGGAAGTAACTAAATAGGTGTGGCAAGTTCCGCCCATTTCTACAGGTTCCGAAATATTTGACATCAGATTCATTGGAATCCTTGCGAGTCACTAAACGGGTCTTTTTGGTCCCTTTTTTTCAAAAACGTTTAAAAACTCCGTTAAAATGTGATCGTATCAGATCAAAATATTCTACAAAATTATTTGCCATAAATTTTACTATAAGTCCCCGAATATACCAAAACTCTAAATCGTACCTAAACGCAGGGATCTGCCAAAAGTAAAATCACGTTTTAGGGTTAATGTTGTACTTTGTCCGAGTTTATTAAGTTTTGTCCCACAAAACTTCATTCTAGATAGAAGACGTCAAAGACAAAATATTCTCCATTAAATTTTAATACAAGTCGACGAATAAATGAAATATGTGTATTGTAAATACATATAAATACATCAAGAAAATACATATATACATCAAATTTGCTAACAAAACACCCATGTATTTCTTGAATAAATTTGTTTTGTTCTTTTGTCGAGTTAATGCATGAAAGTAACATGAAATTTAGTTTTAGACGAAAGGTGTTAAAGGAAGAAATATTCTACACAAAAATTTCACTGTAAGTCCCAGAACAAACTAGATATTATAGGTAGAAATTATTTGTTAAACTTTTAGACTCTCAATTAAAATTTATTCCATACTGAGTCAAAATCTCATAGAATACTTCACTTTTTGGGGATTGTGTCAAAAGAAGAAATATTCCAAATCAAATTTCATTATGAGTCTCTGAACAAAAGAAATTTGTTGCTATAATATTTAACATCCCCAGAAGCTTTCGCTTTTTATATGTGATTTAGGTACATATTCTACCGTTTTTTTCACATTTTCGTTATCTGCGGTCACAAAATATATTTTATTGATGTTTTTCATAATAAATTCTTTCAGAAGATTATGTGCGCCAGATCCAAACTGTTTTTGGAATATCTATGATGAATATATATAGGGCAAATAGTGATAACCCAGATCGGTCTTCGTAAAATTACGTATTTTAGTGCTAAAAACTAAAATAACGTCATCAGGATAAGTCATAGGTTCCTGATTTTGTATGTGAAAATGCGGGGATAGTCTACGCCTATTGTCCAGTGAATATATATGTATCTGACATACGAGTCCTACCATCCATGATTTTGACATGGTCCTAAATAATATAATGATGGCAGCTACTCCTGCTCTGATAAAATTGACTGAATTAACCCTAGAAACTGGCATACATGTGTGTATCATGAATGATCATAACAAATACATACACATTGTCAGTTTTGAATGACGATTTTTTGCAATTATCGATAACTCTCCAACCGTCCAGCAACCACGAAATATTTTGTGGTTGCATGATGAATGACAAAAATGAACGGCCACACTAGCAAGCAACAACAAAGCTGTCATTCAAAACTGACAATGTGTACCCAGCTTTAGTTAGGATATGGCTAGTTACTTCGATTTCAAGGGGTAATTCAGTCAATTTTATCAGAGCAGGGGCTGGATTCTTATTCTATGAAAATTTGAAATGAAAAATATTTTCTTTATAATTTTTTTCATTTGACATTTATTTCCTTTATAAAATTTTTCATTTCACAGTTTCATAGAAACAGAATTCAGCCCCAGGGGTAGCTGCCATCATTATAGTATTTCGGACCATGTCAAAATCATGGATGTTAGGACTCGTATGTCAGATATATATTCACTGGACAATAGGCGTAGACTATCCCCGCATTTTCACATACAATATCAGGAACCTATGACTTATCCTGATGAGAGAATATTTTTGTCTTTGACGTCTTCTATCTAGAATGAAGTTTTGTGGGACAAAACTTAATAAACTCAGATAAAGTACAACATTAAACCTAAAACATGATTTTACTTTTGGCAGAATCCTGGCGTTTAGGTACGATTTAGAGTTTTGGTATTTATGGCAAATAATTTTGTAGAATATTTTGAACTGATACGATCACATTTTTAAACGCTTTTGAAAAAGGGACCAAAAAGACGCGTTTAGTGACTCGCATGAGGGTTAATTTTTTCATAAAAAGATAGCCCGCATTTGGTGTCAGTAATATTGCCAAATACACTTTATACCTAAAATGCAAGCATTCAAAGGATTCTAATGTTGAATATTTCGAAACCTGTAGAAATGGGCGGAACTTGCCACGCCTATTTAGGTTACTTCCCGTAAACTTTCAAAACGCCGATACACGTGTCTTCTTTTTTGCTGTCCTCTTTCATAATCTGTGCGGGGTTTCTTGTAATTTAAAAAAAGTTCAATCTTGTTGTACAGTGTAATTAAATTGCTTTAAGGATTTATAGCAGCATTATTGCAAATTTCGTGTATAGCAGTTCCGCTCTACTATTATTTTGCACGGTACTGTATATTGGACTATATGAAATGCTAACATTGAAGAAAATTATATTACTGCAACAGAAATATGATCTCAATAAGTACAACAAAATAATATTGAAGATGTTACGATTGAAGACTGTGTTTGTTTTGTTTTGATTTCATGGATAAAGACATTCTAAAAGACATTATGTCAAATCAGTATCAGAAATCAAATATTAAAAGTGGAAGATGGAAGATGGAAATGTTTCTCAATGTTTAGAGCAGGGTTTCGGAGTCGGAGTCTACGAGTCGGAGTCGAGCAATTTTGCTGGAGTCGGAGTCGGAGTCTGAGTCGGAAAAAATAACTCGACTCCGACTCCGGGCAAAATTTTTTTCTACGTTATAGATATATAACCTTAAATTTGGAACAAGAACATTTTTTTAAAATGATATGATATGATGAAATTATGATATTTACTATCCTCTGAAGTGTAGTCTATTCATCCCTATTTTGTTGATCCAATTGATTCTTCACATTTTTGCAAACAATAGTAAAGTTCTATCAATCGAATTAAGATATGACCTTTAACCTCTTTCGTCAGAAGTCTTACTGGTCTTCTTACAAAGGTCTATAGGTATTCTCATCTTGTTTTTTTAAGAGAAGTCATCATTGTCTTCTATTAAAGACATTGTGGTCTCTATGGGAAATCTTACTGAATACACTATGACACAAAGCGGAAGTTAAGATCTGGGGGAGGAAAATTCCTTTTGGGAATGAAAGCCCCAATTGAGAACCCCAAAGGATCCCATAGCTGAAATTTCTGAGTCATGACATAATGATTTTTTTGATTGACCCTCATCAATCATTGAGAAAATAGCTTTATATCTCTGTTGGGAGATATTGTTTCATTGTTAGATTACATGTTTTCAGTTAAATGGAATGATGAACCTTTATGTCAAATATGCTGTCCTTCTAGCTTAGTTTCTTCCATGTCCTTTTTGTTCTTGAACTCATAAACTAAAACAAAATGAAATTTTCTACAAAAATGTTCCACCGAAAATTATATGTAGGTTTCCCATATCCAAGAAATCGATATTGTCACGTTTTTATTGTCCGTTATCAGTTTTACCCGTTCCTTTCTTAAAAAAAAAAAACGTATGTTTATGTATTTCGGTAAATTTCGCATAATCTATTAACTATATATCAAATTCGGATGGTTACGCTTCTGAATTAGGCATCATAAATTCGTTGTTGGTTAACAGAAACCTCACAAACGGCGAATCTTTCATCTAGGATTCATTAAATACTCAATGAGGGCTTTAGACATAGATATTCAAATAACAGAATCTGTCAGAGTTTTCTGCACATTCAATTGCATATTCGAAATTCAATGAAATACATAATCATAGAGTTTTCATAAGTAAGGATCGGGTAAAAGTGATAAAGGACAATAAAAACATGACAACATCGATTTCTTGTCCTAGTGAAGCGACACTACATAACATTTTCCTAGCAACATATTTGTAGTATATTTTCATGCACGAAATCTCATCGTTTGCTAATTTTTCAGTTCCAGAAAACATCCATCTGCCTTTGTGCTGAGTGGTGTACACAATATATCTCAAATATTTCAATAAAATTATCCACTCCACACCAAAGTTCAAAATGTGAGCGCTGAATTTTAGTTTAAGGGGTGATCCCTTTTTATAAATTTCAGAAAAAGGTAGAAAGTATAAATAGCATAGAATATGTTGTCAAATTTTTAAGTCGATCGGAACAATATTGCCTCAGTATGAGCGTTGGATGGGAATAATTTATTTTATTTTGTATGCAGCATATAAACCTTGTTTTTCTCGAAATCGGCCACAAAAATATATGACAATTGGTTTATTAGTTTCCGAGATAGAGTTGGCACCGCAAAATGCTTTAATGAAAACAAATTTTCGTAGACGACCTCAAACCTTCGTAATATTTTTCTCTTTCAGATGAAAAAAAAAATCTGCCAAAAAGTTACGTAGTTTTCTCGGAAAAAAAAGCATGAAAAATGGCTTTTATTGAGCTTTAGAACTGGTCTCCTTTTAAGGCTAAGCACACTTAATCGTAAATTGCTTATAGTTTTTATTGCATGTAGTCCTTACGATTTGTATTGCCCTATCATTTTCAAATATTTTGAAGGCTTAAAGATATTCTCACCCGGAAGAAATCCGTCCAGAATATACTCGTGCAAAAAAATGAAAACCGACAAAAACTTTCTAACTATTTTTCAATGTAAGATTCGGCAGAAACAATATTGATATGTTCGAATGTATTCGAACCAATGCCCTTTCTTTTCTAATGAACAAGTAAGGAAAATCTAACACATTAGCAAATATAGGCCAAAATATAGGAAAAAGTTAAAAATGTATGCACATTTTATTCATTTTTAGTGGTAGAGGAATTCACTCTCGGAGTCGACCCGGAGTCTGAGTCGGAGTCGGAGTCGTGAAAAAAATCGCCTGGAGTCGGAGTCGGAGTCGAGCCAAAAATACCTCGACTCCGAAACCCTGGTTTAGAGACATCATCATGATAACATTTTCGGAGTGTCGCAAGAATGTCCCTGATCCTATTTTTTCTTCCACTGCTCATTGTGAAGACTTTTTACATAAAGAGATGTGAACAAATCAAAACACTTCCAAATAAAAAATAATTTTGTGTTTATCCAGAGTACACTCGTTTGTTTGTTCTTCACGCATGTATGTACATATGTAGGTGAAATTAAACTACATTTCCCCGGTCTTCCTATAACGAATGTTCTCTATAATGTAGTAATTCATCGGTCCTCATGAATGAACGAATAAAATATTCAACTTGATTAAATGGGAAAATACACGTCATGTGTTGTGCTATTGTGACGAGGTAAACCCATAATTAAAATGTTTACCCCAAATCTTTCCCGTCTTTCTTGGTATTCGAATCGCTGATGTCATATTTGTCATAAATATCAGACATATCAGACGATATTACAATTTATAATCACCAATACATAAGCACATTAAAATATATTTGCGTTTTTTGATTGTTTATGGATTGTTTTTATAAAAACGGTAACATCTCAGCTATTATCTATTTTATACATCTAATGATGTAACATAATAAATAATGGGTTTCATCGGGCTCATTTTGGAACATCATTAATTTATTAATTCTATTCTACACACATTGATTTCGTGATTGAATGTTAATGGATTTCTATCACATTTCATTCGCATGTGAATAGAACCACATGAGTATACAACCACGCCACGCAACTCTTTTATTTACATATGTACGTTAGGGATATAACTTTTTGCACTTTTTTGCAAATATCAAAAATACCACCACATAGCCGTGTAGAGCATGAAAAACTATTATGAAATACGGTGACAATTTTTCTGTACCGCGAAAAAAGTTTCCGCACCAAATGCATTGAAGTTCTGTAATCCATTTTTTAATTTTATCTGTCATAACAACATATTTGCTTTTCATTCAAATTTTTTTTGTAATCTAATTTAAAATCATTATCAAAGCGTTCTGGACCAATTTGTTCTAAAATCGCGCCATTTCGGGCCATATTAGGATTTTTTGGCACTATTGCAATTTTTGGTTTTTCTTTATAAACTCGTGAGTTTTATGTTTATATTTTTTTAGCCTATCGGACAAGAGAATATGGAGTCATTTGCAACTATTTCGCGAAAGTTACAGGCTATTTTTGTTGACATTGCCTGTGAGAAATGTATTTTTTTCTATAAATATTTATTCAAACAAAGCAAATTTAAAAATGTAAGTAGAAAAAGTATCAAAAGGGTTTTACAGCCTGTTCATGTATGTCGACCGAAAAGTTTTTTGCGCTTCGAAAGTGGAAAAAAAATCATTTTCTGTTCATGTAAACGCCTTCGAAACGAAAATCTATGCGACCGACAAGCCATACGAAATAACACGTAAACGTACACTTTTCCATTAAATTTGGGTTTATGTATTTCGAAAGGGCTGTCTCTTATAGAAAGAGAATGTCAAAATTACTCACTTGCTTTGTAGCTGCCTTGTAGAACGTAAACTCGCGAATAACACCGAAAATCTTAAAACAAATTTATGCAACATATTCTTGAAACAAAATAAAAATTTTATAGACACGTTTTAATGGCTGTTTCATACATTATTTTGAAGAAATCAATAAAATAAAATAATTCGAAATACCGACACATTTTATTTTTCAAACAAAACAACTCACACATATTCCAATGTTTGTATGTATATGTGGATTTTGTTTTCATTTCTCATTTGGCTCTCATTTATGGAACATAGTTGTACAAATGTACATTCAAATTAGTAGTATTTCGCATAGGATACGTAACAGCAGTCGCACGATAGTTTGCGAAATACATGAACGCATTTTTAGACGGAAGTGCGTGACTGCTTTCCTTTCGTACAGGTTTCCGTGCGACATACATGAACAGGCGGTTAGTAATCAAAGTTGGTGCGGAGACTTTTTTCACCGAATCGATCTTAGAAACGCGTTTTCATTATTAGGACATAATTTCCCACATGGTACTGGTGTTGTATTTTTGTAGAAAACAAATACGATTCTCACAAGCAAAGTCAACAAAAACAGCCTGTAACTTTCGCGAATTCGTTGCAAATGACCCAATATTCCCTGGTTCGATAGGTTAAAAAATATAAACATAAAATTCACGAGTTTATAAAGAAAAACCAAAAATTGCAAATGTGTCAAAAAATCCTAATGTGGTCCGAAATGGCGCGATTTGAGAAGAAATTGGTCCAGAACGCTTTGATAATGATTTTAAATTAGATTACAAAAAAATAAAAATTTTAATGAAAAGCAAATATGTTGTTATGACAGATAAAATTAAAAAATGCATTACAGAACTTCAATGCATTTGGTGCGGAAACATTTTTCGCGATAGAGAAAAATTGACACCGTATTTCATAATACTTTTCCATGCTCTACACGGCTATGTGGTGGTATTTTTTGGTTATAGCCCTAATGTACGTATATATTCACAGGGAGGATTTCTATATTAATAAAATCGTTATTGATTCGTCAATGAACTCACGAAGTCTTCCATTTCCTTGTAAAACATGGATGTATCGAAAAAATTTCGAACTTTTAATATTCTAAATAGCGTAGTATTCATTTTCAAGGCACTTGTGTGCAAAAAACTGCAACTGCGGACAAAAACCCTATTTGGGTTTTGTGGTGTTAGATCGGGTTTAGATTTTATGGTTAAATATTGAAGTAATCAACTCGAAAAACTGCATTTATTGCCTCCAGATGCAAAATATATGTAAAAATTCAATTTTTTGTATATTTCAAAACTTTTAGATTTCGTTGCATTTTTTTCTTCTCTTTTTTTTTTTTTGTTTTTTGAAAAAATTTGAATTATACGGAATAGTGAATGATTTTATTATTATCTGGTCATTATTGTATTAATGGTGATGCAACCTAGGGTCTATTTGACTTATTGGCATTACAATGTATGAATAATAAATAAAATAAAAATATCCGTTGGGATGTGATTCACAACTCTTCAGAACATTCCATTCTTGTAAAATGCCTCTATCACGCTGTCTCTGGCACATTTTTCAAAGACAATTTGTTAAATATATCAACAATGCACAGTGGTCGCACTTGTATGGAAAAAGTGCAAAAAATAGTTCTAATCGAGCTACCGCCTCCAAAGTTTAAACGTAGGTTTATAACAAGCCAAAAAGATAGAAAACCATTTTTAGTGGATGTATGTCCATATTTGGTTATAGCTCCCATAGAAAGGTAACGCCCGATTTTTGGTATTTTGACGATTTTGCCCAAATTTACCAACCGATTTGGATGTTATTTAGCATTTTGAGTTCTGAGTGAATAAACTACCTCCTTGCAAAAAATATTGAATATTTTTTATAGGTCTACGTTTAGGTATAGCCCCCATATATGTAAATGTACCCTCAGATTTTCGGTATTTTGACAATTTTAGCGAAATTTTCCAACTGATTTGTCTGTAATTTGGCATTTTGAGTTCTGAGTGAGTGTGTGTATAGCTCCCATATATACGTACTTCCCGATTTTCGGAATTTTGACGATTTTACAGGTGAGGTATAAGAGGAATAACTTAGCGGGTGGCAGATGGGGGCAGCTGGACTTTTTTTTAATCGTAAACTAGAGACTTTCCCCTGCTTTTAAAAAAAATCTAAAGTCACAAATACTCACAACATTAGCAAAACTCAACATAAATTAACAGTAATTATATTAAAAATAGCAGAAAAAGTCATTTATAAAGAATTTATTTTTAATGAAGTTAGAAAACGAATTATGAATTTGTTTTTTCATAAAAACATTGTCAATGCCATCACCTATAAGTTTCATTTTGAAAATACGAATGCTTTGCGGATGTAATTTTCGTTTTTAAGGCCTCACATAGAAATCACAGTTTCTTCGCATAACCGATGTAAATTTACAAAAATAATGCTGGATGTTAAAAATTTGATATGTTTAGAGAATATTTATTTCAGCCTGTGTGGACTTTTTTTTGAAACATGTTTTGTAGAAAGTATGAGATGAAATACATACCACCTAAACAACATGAAATAAGTATTTTAGAGTTTCAGAATATTCTAAAGAATTACTGAGTACATTATTTGTAAAATTTTTGCGAAAGGTTACTCGGTTCGACTCCCAATATTTTAGCTGCTACTGACCATAATTCCAGAAATTAGGTAAACTTTCGTATATTTTCTAGAATTTGATGCGCTAAATGCCGTTTTACATACTTCTTCTGTTTGACACTTAAGTTCTACTACTATAGGGATACAATATTCAGAAGACCGCGAAGCAAAATCCTTAGGTCCTGTTAGCTCGATTAATTCAATTAATTAAAAATTCTATTTAGTTCCTGAGATAACGTCCCGATCAGTGGTAAAAAGGTCGTTTAGCCGGGTTTAGATGAGACTATAAAACGCAAACCCGATCTAACAACACGAAACCCAACTAGGGTTATTGTAGTCTGGATATGAACTTCCAGAAAATGCCCAGAATACGTTTTTTGCATTTTCAGTGTTGCACATTATTATATATGTTATTATATAAAGAATGACAATTATAGGTTAGGTTAGGTTAGGTTTGGGGATGTGTAGTCAATATATATGTATATCGACTACGCCACTCGGAGACCTTTCGGTCCATTGTGATCATCCATAAAGAAAAAAAAAGAGGTTCAGAATTACCTGAAAAGAGAAGAGAAAAGAGAGAAGAATAAAGAAAAAAGGGGGGTATGATTTGGAGAGTAGTAATAAATGAATTATTAATAAGAAAGAATGAAGATATAATAAAGACAGAGAGGGTGGTTTATTTGGCGATGGTGGAAAAAACTGTCAGAGAAGTAGTTACGCTTATGGGTCGCGCCGTCCCAGCCACTTCAGATTTTTGATGATGTTGTTTATGATCGTTGGTTCCATGTTTGAGTAGAAGGTTAAACTTGGAGGAAAGCGTATTCCTGTTAATCTATACCGCTTTCGAGTTAACATCGGGCAACGACATAAAATATGCTCGATCGTCTCCGTTTCCTCCTCATCTTCACAGAGCCTACAATAGTCCACGCCATCATCCTGCCATTTGCCGATAAAGGCTCGGATGTTGCAATGGACGGTAATGACTCCCGTCAATACCCTGATTTCTGACTTACTCAAACTTAAAAGCGAAGTTGTTCTCCTTGTTGAAAGATTCGGCCAAATGGCCCTTGACACGTTGCACCTTGGTTCATTATGCCATAGTTCCTTGGCTTGTTCTTCAAAGAACGTCTCCACCTTCCGAAAAACGTGACATATGGGTGGTTTAATAGAAACAGTGATAGCTTGACTTGTTGATTGAGATCCGTGTCTTGCCAGTTCATCTGCCTTCTCGTTTCCCACAATGTCACAGTGTCCCGGTACCCAGCAGAGTCGGACAGCGTTAGTTAGGTTCGCCAAGGCAGTTCTACACTCAAGAACGGCCTCAGACTTGATATTGGGGGATTTGATGGCTTTAAGAGCCGGCTGACTATCAACGAAGATAGTCACCGGTTCAAAGATTTCAGCATCCAGACTTTTTATCAACTCTGCGGCCATTTTGATCGCGAAGATTTCTGCTTGGAAAACGCTACAGTCGCTGTTCAACCTATATGAGTATTCGAGGCAAAGCTTTTCGCAGTAGACGCCAGCTCCGGTACCTTCTTCCATCTTGGAACCGTCTGTATAGAAAGCCAGACCGTCCAGAGGAGAGTTACTACGGATCCAGTCATCTCTACTAGGGATAACGACCTCAAAATCATCAAATCTATGGATTGGTGATAAGTAGTCGCTGAATTTCCCCTGCTGATTTAAGCTAAGGTTTGGCCCTAGCTCTCGAAGAATGCATGCATGACCATAGGTGCTGTCACGCCAACGATTCAATTCATGTAGCCTTAGGGCACTACGTGCTGCTTGACCTTTGATGCTAAGTCTCGTGGGCAAGAGGTTTAGCATCGCGTTCAGAGCTGCTTGTGGTGTACTTCTAAAAGCTCCAGTTATCAGGATCGAGGCTGCCCTTTGCACCTTGTCTATGCTGCCCGAGTTCGATTTATGTCGAAGCGCATGCCACCAGACAAGACATCCATAGGATAGGATGGGTCTCACCACAGTATTATACAACCAGTGTATAATAGCTGGATTTAACCCCCAACTTTTCCCAATCGAATTCTTACATGAGTAGAGTGCGATCATACCTCTCTTCGTCCGTTCCTCGACGTTCCTTTTCCATCTCAGTTGAGAATCCAGGATTGTACCTAGGTATTTGGCCTCAGGAGATAGATGCAACTGCACTCCATCCAATGTTGGTGGTATGAAGTCGCCAAGCTTACGCTTTCTGGTGAACAATACCAGTTCTGTTTTCGTTGGATTTACACCAAGGCCATTTATGGTGGCCCAACGAGACAGATTTGATAAGGCTCCTTGCATAAGCTCCGAAATTGTGGACAAGAATTTGCCAGTTATTAGTAAAACTACATCATCCGCGTATGCGACAACCTTGATGCCCTGATTGTCGAATTCCGCCAAAATATTGTTTATCACAAGTAGCCACAGCAGCGGTGAGAGTACATCTCCCTGGGGAGTACCTCTAGTTAATGTCTTCCTTGTTGTCAACTCCCCAATGCTGGAATTTATGATCCTGCTCTCCAGCATTCTCTTTATCCAGCAGATCAGGGTTTCCGGGGTGTTGACCGATCTAAGCGAGAGATGAATGGATTCAAGTTTTACGTTGTTAAAGGCTCCTTCTATATCTGTAGTGTATTTACACAAAAGAAACTTCTTTGTTTCAACTCCAAATGCTTAATGTTCTTTTATTTTGCATCAACAAACATAACTAGCTTAAAAACTAACAAGTGGCTATATATGTACATATGTTTATGTGTGTATGCATATACAAGTTACCATGTATCTTTATCACTCAGAGATAAATAGATGAGAGTGAGAGTAAATGATACTTGTAACTGCATACAGTAATTAAAAGAAGAAGAAGATCACATACCGCACATTAGGATGGATCGTACTGAAATATGTATTAGGGTGGAACGTAAATACAAATACTCTATATGCTCCCCCTAAAGTTGGCAATCAATATAATATTTAAAAATATGAATATTTATGTTCATAATAAATTCACTGAATGTAAATAATAAATAAATAACATTATTTTGAATTCCATATTTGGTTATTGACTTAATGATTGAATCATAAAATTATATAATGATAAAACAATTTATGAAACAATTTTTAATATAATTTTTTTTTTTTTTAATTACGAGATCATATTATATGATATTTTAAAGGAAAATTCAAACATTTTTAAAAAAATTGATTGAATTATTATTTTAATTTTTCTTCACAACTCTACCTCCTTCTCTTGGTCTGAGTTCTCTTCTAGGGTGTATAATCTCTTCTGGAGCATGGTTTTCATTAGCAACAAGTGAAGAATTATCATTATTTACATGTGATTGTAAATCAGGCTCAATGACGTGTGGATTTTGTTGTCTACGTTGTCTTCGGATTTGATCAAGATGCCGTTTTATGACATACTTGTTATGGTTTAAAATGCAGGAATAAGATTGAGGTCCTAGTTGATGTTTTATGGTTGCTTGAGTCCAACTAGGTTTGTTAGGGTTACGATAATCACGCACCATAACTTCCTGACCTTCGCAAAACTGGATGTCACGGTTACCTTTATGATTTAAAATGTTGTGTTGTTGTGAATTCATGATTCTTTCTTTTGTTTTAGGAGGTTTGAGAAGAGAAAAGCGAGTTTTTAATGTTCTACCAAAGAAAATTTTTGCTGGAGACTCGCCAGTACTACAATGTACCATGTTTCGGTAGTCCATTAGAAATCGACACAAAATTTGATCTAAATTTGAATCCTTATTTTGGTCCAAATTGGCCAAAATAGACTTTTTGAATGTTTTTACAAAATTTTCTGCCTGTCCATTCGTAGATGGATGTCCAGGAGCAGTCAAAATATGTTTAATACCATTTAATGATAAAAATCTTTGAAAATCATGAGAAGTGAACTGTGATCCATTGTCACTTACAATGGTATCAACCAGTCCATAACGTGAAAACATCTCTCTTAGCTTCGAAATTGTGAAATTTGTTGTCATATCTTTAGTTTTGAAGACTTCAACAAACTTTGAAAAAGAGTCAACAACAATTAAAAAGTAAAAATTTTTGATTGGGCCAGCAAAATCAATGTGAATTCTACTCCACACTGAATCACTAGGCATCCATGGAATCAATGTACTCTTTTCTGGACTTGATTGAAGTTTTTGACAAGAAACACAATTTGAAATCAAATGTTCAATATCTTTGTCCAGACCAGGCCACCATACATATGATCTGGCAAGCGCTTTTGTTTTAACAATACCCAAATGAGAACGATGAAGTTCTTCCAAAATTTTTGACCTTAGGGTTTTAGGAACTACTGTCCGATATCCCCACAAAATACATCCATACTCAACTGAAAGTTGAGTATACTTTTCACGAAAAGGTGAAAGATTGTCATCATGACAATTAAGTAAAGTGCCTTCTAAAACCAAATCGGCAACTTTTGACAAAATTGGGTCTCGTCTTGTTTCACGAGATACATCTTTGAAATTTAAGTTCAAGTTATTCTCTTGACTTTCAATAAAATTTATGTAAGAATTTTCAATAGTTTTCGATTCAAAACATTTTTGAGGCATTCTTGAAATGCAATCAGCTTCATTTTTAACACCCTTGACGTGTTCAATGGTATAAACAAATCCTGAAAGGATTAATGCCCAGCGTTGCATCCGCGCTGAAGCCATAATAGGCAAACCTTTGTTGCTACCAAACAAACATAAAAGTGGACGATGATCCGTTCGTAAAACGAATGGATTTCCCAATAAATATTGGCGAAGTTTTGTAACACAAAACACAATTGATAAAGCCTCTTTCTCAAGAGTGCTATAATTTCGTTCACTTTTTGACAAAGCTCTTGAAACAAAAGCAATTGGTCTTAAACCATCAGGAAATTTGTGAGATAAAATCCCAGCTACAGCATTATTTGATGCATCTGTAGTCAAAACAATTGGCAGATCAGCTTTAAAATGAACCAAAACTTGGTCTGAGGTTATAGCCTTCTTAATTTCATCATAAGACTTTTTGCATCTTTCTGACCAATCGAATTTCACATCTTTGCTTAACAAGTGATAAAAAGGCGACATAATTTGCGCAAAATTGTTAATAAATTTGGAATAATAATTTGCCATACCGACAAAAGCTCGCAACTCGGAAACATTTTTGGGAATAGGAGCAGAAATCACACTCGAAATTCTCTCATTATTCTTACGAAGACCATTTTTGTCAATATTAAATCCTAAATAGGATATTTCTGATTGTAAAAACAATGACTTATTGACATTAAGTTTTAATCCAGACGATTGAAGCTTCTGGAGAACTAATCTTAAGGTTCTGATATGCTCTTGCATATTTCTACCAGTGACCGTAATGTCATCTTGGTAAACAACAACATAGGGAATATCCCTTAAAAGATTTTCCATAGTTTTCTGAAAAATAGCCGCAGCTGTTTTGACACCAAAAGGTAATCTTTTTACTTTTAAAGTACCAATATGTGTACTCCAAGCACATAATAATTGAGATTCTTCATCTAAAACAAGTTGATTATAAGCATTTGATAAATCAAGCTTCGTGAAAAGTTCACCTCCCTGCAATGATGCAAAAATTTCATCAATTCTGGGTAATGGATACTTAAAATCCAACAAACATTTATTTAGGGTAACCTTGTAGTCACCACAAATTCTTAAATCGCCATTAGGCTTCAAAATTGGAACTAAAGGAGTTCCCCAATCAGAGTTATCAACTGGTTCTAAAACACCAGATTTAATTAAATCTTTTAATTTGGTTTCAACTTTACTTTTCCAAGCCAAAGGTAAGGGTCTTGGTTTGCAAAAAATAGGAATTGCGTTTTCCTCAACTCTCAACGAAACTTTAGTGACATTAAACTCTCCCAACTTTTCTTCAAAAACACTCGAAAACTCGCTTTTAATTTGATTAATAATCATAGAATTTGAGTTTGAGCAATCAATTTTGTTGACTTGCAACAATTCAAAATTAAAAGAACGTAAAAACGTACGACCTAACAAAGGAGGATTCGATGAATCTACAACAACAACAACTATCGATTTTGTTTTACCTTGAAAAGTAACCGAGGCATCATACTCACCAACTAGGTTCAACTTATCACCACTATAATCCACGTATGGCACAAGACATGGACGAAGCATCTTCTTAATATTGTTCTTCTCCAGGAACGACTTAGGCAACAACGTACACGGAGCACCTGTATCACACACAGCTTTTAACTCAACTCCATCAATAACAACCGGAAGAGAATATACTCCACTAGAGTTGCACTCCGACACACTAAAAATTGAGTAATTAAAAACATCATCATCATCATAATTATTTTGATCTTCAGAAACAAAATTAACACTTCTCTTTTTGTAGCAAACTGAAGCCAAATGTCCAATTTTACCACACGAATGACATTTGCTGTCCTTGTATTTACAAGCTTGCGACTTATGATTGCGCCAACCACAATGCGAGCACACAGGTTTTCTACCATTTTCAAATTTGTTGTCTCTGCCACCGCCACAACTACCTCTGCTACCATCGCCTCTGCCGCTGCCATTTGAACCGCCTCTGTTACCGCTGCTACCACTGCTTCTATTGCAACCGCCATTTGCATTTCCAAAATTTTTCTTGGCAAACCTCTGCTTATTTACATAGTTCACCGAACTCTGCTCAGCCTCTGCTGCCCTTGACATATTTTTTGTTTCCATAATCATGGCTTTTCGCAACGCCATTTGCATCGTCAACTTTTCATCCTCTTCGCACAGCCTTTCAAAAATGAAATTTGGCAACCCCATCACAAATTGATTTAACACAAAGGCTTCCAAATGATCGCCAAATTTGCAATTAAGCGCCAACGATTTAACTCTGGCGTACCACTCTGCTACCGATTCACTTTCAGCTTTGGTTGAAACATGGAACTTTTTCCTTTCGCTGAACACAATTGTTGGTGGTGTGTACTGTGTGTCCAAAATTTCGCACAAATCTTCATATTTCTTGGACACAGGACTATCGGGACTACACAAACTATGCAACACTTTGTATGCCACTGCACCAACTGATTTCAATAAGATCGATTTCTTCACATTGTCATCCGTACAATTGATCTCACAAAAATGGATTTCCAGACGTTCTTTCCACACACACCAAGATTCCACACTCGGGTTAAACTCAGACACATTAGAAGTCTGGAACACAGCAATCTGGCTGGCATTGAAGCTATGATTTCCTTCACCTTCCATATTATCCAGCATTCACTCCTTTTCAATTTATTTAATTTTATTTGGCGTTGGTTTGTTTTAATTTGTTCGGCAAAAACTTTCTTCTTATTTAGTTTAATTAGTTTTTATTTTGCCTCCAACTGGTATTTTAAATTTAAAAACTTTAAAAACTTTTTCCTCGTCGCCAAATTGTAGTGTATTTACACAAAAGAAACTTCTTTGTTTCAACTCCAAATGCTTAATGTTCTTTTATTTTGCATCAACAAACATAACTAGCTTAAAAACTAACAAGTGGCTATATATGTACATATGTTTATGTGTGTATGCATATACAAGTTACCATGTATCTTTATCACTCAGAGATAAATAGATGAGAGTGAGAGTAAATGATACTTGTAACTGCATACAGTAATTAAAAGAAGAAGAAGATCACATACCGCACATTAGGATGGATCGTACTGAAATATGTATTAGGGTGGAACGTAAATACAAATACTCTATAATATCCAGGAAAGCCGCCAAGGTAAAGTTTGAATTCTCCATATTTCTCTCAATGAAACCCACGACCTCATGAAGAGCAGTTTCGACAGATTTACCTTTCATGTAGGCATGCTGCGAGTTGCTCAGCGAGGCAGTGTCTACAAAGCTCCTAATCTCCAGATCGATCAGTCGTTCGAGTGTCTTGAGGAGAAAGGAGGATAGACTAATAGGTCTGTAGTCTTTCGGTGCAGAGTGACTGGCTTTCCCCGCTTTGGGGATGTAAGTTACCTTTACCTCTTTCCACAGATCTGGTACGCAGGAAAGAAACAAACAGGCCCTAAAGATCTCCTCCAGAATTTGGTATATCTGCGGTGCAGCAAAATGAAGCATCGCAGGAATTACTCCATCTGGACCAGGTGACTTATAGGGTTTGAATGTACTTACTGCCCACTTTATTTTGTTTCTGCTTACAACCTTATCAATGAGGCTCTCGTCCACTGACTCTTGGACTTGGAAGTTGTCACATTCAATGTGAAGGTTACTGGCATCCGTGCAGTCAGGGAAGTGGGTCTCAGCTAGAAGGTTTAGAGTCTCAAGACCTGAGTCTGTCCACGTGCCGTCCGGTTTTTTGACACTACCGATGGATTTGGGGTCCTTCGAGAGTATCTTACGGAATCTGGCAGCGTCGTTTACCCCTTCTACAGACTCACAGAAACAAACCCATGACTTCTTTTTGGCGCGCTTGATTTCACTCTGACAATTATAAATGTGGTATGGTTTGGTAAAATAGAAATTCTATATGGACAATAACTTTAGTATTTTTTACTGATCAAATATTGCAACAAGAATAAATGCCTAAAATCAATGGATGTTTTCTTGGTAGCTTCCCTTCCTTGGCTTGTCATTTCTGGCAAAATAATAAAGTTCGACCAGGCAAATTCGAACTAGGATGCCGTTTGCCTTTTATTCTTTTATCCGAAGTAAATTAAACAAAGCAGAAAAATAAGTGAACAACTGAATGAGTTTTGGTCTTAACCCACTTAGCGCCAGAAAGTGTTTTTTTTTTTGGAAAATTTAAAATTTTTTTTTTATTGAATTCAGTTTTATTTTCATTTTTAAGCATTTTTTAAAAAATAACTTTGTTTAAACTTATAGTTTTTCCGGAATCGGGTGTCCGTTAAAACGGACAGTGGCAAAATCCACTACCGTAAATTTGTATGGGAAATTGGTGTTTTTTTTCCAATATGTATAAAGTAAACTTCATTTTTAGTCGTACGCACAAAGCCAACTCTTTTATATTTTTAAAGATATTCTCTATCTTCATCATTTTTTTTTTAATATTTTATATCGTACGCCCCAAAGAACGAAATGTTTACTTTATCCATAATTGTAAAAAAACACCAATTTCCCATACAAATTTACGGACAGCTAACTTTGCAGTGTAATACAGAATAATTCTTGCTTTGTATTCACAATTTATGTTTTTTAGAATAATATTTTCACATCTTTTCTAATTAATCTCTGCATTGTATAAGTGTAACTTATCTACTTACGTGTTTTTTACCATTGTAAGAAAATCAAAAAATCACTTCACAAAAAGGTTTATTTTTGTGACCGAACCGCGAAAAATTGCGCAGGTCAAATGTAAATTTATGAACGGGGAAGGACAGCCATATGAGCAGACAATTAGAAAATACCTGTTTTTACCTGCATTTTTGTGCACATTTTTTTTGTTGGCGTTTAAACGACCAGTGGCTCTAAGTGGGTTAATCCTCTCGTAGAGCGTAACAAAATTATTGTTAGCTATCTATCTAACTATATTTTACCAATACCTTCGTCTTTGTGTGCAATTTATCTCAAATTTCTTTTCTTTTACAGGAGGTAAACCTATAACACCCACAGAAGATAATGTGATAGGTAATGGAAAGTCACAGAGTAATGGTACTAGCAATGGGACAGTTGTAACCGAAGATATTACAAAATCCAACGTAAGTTTCCATTGGCAGAATACTAAATCTACTTGGAATTAACAAAAAATATTTTTGTTTTTCAATTTTCAAAATCCCAGGTATCCCAAAATCAGTCCGCACAAAATGGTACAAATGGTTCTCATAGGGTGCAGCCAGCCGCAACAGCAGCAGCTGGAGGAGGAGCAGTAAAGCCATCAGAAAACAACGGCGTTACATCGCTAGCTCAAGTCTCAAAGCAAGTGGTACCTGGACCTACGTCGGCTAGTCATGTTGTCATAGATGAGAAGAAAAATAAGAAGAAGGGCTGTTGTATTATCCAATGAACCAATGTAACACTTCACAGACAAAATTTTACAATGCTGTTGATAGTGATGGGGATTCAAAAGCGACCGGAAGATATGCATGAATTTGGCATCGTCGAAGCCGACAATGATGCATCTCTTAGCATGCCTATTTGTTTATGTATAGAAAACAAAACTATATTTATATTATATTCCTAATATATTTTTTACTAAGCATATTTATTATTTATATATTATTATACATACTCTATGTATTTTGCAAGAACGTTTACGGCAGCAACGGCAACATCCAACGCAATGAATGACAACAATGCAGTAGTGCAACCAGCAAATCAATATAATCGGCCAGGGAATAAGCAGTCTTTCACTGTATCACGAAATCGATTCGCATCGTTGCTGAATTTACATATAAGCTAATGATGAATAAAAGTCCGAACGTACCCATATACGTATGTAACGAGAAGCAGTGTACGAATTAATTTAAATAAATGTTTTAGTTGATATTTTTGTTAGTCACTCCCCTTTGCAAATTTCCATACAAATGAACCTATCACTCCTGTTGTTTAACTTTTTATATATAGACAACTTAAAATAAATAGGAATGAATCGGTCTCTGTGTACACATACAAAACAAAATAACACTGTGTTAGTAGTTTTTCTATTGTTTTATAATTATATACTCGTATTCATATTAAATTTTTTAAAGAATATTTTCATTTACTTCGCGTTTTAGTTTTCCTTTGTTCCCTCTGAATGTTATAAAAAAGCAAATTAAAAAAAGATCAACATCTTCAAATCGCATTTAATAGCCAACAGAAACCGACAAACAACTTCTGCACCTAAAATATACACATCTACGCTTCTACCATTTACGAGAATCACAAAAAAGAGAATATGCTGCTTCCCATAGTGCATGTTTAGTAAGATATAACTACACACATCCATACATATGTAATTGTATTGATCGCAGTGAAATTCACAGTGTATAACTAAGCGTATGGGGGCGAGAAGAATACTATAACTCCTTTTTTAGTCAGTGATCATATCTACCACATACCAAGCATAGAGCAACAATGATGATATCAACAGTAACAAGAGCAGCGGTATATATGAATATAAGTATGTATACAAACAAAGCATACATATAGGTTAAAACATTGTGTATTACATAGAAGTAATACATCGATTGTGTATATTCATATATGAATTTTTTGCATATTACAACCAACATACAGTACATTTATATAACCACCATTACCACACCACCACCCAACCAATCATACATACATATTTATATACAAGAAAAAAGTATGTTTATGACGAGCACAAGCAGACAAGCCAGCAAACAAGCTACAGCATATTATAAACCAAGAAAAATGTAACAAAACAAAAATTTAATATTTAATATTGTAAATTTCAAAATTTATGTTAAGTTATTATGTATGAAAATCTTAAGAAATAATAAAAAGAAAACAGAACTAAAAAAACTACTAGACAGAACACAAATCGCATAAAACATGACTATTATTATATATACCATCAATGTAAGGTGCCGAAAATATCGTAAGTTTTAGAATTTTTGTTCCTTACCGAGTGTAAGTATTCACTGATATTTTTTTAAGCAGAAGTAATTTCAACCGCCGAAAATGTGATGTTTTGGACAGTGATTAAACCTCCGACCTTATTTGCTCTGCACTACGGTACTACGGTGACAGCCCTATAGTGAAATGATACAGTTCAATAATACTGGTCGGCAGGGAAATATTGCGAACTTTTACTCGATGATAAAAAAAAAACAGTTATAACTGTTTGATTTATTGAACGTACTGTGTGAATTCAAGATGAGCCATTGTATGACATCATATAAAAATAAAGATACAGATAGTCGACCTGTATTAAAGCCCAACGGACTCAGATGTCGCACAAAACGTTTTTGCGGGTTTAGGTTTTGTGTGGTCAAGTCACTCGACTCGAAAAATAACGCAGTGCAACATCCATCGCGCTATGTCCATATTTACATTAGGCAATTTTCTTTGCGGCAATTGTCAGTTTGTAGGTGAGAGAGGGTGTTGAGAGGCAAAGGGTTACCATATACCTCACCTCTCTCTCCAACAAACTGACAATTGCCGCAAGGAAATTGCCTAATGTAAATATGGACTTTTGTTGTTGTCCTGGCTGATATGGTTCCTAAATACATATTGGAACAATTTTTAGATCCGAGTTGCTCATAAACTTTACTGAATATGAGTTGGTTCCTGAGCATGTGGTTATGACACTAGAGGAAAAACAAGAACTACTGGCACGTTACAAGTTGAAGGAGAACATGTTGATGAGAAAACAAGCTGGCGATCCAGTCTCTAGATATTTCGGCATAAAGAGTCAAGTCGTAAAGATTATTCGTTCATCGGAAACGGCTGGTCGTTATATATCCTATCGACAGATGTGCTGAATACCTGGGCAACTAAGCATTTTTTTATAATAATATCACTAGCGTAACATTTTCATTTATATTAAGTGAATTTATTTAATATTATATACGTTTTTTGGTATTTCAGTACTTATATTGGTAAAAATTACTACAAAACAGCAATTTGAAATGCTGCTTGAGAAAATGGAAGCCCACCCAAACGTAGCTCGTGGAGTCAGACTTTTTGGGTGTGTAAGGATGTTGCGGAGCAATTAAATAGTTGTGTGCGTACACCAGATGGATGGCACAGAGTATGGACTCATTTTAAATCCAAACTAAAAAAAATGTCTCAAAATAAGAAGAACATTACAGCTACAGTAGGTTGACCATCACAAGAAATATCTTTGTCGTCGATAGAGCAAGCGGTAGCAGACTTACTGCAAATTAATATGGTTTCAAATCCTGCAGGTGCGATCTACTGAATTGAAGAGACATGGGATGATAATAACTGTGAAATTGGACAATCTGCTGAGGTAGAAAATGAGAACCTCAAAATGAAGTAGAAATTGACAAAGTACTTGCCAAAAAAAACGTTTAAACTAAAATATCCTTTTCTATTCAAATATAAATGGCGAACATCTTCCTTTGGTCCCATTATATGCAGGTGTGTTCCGTCAATGCATCCGACAACGCAAGGGAACGCTAACGCTTTTCCTCTTCTGTTAATTTGGAAACAATCCAAATTTTACACAGGTTTTCCTCTAAAGAACTTCACTTAATACATTTGATAATGTGGGCTGAGACATCCCGAGGTTAAAGCACATGGGATTTTTGAAAGCTTCCTTCTGCAAAATATCTTAAAGCAGCACACACTTTAAGGAGTAGCTGTATTGCTGTTGATCTGTGGGTTTTTTATAGTCATTTTTTAATGCCTCTACTATATAAATAACATCGTCTTTTGGAAACCGAAAATAGGCTTTAAACCCAAAAAATTAACAATTATTTTGATGAATGTTGGAAACCAAACATACTTACAATACTGATGGCAATTCTAAAGGATTCGATTTATCTCTTAAGTGTCGCCTGATAGATGCTACGTTAACTATATTTTCTTCACTATCATCAAAAAATAGTTCCACTGAGCTTATCATTTTAGAAAACTATAACTTTTGTGTACAACTTACTCTGATATTTTTTCTGATTTATTCAAATCAAAGCAAATAACGCTCCGATACATCACCGATAACTTGTTATCGACAATTATTATCTATCGCTTTACCTAGTACAAATTTTAAATTTTGTCTTTACTGGAATATTATCTCTTGTTTGGCGTTTTGTGGAGACACAAGTCAACCAACCATCCTAACAGACTTTGTCCCATGGTTTTTGGGAGAGTTTGCCGTTCTCCTACCAGGCGCGTCTTCCCGGGTGGCGGATGGGAAGGGGGTCACTGCAATGTGCGAAAGCGAAATCGTCCTAGGGCAACCAAAGACGGGGCCGTTTCCGCACATTGTGGGGACTCTGGGGGTCTTTGGACCCCCCGTGGACCAAAAACTGGATCGGGGTAGTCCCCTTAAATAATTAACTAAACATGGGTAGAAGAAAAAGAAGGAATAAAGTTACGGTGCAGGAAGTTAATAACCCAGTACCGGCGGCAAGTGTTGGTGTGACCACAAGCCATGTGTCGTCGAGATCAAGTGATTGTGATCCGGCTGTTTTAGGTGTGGATGCCTTGGCACCTACAGCTGTACCTGCTACAAGTGCATCAGTTTCTAACCCCAAAGTTGACGACTCGGTTTTTCGTAAGGATCATGATTTGACCAGGGCTGGTGAAAGCCAGTCCAAGGCAGACAGGACTGCAAGTTTGGGCGGGGACGACCCTAGGACGAATCTCAAAAAAACTATCGACGACAGTTTAGAGAGACAGAGTAGGGAACTCCTCGACCAGCTGGAAAGGCTTGTGCCGGAAGAAACCACTGAGGACATGCTCCCGGAGGAACTGCTGCACAATCTTACTCTGACTGACAATGAGCTGGACACCACGGTGATCCCGGCCAAGTCTACACGGGTAGATTGTTGCAGCCCTGACGAAGGGATTATAAGCCTGGTGACTCAGCCGGAGGCAAGTCGTATTCCGACTGGTCCTGTGTCGGCACATGCCGACAAAAAGCTTGAAAGGCAGGAGGCGACGGAAACGATGTCCGACGACGGGGAATCGGAAGATGACACGAAAACGGACAGCGACTCAAAGTTTGCCTCGGCCCGCAAAGCATCGGATGCGAGACACTACAAGCGTGCCGTATCCTATCTCCGCAAGTTTGTAGGGAGAGATGCGAACTTGCATTCGGAGAGGGAGGTCCACCTCATCAAGGGCAAGTTGAAATTTATGAGGAAGTTCGAAAGAATGTATCCTCGTAAATTTCATCGCGAACTCCCGGTGGAGAGGATCTTCCTCCCGGAAGACGTAGTAGAGAAGGCAAAGCCTGCTACCTCCGGTAAATGTGCTGCGCCAAAATCTTCTCCGAAGCCTAACCCGAACCGAGAGGTAAAGAAAAAGGCTATTGAGAGCACCCCTAAGCCAACAGTCACCCCTAGTGGTGATCGAGCGGTAAAGGACTCTGCCTCAAAGCCCGATTCTGCTCCAAAAGGCAAGGGTGACGCAATCGGAGATGCTGGTCTCAACAGGGAGAAGGTTGGACCAGCTAAGGAAACATCGTCTTCGGGTGGAGAGAGCAGCGCCCCGCAGAGTAAATCTGTAAAGCGTGTACGCTCCTCCGAGGGTCCGCAGCCTTCAGCCAAGAAGACGATGACTTCTCAGCTGATCGAACCATCAACCTCGTATGCAGCGGCCGCTGAGCGTGCGACCAAGGAGAAGCAACTGAGTACGGAGAAGGTTTCCGCCTCTTCTGGAAAAGTTACATCCAAGGTACGCGGTCAAGGTCGCAATAAGCCATACGGTAGACCAACTGCTGTGACAGACGATGGCCTGCAAATAGCAATCATCGACAGAGCTGATCCAAATGGAAAAATCAGCGACAGTCACTGGTTGCTATTTGAAACTGGTCTTCGGGCTGCGATAGTTTCTGGACCGGAAGATCCGGAAGACCGTCAGCTTGGCAGCGCCTTCTTGCGTAAGGGTGTCAAGGTCATCAACTGTATGAATGAAAGGTCGCGAGACTTTCTCGTTCAGACAGTGAGTGGTCTTGGTGCTCTGTGGGAAGGAGCTGATCTGGCGGCGGTCTCCCTATCGGACATCCCGTCCAGAAAGGTACTCTCAGCGTGGATTCCCCCACCTACGGTAAGCAAGGAAATCCTGCTGAGAATGCTGAGGTTGCAGAATCCCAATCTTGTTACAGCGGGCTGGACTGTTATTAGTCTAGTCCCCTGTAGCGAGTTGGGTGGCTTAGTGGCCAGAGTGGCGGTCGACCCCCCTGGGGAGTTATACTTAAGAGAACGTGAGGGAAAGCTGAATTTCGGTTCAGGATGGGTTCGGGGTCGACTGAGTCCACCTCACGAAAAACAGTAAGGGTAGGGAAGCGGCAAAGGTTGCGCATACTGCAGATTAATCTGCATCATTGCAAGGCCGCTGCCGCTGAACTGCTCTTGTCCCTCACGAACTCTGAAGTAGACATTGTCTTAGTCCAGGAGCCTTATACCTATAAGAATAAGGTTTCTGGACTAAACAATGCCAACTTCGACATCTTTGCCGCGTCCGAGGGGGACAAGGTAAGGACTTGTATAGTAGGTAAAAAGAGTTTAAATCTAATCTTTCTATCTAATTTCAGTAACGGTGACATATGCACGGTCAGGATGGAGCATGGAGAAGGCAAGGCCACGCTGCTGTCATCGATATATATGCCTTTTGAGGCCCCAGACCCACCCAACCAGTGTGTCCGACGTCTGCTTGACGAGATGATGGGTACCTGTAACGTAATCCTGGGTTGCGACGCAAACGCTCACCATTTCCAGTGGGGCAGCAAGGACACCAACAAGAGGGGTGAGTCCATATTCGATTTTATTTTATCTTATAATTTACGGATATGTAATAGGGTAGTGATCCAACGTTTAAAATTAGGAACAGGGAAGAGGTCATTGACCTAACCCTTTCTAATTTAGATGACTCTGTCCTGAGGAATTGGAGGGTATCTAAAGAATGTTCCTTTTCGGACCATATGAAGATATTCTTTGATGTCTCTCTGGAAAGAGGTCGCCAAATTCCTTATAGAAACCCACGAAGGACAAACTGGGACAAATACACGGAACTAACGAACTCGCAACTGACTCCTAATATTAGTACGGAAACAGTTGATGACCTCAATGGAACCGTAAATAATCTCACTGATGTTCTTCTTCGTTGCCATAAGGAGTCCTGTCCACTAACATATCCTGGGAGGAAATCTCAGCCGGTGTGGTGGAGCAAGGAGCTTGGCGAACTTAGGAAAAACACTAGACGACTGTATAACAGGGCGCATGAGACTAAACTCGATATTGATTGGGACTCCTATAAAGTGAGTTTCAATAAATATAAGAGTGAAATCAAGCGGGCAAAGAAGACATCTTGGGTTAACTTCTGTGAGTCGGTAGAAGGAGTTAACGACGCAGCTAGGTTTCGACGACTACTCTCCAAGGACCCCAAATCCATTGGAAGTATCAAGAAACAAGATGGTGCGTGGACAGACTCCGCTACTGAGACTCTTGATCTCCTTGCGGAGACCCACTTCCCAGGCTGCAAGGATGAGGATACTGTCAACAATGAGCGTGACGACTTCCGAGTTCAGGAGCCTTTGGATTTGGTACTCATTGACAGGGTGGTCAACAGAAGTAAAATTAAATGGGCGGTCAGCACTTTCAAGCCTTACAAGTCTCCTGGGCCGGATGGCATAACGCCGGCGATGCTACAATTTGCATCACCGATCTTATACCAAATCCTGGAGGAGATTTTTAGGGCGTGTTTGACTTTCTCATTTATACCGGGGCTGTGGAAGGAGGTAAAGGTAACTTACATTCCCAAAGCGGGAAAACCTAGTCACTCTGCACCTAAAGACTACAGACCCATAAGTTTATCATCCTTTCTCCTTAAGACACTCGAAAGACTGATCGACCTGGAGATAAGGAGTCATGTAGACACCGTCTCTATAAGCAACTCACAGCACGCCTATGTTAAAGGTAAATCTGTTGAGTCTGCCTTGCATGAGGTGGTCGGCTTCATTGAGAAAAACATGGAAGACTCAAACTTTACCTTGGCTGCCTTTCTAGACATAGAAGGAGCTTTTAACAATGTAAAACTTGAGTCCATCAATCTCTCACTGAAGAAAGTTAATGCACCTGAACCCCTAACGTGCTGGATTAATAATATGCTTCAAAGCAGAATTATAAATTCTAGCATTGGGGAGGTAAAAATAAGGAAAACAGTGACTAGAGGCACCCCTCAAGGAGGTGTGCTCTCGCCATTACTGTGGCTCCTTGTTATAAACAATATTTTGATGGAGCTGGACAATCAAGGTATCAAAGTTGTTGCTTATGCTGATGACGTGGTACTGCTGATTTCCGGTAAATTTCCGTCAACCATTTCGAAGCTTATGCAGGGAGCATTATCGACTCTATCACGCTGGGCCAAGGCTAAACGAAGACG
Source organism: Musca autumnalis (assembly GCF_047663935.1). Classification (NCBI taxonomy): domain Eukaryota; kingdom Metazoa; phylum Arthropoda; class Insecta; order Diptera; family Muscidae; genus Musca; species Musca autumnalis. The sequence goes on from NW_027411866.1 coordinate 57,831,544, forward strand.
GAACTGGTAATGTTCACAAGAAAGCGTAAGCTCGGCGCCTTTGTTCCACCAACACTGGATGGGGTGCAGCTCCAACTCTCCCCCGAAGCAAAGTACCTTGGCACAATCCTTGACTGTCAATTGCGATGGAATAGGAATGCTGAGGAGCGGGCGAAGAAGGGAATGATTGCACTTTATTCATGTAAGAATTCCATTGGGAAAAGCTGGGGACTAACTCCTTCGATTATACACTGGCTGTATAATACAGTGGTTAGACCCATCCTATCCTATGGTTCTCTCGTTTGGTGGCACTCATTGCGTCAAAAGTCAACATCCACTAAGCTCGATAAGGTACAAAGAGCCGCCGCAACTCTTATTACTGGAGCTACCAGGAGCACGCCACAGGCTGCACTGAACGCAATGCTGAACTTAAGACAACTGAGTATCAGCATTAAGTGTCAGGCAACCAGGAGTGCCCTGCGGCTTCATGAACAGGGTCTTTGGCGGGGTCGTACCTATGGGCATGGGTGTATCCTGAATGAATCAGGTATTTTTGTGAACCATTGTGGCAAAATAAGTGACTATATATCACCAGTCTTGAGATTTGACGATATAGAAGTCATTATACCTAGTAGAGACGACTGGAACCGCAGTAACCCCCCTCTGGGCGGTCTGGCTATATATACAGACGGCTCCAAGATGGAGGAAGGTACCGGTGCCGGTGTCTACTGTGAAAGTCTATCACTTGAACGCACATACAGGCTAGACAGCAACTGTAGTGTGTTCCAGGCTGAAATCTTCGCGATTTGGAAGGCGGCGGAATTGATTAAAAATCTGGATGCAGAAATCTTTGAACCGGTGACTATCTATGTGGATAGTCAAGCGGCTCTTAAAGCCATCAAATCCTGCAACATCAAATCCGACGTCGTCCTCAAGTGTAGAATAGCTCTGGATGCGCTAACTAACGGCTTTCGGCTATGTTGGGTACCTGGACATCGTGACTACCAGGGTATTGAAAAAGCAGATGAATTAGCTAGACGAGGATCACAGTCCGATGATCTAGCTATCACTGACTCTATCAAACCACCCATCTGTCACTTTTTCCAAAAAGTCGAAGCGTTCTCTGACGAAAGAGCCAGTGAATTGTGGCACAATGAACCTAGGTGCATTGTGGCAAGATCCATATGGCCGTCTCTGTCAGCCAAAAGAACGTATTCGCTGTTGAACCTGAGCAAAGCGGAAGTGAAGGTAACGACGGGAGTCATCACTGGACACTGCTATGTCAGGGCCTTTACCATTAAATGGGATAGGGATGTTAATGACTACTGCAGACTCTGTGAGGATGAGGAGGAGTCGGAGTCGATCGAACACCTCCTGTGTCGTTGTCCAGCCCTGGCTCGTAGACGACACAGACTAGTGGGTGTTCGTTTTCCGCCGTCTCTAACCTTCTACTCAACTGTGGAACCTGCTGTAATCTGCAACATCGTTAAAAATCTAAAGTGGCTGGGACAGCGCAACCTAAACGCGTAACGCTTTGTTTTTTCGATTATTCTGCCTACCTTGTTTCTTATTTGTTTCTTTATTCTTTTAATTCTTTTTATTTCTATTTATCTATTTATTCTATTATTTCTATTTATCTCTCTTATCTATCTTTATCTCTCTCTCCGTAAGGTCTCCGAGTGGCGCAGTCACAATTAGTGGCTGCACATCCTCTAACCTAACCTAACCTAACCTATGGTTTTTGGGATACCATTCTATAGACCCTTTCTGAAGGAAAGGGTGCTTCCAAAGACCCTTTCTGAAGGAAAGGGTGCTTCCAAAGACCCTTTCTGAATGAAAGGGTGCTTCCAAAGACCCTTTCTGCATGAAAGGGTACTTCTATAGACCCATTCTGAATGAAAGGGTGCTTCCAAAGACCCTTTCTGAATGAAAGGGTGCTTCCAAAGCGTCTGTTTTGAAAAAAAGTTTCAAGAAACTTCAGGCCCATACCTATATACGGACGTATACCCAGGGCGTGTGTGGTGAAAGAAGTAGAACACATGTATTCTTATGAGAACTACCGAAATACGTCGAGCGTATACTTTTTGTAAGTTGAAAAAAGTTGAAAAGTTTAACTTTGACAGAACATTATTGTTTGTATGTGTGCGTGTTTTGTATTTTAAAAACAAAGCCCAACAAAACATGAAATACAATTCATTGCAAAGGAAAATTATTTGTTTTACGAATGAAAACATTTTGAGTAAGTTTCGATCGCGGATTTTGTGTTTTAAATGTGATTTGGGACTCAACGTATTTTGGTAATACGGAGGCTCAGAGAGCGTTGTTTTGGTAGGTTGGTGAAATATTTGTGTACGTCTCGTCGTTATTTAGGCTTAGCAGTCATATTTTTATTTTTACATTTTCCCATTTTCCATTATTTATTTTTACATTTTCCACTAAATTGTCCGCATAAGACGTTTCCAGTTACTACGTTTTCTTCATAATTTGGAGAAAAAAGATAATCCTTAAAGAATCGAAAATTTTAAATAATAAGGAATTGTGTCATTTTAATTAGAATTTCCAGTTTTCATTTAACTTTTGTTTGCTTAATAAAATTAATTGGAACAGCTATACCTAATTTAACTCGTGACGTACAAAAAATATTCACCTACCTACTACAACAACGGTCTCTGAGCGTCCGTATTACCCAAATACGTTGAATCCGAAATCCCATTTCAAACACAAAATCCGCGACCAAAACTTATTTAATTGTTTTCATTCGTAAAATAAATAATTTTCCCTTGCAATGAATTGTATTTCATGTTTTGTTGGGCTTTTGTTTTCAAAATACAAAACACACACATACATACATACAATAACATATCGTACGTTCTGTCAAAGTTGAAAATGTTCAACTTACAAAAAGTATACGCTCGACGTATTTCGGTAGTTCTCATAAGAATACATGTGTTCTACTTTTTTCACCACACACGCCCTGGGAATACGGTCGTATTTAGGCATAGCAGTAAAGTATGGTTTTACTCCCGGATAATGAATTTTATAACGAAAATTAGGGGAAATGGAAAAAGGCCAACATTTCTTTTTTATCCCGGATAATGGAGGTTTATATATATATACAGGGACGTACGCAGGGGGGGGGGCACTGGGGACCCGGACCCCCCCCCCCCTCCCCCAAAATGCTTTGGTCGACTAAAACTTTTTGAGCTACTTTAAGAAATTAATACGTTTTTTCACTAAAATAATTTTTACTTTTGGAATTTTCAACTGAAAACTTAGATTGTTCTGAATGTCATGTACTAAAATTTTACTTTATGAACAAGTTGTCTGAGAAATATTTAAAATTTTTTGTTTGAATACTCTTTTTGAGAAAACTTCCAGTGAAATCTGTATTACTTCTTTTTCTCATGTAATTTCATTATCAAATAATAAAGGGTCGAGGAATTCTATAATAAATATAAAGGTCTTGAGGCTTTAAATTCATTCTGTATTCAAAAAATTACGTGTTTAGTATTGTGCTGATTGGAAGTGCATGAAATGACATGTTTACTGTACAAAATGTACGATATATCAAGTGTTTTCCGTAGAGCAATAAGAAAATTGTTTTACTACCTTAATTTTTTATTATTTATTTTATGGAGAAAAATTTATTGTTGTGCGTCATAAAGTGCTAATATCTGCTATAAGTAGCATACCCACCTGCATTTTTTACTATCATTAACAAAGTTGTAGCTGAAAACAACCGCAAACAAAATTAATGCTCAAACATTGGTTAAATGGTATTAAAATCTGCTGTAATTTCGGGCTTTAGGCTAACGATAAAAATGTACCTCATCGAAATAATAGCCTTTGACTTCTCATATGTTTCGACAAAATCTCAAGTACCAAGAGAGTCTATATGGGACAACATCTTCGGATACTTCCTTCACAAAATTTCAAAATAAGTGCAATATAAGGGCTGTTCGAGAATCCATTGGACATGTTTGCCAATGTTACTCCTTGCGGTCTTGTTTACAGCGATATTCTATTTTTCGTAGGTAAGTCGATGCTTCCTGACATAACGGTTCAAAAGCTCTAAATCTTACCATGACCAACTAAAATGACGGATTGACACGATAACTATCAAAATGAATTTCAAAATGGACCATTCTTGCAGGTATCTTCTCCACAAAAGTGCAAAACATTTGCGCTCTTATCGAAGTCAAATTTTTGATCACAACATAAACATTTATTCGCAACGCTCACAATCGTGAAGTTTTATACCCAAATGTTTCGATATTTTTGTCGGAAAGTGTATACGTCCTAAAAAGACAACGAAATTCTGAAGAGATATTGGCTGCGAAGCCCGTATTCGATCTGTCTATAGATTAAAGTCTATACTTTTAAGACTGATTCTTTTTTACTTGAAGTGCATAATCTTTGGACATAGTCCTTGGAAAGTTTTAAATGTCATCGAGTTCATAAACATCTAATCGTATAATTAAGGTAGAAATAAGGCGGAACAACCATTGGGATATCAGATGGAGTTTTTCCGACTTAACCTATTTTGTCAGGACTTAGCTAAAATTTTGCCGAGCCCGAATGTGGGTTTCGTAGTCTCAAACAGTACTGCGTGTAGAATTCGAAGTATATGAATCGTAGTTGGTATCGCCCGACTCCTGATAAAAATGTTTTCTGTTCTAAATGCCTGTTCCAGAACCTTCGAGAATCTACAAATGTTTAGTACTAAAAATGAGTAGATTCTTGCAGTACTGGAACAGACCATAAATGTTATTTTCTGAATTTTTCAGTTGCATGGGCTCTATAACTTCTGGTAAAATATCAAAGTTTTCGTGTTTTTATGACATAAAAGAATATTATTTTCTTACAATAGCTGGCAATGTTTGATTGGAAATGTTCGCTACAAGTCTAATCTGCACTCGGGGATTCGAGTTATTCTTTTTTGGAGTTATTTATTCCAATTAATTAATGGTATACAAATAAGATTAATAGGTTTTTTAGATAGATCTTCTTATCAGCATCAGTCCTCGCGGTAAAATGTGTCCAATTGATAACTTAATAAGGCAAAAATAACACAAAAACCCCCATCAAATTCGAACTGGAAGGGTACGAAAAGTACTAAAAGGTACTAAATATGGTACCGTTTGTATTTGGCGACCCGGTAGTGCAAGAACTTTGAAATTTGGAATGAAGGTCACTGATGCAGTGTAGGAAAGATGTGCTAAAGTGTTTTTAAAAATTCGAATTATAAGTGTACGAAAAGTACTAAAGTGTACTAACTTTGGTACCTATTCGTATTTTGTGAACAGATAAAGGTTAAAGGTTGAAATTTTGTGTGAGAATCAAGGTTGAAAGATGCGGTTGACATGAGGAGGTGGTTTAGGAAAAGGGTACACATGTGTACGAACAGTACTAAATGGTACTAAATTTGGTACAATTATGATTTGGGCGAACGGATAGAACTGGAATCCTGAAATTTTGAATTAAGGCTACTGCTGGAGAGTAGAATGGACGTAGTTTTGAAAATTCGTACTTATGGGAACAAAAAGTACTAAATGGTAATAAATTTGGTACAATTATGATTCGGGCGAACGGATAGAGCTGAAATCCTGAAATTTGAATTAGAGAGTAGAATGGAAGCAGTTTTGAAAATTCGTACTTATGGGTACGACAAGTACTAAATGGTACTAAATTTTGCACAATTTGGATTTAGTTTGAGCGGATAGAGCTGGAATCCTTAAATTTTTAATTAAGGCTGCAGTTGGATGGTAGAATGGAAGTAGTTTTGAAAATTCGTACTTATGGGTACGAAAAGTACTAAATGGTACTAAATTTGGTACAACTACGATTTGGGCGAACGGATGGAGCTGGAATTCTGAAATTTTGAATTAAGGCTACGGTTGGAGAGTAGAAGGGAAGTAGTTTTTAAAATTCGTACTTATGGGTACGAAAAGTACTAAATGATACTAAATTTGGTACAATTATGATTTAGGCGAACGAATAGAGCAGGAATCCTGAAATTTGAATTAAGGCTGATTTTTTAGGGTAGAATGGATGTAGTTTTGAAAATTCGTACTTATGGGTACGAACAGTACTAAATGGTACTAAATTTGGTACAATTACGATTTGGGCGAACGGATAGAGCTGGAATCCTGAAATTTGAATTAAGGCTGCTGTTAGAGAGTAGAATGGAAGCAGTTTTGAAATTTCGTACTTATGGGTACGACAAGTGCTAAATGGTACTCATTTTTTTACAATTTGGATTTAGGTTGAGCGGATAGAGGTGGAATCCTGAAATTTTTGAATTAAGGCTGCAGTTGTAGGGTAGAATGGAAGTAGTTTTGAAAATTCGTACCTATGTGTACGAAAAGTACTAAATTTGGTACAATTACGATTTGGGCGAACGGATAGTGCTGGAATTCTGAAATTTTAAACTAAGGCTACTGTTGGAGAATAGAACGGAAGCAGTTTTGAAAAATCGTACTTAAGGGCAAGAAAATTACTAAATTATACTAAATTTGGTACAATTTGGATTTGAGTGAACAAATAGACCTGGAATCCTTAAATTTGGAATTGAGATTACTGTTGGAGTATAGGATTAAGGTAGTTTTGGAAATTCGTACTTATGGGTACGAAAAGTAGTAAATGGTATTGTACAGTGGGTATTTGGGGGAACGGATAGAGCTGGAATCGTGGAATTTGGTAAGACTACGATTGGAGTGTAGGATTGGGACATTGAGGTAGTTTTTGAAATTCGTACTTATGGGCACGAAATATACCAAATGGTACAATTTGAATTGGAGTGCACCGATATCGCTGGAATTCTTTTTTTTTAGAAATTAAGGTTAATGGTGAAGTGAAGGATTGTGGTAGTTTTGGTAAATCGTACTTAATGGCACTCAATTTGTTGTTGGGTGTAGGGCAGTGCTGGAATCTGTATTTTTTGGATTTATTGTGGGTATTGGTGTGCAATGTTGGTCTCGCTATTAACATGTAAGGGTGAGATACGGCTGATTTTTTTTGAAAATCGAACTAAAGCGGTACGAACAGTATTAAAATAACAATAAATATTGATTAAAATTGGTATAAGTACAAAAAAATTTTCAGTGTTTGCCATTTCCATATTATATATATTGTTTATTTGTTTTTATATCCTTTCCGCATACGATGTAGCGGGCACTTTGCTTATATATATAAAGCAACTCAATTATCTGCATAGGCGAATGCTTATAAGGTGCCTGACCTCACGGGCTAAAATATTTTACATAAATATGCAACTATTAAGAAACACCACTATAGTTTTCTGCTCAGAGGGGTTTTTTCGTATGCTAAATAATAGCAGTGCAAGTAAGCCAAGTAAAATGATTATGTTAAAAGCTATTCATTTACAACTTTTTAGAGTTGAAAAGTATTTTGGAATGAAAATAAGACCAAATACTGACAATATGTGTACAAACGTGGATATTCACTGCCTTTAGTGCATCACTGCAGCACAGATGGTCATAAAGATAAAAAAAATTAAATTTTCCAAGGAAAAACTTACCACATAGTGGAATATATTGGTGGTATTTTATGAAAATTTATTTGTTATGCTCGAAAATCGTCCTGCGTATCCTCAAAGCAACTAACATACACACTACAGATACAATTTTATAATTTAATGTAAAAATAATCTGACAAAGTGAAGGAAATAAGACCAAATCTTTAGGAAACGTGCTAAATAACCACTTGTATGGATTTGTATGGCCTTCAATTTTGTTATCCAGAACTAGGGCTACAAGTTTGCCTTATAAACATAAACTAAGATTAGCCGGCCATTAGCCGTGCTCTACCAAATCCAGCCTTACCATAGCAGTAGTGTTCTGCAAATGAATACATAACACTTCGATCAGTTTACTGCCATGTTGTTATAAAAGATCGTTCAAAGTGCCAGAAAATTCATTATAGTCCACAGCATTAACGATAAAAATTAAATATCGCAGTACTTTAAACGGTGGATCAAACTATTCTAATGCCTGGCAGCATTTGGGCATGGAAATAGCATCACAAGGACATTTATTTCACAAAGATACCCAACTTTTTGGTGATTTTTTGACTTAAACTTACCACAATGTTTGTGGGGGGTAAATGATTTTTATTAAAAACCTAATTGACAATTTTTGTAGAATAGAATAGCAAAATATGACTTCAAATTAATTTTTTTCTAATGTCTAGGGGTTCTAGGCTTAATAGAGAACTTGTTTTGACATCTAAATTGCTCAGAAGTTGAGGATTTGTGTGCATAAATAAGATTAGATTTGTAATTCTGCTCTATATAGCGGAGAGCAACGTCTGTAATATCACATTTTCTGCCTAGATCGTGCATATTTCCAGTATTTTGATATTTATTCGTTACAAAATAAATAGATAACTGCAGCAATATCTAATCATTAGTTACACTTATCACCGAAATTGTAATTTTAAATTTCGTTACAACTTTTGACAACAGCGTTCCCTATTTTAATTTAAAATCTAGTACTGTCAAGTACATTTTTACTTAAAAGTTAATAATTTAGCTAAAGCAATTAATTTTGGTACCAAAAGGTACGATTAATTACCAAAAGTAACATAATTATGACGTGTCAAAATACTTATGCCGTTTTGCTTTTGCCTCCATATTTAAACATTCGCCTACCTAAGATGAAATTAAGCTGGAATTTCAGTTTTGAATGATTATCGATAACTGTCCAACCGTCTAGCATATTTTGTCTTTTGAACTTCTTGTTATCTATTGGAGCCTGCATACATTAAATCTACGAGTGTTTTGGTAAATCCAGCTTAGGTGTAATTTTGGCATAAAATAGGCCTCTGTTTAACTTTTTGTCGACTTTTTTCTGCTATTACTCAATGTATTTGAAAATTAGAGAGTTCACTGAGTGACCCTAGATGCTTAGAGACAAAAGCTTTGTTCCTTTACTTTTTTAATGGTAAGAGTGGTAAAAGAGATAAGTGTCAAAATTGTTCAAAATTGCTCTCTCATGAACATTTTTACCAGAAAAGTAAAGATACGGAAAAATGGTAGATCCGGCAGCAATGTCAGAAAAAAACATAAAAAAATCAATTTTCGTCTTTTATTTCACAGTTTTTAATTTAGTGTTGTCAGTGTTGGACTTTTTCTTCGGGTTTTCGTCCATTTTGTGAAATAATCGTCAAACAAAAGTCGAAAAATCAGTTCTGCCATTTTCTACCTGCAGAAATTTTGCTGGTAGCCTGTGGTATAGGAGAAAGCCATTTCCGCTCTCTCTCCCCTCTCACTCTCTTAAAAATTGCTTCCAGTTTTGCCACTTTTCGGGGTTAAGGAACGCTTTGCAGGTTAAAAATGGTAACAAATGGTTAAAATGGTAACCTCAGGTAAGTAAAGGAACACAGCTAAATATAGAAACATGTTAATCATAAATATGAACGCATCAGAACCCTCACCATACACCACTAGGTCCTTTAATATCGTGTCAATATGAGTGGAAGATATTTTTCTCATAACCCTGAACCCAAAAAAGCCATTTATCCGCACCCCGTTACTGTCATGGAGGTATACATCATTCTCACAGTTAAAATCTTCGTTCACATTTTTTGTACAGTTTTGCCAATTGTTATGACCCAATTTGTGAAAATGGTCGGGATTATTGAAAAACATCTTTTCCCACACAATATTTGCTAAAAAAAACTACCAAAAATTCCGAGAAATGCCTACGACCATATTAATGATGGGAATTTGGTAAATATACTCAAACTTTTGCTCTTTTCCAGAACCTACAAGAATCTACAAATTTTTACTACGATAACAATTTTTCCTTTATGTCTGGTGCCAGACTATGAAAATTTTCATGAAAATGTTTTGAGCTTATGGGTAAGAAGGGAATATTTTCATTAGTTATTTTCAGTGTCTGGCACAAGAGTATGTTATCGAAAAAAAAGTAAAAAGTTGTAGATTCTTGGAGTTCTGGAATAGACCAATTATGAATTCTCATATATGTTGGTGCATGACCGTAACGGGATGCGGGTAATGAATTCAGGGATATGAGAACAATATCTTCCACTTATATTGGCACGATATTAAAGGACCTAGTGTAGAGGAATGGGTCTAATACTAAAGGTGTATGAAATATACATATATGTATATGGTCAGGGTTCTGAAGCGTTCGCCCATTTTTATGAATAACATGTTGTTATGTTTGATTTCTATGTATCTAGGAACTCTCTAGACTTTAAATACATTGAGTAATTGCAGAAACAATTTGACAGAAATTTAAATAGAGGTCTATTTTATGCGAAAATTACACGTGAGCGGTATTCAATGGGGGAAATATTGCAGGATTACACCAAAACACTCGTTGATTTAATTTTTGCAGGCTCCAATAGGATGACAAGAAGTTCAAAAGCCAAAATATGCCTTTATTTTTAAAGAAATACACACCTTTAAGATAACAAAGTCCGGAGTTCCAGAATTAAAGGGTTGTTCCTATCACACTGAGGATCCTTGTATGTCTGTGGTGAATTTCTAAAGTTGTTAAAATGACTCTTATCCGCATTTCGGAATTAAATCGTTTAACCATACGTGATAAGGGAAATGTTTGGTTAGTCTTTCGGTTTCATCTGCTATCTCAGAATACAATGTTAAGTTTGTTGTATGTCTCAAGTAATCAAAATCCTTCCAAATAATCACGTTGCCGTCTGTAATCGGATTGATTTTACTGTTGGAATAGTCCGTTAATGTTGTCATTTCCCGGATGGATAGTATCATTGTCAAAATCAAACGGTTTCTTGATAGTATAATAGGAAGACATCTTTGGAGACAAAGATTCATTTCAACTTTTGAAATGCTTGGAGTTGATTTTCATCCAAATAAATCTTTGTTTTACCTGATTGAGAGGCGCTAGGCTTCCGATTCTCCCCTTTTGAAATGTCAGTCAAACGTTTTGCTATTGAGATAAAGTCCTTCAAAAGGATCTGTAATAACTAGTCAGGGCTAAAAATTACCTAATATTATTAAGTGTAGAGGGTTGCTCCTAATTGCAAATCGCCTCAACCTTTTCTGGGCACGTTTTGATGCCGTCACTAGATTCGATGAAGCCAAGATATTCAACACTTTACTTATAAAAGTGAGATATTTCACGAGAAACTCTCATGTTGGCTTCAAGATTTTTCTAGTCAAGACCCACGAAATGTATCTAACGTGGTCTTCTTCATTTCGGAAAAAATTATAACATCGTCCACATAAATATAACATGTCTTCCCCATTTGTTCCGGGTAGAGCTTGGAATACGTTGGGTCAGTCGTAGTCGTACGAATTGTGGCCACGATATTGGTATTGTATGGAAGTGAGTCGCCGGGGTTTGCGAAAATTCCCGACAGTTTTTGCATCATTTCCTTAAATTTTTCCGATATTACTTTACATTTGCACATCTTAGGTATTGAATTTTTCCTTTTCCTGATTTAGTTCTTATTTCTTTATTGCTAAAGTCCAATGTAGCACTAGTCTGCGTTAGCAGATCCAGGCCAATTATCCCGTCGAATGTTGACAGGGATGGAAGAATAATGCTTAGTTTACATTCGTCGTCGTTTCGTGATTTCGAAGGCGTTTCGTGATTTCGCGCGGAATCAAGATACATTTATCATGATTTCGCATACAAAAATGAAATCATCTCATTTCGTGATTTCAGCGAAATCAACATCGAAATCACAGTACCCATGATATACAACCCTGTTCTTGCCTAAAAAAGTACCAAAAGTTGCAACACTTTTCACGTATTACAATAAACAAGGTAGATGGTCAATTGCTGCAACAAAAAATTTTAATATCAAAATTTGTAAACAATGTTAAAAAAAATATTAAATTACTTTGTTACAATGCTATTTTTAATTGTGTTCCCGAACTTTTTTAACGGTAGTGTTAGAAAAAAGAGCGAATAGTCAAAAATTGCTTCCCTATACAAATTTCTTAAAAAATACGGGAACGGAAAAATGACGGAAATTGCATAAATTGCTCTGTTCCTTTACGTACCTGAGGTTACCATTTCTTACCATTTTTAACCTGCAAAGCGTTCCTTTACTTTAAAAAACACGCAATTTATAAACTTTTACCAACGGGAGAAGGTGTTATTCGGCGCTATTTTTGTTTAAAGAGAAGTGCAAGTCTTGCTACATTTCGGAGTACGGGAACGCATTTTAGCACACTAAACGGGAAAACTACTGCAAGTACTAATATTATGCAGGTTCTGAGCACAACTTTCATCTATCAAAATTTTTATTATGATGTCTTAACGATAAAATCATTTTTTTATTTTTTTCATTTGTTAGTACTATACACAATTAATACAATATATAGATAATTTTACGATAATTTTCCAAATAAAGTTGTAAAGTTCTATATTTTTATATTTTTGATGATTAATTCAATTTACAACAACTTGTGAAAATGCATGTCCGATCAACTGCGCATATGCATCTTCCTTGATCATTGTGATATGTTTGAAATCAACAAAAAATAAGTGTAAACACCGGGGTGTATTTCAGGATTTCGTGAAATCCAGTGGATTTTGGAGCGCTAGTGTAAACTTGGCATAAAGAAAGTGCTATTGGTGTCAAATATGTTAACGACACATTTTTTGTTAATTGTAGTGAAACCGTGAATTCATTACGAATTGATTATCTACGGGAACCATATATTTCAAACCTGTTATAGGCTTAATGTAATTCTTTGAAGCCCCCGTGTCTATTTAGAGTTTTATTGTCTTCCCCACCACAGTCCTCTCTATGAACAGTAGCAGGTAGCTATTTCTAAAAAATGTGTCTGATCAAATTCGTCCGCCCCGTCAACGTCACTTGCTTCATTATCCGCAAGAGTTTCATAGTCTTGGTCTGACTTTTGATCTTTGTTGGTCAGAAGATTGACTCTCTGGTGCTTCGTCCCAGTAAATCTTGCTGTACCACTATTTGGTCTCTTTGATGTTTGACCATATGGATTCGGAATATCACTGTACTGATTCATGAATTTTGTCGATTGTCTAAAACGAGCTGAATCATCTTTTTCGAAAATTCTGTAGGCCGTGTAGGCTGCCTATTGCCATGAAACGTAAGTTTCATGCCTGCCATTAAAGTCCGGTAACGACTTAATAATATCTAACGATTCGTCACACTGTACTTCCTGTACAATGGATATTTCTTTATAAGTTTCAACCTCTGGTGTTGAATCAATAAATCTGTTTCCAATCTGTCTCACTTCATTTTTGAATGTCTGAATGGCCGAATCTACATGTGTCCTATTAGATCTGTTGTCGGCATTTCCCTGACTACTGAACTGTTTTTTATAAATCTACCGCTTTGTCCACAATACCCATTAATTTTCAAAAAAAAAAAAAAGAAAGAAAGAAAAAAAAAAGAAATCTTCAGTCACCTTCACAAACTATGGCACACACTTAGATGTAGTCACTTGATTAGATTTAAAAATAAATTTTACATAAAACTTATCACTCCACTTACAATATAATATTCTAGGTACATTATATAACTGAGTAGATGGCTAGACGGGTTGACAGGCTGGTAGTTCGGTTGATAGACTGGCTGCTTTCCTTTTCCTCGCTGCCCAGGCTAATGAGAGTCAAATGAGAAAATAAAATGTGTCGGTATTTTGAATTATTTTATTTGATTGATTTCTTCAAAATAATGAATGAAACATCCTTTAAAACGTGTCTGTAAAATTTGTATTTTGTTTCAAGAATGTGTTGCATAAATTTGTTTTAAGATTTTCGGTGTTATTCGCGAGTTTACGTTCTACTCGGCAGCTACAAAGCAAGTGAGTGATTTTGACATTCTCTTTCTATAAGAGACAGTCTTTTCGAAATACATAAACCCAAATTAAATGGAAAAGTGTACGTTTACGTGTTATTTCGTATGGCTTGTCGGTCGCATAGATTTTCGTTTCGAAGGCGTTTACACGAACAGAAAATGATTTTTTTTCCACTTCCGAAGCGCAAAAAACCTTTCGGTCGACATACATGAACAGGCTGTTAATGTTTGAGTGACTACAGAATTATAATATTCCGGCGTCTGTGTTTCGATAGTCATTCATTTTTCGACATTTATTGTTTAGCGCTACCCTTCACGCCCTCTATTGTTGTGAAGTTTTTCGATGATAAATGTCTTGGTCGAAAATTATACATGTACGAAATCTAGTGACAAATTGTAATGGTAGGTATGTCGAAGTTAATTCATAGCGTGGATCTTTTGTGTATAAAAGGTATGTGGAAGCTAATACATAGGGCAAATCTTCTGCATATAATATGTATGTGGAAACTAATTCATAGCGCGAATCTTCTGTATTTAATGTGTGGTTCATGTCTTTGTTTTATATGCAAAAGTCGATAATACAGTAATACAGATAATCATTAACATATATCAAAATATAGTAAAGCATATTACAAGTTTATTGTTTTCTTTTTTGAAAATTAAGGGCTAACACACTCCTTGGGTCCAGAGTATTAATTAATTACAGGAGTTACCATTTTTAAAATGAAACGTTTTGGTCGTTTTTACACTGTTGGGCATGAATGAAGGCTGGCAATAATGCCATCAGTTCGTCATTGCCAGATTTAAAAACAATCCAAATTCATACTTGCGTACTTTTAGGCATAATTAATAATCAATTATGGAGATTATCGTAAAACGCGTACCGCGAAGAAGAAGAAAAATTCATTCATTCTGAAATGATAGATTATCTAAATACATTCATTCTGAAATGATAGATATCTTTCTTTTCTTCTTTCTTTCTATTCGCATTCTATTTCTATTCATCTATGCTCTCTCTATAATAAATCATCCATTTAAAATGGTTCCTGCCCGGAAAAGGATATGGAGTACTTAGAGGACTCATCAATTATCACCTAAAATGTTTCAAATATTTCATCCTTTCACATTTGGATTCTTACTTTTGTTGTTTTTTATTGCATACAATACCATTGCCTTCAGAATGCGAACATTGTTGTAAATATTTATGGGTAAAAACGATGAAAGTAAGCTACAGAATGCCTTTTGGGATAAATCAAGAAGTGAAGTCCTATATTCCAAATTTTGTAAGGAAAGTGCTAGGAGTAAGTCCCGGGCCACACTACAGTAATTTCTCTGAAATTTTGATATGAAATTATGCGTCTCTAGATCGACGTCCATAGTAGAGTAAAATCATAAAATTGCTGTAGTGGGGAATTCGATTTAAGAACACCTAATTTTATGAAATTTTTTTATGAAATTCACGCTAGTGTGGACCGGGACTTAGATTCGAAAATACCAGCTACTAGTCTATTGTATTATTTTCAACAATATTTCATATGAACAATTAATAAAAGTTCATTATTTCCGACCATAACTGAAGTGTATCTATTATTATGAGCAGCAAATCTATTGCCCTTAGTTGAAACATTAGCTAAACTTAATTCATTTTAAATGAAACTTGCGTTTGTTGTTGATTGCTATACTTTTGTCCCAGTAAATCTTGCTGTACCACTATTTGGTCTCTTTGATGTTTGACCATATGGATTCGGAATATCACTGTACTGATTCATGAATTTTGTCGATTGTCTAAAACGAGCTGAATCATCTTTTTCGAAAATTCTGTAGGCCGTGTAGGCTGCCTATTGCCATGAAACGTAAGTTTCATGCCTGCCATTAAAGTCCGGTAACGACTTAATAATATCTAACGATTCGTCACACTGTACTTCCTGTACAATGGATATTTCTTTATAAGTTTCAACCTCTGGTGTTGAATCAATAAATCTGTTTCCAATCTGTCTCACTTCATTTTTGAATGTCTGAATGGCCGAATCTACATGTGTCCTATTAGATCTGTTGTCGGCATTTCCCTGACTACTGAAATGTTTTTTATAAATCTACCGCTTTGTCCACAACACTCATTAATTTTCAAAAAAAAAAAAAAGAAAGAAAGAAAAAAAAAAGAAATCTTCAGTCACCTTCACAAACTATGGCACACACTTAGATGTAGTCACTTGATTAGATTTAAAAATAAATTTTACTTAAAACTTATCACTCCACTTACAATATAATATTCTAGGTACATTATATAACTGAGTAGATGGCTAGACGGGTTGACAGGCTGGTAGTTCGGTTGATAGACTGGCTGCTTTCCTTTTCCTCGCTGCCCAGGCTAATGAGAGTCAAATGAGAAAATAAAATGTGTCGGTATTTTGAATTATTTTATTTGATTGATTTCTTCAAAATAATGAATGAAACATCCTTTAAAACGTGTCTGTAAAATTTTTATTTTGTTTCAAGAATGTGTTGCATAAATTTGTTTTAAGATTTTCGGTGTTATTCGCGAGTTTACGTTCTACTCGGCAGCTACAAAGCAAGTGAGTGATTTTGACATTCTCTTTCTATAAGAGACAGTCTTTTCGAAATACATAAACCCAAATTAAATGGAAAAGTGTACGTTTACGTGTTATTTCGTATGGCTTGTCGTTCGCATAGATTTTCGTTTCGAAGGCGTTTACACGAACAGAAAATGATTTTTTTCCCACTTCCGAAGCGCAAAAAACCTTTCGGTCGACATACATGAACAGGCTGTTAATGTTTGAGTGACTACAGAATTATAGTATTCCGGCGTCTGTGTTTCGATAGTCATTCATTTTTCGACATTTATTGTTTAGCGCTACCCTTCACGCCCTCTATTGTTGTGAAGTTTTTCGATGATAAATGTCTTGGTCGAAAATTATACATGTACGAAATCTAGTGACAAATTGTAATGGTAGGTATGTCGAAGTTAATTCATAGCGTGAATCTTTTGTGTATAAAAGGTATGTGGAAGCTAATCCATAGCGCAAATCTTCTGTATATAATATGTATGTGGAAACTAATTCATAGCGCGAATCTTCTGTATTTAATGTGTGGTTCATGTCTTTGTTTTATATGCAAAAGTCGATAATACAGTAATACAGATAATCATTAACATATATCAAAATATAGTAAAGCATATTACAAGTTTATTGTTTTCTTTTTTTGAAAATTAAGGGCTAACACACTCCTTGGGTCCAGAGTATTAATTAATTACAGGAGTTACCATTTTTAAAATGAAACGTTTTGGTCGTTTTTACACTGTTGGGCATGAATGAAGGCTGGCAATAATGCCATCAGTTCGTCATTGCCAGATTTAAAAACAATCCAAATTCATACTTGCGTACTTTTAGGCATAATTAATAATCAATTATGGAGATTATCGTAAAACGCGTACCGCGAAGAAGAAGAAAAATTCATTCATTCTGAAATGATAGATTATCTAAATACATTCATTCTGAAATGATAGAATCTTTCTTTTCTTCTTTCTTTCTATTCGCATTCTATTTCTATTCATCTATGCTCTCTCTATAATAAATCATCCATTTAAAATGGTTCCTGCCCGGAAAAGGATATGGAGTACTTAGAGGACTCATCAGTTATCACCTAAAATGTTTCAAATATTTCATCCTTTCACATTTGGATTCTTACTTTTGTTGTTTTTTATTGCATACAATACCATTGCCTTCAGAATGCGAACATTGTTGTAAATATTTATGGGTAAAAACGATGAAAGTAAGCTACGGAATGCCTTTTGGGATAAATCAAGAAGTGAAGTCCTATATTCCAAATTTTGTAAGGAAAGTGCTAGGAGTAAGTCCCGGGCCACACTACAGTAATTTCACTGAAATTTTGATATGAAATTATGCGTCTCTAGATCGACGTCCATAGTAGAGTAAAATCATAAAATTGCTGTAGTGGGGAATTCAATTTAAGAACACCTAATTTTATGAAATTTTTTTATGAAATTCACGCTAGTGTGGACCGGGACTAAGATTCGAAAATACCAGCTACTAGTCTATTGTATTATTTTCAACAATATTTCATATGAACAATTAATAAAAGTTCATTATTTCCGACCATAACTGAAGTGTATCTATTATTATGAGCAGCAAATCTATTGCCCTTAGTTGAACATTAGCTAAACTTAATTCATTTTAAATGAAACTTGCGTTTGTTGTTGATTGCTACACTTTTGTTACATTGTGGTATAAGAAAAAAACATATTCTCAATTTCTTTAAATAAATATAACCGTTCTATTGAACTTTCACGAAAAATGTACAAGGTGTATCTATTATTTTGAGCAGGTGTGTACAAAATGTGTTATGTTTGGTAAAATTGTAAACTTTATTTATACTGGGTTATTTTGATGATCTTCATTTATTCCCTAATGGAACCTAAGAAGGGCCTAATATTTTCTGAATTTTAATTCACCACTAAATACTTAAAAAGTTTATTCATAAATGTTGTATTGTAATTTTTAGGAATTTAATGTTTGAGTGACTACAGAATTAGGTCTGTCTGGTTACCCTAAAATGTGTAACAATTTGTACCAATTGTTGCTGGTAGTCGTCTGTTAACACAAAAAACCAGCAAAAGAGAGCTATTCGAGAGAGACATTTTGACATTTCTTTCACTGAGAGTTTGCAAATTCTTGCTGGACAGATTTCTTCTAGCAAGCACTTGCAAGCTCTTCTTCTTCCTGAAAACAATCAATCAGCCGTTTTTAGTTTTTTGTTGATTTATGTTTGTGAACATTAAAAACAATTTTATTGTGGAAATAACATAGTCTAATTGCATTGTTATATGGAGAACAAATTCGTAAAGTGGAAAAATAGTTTTTTGTTTCATTTTCTTTTTTATCTACATATATATATAAAAGAGCTCAGTGAGTGAGTGACTGACATATCATCGCCCAGACGAAACCGCTGAAGATAGAAAGCTGAAATTTTGACTGTGGGTTCCTGTCGGTGTGTAGGGGTGAGATAAGGCTGGGTTTTTGGAAATTCGACCTAGAAGGGTACGAAAAGTACTAAAAGGTACTAAATATGGTACCCTTTGTATTAGGCAAGCGGGAAGAGCTAGAATTCTGAAATTTGGAATGAGGGTAACTGATGGAGAGTTAGAAAGATGTACCAAAGGGTTTTTGGAAATTCGACCTATAAGTGTACGAAAAGTTACTAAATTTGGTACCAATTATAAATTTTGAGCGGATATAGCTACAATCTTCATATTTGGTATAGGAATCAAGGTTGGGAAGTGGCGTTGATAATTGGAAGTTCGTACTTATGTGTACGAGTAGTACTAAATGGTACTAAATTTGGTACAATTTAGATTTGGGTGAACGGATAGAGCTGAAAACGTGAAATTTGAAATTTAGACTACCGTTGAAGTGTACGATTGAGATATCGGGGTAGTTTTGGAAATTCATACTTATGTGTACGAAAAGTACTAAATGGTTCCAATTTTGGTACAATTTGGATTTAGATAGACATGGAAACCTGAAATTTGGAATTAATATTACTGATGGAGTGAAGGATTGAGGTAGTTTTGGAAATTCTTACTTATGGGTACGAAAAGTAGTAAACGGTACTAAATTTGGTACATATTGGATTTGGGTCAACGGATAGAGCTGGAATCCTGAAATTTGGAATTTAATTACTTTTGGAGTGTATGATTGAGTTAGTCTTGGAAATGCGTACTTATGGGTACGGAAAGTACTAAATGGTACTAAATTTGGTACAATTTAAATTTAGTTGAACGGATAGAGTTGGAATCCTGAAATTTCGAATTAACGTTACTGATGGAGTGTAGGATTGAGGTAGTTTTGGATATTCATACTTATGGGTACGGAAAGTACAAAATGTACTAAATTTGGTACAATTTATATTTGGGTGAACGGATAGAGTTGGAATCCTGAAATTTGGAATTAAGATTACTGATGGAGTGTATGATTGAGGTAGTTTTGAAAATTCATACTTATGGGTACGGAAAGTACTAAATGTACTAAATTTGGTACAATTTATATTTGGGCGAACGGATAGAGTTGGAATCCTGAAATTTCGAGTTAAAGTTACTATTGGAGTGTAGGATTGAAGAAGTTTTGAAAATTCGTACTTCTGGGTACGGAAAGTACTAAATGCACTAAATTTGGATTTGGGTGAACGGATAGAGCTGGAATCCTAAAATTTGGAATTTAATTACTTTTGGAGTGTTGGATTGAGTTAGTCTTGGAAATTCGTACTTATGGTACGGAAAGTACTAACTATGGTACAATTTAAATTTAGTTGAACGGATAGAGTTGGAATCCTGAAATTTCGAATTAAGGTTACTATTGGAGTGTAGGATTGAGGAAGTTTTGGAAATTCGTATTTATGGGTACGGAAAGTACTAAATGTAATAAATTTGGTACAATTTGGATTTGGGTGAACGGATAGAGCTGGAGCTGAAATTTGGAATTAAGATTACTGTTGGACCGTAGGATTGACTTAGTCTTGGAAATTCGAACTGATGGGTACGGAAAGTACTAAATGGTACTAGATATGGTACAATTTAAATTTAGGTGGACGGATAGAGCTGGAATCCTGAAATTTGGATTTAAGATTACTTATGGAGTATAGGATTGAGGTAGTTTCGGAAATTCGTACTTATGGGTACGGAAAGTACTAAATGGTACTAAGTTTAGTACATTTTGGATTTGGATGTACAGATAGAGCTGGAATCCTGAAATTTATAATTAAGATTACTTATGGAGTGTAGCATTGAGGTAGCTTTGGAAATTCGTACGTATGGGTACGAAAATTAATAAATGGTACTAAATTTAATAAAATTTAGATTTATAATACCAAATTTCCGAATTCCACTTTTATTCATAATACCATTAATACTTTTCGTATGAAAGTACGAATTTCAATAACTATCTCCAACAGTAATTGCGAATTTCAGGATTAGGGTTGGAGAAATACGAAATGTACTAAATGCTATTAAATTTGACGTTGGGTGTAGCAATGAAGATGAAATTTTATCATTAGTGCGTGAAAAGTACAAAATTGCAATAAATTTGGTATAGATGTGAAATTCTGATATATTATTGATTTGTCAGGTTCATTGTTAGAGGTGGTCGTACGATAAGTGTACTAGAACTATTAAATAATACTAAATATTGAAGCACTGGTACTGGGTGAATCGATAAATGAAATCTGTTATGAGGATAACTGTTGAGATTGTTTCAGAATGTTTATTTAAATCCGCCTTTAAATGTATGAAAGGTAGAGCTAAAACTGTAACATTTGAGCTAAGGTCCTGGATTTTAAAAATTTTACTGAACAATGTACTATTGTTTCTAGGTTAACACGAATTTGGTTTCTAAATAATGTACTGAAATCAAAAAGTCAAACGTACATTTTCAACAAAATTGTTTTTTTTTTAATTAATTCTCTTTCGAGTTGAGCTGTTAGGCCTTTAGAGATACATTGAAAAATTAGGAGTCTACCGAAGTCCCACGCATCCAACCATTACACTACGTTTCACGGGTGGTAAATCCGATCTTCAGGTGTATTAGGATGTTGTTTTTGTGGCAGACGAAGGCAAAGCTTGGTAACTGGTATATATATCGAACTTCATTAGATAAATGTATATGCGAAATTATGTCAGTTAATTGAAACTCCAAACTTTTCCTATAGTCCTGCTTTGGTAATCCCATTTTTCAATGTTCACAAATACTATGGTAAGTTTTATTCCTACATCATTAGTAATTGCTCTTCTATATCAGAAGATTTTATTTGTTGATCATCAATTATTGTCTACTAAAGTTTTGACAAGTTGATGGTGGCTTAGAACGCTAAGACGCCGGCAACCTTGACACTCAGTTGTCGGAGACCCAGGTTCGAATCCCAGCCTGGCTCATGCTGAAATTATTTTTTATTTTTGCCTTATTAAGGCGAAGGCCATTTATAGTGATATTTAATTAATTCTCTTTCGAGTTGAGCTGTTAGGCCTTTAGAGATACATTGAAAAATTAGGAGTCTACCGAAGTCCCACGCATCCAACCATTACACTACGTTTCACGGGTGGTAAATCCGATCTTCAGGTGTATTAGGATGTTGTTTTTGTGGCAGACGAAGGCAAAGCTTGGTAACTGGTATATATATCGAACTTCATTAGATAAATGTATATGCGAAATTATGTCAGTTAATTGAAACTCCAAACTTTTCCTATAGTCCTGCTTTGGTAATCCCATTTTTCAATGTTCACAAATACTATGGTAAGTTTTATTCCTACATCATTAGTAATTGCTCTTCTATATCAGAAGATTTTATTTGTTGATCATCAATTATTGTCTACTAAAGTTTTGACAAGTTGATGGTGGCTTAGAACGCTAAGACGCCGGCAACCTTGACACTCAGTTGTCGGAGACCCAGGTTCGAATCCCAGCCTGGCTCATGCTGAAATTATTTTTTATTTTTGCCTTATTAAGGCGAAGGCCATTTATAGTGATATTTAATTAATTCTCTTTCGAGTTGAGCTGTTAGGCCTTTAGAGATACATTGAAAAATTAGGAGTCTACCGAAGTCCCACGCATCCAACCATTACACTACGTTTCACGGGTGGTAAATCCGATCTTCACGTGTATTAGGATGTTGTTTTTGTGGCAGACGAAGGCAAAGCTTGGTAACTGGTATATATATCGAACTTCATTAGATAAATGTATATGCGAAATTATGTCAGTTAATTGAAACTCCAAACTTTTCCTATAGTCCTGCTTTGGTAATCCCATTTTTCAATGTTCACAAATACTATGGTAAGTTTTATTCCTACATCATTAGTAATTGCTCTTCTATATCAGAAGATTTTATTTTTTGATTTTTTGAGCAGGACTATAGGAAAAGTTTGGAGTTTCAATTAACTGACATAATTTCGCATATACATTTATCTAATGAAGTTCGATATATATACCAGT
This sequence comes from Musca autumnalis, assembly GCF_047663935.1. Lineage (NCBI taxonomy): Eukaryota > Metazoa > Arthropoda > Insecta > Diptera > Muscidae > Musca > Musca autumnalis. Next base: position 57,854,358 of record NW_027411866.1, read on the forward strand.
TACCAAGCTTTGCCTTCGTCTGCCACAAAAACAACATCCTAATACACCTGAAGATCGGATTTACCACCCGTGAAACGTAGTGTAATGGTTGGATGCGTGGGACTTCGGTAGACTCCTAATTTTTCAATGTATCTCTAAAGGCCTAACAGCTCAACTCGAAAGAGAATTAATTAAATATCACTATAAATGGCCTTCGCCTTAATAAGGCAAAAATAAAAAATAATTTCAGCATGAGCCAGGCTGGGATTCGAACCTGGGTCTCCGACAACTGAGTGTCAAGGTTGCCGGCGTCTTAGCGTTCTAAGCCACCATCAACTTGTCAAAACTTTAGTAGACAATAATTGATGATCAAAAAATAAAATCTTCTGATATAGAAGAGCGATTACTAATGATGTAGGAATAAAACTTACCATAGTATTTGTGAACATTGAAAAATGGGATTACCAAAGCAGGACTATAGGAAAAGTTTGGAGTTTCAATTAACTGACATAATTTCGCATATACATTTATCTAATGAAGTTCGATATATATACCAGTTACCAAGCTTTGCCTTCGTCTGCCACAAAAACAACATCCTAATACACCTGAAGATCGGATTTACCACCCGTGAAACGTAGTGTAATGGTTGGATGCGTGGGACTTCGGTAGACTCCTAATTTTTCAATGTATCTCTAAAGGCCTAACAGCTCAACTCGAAAGAGAATTAATTAAATATCACTATAAATGGCCTTCGCCTTAATAAGGCAAAAATAAAAAAAAAATTGTTTTTTATTTTTTGAAATTTTGCCTTTTTAGGGCGAAGATCATTTTTTAATGATTTTTGTTAATTTTCTCGTTTAGAGTTAAGCTTGATGATCTGAAATTATTTGCAAGTGAAAAAGGAAAGCCAAGGACTCGAACCCACATAGTCACCAAATTACGTTACCTGCTTTACCACCAATGAAACCAGGTAACGTAATTTGGTGACTATGTGGGTCCGAGTCCTTGGCTTTCCTTTTTCACTTGCAAATAATTTCGGATCATCAAGCTTAACTCTAAACGAGAAAATTAACAAAAATTGTTTTTATCTTTGTTGTCTATTCTAAACGTTATTGTAAGTTCACTTGAAAAGGTAGATCTATGCGGCTAATGTTTTACAAGAAGGTTTTCACATCCTGAGAAAAAAGGCCGAAAATAAAATGTCTCAAAAATTAACTGTTATATAGGGTAACATCTTCTGATTAATAGTTTTCTACATTTTGATATCACAAATTCCAAAATTCGGCTGGAAAATATGGATAAAATTTTCAAAATACCCATACCGTTCTAATAAAACATGGACTGGAAGTTAAAATGTAGGCCGCTGATGAAGTGTAGAGGTTTTTTTTTGAAATTCGAACAAAACGTATACGAGCAGTACTTGAAAGAAATTAAATATCAATTCAAATAGGTATTAGTACATCAAATTTTTCAGTGTTCTCCATACTAAATATTGCTTATTTGTATATTATTTCTTTTCCGCTTACGAAGTAGCGGGCATTTTGCTAGTTTTTAATAAAATACAACGTGTTGCTTCCTTTGTTGGCGGACAAATTGTTCTGTTTTGGCAAGTCAGCTGATTGCTTGCTGGTTTTTGCTGGGAAGGTGTCTGTTTACTTTTTACAATTTTCAATATAAGCGAAAACCAATGGGTATGTCTACCTACCAATACATAACAAATAACGAATATACCGAAAAACAAAACAAAGGTTTTTCTAAACAAAAACCGAGTAAATGTCAAAAAGGACAATGAAAACGTCACAATATCGATTAGTTGTCGATGAGAACCGTACCTAAAGGATTTTTCGACCGCACAGAAACCTTGTTGCACAGTGTTATTAATCAAACTACTCTTGACTATATAGTTGCCTTTGTTATTTTACCAAATTAGTTCTAGCAACCACAATTTTCATACAAAACGGAAATTTTATGTGAACAAGTTGCCTTAACTGAAAATCGGCATTTTAGGGGTAAAAATCGGCAAATCGGCATTTCTATTTTTTTGGACAAAAAATCGGCAAAATGCCGATAAATCGGCAAATCTGGCATCACTGCGTATGGCTTGTCGGTCGCATAGATTTTCGTTTCGAAGGCGTTTACACGAACAGAAAATGATTTTTTCCACTTCCGAAGCGCAAAAAACCTTTCGGTCGACATACATGAACAGGCTGTTAATGTTTGAGTGACTACAGAATTATAATATTCCGGCGTCTGTGTTTCGATAGTCATTCATTTTTCGACATTTATTGTTTAGCGCTACCCTTCACGCCCTCTATTGTTGTGAAGTTTTTCGATGATAAATGTCTTGGTCGAAAATTATACATGTACGAAATCTAGTGACAAATTGTAATGGTAGGTATGTCGAAGTTAATTCATAGCGTGAATCTTTTGTGTATAAAAGGTATGTGGAAGCTAATCCATAGCGCAAATCTTCTGTATATAATATGTATGTGGAAACTAATTCATAGCGCGAATCTTCTGTATTTAATGTGTGGTTCATGTCTTTGTTTTATATGCAAAAGTCGATAATACAGTAATACAGATAATCATTAACATATATCAAAATATAGTAAAGCATATTACGAGTTTATTGTTTTCTTTTTTTTTTTGAAAATTAAGGGCTAACACACTCCTTGGGTCCAGAGTATTAATTAATTACAGACGGTACATTTATCTTAATTAACCTAACAAAACCATTTTTAAAATAAAACGTTTTGGTCGTTTTTACACTGTTGGGCATGCATGAAGGCTGGCAATAATGCCATCAGTTCGTCATTGCCAGATTTAAAAACAATCCAAATTCATACTTGCGTACTTTTAGGCATAATTAATAATCAATTATGGAGAATATCGTAAAACGCGAACCGCGAAGAAGAAGAAAAATTCATTCGTTCTGAAATGATAGATTATCTAAATTCATTCATTCTGAAATGATAGATATCTTTCTTTTCTTCTTTCTTTCTATTCGCATTCTATTTCTATTCATCTATGCTCTCTCTATTATAAATCATCCAGTACTTAGAGGACTCATCAGTTATCACCTAAAATGTTTCAAATATTTCATCCTTTCACATTTGGAGTCTTACTTTTGTTTTTTTTTTTATTGCATACAATACCATTGCCTTCAGAATGCGAACATTGTTGTGAATATTTATGGGTAAAAACGATGAAAGTAAGGTACGGAATGCCTTTTGGGATAAATCAAGAAGTGAAGTCCTATATTCCAAATTTTGTAAGGAAAGTGCTAGGAGTAAGTCCCGGGCCACACTACAGTAATTTCACTGAAATTTTGATATGAAATTATGCGTCTCTAGATCGACGTCCATAGTAGAGTAAAATCATAAAATTGCTGTAGTGGGGAATTCAATTTAAGAACACCTAATTTTATGAAATTTGTTTATGAAATTCACGCTAGTGTGGACCGGGACTAAGATTCGAAAATACCAGCTACTAGTCTATTGTATTATTTTCAACAATATTTCATATGAACAATTAATAAAAGTTCATTATTTCCGACCATAACTGAAGTGTATCTATTATTATGAGCAGCAAATCTATTGCCCTTAGTTGAAACATTAGCTAAACTTAATTCATTTTAAATGAAACTTGCGTTTGTTGTTGATTGCTACACTTTTGTTACATTGTGGTATAAGAAAAAAACATATTCTCAATTTCTTTAAATAAATATAACCGTTCTATTGAACTTTCACGAAAAATGTACAAGGTGTATCTATTATTTTGAGCAGGTGTGTACAAAATGTGTTATGTTTGGTAAAATTGTAAACTTTATTTATACTGGGTTATTTTGATGATCTTCATTTATTCCCTAATGGAACCTAAGAAGGGCCTAATATTTTCTGAATTTTAATTCACCACTAAATACTTAAAAAGTTTATTCATAAATGTTGTATTGTAATTTTTAGGAATTTAATGTTTGAGTGACTACAGAATTAGGTCTGTCTGGTTACCCTAAAATGTGTAACAATTTGTACCAATTGTTGCTGGTAGTCGTCTGTTAACACAAAAAACCAGCAAAAGAGAGCTATTCGAGAGAGACATTTTGACATTTCTTTCACTGAGAGTTTGCAAATTCTTGCTGGACAGATTTCTTCTGGCAGCAACTAGCAATTCTTCTTTTCCTGAAAACAATCAATCATCTATTTTTAATTTGTTGTTGATTTATGTTTGTGAAAATTAAAAACAATTTTATTGTGGAAATAACATAGTCTAATTGTATTGTTTTATGGAGAACAAATTTGTAAAATGGAAAAACACTTTTTTGTTTCATTTTCTTTTTTATTTTTAATAAAATACAACGTGCTTGCTTCCTTTATTGGCGGACAAATTGTTCTGTTTTGGCAAGCCAGCTGTTTGCTTGCTGGTTTTTGCTGGGAAGGTGTCTCTTAACTTTTTACCATTTTCTAGCAAAAGAGAATAAAAACCCCTTACTCTCTGAGAAAGTTCTTGCTGGAAAATTCTTGCTGGGAAGTAACCAGACAGACTTATTATAATATTCCGGCGTCTGTGTTTCAATAGTCATTCATTGTTTATCTTCGATAAATGTCTTGGCCGAAAAATTATACATATGCGACATCTAGTGACAAATTGTAATTGTAATTATATGGAAGTTAATTCATAGCGCGAATCTTCTGTATATAATAGGTATGTGGAAGCTAATGCATAGCGCAAATCTTCTGTATATAATAGGTATGTGGAAGCTAATTAATAGCGCGAATCTTCTGTATTTAATGTGTGGTTCATGTCCTTGTTTTATACGCAAAAGTCGATAATACAGTAATACAGATAATCATTAACATATATCAAAATATAGTAAAGCATATTACAAGGCTTCAATTTATTTTTTGAAAATTAAGTCTAACATTTACATAAGTGTTAACTATGTAATATAACATGGGGCAGCTTCTCACAGTTGTGTTACCCCAGCGCCGATTTGATTGAAGCTGCATGAAGGGGAAAGTTGTAGATCTTCGATTGACTCGTAACCTTCCCTTGGACGATATTTATGTAGCATCAATTAAATCGGCGCTGGCGAAGGCGCAACAGTGAAGCAGCTGCCCCATGTTATCTTACATAGTTAACACTTATGTGAATGCCTTAAGAAGATTTGTCTCAATAAGGCTGCGCTAACCTTTGTTTTAATTACACTGTGCTACAGTGAAAATTTGCAGGGGTTCTAATGCATAAATTCGGTTTTGTAGGAGTCCACAGAAGACGAAAATACCTTTGGTTTCATTGGGTCACTTCGGTTTTTGATTTTATAACGGTAAATGTAGTGAAAAATTGGCTTTCTTGAATTTTCAACTTTAAACGAACATTACTTCTTTTTTCCTCAACCGATTTGCACACACTGTTTTTCATTATAAAGGGGAGAGTAATGCCTTTCGAACAAGCTATAGATTTTTAAAATTGGTTAACAAATGGCTAAGTAATAGTGGTTTAAGTGTGACAAAAACGCATTAAAAAACAGTAAAATGTTTTTCCTTGTGCTCTAAGCTGCGTAAACGACACCTAACAGTACAATTATTTACTGTTAACAAGTAGGAAATTTAGTTGGCTTTCCAAAATGGGAAAAACAAACGAAATCGGTTGAAAAATTAATGCGTTATGGCATTTTTTGTGTTTCAACTTTTTGGTTTTTTTTTTCATATTTTCCTTTATAAAAGATGGGTATCTTAGCATGTATGATTCTAATTGTGATTATCCCGCTTAACAATTACACACAAGGTATCAATGTTTTATAAAGGAAAATATGAAAAAAAAACCAAAAAGTTGAAACACAAAAAATGCCATAACGCATTAATTTTTCAACCGATTTCGTTTGTTTTTCCCATTTTGAAAAGCCAACTAAATTTCCTACTTGTTAACAGTAAATAATTGTACTGTTAGGTGTCGTTTACGCAGCCTAGAGCACAAGGAAAAACATTTTACTGTTTTTTAATGTGTTTTTGTCACACTTAAACCACTATTACTTAGCCATTTGTTAACCAATTTTAAAAATCTATGGCTTGTTCAAAAGGCATTACTCTCCCCTTTATAATGAAAAACAGCGTGTGCAAATCGGTTGTGGAAAAAGTAGTGTCCGTTTAAATTTGAAAATCCAAGAACGCCCATTTTTCACTACATTTACCGTTATAAAATCAAAACCCGAAGTGTCCCAAAGAAACCAAAGGTATTTTCGTCTTCTATGGACTCCCACAAAACCGAATTTGTGTATCAGAAATCCTGCAAAAAAATTTTGTTCACTTTTGTATCACAGTGTTATTAAAGAGGAAAAACGTGGAAAAACGCAGTGTGGTACTGCTATGTAAGACCTATACCAATGTCCATAACACTATCTTTCTAAGAGACTTTCATTGGCTCTAATGCCGTACTGAGGCCTGTATAGTATTTCTAAAGCACACTTTGTTCTGTAGTAATCTTGTAGATCTGAACTAAGTATCACTAACAAACAGAATTCTAATGCGTATAAGCTTGGATTTCTGAACGTTTTATACTCTCCGCTATGAGAAATTCCATTTAATGTGGCTCAACGAACATCATTGAAGGGGCTTAAGTCCTAGAAGTACATACGCACAAGAAGTACACCCTTTTGTTACGCATTGTAGGGATACTTGCAAATACAGTTAGGCAACAAATGTATTGCAAAAAACCAAAATTGTAGAAAATTTCATATTAATTGTTCGTTTATGGCAACAAATTATGTAAAAACTATACGGGTTTTTGTGCAAATCTCTTGCTATAGGTTAAGTTAAGGCTAAGTTTATTTGCAATTTATAAAAATACGGTCAAAAATAAGAATTAACTACTATTTGGGGGTGACAATAAAAGTATTGCAAAAATTACCAAATCGATGGTTTCTTCGAGAATTACCAAAGGTGTGTTCCTTAATAAGTTGTCTATCCACTTTGGACATTCATTGGGGCATTAATGAGCTTAGTTAAACCAAAAATTAAGGCTCGGTATGTTCCACTCTAAAGATACTGGTTCCCCACTTTTAGTAAATCTTGATCCTTCGTTGGAGGATGTTTTTGGAGTTTTTTGTTAAATTGGACCCAACAATTTTATGAGGGTTGATATAAGGATGTTGGCCCGATGTATTTAAGAGTTTTGTGTTGTTATATCGACACCTCCAAATAATAGTATGCTAAGTCTAACAAGTAAGAAAAGCGTTAAGTTCGGTCGGGCCGAACTTTTTATACCCTCCACCACAAATTTCAGCCATTTCGGTGGATTAATGTGGCCACAACCTTCAAAATACCGAAATTCGGAAGGTACCGTTCTATGGGGGCTATATGATGGCGTGGACCTATACCTACAAATTTATAGGAGTAAGTTCTATACGCCTAAAGAAGACTAAATACCAAATTTCAGACATCTCGGTGTGATAATGAGGCTAAAACGTTCAAAATATCGAAAATCGGGAGATATTGTATTATGGGGGTTATATCAACACGTGGACCTATATAAACATTTTATGGTAGAAATGTTTCATAGCCTTTGGAAACACAAAATTCAAAGTTACAACCGATTCTTTGGTCAAATGGGTCTAATACATTCAAAATATATTAAAATGACGCGTACTTTATAAGGGGCCTTATGTGGGGGCTATACCAAAACGTGGACCTATATAACCCAACTTTGGTAGGATTGTTTTCTGGCCTCTGAAGACACAAAATACCAAATTACAACCAATTCTGTGGTCAAATGGGTCTAATACATTCAAAATATATTAAAATGACGCGTACTTTATATGGGGCCTTATATGGGGGCTATACCAAAACGTGGACCTATATAACCCAACTTTGGTAGGAATATTTTTTGGCCTCTGGAGACTAGAGTTGGGCAATCTAGTTCCCGGAGTGGATCGATCTTTCTAGTTCCTTTTCCTAAAAGGAACTAGTTCCTTAAAGTAGTTCCATAGTTCCAAATAGTTCCGACATCGATATAGTTCAACGAATTTTTCTCTTTCATCGTTCTTTTCATTCCAAATAGTTCCGAGACCGAAATAGTTCAACGAATCTTTCTCGTTCACCGATCTTTTCGTTCCAAATAGTTCCGAGACCGAAATGTTTTCATTGTTTGGTGGATGAATTGACATAAAAATAAATAAATTGCAGCGAATAAACAGCAACAACGAAAGATCGACGTAGGCGTTAAATTGAAGGAAAGAGAAAACCGAAAGGAACTATATGAACTAAAGGAGCTATATAAACGCAAGAGCTGGATATAGTTCCAATAGTTCCTTGTCCGGAATAGTTCCTTGGAACTAGTTCGTTCCGGAACTACACAACTCTACTGGAGACACAAAGTACCAAATTACAACCAATTCGGTGGTGAAATGGGCCAAATATCTTAAAAATTCCTTAAAACGACGACGAGTCACGCGTCGTTTTGTATGGGGGCTATACGAAAGCGTGGACCTACAGAGCCCGCTTTCAATACCAAAAGTCCTACGTAAATATAACATATTTTCCCAAAATTTCATCAACCTACGTCAATCCGTTCGGACGCTAGAGTGATTTCCACAGACGGACGGACATGGCAATATCGATGTAGAATTGCACGCTGATCAAGAATATATATACTTTGTGGGGTCTACAATGATTATTTCGAGTAGTTACAAACGTAGTGACAAACTTAATATACCCCCATCCTAAGGTGGAGGGTATAAAAAGTGAGTTTTGCAGGAGAAGCTCTCAAAGTATATGTTTGTTTATAACTTCTGTTCGGATTGACCGATCATTACCAAAATTAGACAGAATTTAAGTTAAAGAACGTTCGACACCTCCAAATAATAGTTTGCTAATTCTGAAAAGCGAGTTTTGCAGGACAAGCTCTAAAAGTTTGGAAATTTCTTTGACCTTCAGTACTATGCTAAGTAAATATTTGTTTATAACTTCTGTTCGGATTTTCCGATCATTACCAAAATTTGACAGAATTTAAGTTAAAGGACGTTAAATATAAAAATGTAAAGAACTTGAAAACATGCTAAGTCGACATAGCATACTATTGTTTGGAGGCGTCGATATTACATTGACAATTTACACAAATAAGATTAACATGTCATGATCTGGTCTTTGGAATGGTGATAGTTGACTTTGTTTGAGCTTTCGGGATCGACTTTTCTGACTTTCAGACTAATGACTATTAAATATTTCTTAATAAACCCAATTTCGCATACTATTTTCCATGGTAAAGAATATAGTACCCAAATATTCGGTATTCCAGCTTCTCCAGTAGCGGTTTAATTTCCATATTTGATGGGTTTTATTCGATTTGGCGGAATTTTTTGGATTTATTATGATAGCAGAGGATAATATCTATCAACTTAGTAAAAATTAAATCATATCAATACCATTGAGAGATGAAATAGTGCTCCGTCGTAGGTCGTTCCAAAATACTACACTGGTGTCAATTTTTTCCATATATGGTAACTTGGGGCGCCTTCGCCACGTTTTTGTTCAAAATGTTTTCATACCGACACCGTTAAAGTTTTTTCAAATATTATTTTTGGTACAAATATTAGCATATCTTGACTATAAGTTTTAATATATAAATAAATATAATATTGTCCACGGGGCAGCTTCGCCATCGATATTGAACATTCTCCAACGGACTCTAAAACTGTAATTTACCATATTTCATACTTAAATATCAACATTATGCAAAAAAGGAACACGTTTTCTATTGAATAATAAAAATTATTTTAAAATTCACAAAAAGTAACCGATTCTAGTGGTTAAATGAAGTAGGTGCCTTGAATTTAGGTAAAAAAATCATAATATAACTAAAACAAGATACGTTTAGGATAATATTTGATTTTAACTTCATATTATTGTGTGGTATATCTATGGTAAAACTTCTCTACAAGTGGTGTCTTAGGACACGCCGTTCGGACTCGGTATTTAACAGTAGGTCCCATATCATTGAGCTAATATGAATCGGGGTGCACTTATTGAAATGAGAGAAGTCTCCCTTGTCCCATCTGGGATGTTTGTGGAACAATTATATATATATATATATACAGTTAGTCAACTATATAATTGCAAACGATGAATTTTTAAACATTTAGATGTTTAATTAGGAGTTACTACAAGATATTCTTTCAATAATGTTGGAATTTTTGTAAATATCTGTTAATTTACCTGTTAATGACAACATCAAGCCAATAAATCTAGAAATCGGTTGGAAATAACAAAAACAACGGGCAAAAAGGATAGATACCTGGTTTTTGTGGTGTCAACTAAATAATTGCAAAATGAATTAATGTGCAATAAAATCGTGGGATTCCCCGCGATTTTTTTGCATTTAAGGATTTTTAAGACTTTTATGGAATGTGGGCATGTAGATCCATAATTTTTGATCATAAATTAATTTTTGTGGGTGTAACATAGACGGTATATTCAGAAAAAGAGAAAGTCAGGTAAACGGTTTTGGAAAATATGCTACTTTTGGTCTATTCCAATTATTATAATGGTAATTCCGAAAGAGAAATGCCTAAAATTACCTCTCGTAAGCTGAGAAGTGTATAGAACATCTTATAGCGCACCGAGAAAGAAGCCAGGCTTAAACTGAGGGCGTTACATGGCAGGTCCAAAATAGTAACCACACGAATTGACTGTAGAATGATTAAAGAAATTAACGAAATAGCCCAAAGCAGCACCAGAAAATTGCTTTTTCTAATTAAAAATGATTTTGGAGTAAGTGTATCACATGGGAAAGTCAGAAAAGTGCTACATAATAACAAGCACTCATCACGCGTGACTAGGTAAAAACCATTGCCCTCCTATCACAATATATAGAAACTTTTCAGACTTGTTATAGACAACTTTTCACGCCATCTTTAGTATTGGGATGGCGTTATATTTTCTGATGAGACTAAAATTATGTTGTACTATCACAATGGACCTCAAAAAGTATTTGGAAACCCCTTGGAAAACCATGGAAAACAAAAATTTAATAAATACCGTAAAGTTCGGAAAATTTTCAATTATGGTATGGGGTTGTATACCAAGCAGTGACGTTGGTAAAATCCTGATTTTGGAAGAAAGAATGACATAGGAGGTTTATTTAGATGTTTTTAGAAAAGATTTAACCAAAAGCGTCAAGAAATTTGGGCCTGTTGGCCCTGAAAATTCAAACAAATTGCAATATGAGTACTACCAAGACAACGACCCTAAGCATAAATCTAATTTATGTAGGACTTGGTTGTTATACAACTGTACCAAAGTCATTTACACCCCGCTCCAGTGTCTAGATATTAACCACATCGAAAATTCATAGGTACACCTGATGGAAAAAGTCGGGAATAGGTCGCCCACTAACCTGGGGGACTAAATAAAATGCAATAAAGAAAAATGGCTAACAAATACCATTGCAATATGACATTCCGAAACTTATTTATTAAATTCAGATACGTTTACAAGCTGTTTTTGATGCTAAATGTGGGCATACGAAATATTAGAACCAACTTTTCGATAAATACCGTGAAAGACTGAAAATTTGTGAATTTTGCAATTCATTAGTTGACAGTGCAAATAATGAGTTGTACTCATTTTTGTTAATTTTAAGAAAATGTTTAGTGAAATTTAGCTACTTTTTATTGTATTATATTAACAAACATGTGTAAGAATTGTATTGTTAACAAAAATATTAATAATGATATCTATTTATACCAATAAAATGATGTTTTATTTAAAATTTTGTAGTCATTTTGGTTTTGCAATAATTAAGTTGACTAACTGTATATATATATATCTATGGTATAACGAATTTAAGTTAAACATGACAAATTTCTAACATTAACCCACCACTCCCCTATCATGGCGTAGGCGCCCCACCCCTTACATATTTCATAATATTAATATATTGACATTTGCAAATGCTTTTTGCATGCGAATTATTGGGATTTATATTCTTCAGTAGTTGTCTTCTAAAGGTATAAAATTTGTTTTTGATATCACAAAAGGTAAAGAAGATATCACAAAAAATACCTACGATAATTATTTTTCCCAATACCCTGAAAACACAAAACCGCGTGGGTCCGCTATCATACCTATGACACAACTGCCAACTTTTGTGAGATGATAGATCTTCATTAAACTCACAATATTGCTTTTAACGGATTTTTTTCTAGCACTTGTATTTTCCGAGGAAATCGGCGATGGCGTAGCCGCCCCTGTGGCGAAGGCGCCCCATGTTACCATACTATCCAGAGGTATTTCGATATTCTCAAAGCAAAAATCGGACTGTTTTGCATTGTTCCATTATCCTACAATACATATTGAGTCAAATATCCATTCTTTGTCTACTTGCCTGTGGCCTATTCGTCATTGTTTATTGTTAATATGGTCCCATGCGTTTTTTACCTGTCTGAAGACCCTCCATGGCGGCATTTTTTATCACTGAACTTTGTTACATTCAATACTGTTAGTCTAATATTAGCCGCAAAAGTCATAAAAATTCATAATGACCGCAAAAATTTGCAAAATTGTATAGTTTTATAGTACTGATTTTCCCGTTGCAATACTTTTATTGTCACCCCCAAGTAGTAGTTAATTCTTATTTTTGACCGTATTTGTTATAAATCGCAATAACCTTTGCATATTTTGACGGAATATTGTTGTAAGGACCTATAGCAAGAGATTTGCACAAAAAACCATATAGTTTTTACATAATTTGATGCCATAAACGAACAATTAATATGAAATTTTATAAAATTTTGGGTTTTGCAATACATTTGTTGCCTAACTGTATGTACTTATTTAGGACATTTCATCAAAAAGCGTTCTATGTCCTGTATTTGCGAAAAAATAATATTTTTAATTCAAAAATACATTAATAAATATTCAAATATAATATTTGACAATTTGTCTTTCCATGATATTCGTCGGTAGTGCTAACGATTTCTACAATCGGTAACATAAAGTTACAGAATATCACATTCGTTAACACAACCGAATATTTTCGTTTCGGTTCCTTATTAAAAAAAGTTACAGAATCGCACTACTGATAGAGGTAAAAATCAGGACATAGAACGACATGTTTTGCACTTTTCTTTAAAAATAGTTTTTAGAAACATTGTTAACAATGTCTCAAACATGGCTGCTTTTATGAAAACATAAGTTTCAACGGCCTTTGTTGTTTTTCAAACTTTTTTTGTTTTGAAGCAAAAGCAAAGGAAATAATAGCTGTGTCTTTTTACGTGATAATTAGTAATAATTATCACTAATGTTGCAGATTTTGACAGTTGTATAAAGGAAAAGTTGCTGAAAAAAATCTTTCAGCAACATTTGGTAAGTAAAAAGACACACCTAATATTTCCAAAACTAAAGTTTGGGTTTGTTTCATGCGCACACATTTTCGTTTCGAAATACATATACAGGCTGTAAATAATTATTTCGGAATGAAGTTGTGCTAAGATAATAAGAAGAATAAATGAGGAGAATATGGTAGCTGTTTTCATTAGGTGTGTACGATAACTTTTCCAGCAATATTTACTCAGTCAGTTCCAGCAACCTCTCTCAGTGAATTTTACTCTCTCAAGCACGAAAAATTGCAGAAAGTTATCGAACAACATTTTGCAAAAACTTGCAAGAAAGTCAGCTGTTTCCGAAAATGTATGCAAATTGGCTTTGTTTATTTCGATATTTTAAACCAAATATAGCAAAAACATACATTTTAAAATTGCATTTGACTTATTTGAAGCAGTAATCCTATAAACAACGCTTTAAAATCCAAAAAAAAATATGAAATTGTGAAATTTTCTTAGTCAAAAATGTTAACATTTCAAGTTGTTTATATTGAACAGCTGATTAGAAGTCAGCTGGCCGAACTTACAAATTTTTACGGGACAAATTTTCCCAGCAAAAATTTGCAAGTTCTCAGTCACAGAACTCTCCAAACTCTCTCCCTTTTGCTGGATAATTTTGTTATCGAACAGCATCCAGTAAAAAGTTGTACGTATTTGTACAAATTTTTGGGTTATTATCCTCTCTGAGAGAGTCTCCTTTGGCAAAAATGGCAGATGACATATTTGAAATGTATTCTATGTACATATGAAGGTAGAATTAGATGTGACATAACCATAACGCCATATCAATCAGCTGTCAGCTGATTGAACCAAACCTATGGAAATCAATGTATTCGATTAGTAGTAACTAACATAATGCCATAGCCATAACCATAAGAAACCAAATTGGGTTTTGGTGTTATGGCTATGTCACGTCTAATTCTACCTTTAGAAGTTGTACTCCTTTAAATAGTTTTTTATAAAAATTAAAATAAAGTTTTTAAGGTTTCTTTTTGTCATCTCTTCCTTAGGTATGTATGTTTTGGAATTGCCCATATAATATTATATATTAATGGAACTAAGCGGTGTGTTGGGATGAATGGATGGATAAATGCTGGATTCTATACAAATGCTCTGGAACATTTTTCAATTTACCCGTATTATAATAATTACCCGTATATAATATAAAAGCTCAGATTGTGCTCTGCTTTTACTATTGGTAATATTTGATAGATTTGAAAACGCAAAATAAAGCTATTACCACAAACTTTAACAAAAGAAGACTTATAATAATGGGGGCATGTGTGAAAGAAATATCTGTTTTTTCGTTCCAGATTCAGATTTTATCCTATTCACTAATTTTATTTTCTTAAGATTTTCATTTTGTTGTATCTCGTGAAACTAAATCTAACTTTCTACTATGATAATCGTATTCCATACAGAGATGGTCTGTCTGCAGTTATGACGTATCTGACATACATTTCTGACGTATATTACATACGTCGGAAACGTCGTAAACCTAGCCAAACAAACAAGGTTTTTGACAGAATAAACAAACGAATTTTATAACCTAAAAATTGATGTTTTTCATAATAATAAAACTCATTTTATTATTATTTTTTGGAGATCCTATTTTATTAAAAAAAAAACAGGCATAAAAAGGTTTCACTCTAAAATGTACATTTTATATATATTTTTTATATTATATGGACATTATACATATGTTTATTACTTCACCCGCAAATTCTTCGAATCATACGTAAAGTAGTGGTAGTGTTCGGAATACATTGTAGATGGCGTGCTAAAGGTAGAAACACAATTAAATACGCCGCTTTTCCACGCTCAGTTTCATGTAAAAGACTAAAGGCCAAGTACTACCTAATTCAAATGAATTAGACAGCATTTGAATTAGGTAGTACTTGGCCTTTAATCTTTTACATGAAACTGAGCGTGAAAAAACGGCGTATTTCATTCTGTTCACACCTTAACTGCGTAATCCAATGTATTGTTCAATTATTTCAGTTGTTTTTAAAATAAAATATTAATAAAAATATGCTGTTATTTTCAAAAAAGGTACGGACGCTCTTCAATAACAAAGACAGGCTTGCCGAATTAATATTCAGTAAAAAATATGATGGTAACATACATTTTTTGAGGTTTATGACTTTTACTACTTTTTATACGTTTTCTACGGGTATATGACGTTTTCGACGTTTACAACTTTTTTACCGTCGAAAACCTAAAAAATCGTCATACAGACCATCTCTGATTCCATAATGTTTTTTTAGTTACAAACTAAACACCCATCACGGCATTCACTCCTTTTTGGATTTCGAGATATTCATAGAATTTCCGTTATTTACTGAACATTTGATCCAAGGGAACTTCAACACAAGGATATTTATTTTCAACATTTAAATTGAGATAAAAATAAATTTTAAAGTTAGGGGTCGATTATGGATAGCAACCCAACAGTTGCGTTGTCGACAACAAATTGAATAATAGAAATCTCCATTTCCGCATTGAACTTCATATATTTTTTAAAATAAAATTAAATCACTGATATTGAATGAATTTCTGTCGTTTCACTTATTTTAATTGTACGATTTCCTCTTTTGGCAACGCAACGTTGTTATGCATAATTGATCCCTTAACGTACATACATATACATACAGTCAACCAAAAAAGTCTACATACACCCTATAAATCTCGGGTTTTAAGGGTAAGGAAGCATTTTTATGAAAATCCAAGTACATAGTTCTATCTCATATCCGTAATAAACAATATTACATACAACAAAAATTTGTTCCATAATACGAATAAATTTAAATTCTAAAAAATTAATAGGGAAAACGTGTACGTGCTGTGAAAACTATAAAATTTATGAAAAGCTCAGGAATTCGCATATTTAGCGAAGCTCGGGAGCATATATTATCCATAAGAACAACTTCAAAGCGCTTTAGGATCTCAAAATAATTTGTCTTACAAGTGGTTTTTTTTGAGCTTGAGGTCATTAGTTTGATTTTTATTTTTCCATTTTTATTTTCCAATATTTCGGAATTCTTTGAATTCCATCTTCAGGGATTTTAATTTTATCTACAAAATGAAAAACAAAAGTAATAATAATACAGTACGACTTATAATTATTATTACTTTTGTTTTTCATTTTGTAGATAAAATTAAAATCCCTGAAGATGGAATTCAAAGAATTCCGAAATATTGGAAAATAAAAATGGAAAAATAAAAATCAAACTAATGACCTCAAGCTCAAAAAAAACCACTTCTATTTATTTAAAAACAGAAAGGTCGAAGAAAACAATAAAAATAGTAATTTGTCTTACTGTATTTCCTGGGGTTTCATAAACTACCAGACTGAAAAACTCAAAGAAATCTGCAAGGGTCCGCCTTAACGAGCTATACGCTAAGTCTGACCTTAAATAACGTAAAAATATATCATATATTGTCTAAAATATATCATAGACAACCATAGACATTCGGTAAAGCAATAAAATGTAAAATTTGTATTGCTTATTCCATAAATTTTACGGTAATCTTAATATTTCATTGGGTGTATGTACACTTTTTCCCTATTATTTTTTTAATTTTTATAGAATTTACCGTTATTCGTATTATGGAATATATTTTTGTTGTATGTAATATTGTTTAATAGGGATATGAAATAGATCTATGTACTTGGATTTTCATAAAAATGTTTCCTTAACCTTAAAACTCGAGAGTTATAGGGTGTATGTAGACTTTTTTGGTTGACTGTATATGAATGTTTATATAACAACAAAAAGATTTCTGGTTAAGCATTATTTAGAATAATGTTCATGTGTAAGCGGTTATTTTGCATTAATGAAATACATTTCGAATAAAACTTTAATGTTTGTATAAAATGTTACAACAGAGAAATTATGCTAAGTTTACATTTACGAAATCCACTCGATTTCAACTGTCAATTCCATAGCTCAAACGTCAAATGAAATCTTATCTGCAATCCATTGGATTTCATTTGACGTTTAACCTATGGATTTGACAGTTGAAATCGAGTGGATTTCGTAAATGTAAACCAAGCATTAGATAGAGTTTTAAATGTACTTATCGTGATTCTGGCTTAAATTTTGGTGGTACCATTAAACCTTGCATACGTTTTTGATGAAAAATCATGCCAACTGTTAACACGACTCTGCGCTATAGGTCAAACAGCCCATTTTACTGGCCAAAAGTAAGATTTCGGACTTTGTATTTTCACTTATTTTGTGTTACTTTCTTGTAAGAAACACTTCAAATATAATAAAAATAAATTTTGTTTTTGTATGAGAAATTATACCGTTACATGGCAGGCTGCCAAATATGTATTATCCAAATATCTTTAAAAACTTGTTAACGGAATATGATTACTTGTATACGTGCAGGGTGAAACAAAATCACAATATTAGCATAAGTAACGATTAGATTAGAAAGTATTCAATATCTATTTATCAAAAATGTCCTCCTATCATCATTTATGTGTATAAATAGTTATTAAATGGGTGTTAACTTTGAATTTTAGAAGAAAGTAGAACATTTTGAGGTTATGTACGCTTTTAAAGTCTCGGCAACGTTCGGCAATGAAAGTGAAAATTGAAATTGGTTCATTAACTCGTGCCGAATGTAGAAAATTTTATGTGATTTTGCGTAAATTTGTTCGACAAGAATTATACAACTTTTTTTAAGTTACCATATTTTCCATAATATTGATTTTTTGAAGTCAGGGTTAAACCTCTTACCAAATAATGTTAGCCAAATTGGAGTCTACAACATTCTGATGTGTTCTAAAGTCAAATTATTTACAAATCTTTTATAAATATATACAGTTATAGTCAAAATATGTCACATCATATTGTGGGATTTTCAAGGAACTAATTTTAAGACATATTCACATTAAAACTAAAACGAAACACAACAAAAAAGCTTCTGAACTTATCGGACGTCGATGCCTTCAATTCTGTAGACAAATAACAGACCTTCCAGTTTTTGTCCCCAAAGGGTTAAGGTACCAGTTGTGTATGTGGTCCATAAAGGGTTAATTTTTTGGCCCACGCTGTTCCATTTTTCTCCCTGAATCTAAAAACGCTATATTAACTTAAACCAAATACTTGTTTTAACATTAAGACTTTTGGCCAATAAAATGGCCCGTTTGACCTATAGTGCTCTGGCGGGATTCTTTGAAATGTTGTTGTCATTCACGATCACCTTTTATTCTCTCTTCGTCCTCGATTTCAGCCTCACGTTGATCCAATTGTTGTCGACGTTCCAATACACAAAGGGACTTATGTCTGCCACAAAACTCATCAAAAATATATAAATAGTGTCAAACACCAACCCATATAGATTACAGTTTACAGTGGCAGGGTGGTATTAACCAGTGATGAGAAATTGGGTGCAATGTCCTTTTTGAAGAGATCCTCAATCTGAAATAGGAGAAATTACAACTACAAACAAAACTAGGAATAAAATCCATTATCCTTACATCCAATCATATATCCTATGAAAAAGGAAATGTAATAAATGTACAGCCAAGAAACCCAATAGACAGAGGAAACGTTTAAAGACATAGGAGGCCACAATTGACATTAAAGGATATGACCATAATTGTTTCAATACCGACAATTCCGTTTCAAGTAGATATAGTTTACATTGGAGCAGCCATACCAGTCATCTGCCGATTTGCCGTTAAAAGTGAAACCTAAGGAAACAACGAAATCAAATTTAGTAAAAACAACAATAAATTGTATTATAAAACAACTTACCCAAACACAGAAGAGCTCCCTCAGCCAATAGGAAATATATTGGTACAGCGAACATAGCGAACAGTAATACCTCTTTCCAATAACTGATCTAATTTGAAAACATCCAGAGTAGCACAATTATAGTGCAACAAAATAAAAAAAAAATAAAACAAAGTGGCTATCCAATAACTGATCCGATTTGAAAACATCCAGACTTTCTAGAGTAGCACAATTATAGTGCAACCAAATAAAACAAAACAAAGTGGCTGAAACGATAGCACATCATTATTAGTGTTTTAGTTAGACATAATGTAGACATAATGTTTCAACTATATTAAATTACCAGATTTGAACTAAACACACACCAAGGCAAGTTAAATAAAACACTGTAAAAACATGATCAATGATCGATATGTTCTGAAGAGGTTTCGGATAGTGATAGTGAATCTTCATTTTTGGAGTGTTGTTTGGTTTGTTTTGGTTTTGCTTTTAGTTTCTTCTTTCTGCAAAGAAGACGGATTCCATTAAGTAAAAGCAAGTAAAATAAGTTACTATTTCTTACAAACATTTATTAAGCGATGACTCCTTTCCATTCCTAGCCTTTCGAATTCTTTTCTGCAAAGTGCTGAGCGGGACGCCATTAGTTTCGGCCCCTTTTACCTGAGACATTTGATTCAGCATGCACGACAACACTGCATTTGCCAATCATTTTTTCGGATATATTTTCCTTTTTACTGGTTCGGCTCCATCTGCTCGTTTTTCTGTTTGTTTTTGTCTTACAGCTTTCTTTGCTTTTTCTTTTTCTTCATCTTCTCCCTCCACCCCATCCATCCATCTCTGAATCATTATTAATTTGTCCCTTTATAGCGTCAACAATATCTACCTCTTCATGTTGCGTTTCACATTTTGGCTGGGCTAAATGGGATGATGGCTGGACCTCGGACGTTGACTGGACTGGTGGGGGTTGCCGGGATCTAGATGGCTGGACCTCGGACGTTGACTGGACTGGTGAGGGTTGCCGGGATGTAGATGGCTGGACCTCGGACTTTGACTGGACTGGTGGTGGTTGCCGGGATGTAGATGGCTGGACCTCGGACGTTGACTGGACTGGTGGGGGTTGCCGGGATGTAGACGTCTGGACCTCGGACGTTGACTGGACTGGTGGGGGTTGCCAAGTGGTATACTCTGTTTCCACAGTCGATGATTCTTCTATTTCTGATTTATACGCATTGCAATGCGGGCAATACGTTTTTGTTTTTCTTGTGTTGTTTGTTTCAGTTGCTGTAATTAACAATATATGACAATATAATGAAATTGCTCGAATCGCCTAGAGAGTAATCGTTATGATTAGAAATCGGATTTTGCATACATATTTGTATATTTTTTGCATGTTTTTGATATGACCTCAAAATCGAAAAATTTGCCCTTAAAACGCCTAGATCCAAAATTTGAGTCCAATCGGATAAGAAATAAAAAACATTCGATGTCTAATCATAATCATCATTGTCAATTAAAGTTTAAAAAATCATCAAAAATTTTTAAAGTGTTCTAAATTAAGATTGTTGGCAATTTTAAGTCGATTTTTTAGCAGATTATTATGAGACCTCTTACAACAGTGTGGTGAAGGGTATAAAAATATGATAATGTAATACCAAATATGCAGAATATGCAATTTTATTAAAAAATGTGAAGCTGCCACGCAATCGGTTCGAAAAATTGTATATGCATATTTTAATCCTTGTTTTTTCGGACGTAGGCAAAATTTTCTAATGACCTTGTTTACGAAAATACACACATTGTCGGAATGAGGTACATCTTTTATGACTTTGTTTACGAAAATACGCACTTCTTTTATGATAATTTATGGAGTATTTTGTAGACAAATATAAAAAATCGTAACATCTAAAGTATAGGAACCCTGAAATATGCCTTGCAAGAAGAATGGGGAAAAATTCCGATATCTTGCCCCGAAAAATTAGTTAAATCTTTGCCAAAAAGGCTAAAAGCTGTAAAGGATAACAAAGGATGTCATACCAAGGGCTGAAACGCTAAAAAATCCTTTTTGTTTCATGAAACTTTTAGAGTGCATACTTTTCACTGTAAGGTAGAAATCGATGTTTAACCATTTTTATTTTTTTTATCTAAACTTACCTTAATTTTGTTAATTTTATTTTATTATATTTAAGTTAAGACACTAATGTAAAAATATAAAAAGGAATGAAATCGCTATCATTAACCAATTCTTAGCAATCGCAGTTTTAATGAAAGAAACTGAAGTGGATACTTTTGACTGTGATTCACTGTACGTCATTCTTTATGTTTGGCAAAGTCCAAACGACTTTCAGTTTTTGCGTTCACACCAACAGATACAGTGAATCACAGTCAAAAGTATCCACTTCAGTTTCTTTCAGTAAAACTGCGATTGCTCCATAAATTATCTATAGGATTCAAATCCGGGGATTGGGGAGGTGTTTGAATCACTTTTGGACAGTTACATAGGATCCATTTGGGAAAAATATGTATGTGATTTGTGCTCGGGCTCGTATATTGATAAAATTGGTATGTTGTCCCAAATCCCATTTTTTCAGCGCCTAAATTTCAAATTATCGTTTCAGAATGTTTAAATAATACATCTTATCCTTAATGCCTTCGATAAAGACACGATTACACCGGAAGCATTCATACAACGCCATACCACAACAGAGTCTCCTCTGTGCTTTACTTTTGAAATTGTGTGTTTAGGGTCCAAGGCGGCATTTGCCCTATGACATACCTTAATTGGTCCATATGACCAAAACATTCATTGCTATCATTGGCAGCTTGTTTTGGTCATATCGACCAATTAAGGTACACAGTCTTACATAAGTATACGTACGCCCCATAAATCTCTGGTTTTAGAAAAAGTAATGATATTTATGAAATTCCAAGTACACAGGTTTATTTCGTCTCACTAATAAACAATATTAATACAACAATAGTATATTCCATAATATAAATAACGGTAAATTTTACAAAAACCAAAAAATGATACTTACAAAGGTATACATACGCCCCAAGCAAATATGAGTATTATCGTAAAATTTATGGAATTAGCAGCAAAATTTATACATTTTATTGTTTTGGCGAATGTGTCTGGGTGTCCGAGATTTATTTTAGAGAAAAAAAAAATAATTTTTGAGTGTTAAGTGCCGTTATTTAATGCCAAACTTCTTGTATAGCTCGTTAAAGCGGACCCTTGCTGATTTCTTTCCGTTTTAGGTATTTGAGTATACAAAAGCCACAATATTAGTGTCAGATTATAGATTTTGAGATCCTAGAAAGCTTTTTAGTTGACCTTGTGCATAACACACCTTCCTGGGTGTCGATAAATTCACATTTTTCCTAGGATATCTCAGGAAGTTAACAGTTTCCTCCGAATTCTTGTCTCAAATTACATACAGAAGACCTTGCATTGTGTTTTAATATGGTGTTATATAATCCTTGGACACCAATTGAATCAGAAATGTACAATTATCCGATACTTTCCGACCCTATATTGACGGTAATGGTTATAATACGAAAACTACGTTGTTCACAGTGTAAATTTCATGCTTTTTGGTAGTAATTATATTTTGATGCTTTGGGAGCAGGTTTTTAACAGAATATTTTTGTTAACAATGCAATTCTTACACATGTTTATTAATGTAATAAAATAAAAAGTAGCTAAATTTCACTAAACATTTTCTTAAAATTAACAAAAATGAGTACAACGCATTATTTGCACTGTCAACAAAAGAATTGCAAAATTCACAACTTTTCAGTATTTCACGGTTTTTGTCGAAAAGTTGGTTCTAATATTTCGTATTCTCACCTTGGGCATCAATAACAACTTGTAAAAGTCTCTGAATTTAATAAATAAGTTTCGGAATGTCATATTCCAATGGTATTTTTTAGCCATTCTTCTTTATTGCATTTTATTTTGTCCCCCAGGTTAGTGGGCGACCTATTCCCCACTTTTTCTTCAGGTGTACCTTAGAATTTTCGATGGGGTTAATATCTAGACACTGGAACGGGGTGTAAATGACTTTGGTACAGTTGTATAACAACCAAGTCTTACATAAATAAGATTTATGCTTAGGGTCGTTGTCTTGGTAGTACTTATATTGCAATTTGTTTGAATTTTCAGGGCCAACAGGCCCAAATTTCTTGACGCCTTTGGTTAAATCTTTTCTTAAAGCATATAAATAAACCTCCTATGTCATTGTTTTTTCCAAAATCAGGATTTTACCAATGTCACTGATTGGTATACAACCCCATACCATAAGTGACAGTTTTCCAAACTTTACGGTATGTATTACATTTTTGTTTTCCATGGCTTTCAAGGGTTTTCTCAATAATTTTTGAGGTTCTTTGTGATAGTACAACATAATTTTAGTCTCATCAGAAAATATAACGCCATCCCAATACTAAAGATGGCGTGAAAAGTTGTCTATACCAAGTCGGAATAGTTTCTATATATTGTGGTGGGAGGACAATGGTTTTTACCTAGTCTCTCGTGATGAGTGCTTGTTATTATGTACCACTTTTCTGACTTTTCCATGTGACACATTTACTCCAAAATCATTTTTAATTAGAAAAAGCTATTTTCTGGTGCTGCTGTGGGCTATTTCGTCAATTTCTTTAATCATTCTACATTAAATTCGTGAGGTTACTATTTTGGACCTGCCATGTAACGCCCTAAGTTTGAGCCTGGCTTCTTTCTCGGTGCGGTATATGATGTTGTATACACTTCTCAGCTTACGAGAGGTGATTTTAGGGATTTCTCTTTCGGATTTACCATTATTATTATTGGAATAGACCAAACGTAGCATATTTTCCGAAACCGTTTACCTGACTTTCTCTTTTTCTGAATATACCGTCTATGTTACACACATACAAATTAATTTATGATCAAAAATTATGAATCTACATGTCCACATACCATAAAAGTCTTAAAAATCCTTAAATGCAAAAAATCGCGGGGGAAACCTCACGATTTTATTGCACATTAATTAATTTTGCAATTATTTAGTTGACACCACAAAAACCAGGTACCTATCTTTTTGCCCGTTGTTTTTGTTATTTCCAACCGATTTCTGGATTTATTGGCTTGTTGTTGTCATTAACAGGTTAATCAACATATATTTACAAAACGCCCAACATTATTGAAAGAATTTCTTGTAGTAATTCCTAATTAAACGTCTGAATTTTTAAAAATTCATCGTTTGCAATAATATAGTTGACTAACTGTATTTGTATATTTTTTGCATGTTTTTGATATGACCTAAAAATCGAAAAATTTGCCCTTAAAACGCCTAGATCCAAAATTTGAGTCCAATCGGATAAGAAATAAAAAACATTCGATGTCTAATCATAATCATCATTGTCAATTAAAGTTTAACAAGTAAAAAAGCATTAAGTTCGGCCGGGCCGAACTTTTCATACCCTCCACCATAAAATATTCATTCCTGTCCCCAACTTTAAGTGAGTACGTTAAAATGTCAGATAATGTACATAAAATGCTTCATTCGGGAGGCCCTTTTTTATGGTGCCTATATCTAACTGTTGAAAATTTTTGGTGGGCTAGAAATTGGGAGGTACTGTTATATAGGGGTTATAATAAAACATGGGCCTATGTTGACAGTTTTTGATGGGAGCCTTTAATATCAAATAACCCCTAATTCGGTTAAAAATTGTAGCTAGAATCTTCAAAATACCGAAAATCGGTACAAATGTCATTAACAGCTAGTTCGGAGGTATGTGGGCTATACGAAAATATGAACTTAAATGAGCAATTTTTGTTGACTTTTAAATTTCAAATTACAGAAAGTTCGTCCAAAAAATAAAGCTAAGGTACGGAAAATCGGGAGGTTTGTTTTGGGGCTATACAACAACATGGACCTACGTTCGGTTAAACATTTTAAGTAAAATCCTCAAAGTACCGAAAATAGGGAAGTATCGTTATATTGGGGCTATGTTGAAAATTGTTAATGCAGATGTGTGGTGACCACTACAACCTTCAAATGTCAAATTACAGTTAGTTCTGTTAAAAATTGTAGCTAAAATTGCCAAATTACTGAAAATTGGGAAGTACCGTTACATGGGAGCTATATCCGAACATGGACCTATGTTGACAATTTTTGATAGAGAGGTGTTGTGACCACTAAGAACTTCAAATGTCAAATTACTGCTTGTTCGGTTTAATATTGTAGCTAAAATCATCAAATTACTGAAAATCGGGAGGTACCGTTATATTGGGGCTTTCTTGACAATTTTTGGTGGAGAGGTGTGGTGACCACTAAGAATTTCAAATGTCAAACTTGTTGGTAAAATTCTCAAAATACCTGAAATCGGGCGGTAACGTTATATGGGGGCTATTCCAAAACATGGACCTATGTCCACTAGTTATATAAGTTTATTGACATTTAAGAACCCTAAATGTCAAATTATAGCCAAATCGGTCTGAAAATGTAGCTAAAAACGTCAAAATACCGTAAATCGGGGGGTACCGTTATATGGGGGCTATACCAAAACGTGGACCGATATAGCCCATCATCGAACTTGACCTGCCTGCAAACAAAAGACGCATTTTCCCATTTTCAGCGTCCTATCTCTATTTTTGTGGATGCTAGAGTGATTACCACAGACGGACGGACGTGCTCAGATCGACTTAGAATTTTACCCTGATCAAGAATATATACATATACTTTATAGTGTCGCAAATGAGTATTTCAATGCGTTACAAACTGAAAAACAAACTTAATATACCCTCCATACTATGGTGGAGGGTATAAAAAATCATCAAAAATTTTCAAAGTGTTCTAAATTAAGACTGTTGGCAATTTTAAGTCGATTTTTTAGCAGATTATTATGAGACCTCTTACAACAGTGTGGTGAAGGGTATAAAAATATGATAATGTAATACCAAATATGCAGAATATGCAATTTTATTAAAAAATGTGAAGCTGCCACGCAATCGGTTCGAAAAATTGTATATGCATATTTTAATCCTTGTTTTTTCGGACGTAGGCAAAATTTTCTAATGACCTTGTTTACGAAAATACACACATTGTCGGAATGAGGTACATCTTTTATGACCTTGTTTACGAAAATACGCACTTCTTTTATGATAATTTATGGAGTATTTTGTAGACAAATATAAAAAATCGTAACATCTAAAGTATAGGAACCCTGAAATATGCCTTGCAAGAAGAATGGGGAAAAATTCCGATATCTTGCCCCGAAAAATTAGTTAAATCTTTGCCAAAAAGGCTAAAAGCTGTAAAGGATAACAAAGGATGTCATACCAAGGGCTGAAACGCTAAAAAATCCTTTTTGTTTCATGAAACTTTTAGAGTGCATACTTTTCACTGTAAGGTAGAAATCGATGTTTAACCATTTTTATTTTTTTTATCTAAACTTACCTTAATTTTGTTAATTTTATTATACCCTCCACCATAGTATGGAGGGTATATTAAGTTTGTTTTTCCGTTTGTAACGCATTGAAATACTCATTTGCGACCCTATAAAGTATATATATTCTTGATCAGGATAAAATTCTAAGTCGATCTGAGCACGTCCGTCCGTCCGTCCGTCTGTGGTAATCACTCTAGCATCCACAAAAATAGAGATAGGACGCTGAAATTTTGGGAAAATGCGTCTTTTGTTTGCAGGCAGGTCAAGTTCGATGATGGGCTATATCGGTCCACGTTTTGGTATAGCCCCCATATAACGGTACCACCCGATTTACGGTATTTTGACGTTTTTAGCTACATTTTCAGACCGATTTGGCTGTAATTTGACATTTAGGGTTCTTAAGTGTCAACAAACATATATAACAAAACTTGTGGACATAGGTCCACGTTTTGGTATAGCCCCCATATAACGGTACCCCCCGATTTGCGGTATTTTGACGTTTTTAGCTACATTTTTAGACCGATTTAGCTATAATTTGAAATTTAGGGTTCTTAAGTATAAATAAACTCATATAACAAAAGTTGTGGACATAGGTCCACGTTTTGCTATAGCCCCCATATAACGGTACCCTCCGATATACGGAATTTTGACGTTTTTAGCTACATTATCAGACCGATGTAGCTATAATTTGACATTTAGGGTTCTTAAGTGTTAATAAACTTGTAAATTAGAAGTTGTGGACATAGGTCCACGTTTTGGTATAGCCCCCATATAACGGTACCCCCGATTTGCGGTATTTTGACGTGTTTAGCTACATTTTCAGACCGATGTAGCTATAATTTGACATTTGGGGTTCTTAAAAGTCAATAAACTTATATAACAAAAGCTGTGGATATAGGTCACGTATTGGTATAGCCCCCATATAACGGTACCCCCCGATTTACGGTATTTTGACGGGTTTAGCTACATTTTCAGACCGATTTAGCTATAATTTGACATTTGAAGTTCTTAAATGTCAATAAACTTATGTGACAAAACTTGTGGACATAGGTCCACGTTTTGGTATAGCCCCCATATAACGGTATCCCCCGATTTACGGTATTTTGACGTTTTTAGCTACATTTTCAGACCGATATAGCTATTATTTGACATTTAGGGTTCTTAAGTGTAACTAAACTTATATAACAAAAGTTGTGGACCTAGGTCCAAGTTTTGGTATAGCCACCATATAACGGTACCCCCGATTTACGGCATTTTGACGTTTTTATCTACATTTTCAGACCGATTTAGCTATCAATTGACATTTAGGGTTCTTAAATGTCAATAAACTTATTTAACTAGTGGACATAGGTCCATGTTTTGGAATAGCCCCCATATAACGTTACCGCCCGATTTCAGGTATTTTGAGAATTTTACCAACAAGTTTTAACCGAATTATCTGTAATTTGAACATTTGACATTTGAAATTCTTAGTGGTCACCACACCTCTCCACCAAAAATTGTCAAGAAAGCCCCCATATAACGGTACCTCCCGATTTTCAGTAATTTGATGATTTTAGCTACAATATTAAACCGAACAAGCAGTAATTTGACATTTGAAGTTCTTAGTGGTCACACATCAAAAATTGTCAACATAGGTCCATGTTCGGATATAGCTTCCATGTAACGGTACCTCCCAATTTTCAGTAATTTGGCAATTTTAGCTTCAATTTTTAACAGAACTAACTGTAATTTGACATTTGAAGGTTGTAGTGGTCACCACACATCTGCATCAACAATTTTCAACATAGCCCCAATATAACGATACTTCCTTATTTTCGGTACTTTGAGGATTTTACTTAAAATGTTTAACCGAACGTAGGTCCATGTTTTTGTATAGCCCCAAAACAAACCTCCCGATTTTCCGTACCTTAGCTTTATTTTTTGGACGAACTTTCCGTAATTTGAAATTTAAAAGTCAACAAAAATTCTGCAACAAAAATTGTTCATTTAAGTTCATATTTTCGTATAGCCCAGATACCTCCGAACTAGCTGTTAATGACATTTGAAGTTCCCACGTTATGTACCGATTTTCGATATTTTGAGGATTTTAGCTAAATTTTTTAACCGAATTAGGAGTTATTTGACATTAAAGGCTCCCATCAAAAACTGTCAACATAGGCCCATGTTTTATTATAACACCTATATAACAGTTCCTCCCAATTTCTAGCCCACCAAAAATTGTCAACAGTTAGATATAGGCACCATAAAAAAGGGCCTCCCGAATGAAGCATTTTATGTACATTATCTGACATTTTAACGTACTCACTTAAAGTTGGGGACAGGAATGAATATTTTATGGTGGAGGGTATGAAAAGTTCGGCCCGGCCGAACTTAATGCTTTTTTACTTGTTTTATTATATTTAAGTTAAGACACTAATGTAAAAATATAAAAAGGAATGAAATCGCTATCATTAACCAATTCTTAGCAATCGCAGTTTTAATGAAAGAAACTGAAGTGGATACTTTTGACTGTGATTCACTGTACGTCATTCTTTATGTTTGGCAAAGTCCATACGACTTTCAGTTTTTGCGTTCACACCAACAGATACAGTGAATCACAGTCAAAAGTATCCACTTCAGTTTCTTTCATTAAAACTGCGATTGCTCCATAAATTATCTATAGGATTCAAATCCGGGGATTGGGGAGGTGTTTGAATCACTTTTGGACAGTTACATAGGATCCATTTGGGAAAAATATGTATGTGATTTGTGCTCGGGCTCGTATATTGATAAAATTGGTATGTTGTCCCAAATCCCATTTTTTCAGCGCCTAAATTTCAAATTATCGTTTCAGAATGTTTAAATAATACATCTTATCCTTAATGCCTTCGATAAAGACACGATTACACCGGAAGCATTCATACAACGCCATACCACAACAGAGTCTCCTCTGTGCTTTACTTTTGAAATTGTGTGTTTAGGGTCCAAGGCGGCATTTGCCCTATGACATACCTTAATTGGTCCATATGACCAAAACATTCATTGCTATCATTGGCAGCTTGTTTTGGTCATATCGACCAATTAAGGTACATACAGTCAACCAAAAAAGTCTACATACACCCTATAAATCTCGAGTTTTAAGGGTAAGGAAACATTTTTATGAAAATCCAAGTACATAGATCTATTTCATATCCCTAATGAACAATATTACATACAACAAAAATATATTCCATAATACAAATAACGGTAAATTCTATAAACATTAAAAAATTAATAGAGAAAAAGTGTACATACACGCAATGAAATATTAAGATTACCGTAAAATTTATGGAATAAGCAATACAAATTTTACATTTTATTGCTTTATCGAATGTCTCTGGTTGTCTATGATATATTTTTCACAAAATAGGAACATATTTGTGCTTTAATTGACGTTATTTAAGGTCAGACTTCGCGTATAGCTCGTTAAGGCGGACCCTTGCAGATTTCTTTGAGTTTTTCAGTCTGATAGTTTATGAAACCCCAGGAAATACAGTGGGACTAATTATTTTGAGATCCTAGAGCACTTTGTTCTTTTGGATAATTTATGCTCCTGAGCTTCGCTAAATATGTGAATCCCTGAGTTTTTTTTATAAATTTTATAGTTTTCACAGCATTCCAAGGGTCAAATTACAAGCAAGAACCTTTGAATTACTTTGTAATACATTTTTGGACCTTAACTCAATCAGAAATGTACAACATTATTCTCCAAACCCGCTCCTAAAGTTTCCAAAGCATCAAAATAAAAGCACCAACAAAGAATGCATGCAATTTGTATGAAATTTACACTGTTAACTAGTATGCCCTCGTATTATGACCGTTAGGGTCACTTGAAGCGCAACAAATGTCGGATACTTTTACATTGCTGATTCAAGGCATGCTCGAGGATTGTACCAGACCTTATTACAAGGTAATTCGAAGGCTTCTGCATGTAATTTGCTCCTTGGAATGTTGTGAAATCTTTAAAATTTATAAAAAACTCAGGAATTCACATATTTATCGAAGCTCAGGAGCATATATTATCCATAAGAACAACTTCAACGCGCTTTAGGGTCTCAAAATAATTAGTCCCACTGTATTTCCTAGGGTTTCATAAACTACCAGTCTGAAAAACTCAAAGAAATCTGCAAGGGTCCGCCTTAACGAGCTATACGCGAAGTCTGGCATTAAATAACGGCAATTAATCCACAAATATGTTCCTATTTTGTCTAAAATACATCATAGACAACCTGAGACATTCGATAAAACAATAAAATGTAAAATTTGTATTGCTTATTCCATAAATATTACGGTAATCTTAATATTTCATTGGGTGTATGTACACTTTTTCCCTATTAATTTTTTTGTTTTTATAGAATTTACCGTTATTCGTATTATGGAATATATTTTTGTTGTATGTAATATTGTTTATTAGGGATATGAGATAAAACTATGTACTTGGATTTTCATAAAAATGATCCCTTACCCATAAAACCCGAGATTTATAGGGTGTATGTAGACTTTTTTGGTTGACTGTATGTCATATGTATCATATTAGGAAGAGCTGTGTCCATAATTTGGTATATACAATATCAGCCGGCAGCAACGGTGATAACTATCAAATGCACATAGTTAAATAAAGATGAATTGAGAAATTCGAATCAAACATCCAAAAAGTAACTCTTTTTTCGGCTTGAACATCAGATTTTTTGGATTTCCCGATAAGGATTCAGAAATTTGAGCAAATACACAGTCTTACATAAGTATACGTACGCCCCATAAATCTCGGGTTTTAGAAAACGTAATGATATTTATGAAATTCCAAGTACACAGGTTTATTTCGTCTCACTAATAAACAATATCTAATACAACAAAAGTATATTCCATAACATAAATAACGGTAAATTTTACAAAAACCAAAAAATGATACTTACAAAAGTATACATACGCCCCAAGGAAATATGAGTATTTTCTTAAAATTTATGGAATTAGCAGCAAAATTTATACATTTTATTGTTTTGGCGAATGTGTCTGGGTGTCCGAGATATATTTTAGAGAAAAAAATAATTTTTGGGTGTTAAATGCCGTTATTTAATGCCAAACTTCTTGTATAGCTCGTTAAAGCGGACCCTTGCCGATTTCTTTCCGTTTTAGGTATTTGAGTATACAAAAGCCACAATATTAGTGTCAGATTATAGATTTTTGATATCCTAGAAAGCTTTTTAGTTGACCTTGTGCATAACACACCTTCCTGGGTGTCGATAAATTCACATTTTTCCTGGGATATCTCAGGAAGTTAATAGATTCCTCGGAATTCTTGGCTCAAATTACATACAGAAGACCTTGAATTGTGTTTTAATATGGTGTTATATAATCCTTGGACACCAATTGAATCAGAAATGTGAAATATTCTGTTAAAAACCTGGTCCCAGAGCATCAAAATATAATCACTACCAAAAAGCATGAAATTTACACTGTGAACAGCGTAGTTTTCGTATTATGACCATTACCGTCAATATAAGGTCGGAAAGTATCGGATAATTGTACATTTCTGATTCAATTGGTGTCCAAGGATTATATAACACCATATTAAAACACAATTCAAGGTCTTCTGTATGGAATTTGCGCCAAGAATTCCGAGGAATCTATTAACTTCCTGAGATATCCCAGGAAAAATGTGAATTTATCGACACCCAGGAAGGTGTGTTATGCACAAGGTCAACTAAAAAGCTTTCTAGGATATCAAAATCTATAATCTGACACCAATATTGTGGCTTTTGTATACTCAAATACCTAAGACGGAAAGAAATCGGCAAGGGTCCGCTTTAACGAGCTATACAAGAAGTTTGGCATTAAATAACGGCATTTAACACCCAAAAATTATTTTTTTTTTCTCTAAAATATATCTCGGACACCCAGACACATTCGCCAAAACAATAACATGTATAAATTTTGCTGCTAATTCCATAAATTTTACGATAATACTCATATTTCCTTGGGGCGTATGTATACTTTTGTAAGTGTCATTTTTTGGTTTTTGTAAAATTTACCGTTATTTATATTATGGAATATACTTTTGTTGTATTAAATATTGTTTATTAGTGAGACGAAATAAACCTGTGTACTTGGAATTTCATAAATATCATTACTTTTTCTAAAACCCGAGATTTATGGGGCGTACGTATACTTATGTAAGACTGTGTATATTGCAAATACCCGAAAAGCTTAAGATTTTCCAATCGAACATCTCGAATTTTTCAGAGTTTATTCCAAAACTTTTCAGAATCTTGGAACCAAGAAAGGAATTACAGTGAGTGTCAAAAATATTCGGTTTTAAATTTCACCAATAATAACACCTCAGTATTTTAGAAGCCCATACCGAATATTCAAAAAACCAAATACTTAAAAAAATGTTGGTCCTGTGGCAATTAAAAAATGTAGGTAACATGGATCCGTGGCAACCCTATAAGCGATAATAACAAAGAAATTGTTGTTAACCCTGTTTTCTATGCGTCAAAAATATTCGGTTTTTGTAACTTTTGTTAAATATTTTGACAAAAAACCGGTCAATATCGAACTTTTTCTGCAATATTAGTATAAATTTCAATAATTGCGAACAGAATCTTTGTTCCCGTGTGCAAAAATATCAGATTTCATAGCAAATTATCAAAATTTAGGGCTAAGGAAAAACGCTATCCTAGAAAAGAGAAAACTGTTTATATTTTATTATAAAAACGGCAGAAATGAAGGGAATTTTTGCTTATTTTTGAATAATTAGTCGAATATAGTTGAAATAATGTGCAAAAGTCACGAAAATACAGAAATAATAGATTTCGTGAAACACATAAGCCAACCAAACCAAGGACTGGGAGGGAAGGTAGAGGAATCTCCTGAAAAATTACAGCTAAACCACCCTTAATTTTCTTGAAATTAGTCACCGAGCCCTAAGTAACTTTCAGAAGATAGAAAATATGCACTTACATTCCAAAAAAATCGTAAGGATAAAGCCTTTCATGGCCTTGTAACAGATCACACACCATCGGCTTACTTACATAACCAATAATGTTGTATAAATTTCGCCTTGATGTGCCTTCAAAACTTCATGTACATCAGAAAATTGGTGAAAAGGAGTTAGTTTTGAATGTCCAAGCAGGAAAATCAGTATACCACCAAGTTTCCGGCCTTTCTGTATACTCCAACAAAAAAAGTACAAAGGAGCTTCTAGGAGGCATGTGTTTATCAATGACTTATGATGTGTTACAAGGCCATGAAAGGCTTTATCATTACGATTTTTGTGGAAAGTAAGTGCATATTTTCTATCTTCTGAAAGTCATTTAGGGCTCGTTGACTAATTGCAAGAAAATTAAGGGTGGCTTAGCCGTAATTTTTCAGGAGATTCCTCTACCTTCCCTCCCAGTCCTTGGTTTGGCTGGCTTATGTGCTTCACGAAATCGATTATTTCTGTATTTTCGTAACTTTTGCACATTATTTCAACTATATTCGACTAATTACTCAAAAATAAGCAAAAATTCCCTTTATTTCTGCCGTTTTTATAATAAAATACAAACAGTTTTCTCTTTTCTAGGATAGCGTTTTTCCTTAGCCCTAAATTTTGATAATTTGCTATGAAATCTGATATTTTTGCACACAGGAACAAAGATTCTGTTCGCAGTTATTGAAATTTATACTAATATTGCAGAAAAAGTTCGATATTGACCGGTTTTTGTCAAAATATTTAACAAAAGTTACAAAAACCGAATATTTTTGACGCATAGAAAACAGGGTTAACAACTTCTTCTTTGTTATTCTCGCTTATAGGGTTGCCACGGATCCATGTTACCTACATTTTTTAATTGCCACAGGACCAACATTTTTTTAAGTATTTGGTTTTTTGAATATTCGGTATGGGCTTCTAAAATACTGAGGTGTTATTATTGGTGAAATTTAAAACCGAATATTTTTGACACTCACTGTATATTAAAAAACATGATCAATGATCTACAGTCAACCAAAAAAGTCTACATACACCCTATAAATCTCAGGTTTTAAGTGTAAGGAAGCATTTTTATGAAAATCAAAGTACATACAGTCAACCAAAAAAGTCTACATACACCCTATAAATCTCGGGTTTTATGGGTAAGTTATCATTTTTATGAAAATCCAAGTACATAGTTTTATCTCATATCCCTAATAAACAATATTACATACAACAAAAATATATTCCATAATACGAATAACGGTAAATTCTATAAAAACAAAAAAATTAATAGGGAAAAAGTGTACATACACCCAATGAAATATTAAGATTACCGTAAAATTTATGGAATAAGCAATACAAATTTTACATTTTATTGTTTTATCGAATGTCTCGGGTTGTCTATGATATATTTTAGACAAAATAGGAACATATTTGTGGATTAATTGCCGTTATTTAATGCCAGACTTCGCGTATAGCTCGTTAAGGAGGACCCTTGCAGATTTCTTTGAGTTTTTTAGACTGGTAGTTTATGAAACCCTAGGAAATACAGTAGAACTAATTATTTTGAGACCCTAAAGCGCTTTGAAGTTGTTCTTATGGATAATATATGCTCCTGAGCTTCGATAAATATGTGAATTCCTGAGTTTTTTATAAATTTTAAAGATTTCACAACATTCCAAGGAGCAAATTACATGCAGAAGCCTTCGAATTACCTTGTAATAAGGTCTGGTACAATCCTCGAGCATGCCTTAAATCAGCAATGTAAAAGTATCCGACATTTGTTGCGCTTCAAGTGACCCTAACGGTCATAATACGAGGGCATACTAGTTAACAGTGTAAATTTCATACAAATTGCATGCATTCTTTGGTGGTGCTTTTATTTTGATGCTTTGGAAACTTTAGGAGCGGGTTTGGAGAATAATGTTGTACATTTCTGATTGAGTTAAGGTCCAAAAATGTATTACAAAGTAATTCCAAGGTTCTTGCTTGTAATTTGACCCTTGGAATGCTGTGAAAACTATAAAATTTATAAAAAAAACTCAGGGATTCGCATATTTAGCGAAGCTCAGGAGCATAAATTATCCAAAAGAACAACTTCAAAGTGCTCTAGGATCTCAAAATAATTAGTCCCACTGTATTTCCTGGGGTTTCATAAACTATCAGACTGAAAAACTCAAAGAAATCTGCAAGGGTCCGCCTTAACGAGCTATACGCGATGTCTGACCTTAAATAACGTCAATTAAAGCACAAATATGTTCCTAGTTTGTCAAAAATATATCATAGACAACCAGAGACATTCGATAAAGCAATAAAATGTAAAATTTGTATTGCTTATTCCATAAATTTTACGGTAATCTTAATATTTCATTGGGTGTATGTACACTTTTTCTCTATTAATTTTTTAATGTTTATAGAATTTACCGTTATTTGTATTATGGAATATATTTTTGTTGTATGTAATATTGTTCATTAGGGATATGAAATAGATCTATGTACTTGGATTTTCATAAAAATGTTTCCTTACCCTTAAAACTCGAGATTTATAGGGTGTATGTAGACTTTTTTGGTTGACTGTAGTTCTATTTCATATCCTTAATAAACAATATTAGATACAACAAAAATATATTCCATAATACGAATAACGGTAAATTCTATAAAAACTAAAAAATTAATAGGGAAAAAGTGTACATACACCCAATGAAATATGGATATTACCGTAAAATTTATGGAATAAACAATACAAATTTCACATTTTCTTGCTTTAGCGAATGCCTCTGGTTGTTCATGATATATTTTAGGCAAAATAGGAACATATTTGTGGATTAATTGCCGTTATTTAAGGTCAGACTTCGCGTATAGCTCGTAAAAGCGGACCCTTGCATATTTCATTGAGTTTTTCAGTCTGGTAGTTTATGAAACCCCAGAAAATACAGTGGGACTAATAATTTTGAGATCTTAGAGAAAGTTGTTCTTGTGGATAATATATGCTCATGAGCTTCCCTAAATATACGAATTCCTGAGATTTCTCATATATTTTATAGTTTTCACAGCATTCCAAGGAAAAATTACATGCAGAAGCCTTGGAATTACCTTGTAAAAAGGTCTGATATAATTTTTGGACATTAACTCAATCAGAAATGTACAATATTTTTCTACAAACCCGCTCCTAAAGGTTCCAAAGCATCAAAATAAAACCACCACCAAAGAGTGCATGAAATTTGTATGAAATTTACACTGTTAACTACTACGCTCTCGTATTATGATCGTTAGGGTCACTTAAAGCGCTATAAATGTTGGATACTTTCACATTGCTGATTCAGTGGATGCTCGAGGATCGTACCAGACCTTATTACAAGGTAATTCCAAGGCTTCTGCATGTAATTTTCCCCTTGGAATGCTGTGAAAGCTATAAAATTGATGATAAAACTCAGGAATTCGTATATTTAGCGAAGCTCAGGAGCATATATTATCCACAAGAACAACTTCAAGGCGCTCTAGGATCTCAAAATTATTAGTCCCACTGTATTTTCTGCGGTTTCATAAACTACCAGACTGAAAAACTCAAAGAAATCTACAAGGGTCCGCTTTAAGAAGCTATACGCGACATCTGACCTGAAATAACGGCAATTAATCCACAAATGTGTTCATATTTTGCCTAATAGAATTCATGAACAACCAGAGGCATTCGCTACAGCAAGAAAATGTACAATTTGCATTGCTTATTTAATAAATTTTACGGTAATATCCATATTTCATTGGGTGTATGTACACTTTTTCCCTATAATTTTTTTAGTTTTTATAGAATTTACCGTTAATCGTATTATGGAATATATTTTTGTTGTATCTAATATTGTTTATTAAGGATATGAAATAGAACTATGTACTTTGATTTTCATAAAAATGCTTCCTTACCCTTAAAACCCGAGATTTATAGGGTGTATGTAGACTTTTTTGGTTGACTGTATATGTTCTGAAGAGGTTTCGGATAGTGATAGTGATAGTGAATCTTCATTTTTGGAGTATTGTTTGGTTTGTTTTGGTTTCTTCTTTCTGCAAAGAAGACGGATTCCATTAAGTAAAAACAAGTAAAATAAGTTACTATTTCTTACAAAAATACTCCTTTCCATTCCTAGCCTTACGAATTCTTTTCTGCAAAGTGCTGAGTGGGACACCATTGGTTTCGGCCGCTTTTACCTGAGACATTTGATTCAGCATACACGACAACACTGCATTTGCCATTGCTTTTTTCGGATATATTTTCCTTTTTACTGGTTCGGCTCCATCTGCTCGTTTTTTTGTTTGTTTTTGTCTTACAACTTTCTTTTCTTTTTCTTCATCTTCTCCCTCCACCCCCTCCACCTCTCCATCCATCTCTGAATCATTATTAATTTGTCCCATTATAGCGTCAACAATATCTACCTCTTCATGTTGCGTTTCACATTTTGGCTGGGCTAAATGGGATGATGGCTGGACCTCGGACGTTGACTGGACTGGTGGGGGTTGCCGGGATCTAGATGGCTGGACCTCGGACGTTGACTGGACTGGTGAGGGTTGCCGGGATGTAGATGGCTGGACCTCGGACTTTGACTGGACTGGTGGTGGTTGCCGGGATGTAGATGGCTGGACCTCGGACGTTGACTGGACTGGTGTGGGTTGCCGGGATGTAGACGTCTGGACCTCGGACGTTGACTGGACTGGTGGGGGTTGCCAAGTGGTATACTCTGTTTCCACAGTCGATGATTCTTCTATTTCTGATTTATACGCATTGCAATGCGGGCAATACGTTTTTGTTTTTCTTGTGTTGTTTGTTTCAGTTGCTGTAATTAACAATATATGACAATATAATGAAATTGCTCGAATCGCCTAGAGAGTAATCGTTATGATTAGAAATCGGATTTTGCATACATATTTGTATATTTTTTGCATGTTTTTGATATGACCTCAAAATCGAAAAATTTGCCCTTAAAACGCCTAGATAGAATAAAAAACATTCGATGTCTAATCATAATCATCATTGTCAATTAAAGTTTAAAAAATCATCAAAAATTTTTAAAGTGTTCTAAATTAAGATTGTTGGCAATTTTAAGTCGATTTTTTAGCAGATTATTATGAGACCTCTTACAACAGTGTGGTGAAGGGTATAAAAATATGATAATGTAATACCAAATATGCAGAATATGCAATTTTATTAAAAAATGTGAAGCTGCCACGCAATCGGTTCGAAAAATTGTATATGCATATTTTAATCCTTGTTTTTTCGGACGTAGGCAAAATTTTCTAATGACCTTGTTTACGAAAATACACACATTGTCGGAATGAGGTACATCTTTTATGACCTTGTTTACGAAAATACGCACTTCTTTTATGATAATTTATGGAGTATTTTGTAGACAGATATAAAAAATCGTAACATCTAAAGTATAGGAACCCTGAAATATGCCTTGCAAGAAGAATGGGGAAAAATTCCGATATCTTGCCCCGAAAAATTAGTTAAATCTTTGCCAAAAAGGCTAAAAGCTGTAAAGGATAACAAAGGATGTCATACCAAGGGCTGAAACGCTAAAAAATCCTTTTTGTTTCATGAAACTTTTAGAGTGCATACTTTTCATTGTAAGGTAGAAATCGATGTTTAACTATTTTTATTTTTTTTTATCTAAACTTACCTTAATTTTGTTAATTTTATTTTATTATATTTAAGTTAAGACACTAATGTAAAAATATAAAAAGGAATGAAATCGCTATCATTAACCAATTCTTAGCAATCGCAGTTTTAATGAAAGAAACTGAAGTGGATACTTTTGACTGTGATTCACTGTACGTCATTCTTTATGTTTGGCAAAGTCCATACGACTTTCAGTTTTTGCGTTCACACCAACAGATACAGTGAATCACAGTCAAAAGTATCCACTTCAGTTTCTTTCATTAAAACTGCGATTGCTCCATAAATTATCTATAGGATTCAAATCCGGGGATTGGGGAGGTGTTTGAATCACTTTTGGACAGTTACATAGGATCCATTTGGGAAAAATATGTATGTGATTTGTGCTCGGGCTCGTATATTGATAAAATTGGTATGTTGTCCCAAATCCCATTTTTTCAGCGCCTAAATTTCAAATTATCGTTTCAGAATGTTTAAATAATACATCTTATCCTTAATGCCTTCGATAAAGACACGATTACACCGGAAGCATTCATACAACGCCATACCACAACAGAGTCTCCTCTGTGCTTTACTTTTGAAATTGTGTGTTTAGGGTCCAAGGCGGCATTTGCCCTATGACATACCTTAATTGGTCCATATGACCAAAACATTCATTGCTATCATTGGCAGCTTGTTTTGGTCATATCGACCAATTAAGGTACATATGTCATATGTATCATATTAGGAAGAGCTGTGTCCATAATTTGGTATATACAATATCAGCCGGCAGCAACGGTGATAACTATCAAATGCACATAGTTAAATAAAGATGAATTGCGAAATTCGAATCAAACATCCAAAAAGTAACTCTTTTTTCGGCTTGAACATCAGATTTTTTGGATTTCCCGATAAGGATTCAGAAATTTGAGCAAATATATTGCAAATACCCGAAAAGCTTAAGATTTTCCAATCGAACATCTCGAATTTTTCAGAGTTTATTCCAAAACTTTTCAGAATCTTGGAACCAAGAAAGGAATTATATTAAAAAACATGATCAATGATCTACAGTCAACCAAAAAAGTCTACATACACCCTATAAATCTCAGGTTTTAAGTGTAAGGAAGCATTTTTATGAAAATCAAAGTACATAGTTCTATTTCATATCCTTAATAAACAATATTAGATACAACAAAAATATATTCCATAATACGAATAACGGTAAATTCTATAAAAACTAAAAAATTAATAGGGAAAAAGTGTACATACACCCAATGAAATATGGATATTACCGTAAAATTTATGGAATAAACAATACAAATTTCACATTTTCTTGCTTTAGCGAATGCCTCTGGTTGTTCATGATATATTTTAGGCAAAATAGGAACATATTTGTGGATTAATTGCCGTTATTTAAGGTCAGACTTCGCGTATAGCTCGTAAAAGCGGACCCTTGCATATTTCATTGAGTTTTTCAGTCTGGTAGTTTATGAAACCCCAGAAAATACAGTGGGACTAATAATTTTGAGATCTTAGAGCGCTTTAAAGTTGTTCTTGTGGATAATATATGCTCATGAGCTTCCCTAAATATACGAATTCCTGAGATTTCTCATATATTTTATAGTTTTCACAGCATTCCAAGGGAAAATTACATGCAGAAGCATTGGAATTACCTTGTAATAAGGTCTGATATAATTTTTGGACATTAACTCAATCAGAAATGTACAATATTTTTCTACAAACCCGCTCCTAAAGGTTCCAAAGCATCAAAATAAAACCACCACCAAAGAGTGCATGAAATTTGTATGAAATTTACACTGTTAACTACTACGCTCTCGTATTATGATCGTTAGGGTCACTTAAAGCGCTATAAATGTTGGATACTTTCACATTGCTGATTCAGTGGATGC
This sequence comes from Musca autumnalis, assembly GCF_047663935.1. Taxonomy (NCBI): domain Eukaryota; kingdom Metazoa; phylum Arthropoda; class Insecta; order Diptera; family Muscidae; genus Musca; species Musca autumnalis. The sequence goes on from NW_027411866.1 coordinate 57,895,423, forward strand.
TCGAGGATCGTACCAGACCTTATTACAAGGTAATTCCAAGGCTTCTGCATGTAATTTTCCCCTTGGAATGCTGTGAAAGCTATAAAATTGATGATAAAACTCAGGAATTCGTATATTTAACGAAGCTCAGGAGCATATATTATCCACAAGAACAACTTCAAGGCGCTCTAGGATCTCAAAATTATTAGTCCCACTGTATTTTCTGCGGTTTCATAAACTACCAGACTGAAAAACTCAAAGAAATCTACAAGGGTCCGCTTTAAGAAGCTATACGCGACATCTGACCTGAAATAACGGCAATTAATCCACAAATGTGTTCATATTTTGCCTAATAGAATTCATGAACAACCAGAGGCATTCGCTACAGCAAGAAAATGTACAATTTGCATTGCTTATTTAATAAATTTTACGGTAATATCCATATTTCATTGGGTGTATGTACACTTTTTCCCTATAATTTTTTTAGTTTTTATAGAATTTACCGTTAATCGTATTATGGAATATATTTTTGTTGTATCTAATATTGTTTATTAAGGATATGAAATAGAACTATGTACTTTGATTTTCATAAAAATGCTTCCTTACCCTTAAAACCCGAGATTTATAGGGTGTATGTAGACTTTTTTGGTTGACTGTATATGTTCTGAAGAGGTTTCGGATAGTGATAGTGATAGTGAATCTTCATTTTTGGAGTATTGTTTGGTTTGTTTTGGTTTCTTCTTTCTGCAAAGAAGACGGATTCCATTAAGTAAAAACAAGTAAAATAAGTTACTATTTCTTACAAAAATACTCCTTTCCATTCCTAGCCTTACGAATTCTTTTCTGCAAAGTGCTGAGTGGGACACCATTGGTTTCGGCCGCTTTTACCTGAGACATTTGATTCAGCATACACGACAACACTGCATTTGCCATTGCTTTTTTCGGATATATTTTCCTTTTTACTGGTTCGGCTCCATCTGCTCGTTTTTTTGTTTGTTTTTGTCTTACAACTTTCTTTTCTTTTTCTTCATCTTCTCCCTCCACCCCCTCCACCTCTCCATCCATCTCTGAATCATTATTAATTTGTCCCATTATAGCGTCAACAATATCTACCTCTTCATGTTGCAGCGTTTCACATTTTGGCTGAGCTAAATGGGATGATGGGTGGACCTCGGACGTTGACTGGACTGGTGGGGGTTGCCGGGATGTAGATGGCTGGACCTCGGACTTTGACTGGACTGGTGGGGGTTGCCGGGATGTAGATGGCTGGACCTCGGACTTTGACTGGTGGGGGTTGCCGGGATGTAGATGGCTGGACCTAGGACTTTGACTGGACTGGTGGGGGTTGCCGGGATGTAGATGGCTGGACCTCGGACGTTGACTGGTGGGGGTTGCCGGGATGTAAATGGCTGGACCTCGGACGTTGACTGGACTGGTGGGGGTTGCCGGGATGTAGATGGCTGGACCTCGGACGTTGACTGGACTGGTGGGGGTTGCCAATTGGTCTACTCTGTTTCCACAGTCGATGATTCTTCTATTTCTGTATTATACGCATTGCAAAAACCAAAATTGTAGAACATTTCATATAAATTGTTCGTTTATGACAACAAATTATGTAAAAACTATACGTTTTTTTGTGCAAATCTCTTGCTATAGGTCCTTACAACAATATTCCGTCAAAATATGCAAAGGTTATTTGCGATTTATAACAAATACGGTCAAAAATAAGAATTAACTATTATTTGGGGGTGACAATAAAAGTATTGCAAAAATTACCAAATCGATGATTTCTTCGAGAATTACCAAAGCTGTGTTCCTTAATGAGTTTTCTATCCGCTTTGGACATTCATTGGAGCATTATTGAGCTTAGTTAAACCAAAAATTAAGGCTCGGTATGTTCCACTCTACTGGTTCCCAATTTTTAGTAAATCCTGATCCTTCGTTGGAGGATGTTTATGGAGTTTTTTGTTAAATTGGACCCAAACATTTTATGAGGGTTGATATCAGGATGTTCGCCCGATGTATTTAAAAGTTTTGTGTTGTTATATTACATCGGCAATTTACACAAATAAGATTAACATGTCATTATCTGGTCTTTGGAATGGTGGTAGTTGACTTTGTTTAAGCTTTCGGGATCGATTTTTCTGACTTTCAGACTAATGACTATTAAATATTTCTTAATGATGTCAGTGGGGATGTCTTCCCAATAATTATTATATCCGTGAACCCAATTTCGCATACTATTTTCCATGGTAAAGAATATAGTATCCAAATATTCGGTGTTCCAGCTTCTCCAGTAGCGGTTTAATTTTCATATTTTGGTTTTATTGGATTTGGCGCAATTTTTTGGATTTATTATGATAGCACAGGATAATATCTATCCACTTTGTAAAAATTAAATCATATCAATACCATTGAGAGACGAAATAGTGCTCTGTCGTAGGTAGTTTCATAATACTACACTGGTGTAAATTTTTTCCATATACTTTCCAGAGGCATTTCGATGTTCTCAAAGCCAAAATCGGACTGCTTTGCATTGTTCCATTATCCTACAATGCATATTGAGTCAAATATTCATTCTTGGCATACTTGACTGTGGCCGATTCGTCATTGTTTATTGTTAATATGGTCCCATACGTTTTTTACCTGTCTGAAGACCCTCCATGACGGCATTTTTTATCACTGAACTTTATTACATTCAATACTGTTAGTCTAATATTAGCCGCAAAAGTCATACAAATTCATAATGACCGCAAAAATTTTATAGTTTTATAATACTGATTCTCCCGTTCCAATAGCTTTGTTCCTTTACTTTTTTAATGGTAAGAGTGGTAAAAGAGAAAAGTGTCAAAATTTTTCAAAATTGCTCTCTCATGAACATTTTTACCAGAAAAGTAAAGGAACGGAAAAATGGTAATTCCGGCAGCAATGTCAGAAAAAAACATAAAAAATCAATTTTCGTCTTTTATTTCACAGTTTTTAATTTAGTGTTGTCAGTGTTCGACTTTTTCTTCGGTTTTTCGTCCATTTTGTGAAATAATCGTCAAACAAAAGTCGAAAAATCAGTTCTGCCATTTTCTACCTGTAGAAATTTTGCTGGTAGCCTGTGGTAGAAGAGAAATCCATTTTCGCTCTCTCTCCCCTCTCACTCTCTTAAAAATTGCTTCCAGTTTTGCCACTTTTCGGGGTTAAGGAACGCTTTGCAGGTTAAAAATGGTTAAAATGGTAACCTCAGGTAAGTAAAGGAACACAGCTAATACTTTTATTATCACCCCCAAATAATAGTAAATTCTTATTTTTGACCGTATTTGTTATAAATCGCAAATAACCTTTGTTGTAAGGACCTATAGCAAGAGAATTGCACAAAAAACCGTATAGTTTTTACATAATTTGTTGCCATAAATGAACAATTAATACATACAGTCAACCAAAAAAGTCTACATACACCCTATAAATCTCGGGTTTTAAGGGTAAGTAAGCATTTTTATGAAAATCAAAGTACATAGTTCTATTTCATATCCCTAATAAACAATATTACATAGATCAAAAATATATTCCATAATACGAATAACGGTAAATTCAATAAAAATTAAAAAATTAATAGGGAAAAAGTGTACATACACCCAATGAAATATAGAGATTACCGTAAAATTTATGGAATAAGCAATACAAATGTTACATTTTATTGCTTTATCGGATGTCTTTGGTTGTCCATGATATTTTTTAGGCAAAATAGGAACATATGTGTGGATTAAATGCCGTTATTTAAGGTCAGACTTCGCGTATAACTTGTTAAAGCGGACCCTTGCAGATTTCTTTGAGTTTTTGAGGTTGTTACTTTATAAAACAACAGAAAATACAGTGGGACTGATAATTTTGAGATCCTAGAGCGTTTTGAAGTTGTCCTTGTAAACATTATATGCTCCTGAACTTCGCTAAATATACGAATTCTTGAGTTTTCTCATAAATTTTATAGTTTTCACAACATTCCAAGGGGCAAATTACATGCAGAAGCATTCGAATTACTTTGTAAATAAGGTCTGGTACAATCCTCGAGCATCCACTGAATCAGCAATGTAAAAGCTTCCGACATTTATAGCGCTTCAAGTGACTCTAACGATCATAATAGGAGAGCATACTAGTTAACAGTGTAAATTTCATACAAATTTCATGCATTCTTTGGTGGTGCTTTTATTTTGACGCTTTGGAAATTTTAGGAGCGGGTTTGTAGAATAATTTTGTACATTTCTGATTGAGTTAAGGTCCAAAAATGTATTACAAGGTAATTCCAAGGTTCTTGCCAGTAATTTGACCCTTGGAATGCTGTGAAAACTATAAAATTTATGAAAAACTCAGGAATTCGCATATTTAGCAAAGCTCAGGAGCATATATTATCCATAAGAACAACTTCAAAGCCATCTAGAATCTTAAAATAATTAGTCCCACTGTATTTCCTGGGGTTTCATAAACTACCAGACTGAAAAACTCAAAGAAATCTGCAAGGGTCCGCCTTAACGAGCTATACGCGAAGTCTGACCTTAAATAACGTCAATTAAAGCACAATATGGTACTATTTTGTCTAAAATGTATCATAGACAACCAGAGACATTCTATAAAGCAAAAAAAGGTAACATTTGTATTGCTTATTCCATAAATTTTACGGTAATCTTAATATTTCATTGGGTGTATGTACACTTTTTCCCTATTAATTTTTTAATTTTTATAGAATTTACCGTTATTCGTATTATGGAATATGTTTTTGTTGTATGTAATATTGTTTATTAGGGATATGAAATAGAACTATGTACTTGGATTTTCATAAAAATGCTTCCTTACCCTTAAAACGAGATTTATAGGGTGTATGTAGACCTTTTTGGTTGACTGTATGAAATTTTCTACAATTTTGGTTTTTGCAATACATACACATAGCCCAGAAAGTCTTCGTTCACCTTAATACTTTTCAAAAACAATGCTAAAACTTTAATAAATAGGTAAATGTGATCAGTTTTTCTTTCATAAATATGTTATTGGCACTCTTTACTACCAGAATAAAAAGAAAAATTCCTGAAAATGTATTATTACGAAGATAACGGTAAAAAAGTGTTACAACTGCTAAATTAGAGCCTCAAAAGTCTGCGTTCACTTTGTATGTTGCAATAATACCGTTAATTTTTTTGATTTTTTGACAGTTTTCTCCCATTTTTAATCAATATTAGCTGTGTCTGGTTACCCTAAAATTTGTAACAATTTGTACCAATTGTTGCTGGAAGTCGTCTGTTAACACAAAAAACCAGCAAAAGAGAGCGGTTCGAGAGAGACATTTTGACAGTTCTTTCACTGAGAGCTTGCAAATTCTTGCTGGACAAATTTCTTCTAGCAAGCACTTGCAAGCTCTTCTTCTTCCTGAAAACAATCAATCAGCCGTTTTTAGTTTTTTGTTGATTTATGTTTGTGAACATTAAAAACAATTTTATTGTGGAAATAACATAGTCTAATTGTATTGTTTTATGGAGAACTAATTTGTAAAGTGGAAAAATATTTTTTTGTTTCATTTTCTTTGTTATTTTTAATAAAATACAACGTGTTTGCTTCCTTTGTTGGCGGACAAATTGTTCTGTTTTGGCAAGTCAGCTGATTGCTTGCTGGTTTTTGCTGGGAAGGTGTCTGTTTACTTTTTACAATTTTCTAGCAAAAGAGAATAAAAACCCCTTACTCTCTGAGAAAGTTCTTGCTGGACAATTCTTGCTGGGAAAGTAACCAGACAGACTTATTGTCACAACTGGTCATTCTGTGAGGTCGTTTACACACTTAACTTAAAAAAGTAAAATATTTCAAGAATGGAAAACAAGGACAAAGAAATTGGCATCAATAAAAGGAAAATTCTAGGTAAATAATGGAAAAAGCTATCGAAATATTGGTAGGTAGAACATATTAGTCTATACATAGAGTGATAATTAACTATAAAAAAATCGGAATTATGAAGTCAATGCCCAAATCTGGACGGTCAAAGCTCAGTTTTGGACGGTCAAAAATATAGTTAATATAGTTAAAACAAATAGTCCGATAATTACTTCAAAAATTGTTGAAAATGTGAAAAAGGCATCCAAAAAAAGTATTTGTGCACAAACCGCCAGAAAAATACTGCATAAAGCTGGATATCATGGTATAGTCGCACGGCGAAAGCCGTACATATCACTAGTGAACAGGCAGAAGCATATTGAATTTGCTAATGAATACATAAACAAGCCTCCAAGTATTCCGGAATCAAGTCATATTTTCGGCCGAAAGCATGTTCTATATGTTTGCAATGAAAGGACTTCAAACTGTTTGGAGAAAGCTCGAACAGCGCTTGAAAAAACAAAATCTTGTTTTACACTGTAAAAACTGGCGAGGGTGCTGTTTTGGTTTTGGGTGTGTAGCAGCTTCTGGAGTGGGCCAACTTGTATTTATTGAATCGACAATGGACAAGTATGGTTACCTAAACATCATGAAGCGCAATTTGAACCAAAATGCAGAAGAACTACGAAATTTTGGTTGCAACAACATAACATTTCAAAGCATACTGCTGAGACTGTAATATATAATGCCCAGATCTGGGTTTTGACGTAAAAATTCTGGTTTGTTTATAGTTAATTATCACTCTATGGGTGCCACCGTGGTGCAATGGTATGCACGCCCGCCTTGCACGCAGAAGGTCGGTGGTTCGATTTCCAGGCCAGGCAACATCAAACATTTTTCAACGGTGGCAAAATACCCCTCAGTAATGTTGGCGACATTTCCTGAGTATTTCAGCCTTGAAAAACACAAGTGGTGTCTTATGACACGCCGTTCGGACTCGGCGATAAACAGTAGGTCCCATGTCATTGAGCTAAATATGAATCGGGGTGCACTCATTGATATGAGAGAAGTCTCCCTTGTCCCGTATGGGATGTTGTGGAACAATGTTTCTTTTTATCACTCTATGTATGGACTAATATGTTCTACCTACAGTTTCGCCAATATTTCGATAGTTTTTTCCATAATTTATCTAGAATTTTCCTTTTATTGATGCCAATTTCGTTGTCCTTGTTTTACATTCTTGAAATATTTTACTTTTTTAAGTTAAGTGTGTAAACGACCTCACAGAATGACCAGTTGTGACAATATTGATTAAAAATGGGAGAAAACTGCCAACAAATTAAAAACAAAAATAACGGTATTATTGCAACAAACAAAGTGAACGCAGACTTTTTGGGGCTCTAATTTAGCAGTTGTAACACTTTTTTACCGTTATCTTCGTAATAATAATACATTTTCAGGAATTTTTCTTTTTATTCTGGTAGTAAAGAGTAGCAGTAACATACATATATTTATGAAAGAAAAACTGATCTCATTTACCTATTTATTAAAGTTTTAGCATCGTTTTTGAAAAGTAGTAAGGTGAACGCAGACTTTCTGGGCTATGTGTATGTATCTTGCCTAACTGTATAAAAAATCGTAACATCTAAAGTATGTCCCAATTAACATTAGGCGAGTTTACTTGCGGCAATTGTCATTTTGTAGGAGAGAGAGGTGAGGCATATGGTAGCCCTTTGCCTCTCAGCACCCTCTCTCACCTACAAACTGACAATTGCCGCAAGTAAACTCGCCTAATGTAAATTGGGACTATAGGAACCCTGAAATATGCCTTGCAAGAAGAATGGGGAAAAATTCCGATATCTTGCCCCGAAAACTTAGTTAAATCTTTGCCAAAAAGGCTAAAAGCTTTAAAGGATAACAAAGGATGTCATACCAAGGGCTAAAACGCTAAAAATCCTTTTTGTTTCATTAAACGTTTAGAGTGCATACTTTTCACCGTGAGGTAGAAATCGATGTTGTTTAACCATTTTTATTTTTTTTATCTAAACTTACCTGAATTTTGTTAATTTTATTTTATTATATTTAAGTTAAGACACTAATGTAAAAATATAGAAAGGAATGGAATAGCTATCATTAACCAATTCTTAGCAATCGCAGTTTTAATGAAAGAAACAGAAGTGGATAATTTTGACTGTGATTCACTGTACGTCATTCTTTATGTTTGGCAAAGTCCATACTACTTTCAGTTTTTGCGTTCACACCAACAGATACAGTGAATCACAGTCAAAAGTATCCACTTTAGTTTCTTTCATTAAAACTGCGATTGCTCCATAAAATAGCTATAGGATTAAATCCGGGGATCGGGGAGGTGTTTGAATCACTTTTGGACAGTTACATAGGATCCATTTTGGAAAAATATGTGATTTGTGCTCAGGCTCATATAGAGATAAAATTGGAATGTTGTCCCAAATCCCATTTTTCAGCGCCTAAATTTCAAATTATCGTTTCAGAATATGTGTGTTCGTTTACTCAAAATTTGTAAGATTTGTTACTGGATGTTGTTCGTTAACTCTACAGTACAATGCAAAAGACCTTAGTCGCTTACAAGAAGTTACTGGACTTGTACAAATTTGTACAAATTATCGAGTAAACGAACACACCTAATGTTTAAATAATACATCTTATCCTTAATGCCTTCGATAAAGACACGATTTACTACACCGGAAGCATTCATACAACGCCATACCACAACAGAGTCTCCTCTGTGCTTTACTTTTGAAATTGTGTGTTTAGGGTCCAAGGCGGCATTTGCCCTATGACATATGTACCTTAATTGGTCCATATGACCAAAAGTTGTCTTCATTGCTTTCATTGGCAGCTTGTTTTGGTCATATGGACCAATTAAGGTATGTCATAGGACAAATACCGCTTTGGACCCTAAACAAACAATTTGAATATTAAACCAGAGAGGAGACTCTGTTGTGGTATGGCGTTGTATGAATGCTTCCGGTGTAGGAAATCGTGTCTTTATCGAAGGCATTAAGGATAAGATGTATTATTTAAACATTCTGAAACGATAATTTGAAATTTAGGCGCTGAAAAATGGGATACTTTCGATACATGACAGAATTGCAATTTTCAAATTTCGCCTAGGGACCGTCGCACAGTGGTCCCACTTCTATGTCGATGGTCAGACTAGCGAGATTTCAACATGGTGACGTCAAGTTCATAGGCGAGGGGTATGAAGTAGTGAAACCCATGTACATGGTATTCTGTGTTTGTTGTGTTGCCTCTTCTTGTTATTCGTTGCTAGTTTTTAATTCCGGTTTCTTTCATTTTATTTTCTCAAGCAAACGATTAACGGCAAAACAAACGTGAAAAGACGAAAAAGTAGAAAATAACTTTTAAAATTAATAAAAAAATTGATTAATGAAAAAGTGGTTGCTCTTTTTGTTTATTTTGTGGTTTTTTAGTTTATTTTGGTTTGTTTTGTACTTATTTGGGAATTTTAAAATCGGAAACACAACAAACACGAATGGTGAAATAAATAGGACATGCAAAAATCAGAAACTTCACGTTAACGTGTGTGGACACTAACGAAACTTGAGAAGAAACTTTAACGAAATTGGTTTCAAGAAACCTTGCTAGTCTGACCAACGACTTTGGGAGTGTGCGACAAAAATGTTTGCATATATACCAATATAAACTTCACATTGACAAAAGTCGGTCACACTCAGAAAAAAATTGAAATCAGATGTGAGCTCTGTTATACCTTTCTATTTATACCATGATATATATGTATATATATACATATATACATCCAGCCGATCTGATTTTTTTATACAACTTAGTTTCTACTTTGCCTCCTTTCGCAATGGTGATAGGGACAGTTTTGCCTTCTTGCCATGTTGACGTTTTATTGTTGACCGGGAACGTTTTCTCGACGATTTGAGAGATTTTAGCTTCATCATAATCATCGAAAAATTTTAGTATCTATGAGCTTGTCCGCCTCATTCCGTTCATCTTGGCGATTATGCCGAGAGTAAGCTTTGACTTTTGGCACACTGCTTTGGACAGGCTTTTTTTGTTGGCATTCGTAGCCTAACCATCTGTCGGGACAGTGTTTTGCTGATAAAGTGTGTCAAAACTGTTTACAGCCTGTTTCTATATGTCGGAACGAAAATGTGTGCGAATGAAACGCCCAAACTTTTGTGTGTTTTTCGAATTTGTTTTATGTTTTGAACCAAACTAAAAAACCAAAAGGTAAAGATATTTCGAAAACTAAAGTTTGGGCTTGGTTCTTTATCACACATTTTCGTTTCGACACACATAAACACTCTGTTAATTGGCTCGCTAGTCCCAGACCACACTACCGTAATTTCACTGAAATTTTGATATGAAATTATGCGTCTCTAGATCGACGTCCATAGTAGAGTAAAATCATAAAATTGCTGTAGTGGGGAATTCGATTTAAGAACACCTAATTTCATGAAATTTTTTAATGAAATTCACTCTAGTGTGGACCGGGACCTACCAGCTCATGACTAGATGCTTGTTTTGGGGTCTGATTGTTTCAATTGTATTTTTCCACATGTTGTTACTACGAGTGTACCGTGAGGGAATGGTTTTTATTAATTTATTTCAATTCCTTATTGCATGCTTGTATTATATTAGGAAGAGCTGTGTCTATAATTTGGTATATACAATATCAGCCGGCAGCAACGGTGATAACTATCAAATGCACATAGTTAAATAAAGATGAATTGAAAAATTCGAATCAAACATCCAAAAAGTAACTCTTTTTCGGCTTGAACATCAGATTTTTTCGATTTACCGATAAGGATTCAGAAATTTAAGCAAATATATTGTAAATACCAGAAAAGCTTCCGATTTTCCAATCGAACATCTCGAATTTTTCAGAGTTAATTCCAAAACTTTTCAGAATCTTGGAACCAATCTTCGAAAACTTTTAGATTTTCTGCGGAGCCGAAGGAAGTCGGAAAAAAATTAGGTGGGAAATTACAAACTTTCTTAAATATAGTTCAAATGAACCATTAATGGTTATTAATGTCGAATGAGCTGTAACTCATTTTATACATACGTCATTTTTTATGTTTGGCAAAGTCCATACGACTTTCAGTTTTTGCGTTCACACCAACATATACAATTTCGGATGACATAACCTATAAATTTAAACAATATAATGTAAATCACGCAAAAACCAAAATTTTCGAGGTCTGGTCAAAAAATAACCGTTATAACTAGACTGCGGAATCCTATGCAAATGCATATATGGTTAGGATGATCGTAGAGAAAATCTGATTAGACAGAAACTCGTTTTATTACAAAATAAAACGAATTAGGCCCAGAAATTTTTGCATATTTTGCATATTCTGCATATCGTGCATATTTTGACATATTTGTACATATCTGCATAAAAAGAGCATATGCAAAACCATATGCAAAAATATATTCAAGGATTTGTGGTCTAAATATCCTACCAAAATGGCTGAAATTTGGTATTAAGTCTTCGTTAGGGGTATGCAACTTTACAACTGAAATCTGTCCGCATAGGTCCACGTCTTCATATAGGCCCCATAGAACGGTAACTACCGATATTCGGTATTTTGAAAGTTGTAGCCTCAATATGCCACCGAAATGGCTGAAAATTGGTATTTAGTCTTCGTTGGGGGTATAAAACACTCCACCTGAAGTTTGTCGGCATAGGTCCACGTCTTCATATAGCTCCCATAGAATGGGACCTCCCGATTTTCGGTATTTTGAAGGTTGTGGCCTCAATATCCCACCGAAATGACTAAAATTTGGTATTTGGGTTTCGTTGGGGGTACAAAACTTTCCACCTGAAATTTGTCGCTATAGGTCCACGTCTTCATATAGCCCCCATAGAACGGTACGTCCCGATTTTCGGCATTTTGAAGGTTGTGGCCTTAATATTACACCGAAATGGCTGAAATTTAGTACTTAGTCTTCATTTGCAATATTAAACTTTCTCCCAGAATTTTTTCGGTATAGGTCCACGTCTTCATATAGCCCCCATAGAACGGCACCTCAGGATTTCTGGTATTTTGAAGGATGTGCCCTCAATATCCACCCGAAATGGCTGAAATTCGGTATTAAGTCTTCGTTGGGGGTATAAAACTTTCCAACTGAAATTTAGCGGTATTGGTCCACGTCTTCATATAGCCCCATAGAATGGTACCGCCCGATTTTCGATATTTTGAAGGTTGTGGCCTCAATATCCCACCGAAATTGCTAAAATATGTCATTTTATCTTCGTTGTGGGTATAAAACTGAAATTTCACCTGAAATTTGTTGGTATAGGTCCACGTCTTCATATAGCCCCCATAGAACGGTACCTCCCGATTTCTGGTATTTTGAAGGATGTGCCCTCAAAATCCCTCCAAAATGGCTGAAATTCGGTATTAAGTCTTCGTTAATAAAAGTCTTCGGTATAAAACTTTCCCCCTAAAATTTGTCGGCTTAGGTTCAGGACTTCATATAGCCCCCATAGAACGATACCTCCCGATTTTCGGTATTTTGAAGGTTGTGGCTGTGGTTATACATTTCTCTATTTTATTGACTTGTCTGAAGAGAATTTTAAACAGAACCAGTAAGGAAAGGATCATAGTCGGGCGGGGCCGACTATATGATACCCTACACCACTGTGAATATGTAAAATATAGGAGATATGTATCAATTTAAACTGATTTATATACATATATATACACATCCCAAATTTCATCAAAATTAGACAGAGCGGGCGAAAATATACATAGGAGCTATATCCAAATCTGAACCGATTTCGATATAAGTTGTTACACTTATTTCTAGACCAAATTCAGTCACACATTCCAAATTTCACCAAAATTGCACGTAAATAGCTTGTTTTCAGCAAATACGTCAAATCGGCCGAAAATATATTTGGGAGCTATATCCAAATATGAACCGATTTCGATTTAGTTTGGGACATTTATTTTGAGACCGAATTCAGTTACACAATCAAAATTTCATCAAAATCGGATGTATATATTGTGTTTGGTGCAGCAAATACGCCAAATCGGCGGAAAAATATATGGGAGCTATATCCAAATCTGAACCGATTTCGATATAATTTGGTACATTTATTTATAGACCTAATAAATTTAAAGGTCAAATTATAGCTACATCGGTCTGAAAATGTAGCTACAAACGTCAAAACACCGCAAATCGGGGGTACCGTTATATGGGGGCTATACCAAAACGTGGACCTATGTCCACAAGTTTGTTTATATAAGTTTATTGACACTTAAGAACCCTAATTGTCAAAATATAGCTAAATCGGTCTGAAAATGTAGCTAAAACTGTCAAAATACCGTAAATCGGGGGGTACCGTTATATGGGGGCTATACCGAAACGTGGACCTATGTCCACAACTTTTGTTATATAAGTTTATTGACATTTAAGAACCCTAAATGTCAAATTATAGCTACATCGGTCTGAAAATGTAGCTAAAAACGTCAAAATACCGCAAATCGGAGGGTACCGTTATATGGGGGCTATACCAAAACGTGGACCTATGTCCACAACTTTTGTTATATAAGTTTATTGGCACTTAAGAACCCTAAATGTCAAATTATAGCTATATCGGTCTTAAAATGTAGCTAAAAACATCAAAACACCGTAAATCGGGGGGCACCGTTATATGGGGGCTATACCAAAACGGGGACCTATGTCCACAACTTTTGTTATATAAGTTTATTGAAACTTAAGAACCCTAAATGTTAAATTATAGCTACATCGGTCTGAAAATGTAGCTAAAAACGTCAAAATACCGTAAATTGGGGGGTACCGTTATATGGGGGCTATACCAAAACGTGGACCTATGTCCACAAGTTTTGTTATATATGTTTATTGACACCTAAGAACCCTAAATGTCAAATTATAGCCAAATTGGTCTAAAAATGTAGCTGAAAACGTCAAAATACCGTAAATCGGGGGGTACCGTTATATGGGGGCTATACCAAAACGTGGACCGATATATCCCATCTTCGAACTTGATCTTCCGACGGCTAAAAAAATGGTATTCCCCAATTTTCAGCGAAATCGGTCAACAAATGCGACCTGTATGTTGCGAACGGACGGACGGACGGACGGACGGACGGACGGACGGACATGCATAAATCGACTCAGAAAGTGATTCTATGTATATCCCTAGAAGGAACTATGGGTCTATCTCGCTTCCTTTTGTATGTTACATACAAATGCACTAACACATAATACCCCTTACCACATAGTGGTGTAGGGTATAAAAATTGTACACATAGACATTTTTGTACCTATTATTGAAATATTTGTTGCATAGGAAAATATGTAAAATGCATAAATTTTGCATATGCAAAAATTTATGCATTTTGCATAATTTTGCATATGTCATATGTTTCGATTGCAATGTAATCAGAAGCCAAAAATATGCCCAGTCCCAAAATTTGACATGAATCGGACCAAAACTAGGGGTTGCATAAAATTCCGCTGTCTAGTTATAACCTGACCAAAAATAACAGTATTTATTCATCAATAACTACCCATCCCGCCAGATATAATAAACCTTTGCCAGAGTTTTTTTCCAATCCTCTAAACACTTCTGAAACGCGCTTTTGGTATAGCCAAGAGCTCCTGTTTCGATTTTTCTTTTATCTCCTCAATCGTAGAAAAATGCCTTCCTTTCATCGGTGTCTTCAGTTTTGGGAAGAGGAAAGAGTCAGCAAGGGCCAAGTCCGGTGAATTCGGTGGCTGAGGCACCGGAAAACTCACGCACAAGTATTGACGCGTGAGCTGATGCATTATACATTATAATGGTGCAAAAATCATGATTGGTTGTTTCAAAATTCTGTGCGTTTCTGGCGAATTGCGTCGTGCAAACGGCGCATAACTTTTAGGTAGTATTCCTTACTAGGAGTTTACACCAGACAGTTTGTCTTCAAATACAACTCCGGTTTACTAACACAAACATACATTTGTCGGCTGTCTCCCAGCTGCCCATCATTTTTTCACAGACAGTCGGATTAACAAATTTTTGACATTTTTGTAAAGAAAAGTGAGATAATTGAAATGCGTTGAAAACAAAAGAACATGAACAAAAACGAAAAATGTGAACGGAAAACAAACAGAAATCGACGATTTTCATTCATAATTTTACAACTGTTTTTGCAGTTGTCTGGACGCCAACGTCACATAGGCTAGTTTTGGGTGTTTGATAATCAATACATGTACTCAACTGTCCTGTCATGTGTAAACGCAGGGTTATGAGAGAAAAACAACGAAATTAATACAGTTTCTTTGTCCCAATTTACATTGGGCGAGTTTACTTGCGGCAATTGTCATTTTGTAGGAGAGAGATGTGAGGCATATAGTAACCCTTCGCCTCTCAGCACCCTCTCTCAGCTACAAACTGACAATTGCCGCAAGTAAACTCGCCTAATGTAAATTGGGACTAAGATTCATTTTTTGGAATAATAAAAAATCGGAGAGCACGCCAAAACACGACTAACCTTTTTATATGTCAAAAACAAGCTGATAATCCAATTTATAACTGACAAGGGAAAACAAAAAACTCACGAAATTTGAAAATCACGGTTATTTTTTTATCAGTAGTGGGATTCTGTAACGCATTTTTGCATTTTTTGATCGTATTTTATTTTCTTTATTTACTTTCTGCGTTTTTTGGTTAATTTGTTTTCTTCCACAATTTATTTGTCAACTGTATACGAAAATATGTATGTACATTTTCGAATAGAGCGCTTCCTAACTAGTCGTTTACACTAGACAATTTTTCTTAAAATACAACCCTGATTTACTAACTCATACACATGGCCCAATAATACCCAGAGCGCATAATTTCATGAAATGTGTTGAAAACAAAATAACATGAGCAATAACAAAATATGTAAACGAAAAACAAAAAGAAATCGATGATTTTCATTCATAATTTTACAACTGTTTTTGCGAACAAAGTTTTTGGGGTTTTGACAATAAATACATATCATCTGTAAACGCATTTTGAAAGATGCAAATTTTCATTGGGGTCACACGATGTGTATGTATGGAAAATTGATGGGTCATGTGAACGACACGTTAAAGAATATTGTCGTATGGGCGCAGTTGCAGTATCAATTTTGTTAATGTGTGAATGTTAATTATATGCAACATCTCAGAAGCAAATTGTTTTTGGTAGTTATAGCTAGGGTTTTGGGTTTTCCCGGTTTTTATCATTCCCGGGAAACGGGAATCAAAAAATCGCCATTCCCGGGAATCCGGGATTTCCCGGGAAATTTTAAAATACGAGAGTAGATCAATATTTCCGTGATTTTTTTATCTTCTTATAGTAACTTATATAAAATACAATATTTTCAAAGAGTTGCGGGCTCAAAAATGGATGACACGTTTTCGATCTATCGATTAAAAAGGAAAAATGCACCATGTTGCCCGTATTTTGCCCAAACTGGTCATTTCCATTACTCAGAGCTATTGAAATCGCTCTATGCAAATTGATTTGGCTCAAACAATGAAGTTATTGATAAGAAATTCAAATTTTATGGACCTCGAAAATCGTATGTTTTATTTTTATGCTTAAGATTGCTTAAAACAAGTAAGTAACCGACTGAGATATACCCTCACCTTCGGACCTAAAGAAAAGAATCAAACACAATACTTCTGACGTGTCTAGGGACTTTTTGAGTTTTTGAACTAATTTCGTAGGAAGTATGGATTTGCGCCGAAAAAATGTGTACCGTTTTAACTAGGGTCGCACACAAAACATGTTGCCAAACATTTAAAAGAGAGAGTGTGGGAGATTTTCCCCTTCGACGGCTATCTTACGTACTACCCAATGTAGTTAATATCGGCAGGGTTTTTTTGAGATTTTGTGCCTTCACCTCAGGAAGCGTAGACATGTCCTCCCAACAAAAGTTGCGCCGTCGTAACAGGGCCTTCAAGTAGATCTTTTGGGAAAGAATCTCAAAACGATTCGAGATGAACTGTTAAACTGCACTTTTCCTAAATTTTGTGTTGGTGGTACCCGAAGGGCTGGACCGATATAGTCCATATTCCAACCTGATACATGACTAGATGAAATAATACGATATAAGAAGTTTGGACCAATCAGAAACTTCGTGTCAAGGTTTCTTGGAGCTTTTAAGACATTATCTCAGGAAGTATGGACTTGCTCCCTACAAAATTTGTAATGTCGTAAAGAGGAACGCAAAGACAAATTGCCCGACCCGAGAAGAACTCTAAAACTTCACTTTTTCCTAATTTTGTGTGGAACCCGTTCTATGCCTGAAACTAATATTACCATACGCAAACTTATGACCGATTCGGTTATTCCCTTCAACAGTTATCATGCGCACCATTTTAGCGATAATTGTTGAACTTTTGTTGGGAAGGTACCGGACCTGATCGGTGGCTTCGTTCGAAAGTTATCGTGTGCACCAGCCAGGAAGCCGCCCAATGGCTAAGAGTATAAAAATGGGACTTTAAAATAAAAAATATTCTTTCGCACTTTGGTGCGGCTCTTATAACTTTTTTCCTGAAAACACTTTAGTAGATTAAAGTTATTTCCAAATATTTTGTAATTTATTGATTCTGTAAAATCTAATCGAATTCTGATTCTATGGTATAAAAGTGACGGGTACAGTTTATTCATTAATTCAATATTAGTTGTGATAAATGTAAAAAGATATTTCCCGATTTCCCGGGAAATATGATTTTGTTTCCCGGGAAATTCCCGTAACCAAAAAACCGAGAATTCCCGGGAATTCCCGGTGCGGGATTTCCCTACCCAAAACCCTAGTTATAGCCTTAATTTGCATTAACAGCCTTAATTCAAATTAATTTGAACATTATCCCCATTTTAAATGCACAAAATCAAATTGAATTTATAATGAATTTAGCAATTTCAATATGGCAATGCTGTTGAAAATCATTTGTCTTTTGTCAAATTTCCATGTTTAAATAAAAAAGGAAAACAAATCAGCAATTTTCGCGTTTCTTTCAAATAAGTAGTGGTCTTTCGCGACTAGAATAGCAGCTAATCGTTTTTCGTGCCTTCTATCAAATCTATTTTTATAATTTTTATTTTCACAAGCATTTCATTACCCACCATACCAATTCAATCGAAATTAATATCTTCTTCAAATGTTTCTTTACAGTTTAGCGACATTTTTTAATATTAAAAAGACCCAAAAATATCGCGAATAAATTAAATTCATTTTTACGTTATCGTGGTGAAAAAGTCAATGGTTGAAAGTATATTTGTTTCGCATATTTTGGCGAACTTTTGTAAGATTTTATGAAATGGTCTGCTGGGTACAAACAAACAGCACAAACAGCTGTTTCATAAATGCAGAAACTATCTCTGTCAGGGTAAAAAGTTCATTCAAATTAAGGAAATTTTAATGCAAATTAACTCTGCCATCTGTCTAGGGTATTAAGCCATTCTTATTGCGACATTACTACAAAAAGTTACACATGACTATTCAAAATCAGCAACATTCATTTTCAGATGTCCCCAAAATGAATTTATTGATGGGAAAGTTGGTATCGCTTGCCAAACTATAGTCGGACCTCGCCACAGATCCTCATCAGTTCTCATTGCTCCGTGTTATTATTGTTAACACGGAGCATGTCCTAGAAAAACAATTCATTCTTTTCTTGTGTCCAAAAGAAATTAATGTGTAATTTACGAATTATCTGTATACTGATTCCATTACCTATGGATTTGGGAATATAGTGGGTAATAAACGTGGTCATTTTACATTCCTTTTTCGATTACAAAGGTAATACGTTCTCATTTCCCACTAGATTCTTTGGCAATTTTAGTCACCACTATATCTGCAATTGGCTTGAAGTCTGTTTCGTTCTTTTATTTGGTCAAATTGAGAATTTATTTATTTTTTTTTTCAAATTTGTAGGCAAATTAACGTATTTTCGTTATTGTTTTGTCGATCGGTTTTACTCTGCTTTGGTGTTCGGGAACAGTTTTCAAGTAAAAAATTGCAAAAGATGTAAATTTAGGAGATTTTTGCAGTTTCTGTAACTTAAATTTTATTGACAATAAAATAAACTGGCGTATAATACTCTTGCATTTCAACATTTGTGTATGGAACACTTATGCATTTTCTAGACGATGAATTCAATTATAAATTATGAACAAGTTTGATTTTTAAAATAGAATGAAAAAATAATGACTAGTATTTAATTAAATCGTAAACGATATTCGTTTCCGAAATTAACCGGAATCAATTGATTAATGTCTTCCATTAGCCGCCAGCCGAAATGAAAAATCTCTGTTTGTTTTATGTTGCCGTTTCTTTTCGTTTGATGTCTTGATACACTAAGTAAGTGAAAAAAATATTGGTACCATTTTCTCTTTGCTAGGAAATTAATCTTCTTTGGCCGAGGTTAAAACTGATATTCTTCCAAATAGTTTTTTTGCCGCTTCGAAATTTTGAACGATGTGTTTGGGATTTTTTGTTTGTTTTGAAGATATTCAAAATGTGTTTATTAAGCATATACATACATAAATACAAATGTATGTATTTATTATATACAGTTAGTCAACAAAAGTATTGCAAAGGCCAAAATTGTAAAAAATTTCATATTAATTGTTCGTTTATGGCAACAAATTATGTAAAAACTATACGAGTTTTTGAGAAAATCTCTTGCAATTTGTCTTCAAAACAATATTCAGTCAGTCAAAGTTTATTTGGGATTTACAAAAAAAAAAAAAAAATCCAGACGAAAATGAGAATTACCTATTACTTTGAGGTGTCAATAAAAGTATTCCAACGGAAAACAAATTTTTTGCAAAATTTTGTAGTCATTATGCGTTTTTATGACTTTTACGGCTAATAATGGTCTAACGGTATTTAATGTGATAAAGTTCAGTAATAAAAAAAACGGTAATGAGGTGTCTTCAGACAGATAAAAAACGCGTGAGGCCATATTAACAATAAACAATGACGAATCGGTCACAGACAAATATGCAAAGAATGCATAAATAATTCAATAGGTATTGTCGGAAAATGGACTACTGTAAAACAATCTGATTTTCCCTTTAAAAACATCAAAATACCTCTAGAAAGTATAGGAAAAAATTAAACGGTGTTTGCATTAGAGCCTTTTGCCGGATTAGCCTTTTTTATGAGGATTTATTTAACGTTTCCGCTATGGAAATTACATTTGCAACCCAGTGGGTTTATTAAATCCGGTTCAGTGCAAATAGGGTGTTAGTCCCTCAGTGCAGTATATTGAAACGACCTACATCAGAGTACTACTACTTCTCTCAATTGTATTGGAATGACTTTTTTTACAAAATTGACAAATATTATCTTCTACTATCATAATATATCACAAAAAGTGTGCAAAATCCAGTAAAACACATCAATCATTTTTTGGGCACTATATTCTTTACTACCACTGACATCACTAGGAATTATTTAATAGTCCTTATTATGAAAGTCAGTAAAAGAGATCCAGAAAACTCAAACAAGTTCAACTACCAACATTCGAAAGGTGAGATCATGACATATTAATCTTATTTGTGTTAATTGCGGATGTAATAAAACAACACTAAACTGAAAAATACCTCGAGCCAAAATCCTGATATGAACCCTTATAAAAATCTTGAATCTATTTTTAGAAACAAAATCGAAAAAGATCTTCCAACGAAAGATCAATATTTACAATTTTGGGAATAACAGAGTTGTTTCAATTCTTAAGGCTATTCGTAAAAATAAACATACCTAGTTCGCAATAAACACGTCAAATATAAACTTAAAATATTTACTTAAAAACAAGCGTAGTTTAACTACCATCGTCATGCGTTGTAAATATTGCACTGAGTTTCGTTTTGTATTGCGATCTATTTTTATGTTTTGCTTTGCCAATAATCCTCTGTAACTTAAAGCGCTGTTGTCGACGTCGGTTTTAAAGTTCATCCGTTTTGTTGTTGGCACATTGAGAATATGCAGCATCTCCATAGTATACCGTTTGCTGTGATGTGTTTCTCTCTCTAATACTCGCACACTTTCAAAGTCTGGTTGATGTGTAGAGTTGGCACAGTGGCTCACGAGTGCTGTTTTTGGTTTATCAGTTCGATGTCTTAATTATACCCTATACCACAATGTGGAAAAGGGTATAATAAGTTTGTTTTCCCAAAAATTCATGTAACGCCGCGAAATATTCGTCGTAGACCCCTCATGTGGTATACCAAACTTCATATCTCGACGAGATAAAGCGATTTAGCGATGTGTGTCCGTCCGTCCGTCCGTCTGTCCGTCCATTAAAAATTGTAATCAAGCTAGAGGCCGCAATTATGGACCGATTGTCACGAAATTTAGTATGGAGGTCGGGTTTGGACCAGAATAGAACTGATTAGTTTTTGGCGATGATCGTGAAATGTTAAAGGGATGAAATGGACCAAAAACAAAATTTTTGCTCGATTTTGTAGCCGCTCTGTAGGTCGCAATAATAGTCCGATCGGCGCGAAATTTTAAACGTAGTTTTGGTTTGAGATGAAGAAGTAGCGTGCAAGTCAACGGTATGATCGGATAATATTTAGCGGGTTAAATTGATCAAAACTTTTGTGTGAAAATTGGTAAAATTTCTAATGCACATCTTATAACAGCTAGCCCGGAAAGCTAGTGCACAGGGATAGTGGTATAGGGTATCACATGGTCGGCCCCGTCCGACTATAGTCTGTTCTTACTTGTTTTATATCTGATTTATGACCGGAGATTCTTGTTTTTAACATGTTTTTTGTTGTTCCGACATATAACTTTTCACAACTTTCTTTTTCATTTCCTCCACATGGAATTTCGTATACGATATTACTTCTTTCGCTTTTGTCTATTTTTGATTTTGTATTTGTAAATAGATTATTAAGTGTATAATTGCATTTATGGGCTATGTTGAACTTGTTTTTGTCATATATGTTCGATTTTTCGAATCTTTCCGATATATGCGGTACATATACCATCGATTTGAATATTCTTTTCTCATCGGTTTTATTATATTTCTTTGGTTGTTTTTCATTTTTGTAATCATTCATGAGTCTATAGATTAATTTTTGTGGAAAATTATTGTTTCGCAAGATGTTTATTATTTTGGCTTTGTTCTTTTTGTAAAAAATATCATCACTTATAGAAAACGCTCTATGAATGAGATTTTTTGCAGTATTTATGACAATTCTTTTTGGATGTTTAGAGAAGAAATTTATAATTCTTCCAGAAGCTGTGGGCTTCTGGTACCAATCTGTTTTTATATGCTTATTATCCCTTATGACCATTAAATCCAAATATGGCAGTCTGTTATTACTTTCTTTTTCAATTGTGAATTTAATATCCTTGTGGAAACTGTTAAGGGTTTTTAAGATATTTTCTATCTCACTTTCTTTCATAATTGCAAACAGATCATCAACGTATTTGGTCAAAAAGGTAGGTTTTGTTGTTAGGTTGTTTATACATGTATCAAGCAGTTTCTCCATGAATCTAGATAAAAACTATACGAGTTTTTGATAAGACTATACGAGTTAAACGAGATAAAAACTATACGAGTTCTCTCCATGAATCTAGATACATGTATAAACAACCTAACAACAAAACCTACCTTTTTGACCAAATACGTTGATGATCTGAATGATGATGAAAGAAGTAATATCGTATACGAAATTCCATGTGGAGGAAATGAAAAAGAAAGTTGTGAAAAGTTATATGTCGGAACAACAAAAAACATGTTAAAAACAAGAATCTCCGGTCATAAATCAGATATAAAACAAGTAAGAACAGACTATAGTCGGACGGGGCCGACCATGTGATACCCTATACCACTATCCCTGTGCACTAGCTTTCCGGGCTAGCTGTTATAAGATGTGCATTAGAAATTTTACCAATTTTCACACAAAAGTTTTGATCAATTTAACCCGCTAAATATTATCCGATCATACCGTTGACTTGCACGCTACTTCTTCATCTCAAACCAAAACTACGTTTAAAATTTCGCGCCGATCGGACTATTATTGCGACCTACAGAGCGGCTACAAAATCGAGCAAAAATTTTGTTTTTGGTCCATTTCATCCCTTTAACATTTCACGATCATCGCCAAAAACTAATCAGTTCTATTCTGGTCCAAACCCGACCTCCATACTAAATTTCGTGACAATCGGTCCATAATTGCGGCCTCTAGCTTGATTACAATTTTTAATGGACGGACGGACGGACACACATCGCTAAATCGCTTTATCTCGTCGAGATATGAAGTTTGGTATACCACATGAGGGGTCTACGACGAATATTTCGCGGCGTTACATGAATTTTTGGGAAAACAAACTTATTATACCCTTTTCCACATTGTGGTATAGGGTATAATTAAGACATCGAACTGATAAACCAAAAACAGCACTCGTGAGCCACTGTGCCAACTCTACACATCAACCAGACTTTGAAAGTGTGCGAGTATTAGAGAGAGAAACACATCACAGCAAACGGTATACTATGGAGATGCTGCATATTCTCAATGTGCCAACAACAAAACGGATGAACTTTAAAACCGACGTCGACAACAGCGCTTTAAGTTACAGAGGATTGATAGGCAAAGCAAAACATAAAAATAGATCGCAATACAAAACGAAACTCAGTGCAATTTTTACAACGCATGACGATGGTAGTTAAACTACGCTTGTTTTTAAGTAAATATTTTAAGTTTATATTTGACGTGTTTATTGCGAACTAGGTATGTTTATTTTTACGAATAGCCTTAAGAATTGAAACAACTCTGTGATAACCAAATATTGTGTATTTATTGTAGATCACTTATCCTGAAGATGCAATTCAAGTAATTGCGAAATATTGATATACAAATAAATAAATGATTTAAATATATCAAACATTACGACCTCGAGCTTGAATAACTTATTCCCAAAATTGAAAACCAAAACAGGTCGAAGAATCAAAACTAATAAAAAAAGATCAATATTTACTAAAAATTGCGGAACCAGTGCCCTTAGAGTGTAACATGTAGATCTTTAATTTTGGATGAACTAAGCTCATTAAAGCTCCAATGAACGTCCAAAGACAGACAACTAATTAAGGAACTCAACTTTGGTAATTTTATTCAGTATTTATTATAAATCGCAAGTCATTTTATATATTGCACAAAAACCCGTAAAGTTTTTACATAATTTGATGCTATTAACGAACAATTAATATGAAATTTTTTACAATTTTGGTCTTTGCAATATGGGAATGATGGGAAACTTAAAACTAAAACCTGAATATAGTGACGTATGAGGTTTTCTGATCCTTCAAACAGAGGTTTCATTGGTACCATGGCACAATTACCAAGGTAGTGGTTTCACACCAGCTGTTCGAATATGAAATGTCAAATCCCTTTATAAAAAATTATTTTTGTTGTAATTTCCCCAACAACATCATGGTAGCAGCAATACCCAGCTGACTGAACTGGGTTGTAGTGTTAGTGTCAAATTCCATACGACATTTTATGTATTTATTTCTATGTTCGATGTATGTTAGGGATATACATACATATATTTTTGAAGAACAAATTTATTCATCAAAAAAAAAAACTATTTCCCATAAAGACGGCTTCATATCATTGATTGTAACCTCCTACAGGTCCGAACGACATGCCGCACACTAAAACACCGCTTATAGAGGCGGTACAATATTTGTTAATATGTGTGGTATTTTGTTAAACTTGAAAATAATAAAAACCTAATAAACATGTGCTTTTTTGTTTTCAAAAGCAAACGATTGAAGCAGCTTCTCTTTTTTCAATGAATTACCAGCGACCCCAAACATTTTTGCAAGAATTCTACTTTCTGCGAGAAGTTATGCATTTAGTGGAATGATATGGAAACATTCAAATTGAAAATCTAACGAGTTTCCATTCATGTTTTTCAAAATTTTTAATCAAATGTGAAAAATTATTAGTTGTTTAAATTCCAATAATTTATAGACATTTCCTTGTTTTGTTTACATGTACGTTGACACTAAGGTTTACAAACAAAAACAAATTTCAATGTGGTTGTTGTTGAGTTGTATTTGTTGTAGTATTAACTTTACCTTGTATTTGTTCTACCATGCAACAACATAAAGAAAATGTTGACATAATACTATGTTTACATTTACGAAATCTACTCGATTTCATCTGTAAATTCCATTGCGTATACGTCAAATGAAAACTCATTTGAAATCGATTGGATTTCATTTGACGTTTGAGCAATGGAATTGACAGTTGAAATCGAGTGGATTTCGCAAATGTAAACATAGTATATCATATTCAATATTGTACGATACCACTACCTTAGTAATTGTGACATGATTGGGCAAAGCATGTTAGAAGAATGTAAGGTAACAGCAATACCCAGCTGACTGAACTGGGCTGTAATGTTAGTGTCAAATTCCGTACGACATTCTATATTTTTATTTCTATTTTCGTTGTACATTAGGGATATATATTTTTTGAGGAAAAATATATCATTCAGAAAAAAACTATTTCCGATAAAGACTTCTTCATATCAATGACATGTAACGTCCTCCACGTCCGAACGACGAGCCGCACCCTAAAACACCGCTTATAGAGGAGGTATAACATTTGTTAATATGAGTATTTTGTTAAATTTGACTGAAACTGCATTTTTTTCAATGAATTTCCAGCGACCCCAAACATTTTTGCAACAATTCTACTTTCTGTGAGAAATTATTAAAATGTAACGAATTTTCATTCATGTTTTCCAAAATATTCAATCAAATGTGAAAAATTATTAGTTTTTTCAATTACAATAATTTAAAGACATTTCCTTATTTTGTTTACATATACTGGTGACACTAGCATTACAAACAAAAACAAATTTCTATGTGGTTGTTGTTGAGCTGTATTTGTTGTAGTATTTACTTTACCTTGTTTGTTGTATCTTAGTTAAAACAAACCATGGCACAATAATACATGTAGCATGGTACAATAATTCATAGGTAGGCCAGGTATGAGAATCGCCAAAAAAATACAACCCTGTCGCTATGGCGTAAAACGTCAAAATTGTTTTGATGAATGATAACGGATGAGTGAACAAAGAAGAAGAAGAACGAAATGTTGAAATGAAAACAAAACAGAGTTGAATTTTTTGATCAATAATAAATATCAACTCTGCATGTCAACACGGTTTTGACAGATTAAGCCATAACAAAAAAAAACTTGTAATCAGCTGTTAGCTGTGGCCTACCTAAGAATTATTGTACCATGACATGTAGTATTATCAAGCCAGCTGATGGTAACATATGGTCTGTTCCCGTACTTTATAAAGTGGTAAAAGTCGTAAAAGTTGTAAAAGTCGTAAACGATTTTCATATAAATTTTGTGTACGGGAACGCAAAATGTGTAAAAGTGGTAAAAATTGTAAAAACTTTTTAGTTCTGGAACAGAGCTATAATGTGTCAATTGCATTGAATTGATGTCAAATTTTGACATCTTATGTTACCAACAATTGCCGATGCGGCTACCTGTGTATTTGTACCATGAAACAAACTTTGAAGTGTTATAGTCCTAACCCTACGTTTACAAATGACAGGACAGTTGACTTCATGTATTGATTGTCAAAATCCCACAACTTGTCTGTGTGACGTAGGCGTCCAGACAACTACAAAAACAGTCGTAAAATTATGAATGAGAATCATCGATTTCTTTTTGTTTTCCGTTCACATATTTTGTTTTTGTTCATGTTCTTTTGTTTTTCAACACATTTCAATTATTATCTCACTTATTTTTACAAAAATGTCAAAAATTTGTCTTTCCTACTGTCTGTGAAAAAATGATGGACAGCTGGGAGACAAACGACAAATGTATGTATGTGTTAGTAAATCAGAGTTGTATTTGAAGACAAACTGTCTGGTGTAAACGCCTAGTAAGAATTTTATTGTTGTTGAAATCATTTATCCCTCGGTTGGACACCTGAGTCTGGCCAGGCCCATGGTGGAATAAGAAGGTGTTACATCAATAATAATAATAAAAATAATAACAATAATCTTGCATTACTGCGAATTGCTCGTTTACCTTTTGTATGTGATTTCATTCACAATAACGCATTTTGAAACTAGTTTGATAACACTGTGCCACAAATTGGAACTCAAGGTCTGTGCGGTGGAAAATTCCTTTTGGAGATGAAAGCCCTTAGTGAGTATATTAAGAACCCAAAAGGAAATTTTCCCCATATGTCAAGTTTCTGAGATATCGCGCGATGAATTTTTTGAATTTTCGCCTGTGATGCTTGAGAAAATAGCTTTATATCTCTGTTTGCCGTTATTGTAGCTTCATTTTGAGATTACATGTCTTCAGTTAAATCGAATGGCGAATCTTTTTGTAGAACATTTCATTCTTCTAACTCAATTCCTTTCATGTCCTTTTCGTCCTTTCTTTCTTGAACCGTAGTAAAAGTACCACAAGATGAGATTTTACAGCATCCAAATATTCCACAAAAATGTTGCTCAGAGAATTTTAGGTATGGTTCTCATTGACAACTAATCGATATTGTCACGTTTTCATTGTCTTTTTTGACATTTACCCGGTTTTTGTTCAGAAAAAACCTATGTTTTGTTTTTCTGTATATTCGTTATTTGGTATGTATTGGTAGGTAGACATACCCATTGGTTATCGCTTATATTGACATCTGGGATGTATCTGAAATATTTACCATATATAGCTCCCGATATGCTGAACACTTTAATGACAAATTTTCTTGGAGAATAGATCCGGTTATCTAATATTTTGAACCGGATATAGCGATATAAAACCCGGATTTTTTACCGATTTTAAGTAACCGATTAAGGTTATATGTATACCATTAGAAAGCTAATAAAATTGCCAATCAGGGAAAATAAATTTTTTGACAGCATCTTACCTGAGTTCGGTGCTAAAACAAAAAACCCGTATTCTTGAACCGTTTTTAAGGAAAAATATCACTGCGCGTAAATAAGAAGATTAAAGCTTGGTGGGTGAAATATTCTTTTGGCCGATGAAAGTGGATGAAGTTAATATTATGAACCCGGAAGGACAGTTATGCCGTAGGTCAAACTTCTGAGTTATAGCGAAATGGATTTTATGTTACGGGTTTATTGTCGTTCTCTTACAGTTCATCAAGAATGTATGCATCACGCCATAACTCAGAAGTTTGACCTACGGCATAACTGTCCTTCCGGGTTCATAATATTAACTTCATCCACT
This sequence comes from Musca autumnalis, assembly GCF_047663935.1. Lineage (NCBI taxonomy): Eukaryota > Metazoa > Arthropoda > Insecta > Diptera > Muscidae > Musca > Musca autumnalis. The sequence goes on from NW_027411866.1 coordinate 57,923,531, forward strand.
TTCATCGGCCAAAAGAATATTTCACCCACCAAGCTTTAATCTTCTTATTTACGCGCAGTGATATTTTTCCTTAAAAACGGTTCAAGAATACGGGTTTTTTGTTTTAGCACCGAACTCAGGTAAGATGCTGTCAAAAAATTTATTTTCCCTGATTGGCAATTTTATTAGCTTTCTAATGGTATACATATAACCTTAATCGGTTACTTAAAATCGGTAAAAAATCCGGGTTTTATATCGCTATATCCGGTTCAAAATATTAGATAACCGGATCTATTCTCCAAGAAAATTTGTCATTAAAGTGTTCAGCATATCGGGAGCTATATATGGTAAATATTTCAGATACATCCCAGATGTCAATATAAGCGATAACCAATGGGTATGTCTACCTACCAATACATACCAAATAACGAATATACAGAAAAACAAAACATAGGTTTTTTCTGAACAAAAACCGGGTAAATGTCAAAAAAGACAATGAAAACGTGACAATATCGATTAGTTGTCAATGAGAACCATACCTAAAATTCTCTGAGCAACATTTTTGTGGAATATTTGGATGCTGTAAAATCTCATCTTGTGGTACTTTTACTACGGTTCAAGAAAGAAAGGACGAAAAGGACATGAAAGGAATTGAGTTAGAAGAATGAAATGTTCTACAAAAAGATTCGCCATTCGATTTAACTGAAGACATGTAATCTCAAAATGAAGCTACAATAACGGCAAACAGAGATATAAAGCTATTTTCTCAAGCATCACAGGCGAAAATTCAAAAAATTCATCGCGCGATATCTCAGAAACTTGACCTATGGGGAAAATTTCCTTTTGGGTTCTTAATATACTCACTAAGGGCTTTCATCTCCAAAAGGAATTTTCCACCGCACAGAAACCTTGTTGCACAGTGTAATTAGCTGTTTTGCCGTTGTACCTGTATTATTGTGCCATGGCCAGGACTTTTTCATATTAGCTTCGTTCCAGTACTTTTTTAATGGTAAAAGTGTCAAAAGAGAAAACCGTCGAAAATGAGCTCCACATACACATTTGTTTGTGTTTGTTAGTCCCGCGGGAGTTTGTTAGTCCCGCGGGAGTTTGTTAGTTCTCCTACCGGGCGCGTCCCCACCGGCGGATAGGGGGAGGAGGATGGTCGTACCACTCTGTCCAATACCTATTGCATGGTGGGTCTGGGGCAGAGAGGTGGGATTATCCACCTCTGGAAACCTTGAGTTTCCCGCGGACAAAAAACTGACTATGGGGTTGTTCCCCTAAAACAAAAAACAAATATGGAAGGAAAAAAAGAAGAAAAAGTTACGGTGCAGGGCCTAATAAACCCAGTGCCGGCGGGGACCAGTGATCTGCCTACGAGTCACACCCCGTCGATATCGTGCGATCGTGAGCAATCTCCCATAGATGTGGGTGCCTTGGCATCTGTGGTCGAAGGTAATGCTACAAGCACACAACCTAGTGTAAAACCTAGTGTAAAAACGGAGGAGGATAAAGGGCAGCACAGGGGGAGGATTAACTTGACCCAACTATCTGATGATGGTAGCGACCCTGATTCCGAATCCGATAGCTGCGGCAAAACAAACACCACCGTTGTGGAAAATCCCATGAAAGAGGAAGTCCACAAGATGGTAGAAGAAGTGAGCGAGAGCATCGCAAAGCTCACGACGAAAAGAGTGCAGTGGTCTGGGGCCCAAAGGAAGAAATTTAAGAGGAACCAGGCAAAACTAAAGAAGGAAAAACAGCTGGCTGCTTCAAAGGTTACCACAGAAAGTCCCTCCACTTCTTCGGAAGCGGCGAAGAGGACAAGGTCTCCTGAGGAGCAGAACGTGGCAAAACCCAGTAAGAAGAAAAAGGGCTTCCCACCTTCAATTGCCCAGAACAAACCTCGTCAGGACAAAAGCCAAGGAGACTGCCAAAAGGATCCTTCAAATGATACTGAAGAGGCGAGTTCTGACAAAAAGAAGGTGAGCGCGACGTCGGAATCTTCTGCGGTGGCCAAGGACTCAGTAAAGAAGCCTACTACCACCCAGAAGAGGAAGATGGACGCTGAAACCGGAACGGAGCCGCCATCGACTTACGCCAAGGTAGCCAAGAGATACTACAAGGACGAGCTGTGCTACGCAGTAATCGATACTAGTAAAGGATCTGGAAGGCTACACAAAGAGTACTTACCGGAGATCGAGAAATCGATCAACGATAAAATATTGGAACAAATCCTGCAAGGACGAGTCTCAATAAAAATAAACTGCTGTGAGCCAAGGGGGGACCTCCTATTGTACCACCTGGACTCACACGCAAACTCTGCAGCTCTCGGGGAGGTAGTCAGCAGTATAGCAACTCCATGGGAAGGTGGCAGACTAAAACTGGTGAGGAAAGACGAAATTCCTCACCTAACCAAAGCATCGGTGTACGTCAAGGGGTATGGCTGCAAGCTCGAGACGGAGCGCATGCTCGAGGTCTTTGGCGTACAAAACGAGGCCCTAAAGGTGGAAAGATGGGAGGTCTTCCACAGGGAGGAGAAGGAAGACGGCACTCTCCTTGTGATGGGGATCGACGATCTCTCGCTAGCCGGGCTCGTCAAAACCAAGGGCAAGGCATTCTTCGTCTCGAACTCGGTCTACTTCAAAGTTGGAAAGGCAAGAGTTGGTGAGGAGGAGATTGCCAAACCAAATAACCAAGAGGTCAACCTACCAAAAGGCTTTCAGGAGGGAGGAGCAGACGAAATTAGCGACTCCCAAGAAGCCAACCTTCTGGATAATTAGCTGTTTTGCCGTTGTACCTGTATTATTGTGCCATGGCCAGGACTTTTTCATATTAGCTTCGTTCCAGTACTTTTTTAATGGTAAAAGTGTCAAAAGAGAAAACCGTCGAAAATGAGCTCCACATACACATTTGTTTGTGTTTGTTAGTCCCGCGGGAGTTTGTTAGTTCTCCTACCGGGCGCGTCCCCACCGGCGGATAGGGGGAGGAGGATGGTCGTACCACTCTGTCCAATACCTATTGCATGGTGGGTCTGGGGCAGAGAGGTGGGATTATCCACCTCTGGAAACCTTGAGTTTCCCGCGGACAAAAAACTGACTATGGGGGTGTTCCCCTAAAACAAAAAACAAATATGGAAGGAAAAAAAGAAGAAAAAGTTACGGTGCAGGGCCTAATAAACCCAGTGCCGGCAGGGACCAGTGATCTGCCTACGAGTCACACCCCGTCGATATCGTGCGATCGTGAGCAATCTCCCATAGATGTGGGTGCCTTGGCATCTGTGGTCGAAGGTAATGCTATAAGCACACAACCTAGTGTAAAACCTAGTGTAAAAACGGAGGAGGATAAAGGGCAGCACAGGGGGAGGATTAACTTGACCCAACTATCTGATGATGGTAGCGACCCTGATTCCGAATCCGATAGCTGCGGCAAAACAAACACCACCGTTGTGGAAAATCCCATGAAAGAGGAAGTCCACAAGATGGTAGAAGAAGTGAGCGAGAGCATCGCAAAGCTCACGACGAAAAGAGTGCAGTGGTCTGGGGCCCAAAGGAAGAAATTTAAGAGGAACCAGGCAAAACTAAAGAAGGAAAAACAGCTGGCTGCTTCAAAGGTTACCACAGAAAGTCCCTCCACTTCTTCGGAAGCGGCGAAGAGGACAAGGTCTCCTGAGGAGCAGAACGTGGCAAAACCCAGTAAGAAGAAAAAGGGCTTCCCACCTTCAATTGCCCAGAACAAACCTCGTCAGGACAAAAGCCAAGGAGACTGCCAAAAGGATCCTTCAAATGATACTGAAGAGGCGAGTTCTGACAAAAAGAAGGTGAGCGCGACGTCGGAATCTTCTGCGGTGGCCAAGGACTCAGTAAAGAAGCCTACTACCACCCAGAAGAGGAAGATGGACGCTGAAACCGGAACGGAGCCGCCATCGACTTACGCCAAGGTAGCCAAGAGATACTACAAGGACGAGCTGTGCTACGCAGTAATCGATACTAGTAAAGGATCTGGAAGGCTACACAAAGAGTACTTACCGGAGATCGAGAAATCGATCAACGATAAAATATTGGAACAAATCCTGCAAGGACGAGTCTCAATAAAAATAAACTGCTGTGAGCCAAGGGGGGACCTCCTATTGTCCCACCTGGACTCACACGCAAACTCTGCAGCTCTCGGGGAGGTAGTCAGCAGTATAGCAACTCCATGGGAAGGTGGCAGACTAAAACTGGTGAGGAAAGACGAAATTCCTCACCTAACCAAAGCATCGGTGTACGTCAAGGGGTATGGCTGCAAGCTCGAGACGGAGCGCATGCTCGAGGTCTTTGGCGTACAAAACGAGGCCCTAAAGGTGGAAAGATGGGAGGTCTTCCACAGGGAGGAGAAGGAAGACGGCACTCTCCTTGTGATGGGGATCGACGATCTCTCGCTAGCCGGGCTCGTCAAAACCAAGGGCAAGGCATTCTTCGTCTCGAACTCGGTCTACTTCAAAGTTGGAAAGGCAAGAGTTGGTGAGGAGGAGATTGCCAAACCAAATAACCAAGAGGTCAACCTACCAAAAGGCTTTCAGGAGGGAGGAGCAGACGAAATTAGCGACTCCCAAGAAGCCAACCTTCTGGAGGACCAATGATTGAGGTCATCCAGATCAACCTCCATCGGAGCGAAACGGCAAATTATCAACTTTTTTACGCAAATACGGGATCCCGACCGAGGACCTGCATTATATGCCACAAAAACTTATGCTTTCTTTTTTCTCCAGAGTTGTCATCGTCGGACGTTACAGTATTGAAGCAGGGGAATGGTAACATATACCTAGCATCATTATACCTGCCGTTCGACTCCCCGACATTACCACCTTCGTCGGAATTGCAGCAACTGGTGAGAAGGATAAAGCAAACAGGTAACGAAGTACTAGTAGGTAGCGATGCTAACTCTCACCACATCTCGTGGGGTAGTACTAACATTAACAAAAGGGGACAAGCCCTTATAGATTACTTCAATACTAACGACCTAATTACACTTAACACCGGGAATACGCCAACCTTTGTTAATAGAATTAGGGAGGAAGTACTAGATATAACGATATGTTCAGAAAATTTAATAAACGAGGTACACGAGTGGAGAGTCCTGGAGGAACACTCCTTCTCAGACCATAAGTATATTAGATTTAAAATAGCTAGGCCATCGCCTAACCCGATAACCTTCCGAAACAAATCCAAAACAAATTGGACAAAGTTCGGAAAACGAGTAAAAGAAAGACTTGGGCAACAAGATGAGGAATGCCTAAGTAAGGAGGACATAGAGAGAGATGTCCTAAAGTTAACTGAGGCACTAGTAAAGTCTTTCGAGGAAAGTTGTCCCCTTCGAGAGAGGAAATCCGCCTACGAAAAACCCTGGATGACAGGGGAAATTCGGAATAAAGGCAAGGAGGTCCGCAGACTTTATAATAGGGCCAAACGTAAAAAAGCAGCTGTATTCTGGGACAACTATCAGGCAAAATTAAAGGAATACAACAAAATAACAAGAAACGCCAAACGAAACTCCTGGAAGCTTTTCTGCGAACAGGTGGATAGTGTAAATGACGTTTCAAAGATTAAAAAGTTTCTATCTAAAACCCATACACAGACCGAGCAATTGGTCGATGGAAATGGAAAAAGGATTGAAACAACAGAAGAAACTCTAGGCCTTCTGATGAAAACGCACTTCCAGCAGAATACCATGGTTAACACTGAGGCATCGACGGAATGTATTAACTCATCGGAAGAAGCACCAAAGATCGACAGCTTAATGGTCCAACAAGCCATTTTAAGCTTTTCACCATATAAAGCAGCTGGACCAGACCAGATCTTCCCGGCTTTATTACAGAGGGAAGTGGACTTTATTGCGTCCAAACTGGTCGGGATCTTCAATGCATGCTTAAAACTTGCATACACTCCTATAGCCTGGCAGGAGGCAAGGGTAGTCTTTATACCCAAACCTGGCAAGGCAAGTTATGCAACACCAAAATCTTATCGACCGATAAGTTTAACTTCATTCTTACTCAAAACAATGGAACGGACAGTCGACACCATGATAAAGAGTAAGATCCCCAACGATATGCTTAAATTCAAACAACATGCATACGTTAAAGGCAGATCAGTGGAAACCGCATTGCATGAGGTAGTACACCACATAGAAAGAACCTTCGAAATGAAAACGTACACACTTGCTGTATGCATCGACATCGAAGGCGCTTTCAATAACGTAAGCACCGAGACACTTATCCACTCCTTAGACGAGTTTCAGGTAGACAGGGCCTTAAGGAACTGGATAAACCACATGCTAAGGAATAGATGGATAAGCTGCGGGCTATACGACGTGAAAATAAGAGACAAAGTTGGACAAGGAACGCCACAGGGAGGGATACTTTCACCTCTGTTGTGGGTTACCACCATAAACAGTCTCTTGAGGACCCTAACCGAAGAAGGATTTGACCCAGTCTGCTACGCAGACGACGTTATAATACTTCTGAGGGGAAAGAATCCGAATCAACTCTGTCGTAGAGCAGAAACGGCTCTAAAAATTGCTTTTAACTGGGCCAGGCCGAGAGGTCTGAACGTCAACCCAGAAAAAACAGAATTATGTCTATTCACTAGGAAAACGAAAATGGGGCACTACGAGGAACCAGTCTAGATAAGACAATAAATATCTCTTGTACAGTTAAATATCTAGGAGTAATTCTGGATAGGAAACTTAAATGGAAAGACCATATACAAGAAAGGGCCAACAAGGCCCAAATATGTTGGTCAACCTGCAGAAGGGCGATAGGCTCAAAATGGGGGTTCAATCCTAGGATGATACACTGGCTATACAGAAGCGTAATTAGACCAATTCTAACCTACGCGTCTGTGGTATGGTGGACAGCCATGGACAAAAAATGCAATGTGGAAATATTGCAAAAGGTCCAAAGAACATGCTGCCTAAGCATTAGCGGAGCAATGAGGACCACACCGACTAGGGCTCTAGAAACAATTTTGTTTGTACACCCAATAGAGATTCAGGTAAGGTATGAGGCAGCCATCGCAGCTGTAAGGCTAAAGTCGATGAGCGAGTGGATCGAAAAGAGCCACCAAACATACCACCAAAACATATTAAAGGTCACAACGGGTGAATCTATAAATCAGGTAGTATCGGACCGTATACCTGAAACTAGTGAAGTAGCCTTGTGTGAAGTGTCAATACCTGACAGAGACATGTGGATCGAGGGAGCTCTAGCACAGATTCCCGCTGGAAGCTGTGGGTTTACGGATGGGGCTGTGCTAGGGGGGAGAACCGGACTGGGTCTTTATATAATGGAACCGGAAACGGAAATCTCCCTCCGTCTGCCGGATCATAACACGATCCTGCAGGCGGAACTCCGGGCGACAACAGAGTGTCTGCTTTGGTTTGATACACACACAAGGCCTACCACTGTAAATATCCTTACGGATAGCAAAGCAGCCATTAGAGCTATATCAACCAAGACAGTGAAATCTAGAACTGTCTTGGAATGTATTAAATCTATAAATAATTACTCCCAACACGGTAAGGTAAACATTATATGGGTACCAGGGCATACCGGGAGTAGGGGTAATGAAATAGCAAACTCCTTGGCAAAACAAGCCAAGGAGCAACCAACGGTAAGTCTAGAAAACGCTAAGCCGTTTAAAGCTACGCGACTAGAACTAAAGACATGGGCAAAAAATGCACATGTATCCTCTGGAGTAGTGGAGAGAAGGGAAAAAACACAAAAATCCTATGGGGAAACCCAGACGAGGACAAAACAAAAGAATTACTTTTACTAAGTAAAAAAGATATTAGTAGACTGACAGGAATCCTTACAGGTCACCTAGGTCTAAAAGCGCACCTGCACAAAATAGGTTGTGCAGAAAACAGTGAATGCAGAGCATGCGGAGAGGACGACGAAACGTTGGAACATTACCTCTGCCATTGTCAAGCCTTCACAAATCTGAGAACCCAGTTACTAGGGAATGACATTATACCAGGACTCGACCAAATTAGGACAATCGAGTTCAAAAAGATCAGAGACTATGTAAATAGGACAGAGATCCTAGACTAAGTCAGAAAAAAAAGGATAATCCTCCATAACCCAAAATTAGAGCGCACAACAGGCCTACTTATGGCTTAAGTGTATGTCCACATGGGCATGTGGTGATCTAGTATCACCCCTCTTATCAACCTAACCTAACCTAACCTACACATTTTTCCAAAATGTACGGGAACAGAAAAATGGCAGAAACGTCAAAAAAACTGGAACAAATGTCAAAGTCGGCGAATTAACCAATCAGAAGCCGGCAAACATGTTGCACATTTTTGCTCGCCCAAATTTGTCGTGTAAACAGTTTCTAAAGAGAAAGCTATTCAGCGCCATTTTTGTTCAAAGAGAAGTTAACATTTTGCAACTTTTTTGGTGTACGGGAACGGATTTTGGGAAAATGTGCAAACTGTGTTAAATGTGTAAAAACTTTTTAGTTCTGGAACGAAGCTATTATTTTGCATTTCAAGCTGGGTTACAATAAAGCTATGGACCAGGGGCTGGATTCTTGTTCTATGAAAAATTGAAATGAAAAATATTTTCTTTATAATTTTTTTCATTTGACAGTTTTCTCCTTTATAAAAGTTTTCATTTCAGATTGTCGTAGAAACAGAATTGAGCCCCAGGTAAGCTTTATGAAATTTTCTTACATTTCCAACGAAAGAAACAAGGATTTTTTGACATACATAACACATTCGTAACACATGAGTCTGGCAAGACCCCACGCATTTTGCTTATTAATAAAATTTTCAAAAATTTGCTTAAAATTAGACTTTTTCCTACATTATTTGACAAAATGAATATCCTTTAATGAAATTTGTCGCATTTCACACTACCACTCTAACACGTCTTCAAAATTTCACATAATTGGATTAAAAACCTCTAACCTTAAATTCATTGAAAAAAATCGAAATTTCGCGGCTTCTCGGTTTTGTGAATGTGAGAAGGTATGTCCGTAGCCACACGTACAAATTTTTCAGAAATATATTTTTGTGCATTTCAATTAAATTATTACTAGGCGTTTACACCAAACAATTTGCCTCCAAATACAACTCTGATTTACTAACACATACATACATTTGTGGTTTGTCTCCCAGCTGTCCATTATTTTTTCACAGTCCGTAGGGTTAACAAATTTTTGACAATTTTTGTTAAAATGTGTTAGATAATAATTGAAATGTATTGAAAACAAACGAACATGAACAAAAACAAAATACGTGAACGGAAAATAAAAAGAAATCGATGATTTTCATTAATAATTTTACAACTGTTTTTGCAGTTTTTGCTGGACGCTAACGTCACACAGGCAAGTTTTGGGTTTTTGACACTCAATATATGAACTCAACTGTACTGTCATGTGTAAACGCGTATGTACATTATGTAAAGAGATTATCATTTAAAAATCTGCGCTTTACATTTGCGCTAAGGCGAGTAAATCGATCTACAAAATTTGACAATTCGTGTGAGAAGAATATTTTTTTACAAAAATTGGGGGTAAACGATAAAGTAATTTATTATTTGCTCATTAGTTGGCATTAGTAGCATAATGTGCTAACATTTTCAGTATAAAACAATAAATTTGTAACAAGATCTATTTACCAGGTCACGTAAGCAGCACAACAACAGCTTATTTTTGACGGAAAATTCTTCAATATGTCAAAATGTTTGTTTACGTTTCCATACAATTTGTTCACAATAATAAAAAATTTCACAGATTGAAACCAATCAGCTGGTCGTTTTATGCCACCATATTATTTCATCATGATTTGTAATTAGCCGTATGGTTTTTGAGGCGAATTCTATTTACAACAACTTTTATTTACAACATATGGGCTAATGCATCTACCTTGGTAATTTTGCTATGAACAAAAATCAGCTGACTGCCATTTAAATCTTCCAAAGGTATATCTTAATGCAATGAGATTTTTACTGGATTTATTAAATCCAGTTGAGGATTTATGGATAGTCTAAATGAGCTATAAACTGGGTACACGTTGTCAGTTTTGATCGGTTGCTTGGTACTGTGGCCGTTTTTTTTTTTTGTTATTGATCATGCAACCACAAAATATTTTGTGGTTGTTGGACAGCTGGACAAGTATCGATAATTGCGAAACATCGACTTTCAAAACTGACAATATGTGTGTTCGTTTACTCAAAATTTGTACTAATTCCCAGCAAAAAAGTGTGGAAGTAGTGCAAAGCAGAGTTTTGATTTCAATACATCTTTCGATGCAGTCCACACGGAGTTATAAAAAATGCACTCAGCTCGATACATTTTTGAAGCACTCGCTTAAAGATACCTAGCCAAGCAAGCCAATTTTTTGATCCCTAAAAATGTCGCAGTCTTTTTTTCCGAACACAAGAAAGAGTGTCTAAAATTTTAAGAATTTGTTTAAAAAAATAAAGAAATACAAACTAAAGTTACGAACATTGCTGTAATTCAAGAGACGCAAATTATTTTTGAAGTGGAGTTGGAGTTTTTTTGGAAATCTGAACTGGAGCAGGAGGAAAAATAAAACGCCATTTGGATGATGAAGCAAAATCAGTTGCGGTGGCATAAAATGCAGAACAGAGGAGTAAACACAGCTACGATTAAATTTAATGGAGCATTTTCATAATTTGTGTTAATGTAATAAAGTTAATACATACATATGTGTCAATGTAATAAAGTTAATATTCTTGTTTTACACAAATAAGAAATGTATTTTATTTATTTTGGAATATTTGTAATGCCTTGCATTTTATAGCATCTTTAGACTGCATTTAAATTCAATCCAAAACACTACATCAAAGGCTGTGATTTGGATCGAAAATGGAGTGCATCCTGGCTGTGTGCCGTGGAAACAAAATGGAGTGCATCCTAGCTGCGCGCTCTCTTGTAAAATTCATAGGTGAATTCATAGGAAAAGATGTACTCCAGCGGCAATTGTTCTAGTGATTTAACTGCATCCGCGGATGCAAACTTTTTTCTGGGTTGTTACTGGATGTTGTTCGTTTACTCTACAGTACAATGCAAAAGACCTTAGTCGTTTACAAGAAGTTACTGGGCTTATACAAATTTGTACAAATTATTGAGTAAACGAACACACCGAATTTTGTGGGGTGGAATGATTCAAATATAGTATTCTTCATATGAATTACAAGAAAATCCTTGGGATATATGCACTGCAATAAGTTGTAAAGTTAAAAAATAGACAGTATTCATTCTGAATACATGGATATATAAATAGGATTTTCGAGCATAGAATCAAGAAAAATACGAATGTTTACTTCACGGGCATATGTTCGTGTTTACTAACTTGATAAAATTAATTAAATTTAGTGTTTTTTGGCATGTTTTTGACAAATAAGTATGATTTATGTAAGATAGAGGTCCTTTAAACATATTCTACAACTTTGTATACGAAAATATTAATTATGGAAGAAATTTAAAACAACTACCAAATTTAAAAATCATAAACGAGTTTAGTTGTTTTTCTTTCGTTTTCATTTTCGTTCGACATAGTGAAACAGGCTGTCAATAAAGGCTTTTTGGAGAATAGTAGGTCACAGCAAGTTCCAGCAACTTCTCTTAGTGAATTTTACTCTCTCAAGCAAGAAAAATTGCAGAAAGTTATAGAACAACATAGAACTTGCAAGAAAGTCAGCTGTATACCAAAATGTATGAAAATTGTTTTTGTTTCTTTTGATATTTTAAACCAAATGGAACGAAAACATACATTTTAAAATTGCATTTTACTTACATATTTAAAGGCTTTACCTAATTAATTGCGTGTGCGTTCGAAAAAAAAACAATATACATGTACATATTTCAAATTGAAAACAAAAACATGTGTTTTGTTTTTATTTATTATTTTTTGAACGCACACACAAATCGCAATTAATTAGGTAAAATTTGAAATTGTGAAATTTTCCTGGTTAAATGTTAACATGTCAAGTTATTTACATTGAACTCTGATTAAAAGACAGCTGGCCAAACTTATAATTTTTACGGGACACATTTTCCCAGCACAGAACTGTCAAAACATCCCTCTCAACTCTCGCTCTCTTTAAAGCGGGGTACACACGATCAGTTTTGACTGTCGATTTTTCGGAATTATCGATAGCTGTCCAACCGTCGACATAGTGAAACAGGCTGTCAATAAAGGCTTTTTGGAGAATAGTAGGTCACAGCAAGTTCCAGCAACTTCTCTTAGTGAATTTTACTCTCTCAAGCAAGAAAAATTGCAGAAAGTTATAGAACAACATAGAACTTGCAAGAAAGTCAGCTGTATACCAAAATGTATGAAAATTGTTTTTGTTTCTTTTGATATTTTAAACCAAATGGAACGAAAACATACATTTTAAAATTGCATTTTACTTACATATTTAAAGCCTTTACCTAATTAATTGCGTGTGCGTTCGAAAAAAAAAAAAACAATATACATGTACATATTTCAAATTGAAAACAAAAACATGTGTTTTGTTTTTATTTATTATTTTTTGAACGCACACACAAAACGCAATTAATTAGGTAAAATTTGAAATTGTGAAATTTTCCTGGTTAAATGTTAACATGTCAAGTTATTTACATTGAACTCTGATTAAAAGACAGCTGGCCAAACTTATAATTTTTACGGGACACATTTTCCCAGCACAGAACTGTCAGAACATCCCTCTCAACTCTCGCTCTCTTTAAAGCGGGGTACACACGATCAGTTTTGACTGTCGATTTTTCGGAATTATCGATAGCTGTCCAACCGTCCAGCAACCACAAAATATTTTGTGGTTGCCTGATGACTGACAAAAGTGAACGGCCACACTGGCAAGCAACCGATTATTTGAGCAAAACTGACAGTCAAAACTGATCGTGTGTACCCCACTTTAGATATTTTCCATATTTCATTTCAAAAAATCGATTTATATCGATGTTATCGTTAATTTGTCATCGCTATTAATTCGTGAAATGAAAATGGTGGAAATGTTTATGCTTTTGTTGACATTTTGCAGAAGTAGTTCACAGGAACATAAATCACGGTGTGCCCTCACCAAATTTAAATGGAAGGTGCTTACACCTGGGAAGTTTTTGCAGATTCTGAAACTACAATGCTCATAGATGAGTAATATCAAGAAACAAAAAAATCGCCGGAGGGATTTTCAAATAAATCGCGATTTAAGTTCACATTTTTAGGAGTTCTTTAGGTTTTCACGATTTTGTTAGGAAACCGCGAGACCTATGTAAATGGGCATAATTTACATAGGACTCGCGGTTTCCAAGCAAAATCGTGAACACCTGAAGAACCCCGAAAAATGGCAACTTAAATCGCGATTTATTTGAAAATCCCTCCGCCGATTTTTTTGTTTCTTGATATTTCTCATCTATGAGCATTGTAGTTTCAGAATCTGCAAAAACTTTCCAGGTGTAAGCACCTTCCATTTAAAATTAGTTAAGGCGCACCGTGAAATGAGAAAAAACAATTGCTTTTATTTAATAAAAATACACAAATATTCAGTTTACTATTTGTACGTGTGAATGCGGAATTACTTTACTTACTTACTTGGCTGGCCAATTACAGAACATTTGTTCTGTAAGCCGTACTAATATTTGGTCTGTTCCTTTACTTACTACTTACAAAAGTTGTAAACTGCTCCCATTTTTTGCCATCTCTAATTAGCCCAGCGAGACTCATATCATTTCAAATCATATAACCGATAAACAAATCTAGCCAAATAGAAATCGAAACTATGAATCACATTAGGTGGTAGTAAAATGCGGCTAAAACTTTTAAAATAGTCACTAATAAAATCACTCATTCACAGGCAACTGTGGTGATGTTTTTTTAACTTACAGAACTCGATGAGTTCTTAGTTGATATGTGCTAATAGTTGTTTCCAAATATTTTTGTTCTGATGTTTTTTTTGGGAAAGGCGAAAAGTGAGTGTGATTCACTTTTATAGGAGAATACTAGACACTTAAAGAGTTCGGTTTTTCGCTAAAAAATGCATCATTTCAAGAAGCTGAAAACCCAATTGATAATTCCCTTCGACGGGATGAAATCATGACATTGGTAACGATCAGTTGCAACACTGTCAGTTCGTTTTGAAAAACATTACACTCTGTAATAGAAGGTAATGATGAAGTTAAGCCATTGCACACTGGTCGAAACCACTGATCTAGCGGCGCGAAAGTCCAAAAATCAAACTATAAAATATTTTCCATTGTATCGATTACAGACACTTTGCTGACAAAAATTTTGTTTTTTCATTTTTGTTGTTGTAAATATTCACTCAGTTATTTACTTACTTATTTATCAAATACAAGAAATTTTGCTGCATCAGATTTTAAAAAAATTGTTGCTAAAAAATTGTCTTCATATTTGTTTAAATGCTAAATAAATTCGTAATAAAACTGAACATAATTTATTTTTAATTGAGTTTTGAGTCAGGAGGTACATAGTTATATAGAAATTAATTTTAAAAAAATAATTTTTATATGGTTTTTATTGGTTTTACGCGTAAAACCGAACTTGGGTTCGATTATTTTTTGGGGAATTAAATTGGACTCTTTGGATACGGAATAACCACATTAGGGCTGCAAATATTTGCAAATCTTCTGATAACTGCACTTTTAAAATATGTGATTTTGCTTGAAATTAATACTAATTTAGCTGTATGTGATAATATCAAAATATGGACCTATCATTAGAAATGTTTGCAATGAGGAGTTCTACCCCCGGAGACCCTAAAATAACATATTATAGCTAAATCCGGTAATAAATATGGGATAACAAGTAAATATTCAGTGAATCGGGGGGTACCATAAAGGTGGCTACATCAAAACATAAATCCACATTGAAAATGTTTTGTAAGAAGATTTTACACGCAGTGATAACACGGAATGCAAAAATGTGGCTTAAATCCTCCAAATACGGAAAATCGGAAGGTACCGTTATATGGGGGCTATACCAAAACATTAGCCAATATTGTTCATATTTGGCACATTATTACCCACAGACACAGGCAGTGTTTGTGCAAATATCTCAATTCGTTTTTAAGTTATTAATTTCGCGCCGTTAGATCAGTGGTTTCGACCACCGTGCATTGGGGTGATACTCCAACAAAACAATCAAATGAGATTGAAACTTCAACCAAAACAAAACAAACATAAAATCAATAAAAAACTTTAGTTGAGTTGTTAAGTTGAAAAAATTAAAAAGAATGTTAACAAACCCAACAGAAGACCCCTGCACCAACTTGTTATCTGCACCTGAAATATTTAGACAAGAGTTTGGCCGATGTTTTCGTTAGATGAATAAAAGACAAGAGACAATCCGTATAAAACGTGGACCTACAATTTATGGCCAAATTGAAGGGAAAATGCAGCATACCTTAAAAAATATTAAATTCTTTGACATACATACCGTGAGCGTCAAAATACACTTTACATCTCTCAACAATTTTTTAATTGGATTATTTCACCGACATAGCGATATTATGCATATAAGATATGAATGCAACTTTTTTAAGCATTTAGTGGTAAATATTAGGCCCTTCTTAGGTTCCATTAGAGAATAAGTGAAGATCACCAAAATAACCCAAAATTTTACGCGCCAAAATAAAGTTTACACTTTTGCCAAATTTTTTATTTCTTTAACAAAATAAAGCTATAAGTTGGCTTTTGAACTTCTTGGCATCCTGTTGGAGCCTGCAAACATTAAATCAAAATAATTGTGTATAATTATGGTCATTTTGTCACCAAGAAGCCACACGCAGTTGTTGCTATAAAAATCTAACGATTTAACCTAAACTTCATTTCAAGGGGCACGTATAGTTTTTTTGTGACACTGAATATTAATAGGCTATCCAAGGAATATTTCGATATGTTACAAACGGAATGACAAATTTAATTATATCCTCATGTTATGTGGAAGGTATAAAAAGCCCAGCAAAATTTGAAGGAATCTTTTGCATTGGTTCAAAGGAAGTCGTGAAAGATCCGATCTTTTCATCAGCATTTGAACCCATTCCATCGATCCAATAGAGATGATGTTTGTGTTTTTATTTACACACTTATATATTTTCTTTTATTTATCTAAATATGTTTAAAGCTATATAAGGTTTATTATTTACAATAGGCTTGATGTTATCGGAGACTAGAAATCACGACCAAAGTTGTTAAAGCTCTCGTCGTAATTTTGTATTACATTTCCTGTTTATCAGATAAGTACAACTAATAACAATTGATGTTGTACCTAGCTCGCAACGTTGTACCTAGCTCGGACTCTGCAATAAAAATGAAGTATCCAATCATCGAGATAAAAATAACCTGCAAGAAGCTACTACTTTTTACTACGATAACATTTTTTCCCTTTATGTTATCAAAAAAAATTAGTTAAAATTAGTAGATTCTTGCAGTACTGAAACAGACCAAATGTTACAGTATTTTTTTCTTACCTGCACATTCAAAAATTGCTAGATTTCTTGTGCAGGAATGCCCAAAATGCGGAAAGCTTAAATTCGCTTACCTGCCCAGCAAAGCAGATATCTTTAATATTGCTAACGTGCCTATGATGTGCAGCTATAAGCAATGCTCGGGAGAGAAAACGTTACATTTTTTACTTTGAATTCTTTTTTCTTGTGCTGTCTTTGTTTTGCACACTTCTTGTCAATACAAAATCAGAGTGGTTGAATTTTGTGCATGTTTTGAGTTCACAACATTTTTTTCTTGTGCAGCTATATACAAATTCTACAATCAAATTAAAATGAAATCACCAAAATGTTGATGCAGCTATGCTCAAATGCCGCTATTGAATGTGCAGTAAAACATAATATATTGAAAGGAATCTAGAGAATAGTTGCCTAAAAATGATTTTTGGTCAGGAAACGCCAAAATGCAGGTAAATTAATCATGCTTAAATGATATTTTCGTTCGTTCTATTCTCCATATTCCGTAAAAGCAAGTCGATACCCCTGGTGGGGGTACGCAGGAGGGGGGTCTGCCCCCCCACCCTGAAAAGGTTTCGTCTGATAAAATTTTTTGGGCTACTTAACAAATGTATACCTTTTTTCTCCAAAATAATTTTTATTTTTGGTAATAAATACAATGTATTCGAGCTTGAGGTCAAAGTTTTTTTCCATTTATTTCATAATGATTCCAATATTTCGAAATTCATCTTCAGGGAGACCTACAAGATAAAATAATACAACATAATTTATTAAGAAATATGTATATCAGAGTTTTTTCCTAACTACTAAGAGATCTAATACGAAGATCGTGCAATTAGTAAATAATTACCAGTGCAATAATAACACTTGACGGAGGTAGCCACACTACGCTAGTTTTTAAGTTTATTATTATAATTATTTACAAGTAAGCGATCATTTTTACGTATTTTATGTCCTCTTAGTAGTTAGGAAAAAGCTGTGATATATTTCTTAATAAATTATGTTGTATTATTTTATGTTGTAGATCTCCCTGAAGATGAAATTCAATGAATTTGAAATATTGGAATCATTATGAAATAAATGGAAAAAAACTTTGACCTCAAGCTCGAATACATTGTTTTTATTACCTTTCAAAAAGGTCGAACAAAAAAAACTAAGAACATTTTTATTTTTGGAAATTTCAAATGAAAACTTATATTGTTCTGTATGTTCTGTACAGAAAATACACTTTATTAACAAGTTGTCTAATAAATATTTAACATTTTTTGGTATGATTGCTCTCTTTTAAAGAAACTTCCAGTAAAATTTAAATTACTTCTTTATGCCATGCCATTATCATTATCACATAATATAGGGTCGCAGGATTCTGTAATGAATATAAAGGTGTTGAGGCTTTAAACTCATTCTGTACTCAAAAAAATTAGGGTTCAGCTTGTGCGGATTAGAAGTGCATGAATGAAAAATATGTGCGATAAATCAAAGTTTTACCGTGGAGCATATCTCGAAAACCAATAAGAAAATTGTTTTACTGCCTTAATCAATATTTTGAATTCCTAATTTAGAAAAAATTATTGCTAAATTGTAGGAAAAAATAATGGAGAAAGTGTATTTTTGTGCGTCATAAAATTCTAATATCTTCTATAAGTAGCCTAGCCCAATTTAGCCCTGTTCGTCCGTCTGTCTGGCTAGAGCGCATGATAGCTTTCGGACGGATCAACCGATTTGGTCCAAATTTTGGATTTCGTAATATTTTGACCAAACTTTAACTCATATCGGCCCACTCCTACGGAAACATCCCCACAAGATTACAATTACTTTGAAGGTCCACATCGATTTCTTCGAGACATAGATTAGGTTCGAATAAAGATTATATCGATTCAATTCTTCATGTACCTCCCACACAAAATTTCAAAAATACGATTTCACCGGAATTTTGAACATCCTAAAATAACTTCCAGACGTACACATTATAAGTACCAAGAGGGTCTATATAGGACAACATCTTCGGATACCTCCCTCAGAAAAGTTCAACATAAATGTTTTTTCAAGGCTATTTCATGATACATTGGACTTTTTGACCAATGTCTATAGATAAAAGTCTCAACTCACACAGGCTGACGGTATATCTCTATCGGCAAACCCGACTGATACTTTTCACCTATTTTCCAGAAAACAAAGGTTGTGGATTTTCATAAGTTTGCCTCCACGATGCCGACTGATGTGATCAATCTTTGGTCATAGTCCTTTTTCGACCTAACCTATTTTGTCAGGACATAGCTAAAATTTTGCCGAGCGTTTTTCAGAGAAATTTTTTCTACCATGTTTCTGCAAATCCCAAATATGGGTTTCGTAGTCTCAAACAGTACTGCGAGTAGGATTCGGAGTCTACGAGCCGTAGTTTGTATCGCCCGACCCCTGATAAAAATATTTTCTTTTGCATAATGTAATTTGCTGCATTTTTTAGTTGTGATAGCACTTCTGGTAAAACAGTAAAGTTTTGGAGTTTTTGTGACATAAAAGAATATTATTTTCTTACAATACATGGATATGCAACAAGTTTTGAAAAAATGAGCCGTAGACAATTTTTGATTGAAAATATTCGATACAAGTCTAATCCGCACTCGCGGATTCGAGTTATTCTTCTTTTTTGGAAGTATTTGTTTCAATTAGTTAATTGTATACAAATAACATTAAATGGTTTTTGAGGGTTTTGAGTCCTCGTGGTCAAAAATGTTTTCAATTGAAAACTTAATAAGGCTAAAAATAAACTTTTTTAATGGAACTGAAGTTAGTGTGTGATATCTGGATATGTACTTTTAAAGGAAGAAATGCCGATATGTTCGGGCCGAACTGTTTATATCCTCAACACATTAAAACACTGAAAATCTCTATTCGACATCTTCGCGAATGAAATCCCACTTACTGCAAGGGGGTTCTCTGTGGAACCATACATACACCCCCTAAATCTCGGGTATTAGGGTTAGTAGCGATTTTTATGAAATTCCAAGTATGCAGTTTTATTTCGTCTCACTAATAAACAATATTCAATAGAACAAAAGTATATTCCATAATACAAATAACGGTAAATTTTACAAAAACCTAAAAATGATGGACAAAAGTTTACATACACCCCAAGGAAATATGAGTATTGCCGTGCAATTTATGGAATTAACAGCAAAATTTATACATTTTATTGTTTTGGCGAATGCCTCTGGGTGTTTGAGATATATTTTAGAGAAAAGAAAATAATTTTTGGGGGTCAAATGCCGTTATGTAAGGTGAAACTTCTTGTATAGCTTGTTAAAGCCGGCCCTTGCTTAATTATTTGCGTTTTTAAGTAATGCACTTTAAAAAAAACCACAAAATTAGTGTCAGATTACAAATTTTGAGACCCTAGAAAGCTTTGGAGTTGTTCTTGTGCAAAATATTGCTTCTTGGACGTCGATAAATGCCCGCTTTTCATCAGATTTCTCAGGAAGTTAATAGATTCCGCGGAATTCTTGGTGCAAATTACATATAGAAGGCCTTGAATTGCCTTGTAATATGGTCTGATACAATCCTCTGGCATCAATTGAATCAGGAATGTGAAATATTCTGTTACAAACGTGTTCCCGAAGCTTCCAAAGCATCAAAATGTAAGCACTACCAAAAAAGCATGAAATTTGTACTGTGAACAACGTCGTTTTCGTATTATGATCATTACCGTCACTATAGGGGCGAAAAGTTTCGTATAATTGTACATTTCTGAGTTAATTGATGCCAGAGGATTGTATCAGACCATATTACAAGGCAATTCAAGGCCTTCTATATGTAATTTGCACCAAGAATTTTGCGGATTTTAATAACTTCCTGAGAAATCAGATGAAAAGCGGCCATTTATCGACGTCCAGGAAGTAATATTTTGCACTCCAACGCTTTCTATGGTCTCAAAATTTGTAATCTGACACTAATTTTGTGGTTTTTTTTAAAGTGCATTACCTAAAAACGCAAAGAATTAAGCAAGGTTCAGCTTTAACAAGCTATACAAGAAGTTTAACCTTAAATAACGGCAATTGACCAACAAACATTATTTTCTTTTCTCTAAAATATATCTCAGACACCCAGAGGCATTCGCCAAAACAATAAAATGTATACATTTTGCTGTTAATTCCATAAATTGCACGGCAATACGCATATTTCCTTGGGGTGTATGTAAACTTTTGTCCCCATCATTTTTAGGTTTTTGTAAAATTTACCGTTATTTGTATTATGGAATATACTTTTGTTCTATTAAATATTGTTTATTAGTGAGACGAAATAAAACTGCATACTTGGAATTTCATAAACATCACTACTAACCCTAATACCCGGGATTTAGGGGGTGTATGTAAACTTTTGTCCCTGACTGTAAAACCAACTAAAAACCTTTAAAATAGCATTACGTTACGCTACACAACATTTTTAACTTTCATAATTTTTGGTCAAGGTATATAATTTTTTTCTGATAAATTATAGTTATTTCATGTATATCATATTTCAATACAACGTTTTCCATTTTCCAAACTATACATGAAAATTTCATTCCAAAGGGTTGGTGAAAATGACGTGCCAAAGGATTGGTGAAAATGACATGTCAATGCATTGGTTAAAATGACATGCCAAAGCATTGGTGAAAATGACATGTCAAAGCATTGGTGAAAATGACATGTCAATGCATTGGTTAAAATGACATGCGTAGGATCCAAAAATTTATGTCATATTTTGGGGGTCACGCTCATATAAAATTCATGATTGAAAATGATAAAAAGATGACATGCCAGATCACTTACCCATGATTAATAAGCATCATTGGCATCGAACATTTTACTGGGAAGTGAGCGTGTTCGTTTCTTTAGGCCCCAAATAAGTACGTAAGATCATAGACAAACCCACCTTCATGGTTCAATTATTACAATGTTGGGCAGGTTGAGAAATTTATACGACCACATCGAAATAAGGTTTTTAGGCCAAAAGTATGTTTGAACGAAATCTGTTTTAGACAATTTGAAATCGGTTTAGCCTTGTCTTTTATATCAAGTTCGAAGATATCGGTCCACTCCTTCGTGTAGCTTCTCCACAAAAGTTCATAACTTTTTGCTAAAATAATGCGCACAATAACTCTCGAAGGCAGTAACCTATTTGGTCCACACTTTGCACGTAGTAATATTTATATCAGGTATAAGTCAGCTTCGAATATTGACTATATTCCAATCCTCCGATACCTCCCACACAAAATTTCGGAAAACTGAAATTTAAGACCTACCCTCAAATAGTTTTTATTTTTACAGCAGGTTGTACTCGGGACCCCTTTTAATAATTCCAGAGAAAACTTATTGACAAACTCACAGATGCAAGTGAATCATATGGGTTGAAAATCCACAAAAGAAAACAAAATGCAGTTTGACAACAAATGTATTGCAAAAAGTAAAAATTGTTAAAAAAATTCATATTATGGCAACAAATTATGTAAAAACTATACGGTTTTTTGTTCACAACTCTTGCTGCTGGTCCTCAAAACAATATTTATAACAAACTAGCTGACCCGGTCCGCGTTGCTGGCCCGTTGTTTGGGGTCTCCGTGTAAACTTTAGTTATCTATCCAGTATTGATACACCCATTATTAGGCATCCCTCTAGAAACTTCATAATATATGTAAATCAATGTTTTGACATAAATTCCATATAATGGTATCCCCCAAATTTAAGATTCACCGTAAATCGACAGTTTAAAGAACATTGTGTCCCACATATAATGGTCGGTGCACGTCAATTAACATTGCTATATATTGGATTGTTGGTCTCGGTTGGGGTCGTAATTATTACTGCAAAGAATTGTTGGTATAGGTCCACGTTTTGATATAGCTCCCATAGAACGGTAACGGCTGATTTTCGCAATTTTTGAGGATTTAACATCATTATCACACCGAAATGGCTGAAATCTGGTTTTAATATATTTTAAAGAGGAGAGCATAAATATTCGTTTCGACCGAAAGACACGCCTTTTTATTTGCGCTCGGTATGTAACAGTAATAGGTTCACGTTTTGATACAGCTCCCATAAAACAGTACCTCCCGATTTTCGATAGTTCAGAGATATAGCCACTGTTCAGTATACGTCCTCGTTTTGATATAGCTTCCATAGAACGGTGGCGCCTAATTTTCGCTATTTTTGGTGTATTTAACCTCATTCAGCCCGATCGAACGTAACGCCTTTTTTCTTCGCGCTCTATATGCAATAGTGGTAAAATACCCCTCAGCGAAATGTGTGTTCCTTCGGGATATCTATGGCAACATTTATATAATTCATAAAAAAATTACTTCTATAAATTGTAGTTGTTATTATCGAGATTTTGCTGTATTTAAAAAATGTATCTTTACCTAGCTATTCCAAGGACTGAAATTAATGCTCATGAAGTTTCACTTCCCACATTTTGAGATTTTATCCGTAATTATAATATTTTCAAAAATCGAACACGATCGCGGTATTCTGATTCCAATGATGATATTGTATTGTATATCAATAACTTTGTCTGATTTCCAATGGATCTTTCTGGAATTTCGATCATGTGACATCTCAAGTTATCCGGATTTTACTTTATTCCAAAATGTGGAGTTGATCGCGCTGTCCCACTTATTGTTTAGTGTTCAGCGTTTTTTAGGCACGCTTACAAAATTATGTATATTATCTGAAATAATAAATGTTTGCAAATTTTGTGATGACCGCAATATTTCACTTTTCGCGATATTTCACTTCCGCGAAGACCATTCAGGGTCAAGACAGTAATTACAGTAGCATTGCAAACAATCTGTAAGCAATACGTTCAAAAATATCATGGACTTCGGATTTAAAAAAAAATTGAAGGAGAATCTCCGGTCACTACACTTAGCCGTATTAAAATAGCTCACGACCGCGCTATCCTACTTGTTCAAGCTAGTGTTTATATCATTTTTGTGTCACGCTTACTAAAATTATGTATATTAATTGAAATAATACATTTTTGAAAACTTTGTGATGACCGCGATCATTCAGGGAAAACAATCTGTAAACAATACGTTCAAAAATATCAAAGATTTCAGATTTTCTTAAAAACATTGTGGGGGAGGACCACCGGTCACTACTCCTAGCCGTATAAAAACAGCTTACGACAGTTCTAATTAATTGAAATAAAACATTTTTGAAAATTTTGGGATGACCGCGATTTTCACTTCCGCGACGACCATTCAGGGTCAAGACTGTAATTACCATAGCATTGCAAACAATTTGTAAACAATATATTAAAACGTATCTTGAATTTCGCGGTTTTCTTAAAAAAATTGTGGGGAGGACCACCGGTCACTACACTTAGCGGGATAAAAAAATAGGTTACGACCTATTCTCAGATCTAAAAACTCCACATACAAAATTTCATAAGATTTCCCAATCGATTTTTCGGAGTTTCTATATAGTGACATCTCAAGTCATCGCGATTTTACTGTATTCCAAAATATGGCGTTGACCGCGTTATCCCACATATTGAAGCCAGTGTTTTAGCGGTTTTGTAGTCACGCTTACTAAAATTAGGTATATTATCTGAAATAATACATTTTTGAATAATTTGGGATGACCGCGATATTTCACTTCCGCGACGACCATTCAAAAAAATAGATAGCCTATTTTCACCACCGGTGTTCCCAGTACATTATCTGAAATTTTCAAGAAAATCTATTAGCCGTTTTTGAGTCTATTCGGAACATACAAACATACAAACAAACAAACATACTAACATACACACATTGCCTTTTATATATTAGATACGGTCTAAAATAAGAATTACCTACTACTTTGAGGTGACGATAAATGTATAGCATAGGGAAAAGCAGTACTATAAAACTTATAATTTTTGAAAAAAAAAAATTTTAGTCATTATGCATTTTTATAACTTTTGCGGCTAATAATGGACAAACAGTATTGAATATGATAAAGTTCATTCTATTATATAAAACTCAAACGACGTTCGTACGTGAATCAAAAACTCGACCAATTTACAACCGATTTGTTTTGCGTTTGTCTTAAAATGTTCGTATTTATCCAAGGAAGGATCTGACGTATTTTATTTTTGAGATATCGCGAAGAATCCGCGAAAATTTGCAAAAACATATTTTGAAGAAAGTTAATTGTTTCCTCACATTTCGTTGGAGGCTTTTGTTGTCGACTTGCTTATTTCCACCTTTTTTAAATTTTTTAGGGCGAAAAAGCCGCTAAAATTGGCAAAAATATATTTTGAAGAAAATTAATTGTTTCCTCAAATTTCGTTGCAGGCTTTTGTTGCCGGCTTGCTTATTTCCACCTTTTTCAATTTTTTAGCGCGAAAAATCCTCTACAATTTGCAAAAATATATTTTAAAGAAAGTTAATTGTTTCCTCACATTTTGTTGGAGGCTTTTGTTGTCGACTTGCTTATTTCCACCTTTTTAAATTTTTAGCGAAAATTGTATATGACGAAAAGTCAAAAAAGGTTTGCACTGTTATAATTCGCGAAATATTGCAGTGTACCAAGAAATATGACCATAGTTGCATCAAACGAAGTGTTTTTAATCAACGCTCAAAAATGTGGCTAAAAAGTTAATTTTCGCGGAAGCTATGACCGCGTAAATGAATAAAAACACGTAAATCGTAAAAACACGTCCAAGCAAACGAGTTTTTTTACGTTGTTATTCGATTGACGGTTAAACCGTTTCAATAACGGATATCTGTCCAAAGTAAACGTAGAAGAATAAAAATGAAGATTACACTTTTAATGTATCACATTTCAAAATTTCCATCAGAGTAATCCACTGCCAAAGGCCAAAATTTAGTGCGATATTTTTTCGAAAAACCCTATTTGTGGAATACAGTATTTACAATATCTGTTTGATTGAGCCGGGACCCCAAGATATTTTAGTTTTTTGACGGTCCGGATCATACAAATCCATACATTAGAGCGGCGAAAACAGCAACTGCAAAAACCGAAAAATTTTCGTAAAATGTTTTTGGAAATATCGCGGATTTAGTCGCGTTTTCTGTGGATCGTTTCCTTTTCCATGAAGAAACTGACACATCACTCGCGTTTTTGCGAAAACAGCGGTTTAAAAAATTTAGTGGCATGGGAGCTGTATCCGATTTATCCCAAAAATAGTGTGTGATGCTACATCCACGGTTCTTGATGGATTTTATCGAAATAGGTTTAGATCGATGTATTTTTTCTTGGATGATAGTGACATCGGATGTGCAAATTATAAGCGTGCAAATTATAAGCGTTATACCGTTTTTTGCACTCTACGCTGCAGGCGATGCTACATCTTAGCGGCCAAAGTAAATACTGGCAAATGTGAACAAATTAAAATAGAAGAATTCGGTGTATTGGTAAACCACATGCGCATCAAGCTATTTTGAGGATTTCGCGATTCACGCGCATTTCAAAATGAAAATTACCCGATAGAGTTTTATTTGAAGATTATACCCCATTTAAAGGAACCCAAAATCTATATGAACTTGATCTTCCGTTAGATGTTAGCGTGTATTCGAAAAGTGAATATAATAAATAATGTGGTATTTTGAGCGGCAAGAAATGTTTGTACCTCGACCGAAGACCAAGATAAAAATTGCACACGCTTTTATTGTACAATGTGCCTAACACCAACAAAATATCGAAAATATGTAGGTATTGTTTTACGGACACTATGGGTCTATACTAACAATTTTCAACAACACCGAAAATATGGTATTGTTCTATGGAGTCTATTTTAAAACAACGACCGATAAAATCATCTTCAATAACAAAATCACCTCTTCATCTGTCAATTTGTATTCGGATGTTCCCGATTATACAATTAAATTTTCGTGTTACTATAATTAACTAATTGTTAAAATTTTCTAAATACATTTTTATTCAATTATCGAAAGCCTTCGGTTTCTGGCGGCTTTCAAAAGACTTCGTTCCTCTTGCAGAACCTTCCAAAGTCTTAGGAGCTGCATAATCTTCATTAAAAACTCCATCAAAAATGTTGAGAGCTTTGTCTACTTTTCTACTGACGGCCAGACTGAGGGACATCGAATTGGCATTTTATGCATACATACATTTCATGCATTGTCATACATATCAAGCTTTTTGTAGAAATTTAACTTATGTTGAAACTGAGGTATGGGGTATTGTAACTCGCGATCAGTTTTACTATACCATAACTTTTGACCGCATTTCGGTAAAATAAACTGTTTTAGCCCGATTCACCGAGGGGTTTCTTAAAATAACAATCTGAGCGGAAGCTGTGGTCGTACTAATGTAAAAAAATCGGAAAAAATCGTTGAAATAAACGAGTTTCATTATGTTATTTTCCAATTAGTGGTTTTACAACACAATGTAGAGCTAAATGCTCAAAGGAGAAGTTAAAGAGCACACTTCAGAGTTGAAGTTTCTAATGTATGATTTTTTAATATATCCACTGTATCTGCCTCAAACGGATGCTGACATTTTGAAACCTGAAAAATGGGGTTTTTTAAATTTTTGCTCTAATCGGGACGCGCAGCTGGATTTCCCTAAAAGCTTATTATTTGATTGTAGTACTCGCGATTTCGCATTTTTTAATGTATAACATGAGGGTGTAGCCCTCACAGGATCACAGTAATCTGCGCCCAAACACAAAATTTTTGTGCGTAAATTTTTCTCAAAAACCTATTTTTTTGGTTTAAAATTTACAAACGTCGTTCGATTTCCGTGGAAACCCGCGTAAATTTAGTTTTTTTACGTTCTGAATCTAACAAGCCACGACGCGTAAAAATCCACCCACTAGATCGGCGGATATGATACCCCTCAAATTTCGAAAATTTGCAAAAAATTATTTTGAAACTATCGCATATTAAAACGCGTTTTGGATGTGTCAGTTCTACTTAAATAAATAGATCGATACGCGTGTTTAAACTGCGCGAAAACAGATATTTAAAAACTCTCGTAAATCCAGAGATATACAAGATTTTTTCTAAAAACTGAGTGCGATGCTACATCCACTGTTCTTGATGGATCGCATTGAAACGGCATAGAATGATGTATTTTTTAATGGTGGTTATTGAAATCGGATGCGCATAAAATGTAAATGAACTTCGCGGAAATTATGACAATTTTACTGTATTTTGCACCCTAATATGCAGCGGATGCTACATCGTGGCCGCCAAATAGAATTTGACAAACTGTACATCAAATAAAAGGGATTGATTCGCTGTGTTGGAAAATCGGATGCGCATCATGTCATTTTCATAATTACGCTGTTTATATGCGTCTCAAATGTTGTAATATTCAATATAATATTATTTTAACGTTATGCCACATTGGAATTACTTGTGATTTAATATAAGGTTCTAATAATATTATCCAATAGGAAAACTATAAGCGAAAAATTTGTTACAACGGAATATCATCATTATTGCGTGAAATTTTGACGAAAATGCCGAAGAACTCAAACATTTTTTCTCCAACTTTTCCTATAAAACCATAAAAAAATAAAATTAGAATAATATGATTTTAATTTGTTCGTAATATTTTCTTCGTATTTTTGCAAATAACATGAATACTATAGCTCCAACCTTCACAACTTAGGTTTCATTTTATTCCTCAAAATGTCTGGATGCTGTTATAATTTTTTTTATATATTTTTCGTAAGTATGAGCGCTATTGTTTCAAAAATATATTTGTAAATACGTGAAATTATTTAACAAATTTGATTTTTCGCGAATCCATTGAGACTTTGCGATTATTTTTTGCATCGTCGCAAAGGGTACGACTTCAGTTAACAATAATAGGATATAACAGCTAACTATATTAACCCGCGATTTTTTTAGAAATTTTTCTAATTATCATAATTAAAACGGTCATATGTTTTGCGCGCAACGATCAAAGTTAGTAACGAAAACAGATTTGGAATGCAAATTTTTTTCTTAATCTATGTACCAAAAATCATTGATGTAGTATCAAAATTTTTTTTTGATTTTTTTGAAATGGAAAAGACAATTTTAGACATTTTTCCTGATATGTATGTCATACATTTTTGTTATAATTATATTTGTTCCACAAACATCCCATAAGGGACAATGGAGACTTCTCTCATATCAATGAGTGCACCCCGATTCATATTAGCTCAATGACATGGGACCTACAGTTTATCGCCGAGTCCGAACGGCGTGTCTAAGACAACTCTTTTGTAGAGAAGTTTTACATGGCTGAAATACTCAGGAAATGTCGCCAACATTACTGAGGGGTATTTTGCCACCGTTGAAAAGTGTTTTGATGTTGCCAGGCCGGGGAATCGAACCCACGACCTTATGTGTGCAAGGCAAAAAGTCGACAGTCGACATTACGGCAAAAAGTCGTTCTTAAAAAATCTATATTTTATTGAATATAAGTCTTTTAATCTGTTTGATGCACCAAACATGCAGTATATTTTAATGAAGTTTTTAAGTGTGAAGGAATTTGGACTATAAATTGTGTGCAGAATTTGGATTAAAAAATGTTCGAAAAAATATTTTGAAAACCGTTTAGATTTCAGGTCATCCTTGTGTTAAAAAATACCACATGAGTAGAGATAAGGAATAATAATAAAATATTGAATCTCTGATCCAATATTTAAGGAATTGTCTTTGAAGTCAGTAGTAATCATCATTATAGTATGCGTCTGCTTTAAGTTGGAGAAAACCAAGGCTAAAATTAGTAAATATCATATATCTGAGAGACTTCTTAGGTGGGATGGGCGAAGGGGAAACAGTTACCTATATTTACTTAAGACATTAATATTATTGGATTAAAAATTGTCAATGCCAGTGGGAGTTACCCTAATAGTAATCTAAGGTGTCACAACAGCTTAATATGTGCCCTTGGAAAAACGTTCTCAATCTTAACGTTATTCCTAATTTAATTATCTTCTTTAAAGGGGACATTTATTTATTTAAGTCTAATGAACAAAGTTCTTACAGACTATGAGGATTACAATTTATTATTTTCTTTTTTACAAAGTTTCAATTCACATTTCCAATTAAAAATTGTTTAAAATTCCTTTTTGATGTACTAAATTCCAATAAATAACCATTAGGAATACAGTTTAAATAAATTAATGCCCTATTCAATGGGCCATTATTTATGTAATTTCTATGATGTACACCCGTATAGAACAAGTTCCTATGCCGGAGAGATATTCTGGGAGGTATACCAAATGGGATTTTACTCAGAAGATAAGGACAATCAATATTTCCATTAATTAAATCATATACAAACATCATAGAATTAATTTTTCGGCGCTTTTCAAGCGAAATCATACCTAAATGTGCACAATAAGAATCATAGGAAGGTCGCGGGATCATAACATTCAAATGTGGTAAAGCATAACGAACAAAACGCTTTTGTATTCTTTCAATTCGATCAATTTGAAAGTTTGTACAAGGATGCCAGATCAATGAACCATATTCAAGTTTGGACAAAACAAATGAGGAGTATAGCGTTTTTAACGTATAAGGATCTGAAAAATCTTTAGAATTGCGCTTAATAAATGCAAGCGTCGAATAAACTTTAGGTATCAACTGATCCAAATGCGGCTTAAAAGTAAACTTGGAATCAAATAATATACCCAAATCCATAGCTTCATTTACCTTTTTTAAAGTTGAATTTCCCAAAAAATACGGAAAGTTGAAAGGACTTCTTAACCTTGAATATGTTACATTAAAGCACTTACAGTATGCAAAGTTCATATTCGTACACCTCTAAAAAATGAATAAAATCGTTATTAATTCCATATTTTATGTGCAAATATGAACTAATTGATGGGAATTACCATAACGAAGAAATATTTGAGAATAACAAAACAAATTTTTAATTTATTCCGTCATTTAGGTATAGATGGCGCCTGTGTGGGTGGCAAAGTTCGTATTCGTACACCTATAAGCACTATATATTTGGAGTTTTTAAGGATTTTCAAAGCAAAATACCGCAGATTTTTGTTATTTTCTTCTTTTGGAATGCCTCTGCTATAGAAATATGTACAAGTAACGGTAATTTTATTAAAAATTTTGCATGAATAAAAAGTCGGACGAATATTTGAAATAATTAGGAAAAATGTGCTAGATATGATTAACTATTGCAATTTATTCCCGAATTTTGGACGAAAATAGCTAATAGCAGTCCTTCTGTACAAATATTCGAGGTCTAATATGAAAATAAATATTGTCAGCGTTTGGAAATTCAAAGAAACGTAATCCGAGCTTAGGTAAAGTGAACACATTTTTGGTTTTTACTTGGTGAAAATCGCACGTTTAGTTTTATATTTGACATTAAATGTATTGAAGTTATAGAATACGGTTTCGAACATCATTTCATGTCAAGACATATCGGAAATTACGAGGAATAATAATTTTTTAAGGATGAAAATTTCCCCGAAAATATTGCATTTCTTCAAAAGGTTACTCCACGTTCTTTCCTGGACAATTTACTCCATTCTTTTGACATTTTTGCACTAATTTTGGATCCTTCGTTAACGAAATATAATTTTCAAGAAATAAAAACCATTAGTTTCCCAATTTTGGCAGCCATAACCCTCGTTCATAGTAAGCGTAGAATTTCAGTCGTACGCGGACAGTATGAAAACTTGTACAGTTTCATTTTTCTTCATAATTTCTCAAAGTTTTTGACATAAAATGATTTTCGAAACCGTATTCTAAAACTTCAATACATTTAATGTCAAATATGTAACGAAACTTGCAATTTTAACCAAGTAAAAACAAAAAATGTGTTTACTTTACCTAAGCCCGGATTACGTTTCTTTCCATTTCCAAACGCTGGCAACATTTATTTTCATATTAGGCCTCGAATATTGTTACAGAAGGACTGCTATTAGCTATTTTCGTCCAAAATTCGGGAATAAATTGCAATAGTTAATCATATCTAGCACATTTTTCTTAATTATTTCAAATATTCGTCCGACTTTTTATTCATGCAAAATTTTTAATAAAATTACCGTTATTTGTACATATTTCTATAGCAGAGGTATTCCAAAAGAAGAAAAGAACAAAAATCTGCGGTATTTTGCTTTGAAAATCCTTAAAAACTCCAAATATATAGTGCTTATAGGTGTACGAATACGAACTTTGCCACCCACACAGGCGCCATCTATACCTAAATGACGGAATAAATTAAAAATTTGTTTTGTTATTCTCAAATATTTCTTCGTTATGGTAATTCCCATCAATTCTTTCATATTTGCACATAAAATATGGAATTAATAACGATTTTATTCATTTTTTAGGGGTGTACGAATATGAACTTTGCATACTGTATTTATGTTAACCTTTAAATTATTTATCAGGCACCAATCATTAAAACAATCAAGATCTTCCTGCAATAACAAAATATCAGAAAAACATCGTATTTTGGAAGATTTTTAAGTCATCTGCATAAAGCAAAAACTCTGAATTTTTAAAACAGCGAAATATATCATTAACGAAAAGAGTAAACAGTAAAGGACCTAAGATACTACCCTGTGGAACACCCGAAACCTGAATATACGGCAGAGATTCGCAATTGTCAACTCGAACAATGCATACTCTATTCTCTAGATAAGACGCGAACCATTTAAGAATAGATGAGTGAATGCCCAGTAAAAGCAATTTTCTCAATAACAGGCTATGAGATATTTTGTCGAAGGCCTTGGAGAAATCAGTATAAATTGTGTCAACTTGAAAACCTTCCTCCATTGCAGATAAGCAATAGTCAGAAAAAATTGCAAGATTCGATATAGTAGACTTATGTTTCCTAAAACCATGTTGCTGAGGAATAATATGTGATTTACTGGTGAAATATAGAATATCGTAAATCGCATGCTCAAAAATCTTTGAAATCGTTGTTAATTTTGAAATTGATCTATAGTTTGCAACATCATTACGTTTGCCTGATTTATATATAGGACTTATATAAGAAACTTTCCACTTATCTGCAAAAACACCTTCTATCAGGGATTTATTAAATATGAGTAGAATAGGTTTGATTAATGATTGTGCGCAATTCTTTATGAAAAATGGACACAGACCATCAGCATCAGCCTTCATAGAATTTTTTAATTTATTTAAAGCATCAAAAACATTATTCTCATTCAGAGTTATCTGGCCCAAGTTGATGTTGCTTAACATATTATTGTTATAATTAATACTCAAAACCGAATCATCAAAATTAGCTTTAAAAAAATTTGCGAAGAAGTTAACTATTTCTTCTACTTTATCTGAAACTAAATCACCATATGTCATTGAGGATGGAATTTCAGTGCACCGCTTTTTCGATTGTATAAAAGACCAAAAATGTTTTGGATTTGAGTTGATATTATTTTCCATTTTAAGTAAATATTGCTTGTATAGAAATTTATTTAGGAAGTTAAATTCTTTTAAGCACAACTTATAGTGTTTGAAAATCTCATGCGAACCAGTTCGAACATAAGAATTATGCAGTTTATTCCTTTTATTTTTTAGCGCTTTCAATCCCTTTGTATACCAAGGCTAATTATAGGACACTGTTCTTTTTACAGGCACATACTCACTACATATGTTTGATATGTTATTAAGAAAAACATCATAACAAGAATTAGTATCTTTGTCAGTGAATAAATCATCCCAATTAATATTACTAAGGATGGAATTTAAAACATCAAAATCACATTTTCTAAAATCATATTCGTTAGAATTTATATAACTTGACTGCTTAATGAAATTAATAGATTCAATTTCAATCATGATAGGATTATGATGTAGGTTAGAAGGAAAAAATGGGATCAAACACTCAAATATTTTATTAATAAAAACAGATTGTATAAAAACTAATTCCAATAGCTTTTTCATTTTATTAAATAAATTATTAATTTGGACAAGACCCATGTCAAAAAATGAGTCGATTAGATTAATTTCATATTCTTTGTTGGCATTGAAAGGCACCATTTCACTATTTATCTCAAACCAAACAAGGTCGGATAAATTAAAATCACCCAAAATAATAAAATTAGCGTTTGAGCCCAATTTTTCAAACAAATGATATATATTATTAACATGCTCAGCATATAAATCGCAAGAACTCCCAGGAGGTATGTAAGAAACGCAGACGCACAAAACGCCATCATTCATGGGCACCATCACAATAAGTTGATCCAATACATCATCAATTACAATGTCACAACACAAATATGAATTAAGATAATTTTTGGCTGCTACTAAGACTCCTCCCCCTCTAGTAACACCAAGTTTTTCGTAACATCTATCCTTTCTATAAACCTTGTATTGGTTTAAATCAAAATATTCAGCATCATAGAAATCGTTATTTAACCATGTTTCAGTGATTACAACAATATCAAAGGAACACGACATCGAAAATTGAAATACAATGTCAGCTTTAGAACGCATGCCAGAAATGTTATGATAAAAAATATTCAATTTTGAGGCATTTTTAGCTTTGGCCTGCACCAGACTCTTCGGCAGCTTTTTTGGGAAAAAACACAAAGGGCCGCACCTTCGTATCCCTTGGCCATAAGGATGGTTTAATTAAATCTTCAAAATAACATGGAGAAACACCAACTTTGAAATTTACAAATTTTAAAGTTGTTACATCCACGTCTTTCTTCACGAGCCTCGTAACTTCAATGTGCTCTTTGATAATGTTTGAGTTTGACTCAATATACTGAATTATATGTTCGCTTGTAATAGAAGGCTTGAAGGAAGATATGTGTACGTACTTATTTTTCGGTACAACATCTAACACATTTGATAAATTCTCGCCAACTGCAAGCACACGGTAACGACGCTTACGACGACGAACGTACGACCACTCACTATGATTTGCAGCTTCAGACACGTTCGATCTAACATCTGAAACCCCTGTTGGATACGACAACAAAGAAGTAGCGTCATCGTTAGACACAATAATTTGCAGTTGGGATGATACAGGAACAACATCACTACGTTCCTGGGTATTGTTGTTGCTTTGCATTTTTGTTACAACGGATTGGTTCGGAATTTGCTTTGTTATGTTTGTTTTCTTATTAGTTGATTGCTCAAGGCCACACTTGAGTTTATTGAACTCGTCTTTCATTCCTTTAATCTCTTTAGCTATGTTTAACAAATTGTTTTCTTTCAGCTCTCTTAGATCTTTGGAAATTGAAAAAATAAGATCAAACATTTCACGTGATGCAGGCAGGCAATCATCACAATTAAAGACTATGTTGAGATTTTCATTTAAAAGTTCCATATGTTTTTCTTCCAATTTGGCACAGAAAAAATGCAGTTTAGCCTTACAAATATGGCACGCAATAATGTTCGAACCAAGAGACTTAAAACACTTCGCGCACAACGTTTTAGGTGGAGCGTTCATTATGCACGTCTTAACATAACGAATGCCAGCTGATGACTGGCATGGTGACGATATGCAAATTTCACCCACTTAGGTGTAGTTATAGTAGGAAAGGATTTAGCAGGAGTCTTACTACCTGCACCATACAAAAACACCATAACATAAGCTTCATACACGGCACTGAATGTGTAGAGAAAGCCTTCATATCTGCTATATTTATGCATTAAAGTATTTTAAAGAATAATTTCAATATAAGTATAGCATTCCATTATATTTTATCTTGGTCGGGGTAGCGAAGCGCACCGGGTTCAGCTAGTTGAATATAAACAGCATTTCTTAAATGTTAACAATTAAAAAATAATTTAAAATTAAAAATAATTTGATTTAAATGGCATCTACTCTGGTTTTAAAATTTATAATTAGAAATATAATTTAATTAATTCATTTACAAAGATAATTTACTCTCAAAAATAGAATTACATTTCGCTAATTAACGATGTTTTTAGGTAAGTTAGCGACGAATAAAAAGCAGTCGTAAAGTTCTAGAGATAGCAATAGTGTTTTCAGCTTTTGTTTTAACTTTTCATTTATTATTTTGCGTTTTAATTTTACCGATTTTTGTCGGTAACTCAAAAAATGAGTTAAGGCCTGGGTACATAAGCTGCCTCACCTGCTTATCTTGCTTGCCTGCTTCATTTCTGACATAATAAAGTTAAAAGAATAAAGAAGGAAAGGGCAACCTAGTTCGAAATTGGCTCGGCCTTTTTTATTATTTTATCAGAAGCAACCATGGCAAGCAGGCGAGGCAGCTTATGTACCCAGACCTTTAAGGCGAGAACACAATGGATTTTTGTTGCTTATTTTTTCCGCCTCGCTTCAAAGCGCAAAAGTGAAATTGAACTGCTTTCAATAGGACAGACCACAACGAAGCGAGGCTTCAGGCCAAAAAGTTGAAAATTGTTGAACTTTTGAATTCTTCGCCTGGCTTCGATTTTGACATTTCGTTTCGACATTCAATTTGATATAAACACGTGTTCAATCTGAAAAATAGAATTTGCCTGTGATTTTTATGTTCGGTACTAACTATTTACGAATAATTCATTTTAAAAAATTGAATTTTATTTGATATATTGAAATAATTATGTTTATAGAAATAAGCGGCCTAGTGAAGAAATACGCTAAGCAGGAAAATTAAGCTAAGAGCTGACTGTGTTCTCACCTTTAGAAAATCGCACTACTGCTTGCCTGCTTGATTTCTGACATAATAAAATTAAAAGAAATAAAATAAAGGTCGATATAGTTCGTAATTTCCTCGGCCTTCTTTATTCTTTGATTTTTATTATAGCTCTGTTACTTTACGTGCAAGAATCTTCAAGTTTTACCACTATTTACTCGAAAGGCGTTCCTTTACTTCTTACACCATGCAATTCATATGGGAACAGTTTACAACTTTTACTACTTTTGCCGGTTTTACTTACTTAGCTGGCCCATTACAGAACATTTGTTCCATAGACCGAACTAAGAAAAGATCTCCAATTCTCTCTGTTTTTCGCTTCGCTTTCTGCAATACCGCGCCTTTTCATTTCTTCATCCACTTGTATGCTCCATCGAAGCTTAGGCCTGCCATGTGGCATGTATTCATACACCTTTTTAGCGGGTTCATCATCGCTCATTCTTATGATATGGCCTAGCCAACGCAATCGTTGCATCTCGATACGTTTAACTATATTCATGTCTTTGTATAGCTGATATAGCTCGTGGTTCATACGACGTCGATATACACCGTCAACGCAAATCGGCCCGTAGATCTTTCGAAGAATTTTCCTCTCAAACACACCAAGCGCTGCCTTAACTGCTAGAGTAAGTACCTACCCATGCTTCGGAGCCATACATTAGCACGGGTGGTATCAGCGTTTTCTATAGTGTTATTTTTGTTTGACGAGGTGGTTGATTGCTGTTTTTACCTCATCTTGGCCGGGCGGTATACATTCTATACCATCTTCTGGGATTGGATCTGTGGTATCATCGTCTTCGCTACTATTGGATACCAGCAGATTGGAGAAATGTTCCTTCCATATTCTGAGCACGCCTCATACCATTGTCAGATTTTTCACTGTGGAGACTGAAATTCCCGACTCTTGGGCCAAAGATATTCTCCTTTTCAATTTTGGCATTAAAATCGCCTAGAATAATTTTAATGTCATGGGCAGGGCAATGGTCATTTGTTTCTTCTAAGCGCGCGTAAAATATATCTTTGGTCTGTTCGTCCTTTTCTTCAGTTGGAGCATGAGCGCAAATAAAGCTGATGTTGAAGAATTTAGCTTTTATTCGAATTGCAGCAAGTCTTTCATTCACTGGGGTGAAGCTGGATACCAGATGTTTTAGTCTCCGACTAACTACAAATCCGCAACCAAACTCATGCTTTACGTCATGGCAGCTATAATACAGTGCGTCACCTTTAGGTTGTGACGCCTTTCCCAATCCATCGTATTTCCTGTATGGCAGTAATATCGGCCTTGTACTTTTCAAGTACTTCTGCCAATGCGAAGACTGCACCCTCTCTATAAAGAGTGCGAACATTCCAGGTGCAGATTCGCAGATCATGGTCCTTAAAAAGTTTGCGGGGTTCGTCAACTTTAGAGGGGTTCGTTTTTCTTTTATTTCGTTTTTTCATAGTAGGCTGTTTTTTCTAGGGGAGGGTTACTAACCCGACGCCCAAACCCAAGTTTTAACGTTCTTATGGGTGAATGCGCGGCACATGTTAGCTCACTACCTCTAAGGGATGTTAAAGGCAATTCCCCAGGTGACACCACGGGGAGGTCAGAGTCCACTTGAGATGAAAGAGAGGCCAAGATAAATCCTGGGCTTTGCCATGTTGAAACCGGTCAGGACCGTTCCTTGGTATCTTCCATCCGGTTGCCGATTTTACCATTTTTAAAAGTAAAGAAACAGACCAAATGCAGCAGGCAAGCAGGTGAGGCGGCTTATATACCCAGGCCTTAATGGCCTGTTCCACAATTAGTTCGAACTACTACCAAACATATTTTTTCTGTTTTTTTTTGGGAAATATATGATCCAATTTTGTCATCGTGTAAGGAGTAAGGTGTTTGCATAAATTACAAAAACTAACATTTTTACAACAACGACGACTAATAATTTTACAAACCAAATTGCCAATGACAATATGTGTGTTCGTTTACTCAAAATTTGTACAAATTGTTACTGGATGTTGTTAGTTTTTGTTGTTTTTTCGACCTTTTTGATTTTAATAAAACAGTTGTATATTTTGTTGATGTTGTTCGTTTACTATCCGATACAATGCAAAAGACATTGACCGTTTACAAGAAGTTACTGGACTTGTACAAATTTGTAAAAATTATTGAGTAAGTCCATATTTACATTAGGCGAT
This sequence comes from Musca autumnalis, assembly GCF_047663935.1. Taxonomy (NCBI): domain Eukaryota; kingdom Metazoa; phylum Arthropoda; class Insecta; order Diptera; family Muscidae; genus Musca; species Musca autumnalis. The sequence continues at coordinate 57,961,794 of NW_027411866.1, forward strand.
TTTCATTGCGGCAATTGTCATTTTGTAGGTGAGAGAGGGTGTTGAGAGGCTAAGAGTTACCATATGCCTCACCTCTCTCTCCATCAAACTGACAATTGCCGCAAGGAAAATTGCCTAATATAAATATGGACTTAACGAACATATCTAATGTCATGTTCACACGAGCGTTTCAATTACGTTGTTCGCATGTCGAACGACGTTTACGAATTAACCCGTTTCCACGATACCATTCGTAATTAAGAGAAACATAATTTATTTTTCCTTACTTTTTGCTTTCTCATTTTTATGAGAATCTGAACACATAACACGTGTAACATATATTAAAAGAGCAGGAAAAACACTAACCTTTCCTGCGAATGTATATTTTATATTTAATTGCACACTTTTCTTTCATATTTTCCATTAATTTTGAAAATTTTTGTATTTTCTGTATTTTTTTATATGTTTCCATTTTCAAAATTAATGAGAGAGAGACATGTCAGAACAATATTTGTGTATACAGACTTTCAGGTAGGTATTTGACTTTTGTTTCTAGATTTGTACGCAAATTTAAAACAATGGACCAAAAATGTAACTGCAATGGAAGAGAATAGAAAATTAGCTATGCTCTGAATGTATACTAATCGTTGAACAGTTTACTTTTCATTCATGTTTTGCAGTTTTTCTAAAAAGCCCTACATTTTTAAATTTTGTATTTTGTCTTTCATAATTAATTTATTTCGATAAATGCTCTCATTTGTTAAGTGCAATACACATTTGGTCTGTTCCAGTACTGCACATTTCTACACATTTTTACTATTTTTTTCGATAACATAAAGGAAAAATCGGTTATCGGAGTAAAAATGTGTAGAAATGTGTAGTACGGGAACATACCAATTGTCAGTTTTGAATGTCGATATTTCGCAATTATCGATAACTGTCAAACCGTCCAGCAACCACAAAACATTTTGTGGGTGCATGATGAATGACAAAAATGAACTGCCACACTAGCAAGCAACAACAAAGCTGTCATTCAAAACTGACAATGTGTACCCAGCTTTAGAGATGGGACATTTTTTATCGTTGTTTGGAAAGTGTTTCTACTTAAACAACGTAGAAAAATCGTCGTTCGTTCTCAGAATTTTGTATGGGGAAGCAAGTAATTTATTCGTATTTGAGGGTCGAACAAAGAATAGAGAACGAACGACGTACCGTGGAAACAGGCTATAATATTTGAATACTAGGAAAATATACAGGAAATAAATAGAATTACACTATGCAACACAGAAAATGCACACAACTTCCGGTATGCATTGTTGGAAAGTACATGTTGATTTTTGGTCTGTTCCAGAACTGCAAGAATCTACTAATTTTTACTATTTTTTCCGATAACATAAAGGAAAAAATGTTATCGTAGTAGGTTCTGGAACAGGGCATTTATTGCCTCATCTAAACCGGACTAAAACTACATTTTTGGCATTTACATTTAAAAATTTACATTTACATTTAAAAATTTAAATCAATAGATTATAGGAAATTGTACATAATTTCTAAAATTCTGGTCAGTATCAACCAAACTATTGGGAGTTGAACCAAGTAACCTTTGGCAAAGATCTTCCAAATAATGTTCTCAGCAATTCTTTATATTTATTAAATTGTCATTGACTAATATTTTAAAAACAACGTGATAGAGGTATTTTACAACAATGGCATGTTCTAAAGAGCTGTGCAGCGAATATTTTTCCAAAAGGAACATTAAGAAAAATTTAACAGTTTTGGAGATATGGTGCAAAATGTATACAAATAATGGCATTTTTAGATATATTATAAAATGTGAGGCAATAAATATCGTTTTTCGAGTTCATTATTTTTCCAAATATTTCATTCTAGCCCTTATTTGTCTCAGAGGTATATATAGCCCCTAATTGCTTTAAAAAGTCAATATTTAACCATGTTTAGATGGGGCCATAAAATCCAAACTGGATCTGACATAACAAAACCCAAATAGCGTTTTTGTCGTTTGGGTCTGTACATTCCAAATTGTTTGCACTAGATTACGTTAAACATGTTGCACAGAGTTGTTTAATATTTATTGTAAATTGACTTCGATTTTACTCTAAACATAATTTAATACGTTCTATAATGTATATGTCTGTTCCAGAACCTGCAAGAAGTACTGCTTTTTACTACGATAACAATTTTTCCTTTATGATATCGAAAACAATAGTAAAAATTAGTAGATTCTTGCAGTTCTGGAACAGATCACATATGTTTTTTGTTATGTTATGTTCACTGTATAGAATGAATTAGAGACAATAAATTTGGATTATTCTGGATAGATCCCAATAAATTCTGTCAATTTGGATTATAAAAAAGTATTTTGTTTTCAACCAAGCATAATGAACAGGTGGTGGTGTCACACCAGGGGCTGGATTCTTGTTCTATGAACATTTGAATGAAAAAGATTTCTTTTATAATTTTTTTCATTTGACAGTTTTCTCCTTTATAAAAGTTTTCATTTCACATTTTCATAGTCAAATATCCTTTGTAGTAAAATTATTATTAGGTCTGTCTGGTTACTCAAAAGATTGTAACAATTTGTACAAATTGTTACAGAAAATTTGTTAACAGCTCCTCACTAAAAAATTTGCAAGTTCTTTTTGGAGAAATTTCTTCTAGCAAGAACTTGCAAGTAACCAGACACACATATTGTTCTAATTTTTACATAACATATTGCTGCAAAAAAGTATTTCCTTTAATAAAATCTTAAAGACACCTCAATTTTCAAAGTTAAAGTTATGATAAAAGAGGTATTCAGGTAAATCCAAGCAAAATGCAAACAAAAACTCCTGTATTTTGGTTCTGTAGGTTTCCGCTTAATACATTTCCGGATAATCGAGGTCCGACTGTATATGCCTTTTTCGATAAAAGTCAATGACTGTGTGCCCTGTCGGTGTCTTCGTTCAAGAACCAACAGATCTTCACGACTACGTTCACTTTGTCTCAGTTCTTGAGTTGAAAGAAAACAAAAATCAACAAAATTTACGCTTTTAAGCTCTTGACGTTTAGTTCGATTCATATCATCTGTTAGGAATAACAAATGTATTTATTGGCTTATGGTAGACAATTATTCATTTCATATTCTATTGTTAGATCACCCCCCAAATTTATGACTTTCTATTAAGTCCATACTACATAAATAAATCAGGTATGCTGGTAAAATCCGGTATGTTTCAGGTTCAGACAATAACCGTCCACTTTTTATCATATTAATACGCGTTTTATACATTTTGCATTTTTGGACTAATAAAGTTTTCTGTGTGTGCGAATAGCAAAGCAAACACAAAAATAAACAAGAGTGCAAATTTTCAATTTGAAAAAAAAAAAAACAATGAAAAAGAAAAGATATTAAAAATCAATTTTAGGCAATTCTCAAATCAGGTTTATTTGAATTAATTCAAATTATTTGGACTATTCGATCACATAAATAATTTCGAGTTCCAAGAAACAATGCAAAGTATTAAATATTCACAATAAAATCAGAGGAATAGCTAATTGGTGCTAACCGATGAAAGTTTAAAAATAATAGCAACATTTTTAATCTATAAATGATTATTTGTCAATTATTTTTGTTTTTAGGCCTGTTCGTTTACGTGCAAGAATCTTCAAGTTTTACCACTTTTTATTCGAAAAGCGTTCCCTTACTTCAAGAAGTATACAATTGGCATGATAGCAGTTTTACTACTTTTGTCACTTCTACTATGTTTTAAAGTAAAGGAACAAACATTTTATTGCATCAAAATTTGTAAGTACTTTATAGTGTGCGGATTCGTGTGACAGGTCAATATATGTATGTCTGTTCCACAACCAGCAAGAATCTACAATTTTTTACTATGATAGCAATATTTCCTTTATGATATCGAAAAATTTTTATTTTAGGTGTTTTCTTCAGACAAATGAAAACTATTGAATTTATACCATAGATGTGCAAAATGTCGAAAAAATCAACGTAAGCATTTTTCAACGTTTCTCTTAAGTTATTTGAAGACAACAATAAATTGTTTCTACTTTGTTTCCTTTTAATAATATTATCTGGACGGTATGCTTAAATGCCTTTATGTTTAAAAAATGCTAACAACTTTTCCGAGCGCTCTGATTTCCGATTTTTTCGAGAATTTTCTTAAATTTTTTTTAGACATTTGCCGATTTCTCTAATATTTCCCTAGAAATAGGACTTTTAGCAAATAGTTTTTTTTAAGAATCTCTGCACATTTTCTGAAGAATCTTCGTTCCGATTTCTAAGGGATATTTTTGTACGTTGTTCAACGTAAATCTTAAAACCTAAACAAAACATTGTTCCACAACATCCCATACGGGACAAGGGAGACTTCTCTCATATCAATGAGTGCACCCCGATTCATATTAGCTCGATGATATGGGACCTACTGTTTATCGCCGAGTCCGAACGGCGTGCCTTAAGACACCACTTGTAGAGAAGTTTTTCAAGGCTGATATACTCAGGAAATGTCGCCAACATTACTGAGGGGTATTTTGCCACCGTTGAAAAATGTTTGATGTTGCCTGGCCGGGGAATCGAACCACTGACCTTCTGCGTGCAAGGCGGGTGTGCATACTATTGCACCACGGTGGCACTTAAAACCTAAAACATAACATAAAAACATAAATCCATCTTTAATAGACAACAACTATTACTAGGGTGTCCAAAAAACCGGTTTTTTCAAACAAAACGGTTTTCGGTTAACCGAAATTTTAAAATTTTTCAAAAACCGGTTTTCGGTTTTCAAAATTTTTCAAAACCGGGTAACCGGTTTAAACCGGTTTTGTATAATTAGGTACAAAATTGCTCATAATTGATAAATATTTGATTAAAAATGTGCGGAAAGGGGTAAATTAAGTATAACGACTTCGTTATTTTATAATTATCTCATAATATCCCTGTTATTTAACATTCAACCTCGAAGTGGGGCAGCAAAATTAAGACTGAAACTGTGCTCTAAGAATAGTAAAAGCCCTTACATACATAAAATTGTGTTCCAAAAGAATTAAGTTTACATTTTATTAAGTCTGGATTCTCCCTCATGCGAGAACCTCAAATTATCGTGCCGGAATCAAACATGAATTTTGTTATCGTTACCCTTTACAACCTTAAATTCGACAAGGTTTTAGTTAACTGTACTAATTCAAAAACGTATGAGTAACGTCATTCAAACTATCGTGTGATATTACGTATACGCAGTTTTTATACCCTATACCACAATGTGGAAAAGGGTATTATACGTTGCGAAATATTCGTCGGAGACCCCCAATGTGGTATGCCAATCTTCATATCTGGACGAGATAAAGCGATTTTGAGATGTGTGTCTGCCTGTCCGTCCGTCGATCCGTCTGTCCATTATAAATTGTAAACACGCTCCAGGCCGCAATTATGGACCGATCGTCACGAAAATTTGTATGGAGGTCGGGTTCAGATCAGAATATTGAAATATTTAGCGGGTGGAATTGACCAAAAACATAATATTTATCCAATTTTCTAGCGGCTCTGTAGGTCTCAGTAATAGTCCGATCAACGCGTAATTTTAAATATGGTAAGAGTATATCACAAAGGAGAAGCTTGCAATTTGAGATCGCGATCGGATAATATTTAGAGGGTTAAATGGACCAAAACTTTTGTGTGAAAATTGTGAAAATTTTTAATATACAGCTTATATCTTAATTCCTGGAAGTGACATTCCGGACAAGTGAGATATACTTGAAAGTTGAACGCTTGACCTTTCAATTGATGCCAATTATGTTGGTGTGCATGATCAGATAACAGAGTTACAGCCTAATATATTCCGTTATTTGTTTGTAGTGTAATAATAAACTCTCTAGAAGTCGCAATTATACATCAATAGTCACGAAATTTTGCACCGGGTAAGAGTATAGGTTGAAAAAGATTCCTACAATTTTGAATGATATTCTTTAGCGGGTGAAATGGACTATTACTTTTGTATGAAAAATATAAAAATTTTATTTTTGGTCGATATTTTAATTCCTTGAGGACATATATATATATCGCGAAGTAGCCTACATATGGAAAAAAAAACTACTGACCTTTCCTCTGATGTAAATTGCAACAAAGTGTTTGCTAGATAACGGGCCTACAGCCTAATATATAATGGGTTCTGTGTAGAGAACTACATTTTTATCCCATGCTACATATAGTCTCTCCAAAATTTATGTAACACCACGAAATATTCGTCCTAGACCCCTTATTTGGTATGCCAAAATTCATATCTCGACGAGATAAAGCGATTTAGCGATGTATGTCCGTCCATTAAAAATTGTAAACAAGCTAAAGGCCGCAATTATGGACCGATTGTAACGAATGTTTTAAGGAGGTTGGGTTCGGGCCAGAATAGAAATGATTAGTTTTTGGTGATGATTGTGAAATGTTCAGGGGATGAAATGGACCAAAAACAAAATTTTAACCAATTTTGTAGTGGCTCTGTAGGTCAAAATAATAACCCGCAAAATTTTAAACAAAGTTTGAGTTTATGATGAAGAAGAAGTACAAACCAACGTGACGATCAGATAATACTTAGCGGGATAAATGGAAACTTTTGTGTGAAATTGGTAAACATTTCAATAACGTAGCGGTTAAACACCGGAAGTAGTAGTAATACATAAGTGGGTTTCATTACATTTTAGTTTTTGTGAGCTAAATTTTCCTTTCCTCCTACAAAAATGTCTTTGTCATGCTAGATAAATTTTTGGTTTTGGTCATAAGTATTATACATTACATCTCTGATATTTGATAATTAAATTTTCACAACCATTGAAAAGAAGTTCCGTGGAGAGCGATAGCAGGGATAGTGGTATAGGGTATTCCATAGTCGGCTCCGTCCGACTATAGACTTTTCTTACTTGTTTATGGATCGTTAAGTTGAACTAGATTGGCACAACTATACATTTTACACAAAATATTTTTCAAATTTAAAGGTATCTGACATTTACAACCTGGCTCGTACCTTGTGTTAGTTAAGTTTACTTTCGAGAATCCAATTTTAATTTAACATTAAAAATATTACTATTTTTTTAAAACCGGTTAACCGAAAATGACCTTTTTGGCGAAAACCGGTTTCGGTTTTGTAACTCAAAACCGGTTAACCGGTTTCGGTTTTGGACACCCTAACTATTACACTGTGATACAAAAGTGGACAAAATTTTTTTGCGGGATTTCTGATCCAGAAATTTGGTTTTGTGGGAGTCCATAGAAGACGAAAATACCTTTGGTTTCTTTGGGTCACTTCGGGTTTTGATTTTATAACGGTAAATGTAGTGAAAAATTGGCTTTCTTGGATTTTCAAATTTAAACGGACATTACTGCTTTTTTCCACAACCGATTTGCACACACTGTTTTTCATTATAAAAGGGAGAGTAATGCCTTTCGAACAAGCCATAGACAAATGGCTAATGCCCGTAATTTCTACGCTTAGTTATCTATGAGTTCATAGATATCCCCCGTGTAAGCAAAATTTCATAATTTCAATCCATATGTAACGTTACCGGGTCGAAAACGGCCGTGTTATTTACACCAAGGATTTTGTCTGGTTGTTCGTTGCCAATGTGTTAAAAACTGTAAAACACTTATATGTGGCAATGTTTTTACGAAATCATGAATGAAAATCACCAATGTTACCATATGTTTTCAAAATTTACACGTCTCGGTGAATAGCACGTAGAAATTACCAAACGCGTAGGTAAGATAACTAATAGGTAGCTACCTACCCGGTTACCTAGGGCTAGAAATTACGGGCATAAGTATCAGTGGTTTAAGTGTGACAAAAACGCATTAAAAAACAGTCAAATGTTTTTCCTTGTGCTCTAGGCTGCGTAAACGACACCGAACAGATCAATTATTTACTGTTAACAAAACCAAAGAAATCAGTTAAAAAATGAATGCATTATGGCATTTTTTGTGTTTCAACTTTTTGGTTTTTTTCATATTTTCCTTTAGTGTATACATTTCGAACAATTTGTTATAAAATAAAGAAATAACAACTTAAGTTGCAAACATTTTTGCGGTAATTCACGAGACGGAAATTTTTAATGGAGTGGAGTTGGAGTCCATGTCGAAAGCTGAACTAGTGATGGGAAGGCAACATGAAAAAAACTTTAGAATGATGAAAGAAAATCAGATGCGCTTGGATTAAATCGAGAACGGAGGAAGTAAGCTCGAATGTGATTGAATTTAATGGAAACTTTTTTTAATTTGTATTTATATAATAAAGTTCTTTGTGTTCTTATTTTACACAAATAATAAATGCATTTTATTTATTTTGGGATATTTCGCAATGGCATTCATCTTAATTGTATCTTTAGACTGATTAAAAATGCCATCTGAAGAACGCATATAAATTCAATCCAAAACACTGCATCAATAGTTGTGATTTGGATCGAAAATGGAGTGCATCCTAGCTGTAAAAAGTTTGCATCCGCGGATGCAGTTGAATCACTATAAGTGTACAGTACAAGTGCCGTTGGAGTACATCTTTTTCTATGAATTCACTTATGAATTTTACAAGAGATCGCGCAGCTAGGATGCACTCCGTTTTCGATCCAAATCACTGCTTTTGTTGTAGTGTTTTGGATTGAATTTAAAGGCACTCTTCGGATTGTGTTTTTAAACAATCTAAAAATCATTTTTTATTTTTTCCCAGCAAAAAAATTTGAAGTTGTGCAATTGGAGTTATGATTTCACAACATCTTTCGATGTAGTCCTACAGAGTTATGAAAAATGCACTCCGTTCGATACCTTTTGTAAGCAGTTGCTGTAGAGATCCATACAAAAAAAAAACAGTTGGTTGATCCCTACATATTTCTTCAAAAGATAAACGAAAGTGTATACATTTCGAAGAATTTGTTATAGAATAAAGAAATAACAACTTAAGTTGCGAAAATTTTTGCGATAATTCACGAGACGGAAAATTTTAATGGAGTGGAGTTGGAGTCCATGTCGAAAGCTGAACTAGTGATGGGAAGGCAACATAATAAACCTTTAGGATGACGAAGCAAAATCAGTTGCGCTTGGATGTGATTGAATTTAATGGAAACTTTTTTTAATTTATGTTTATATAATAAAGTTCTTTGTATTCTTGTTTTATACATATAACTAGCTGAACCCGGTGCGCTTCGCTACCCCTTTAGATTGATATGCATTTGAAATTTTACGGCCGGTCTACCAACACGTGAACGTGCAACGTAGGGCTGACCATGAGAAAAGCAAGAACATGCTAAATTTAGGGCGCATACACGAAGAGTCTGTCCTTGGGATTTATTTATAGTCATTGCAAATGCCAAACGTACAGGAAATTGCAATCTTTCAAAATTGAAGTGCGTTTCTGTTGCTATAAGAGGGATTCGAGGTAGAAGTACATCTGAACCTATATACTTCCCAGTAATAATCGTTGCCTCAATTAAATAGCTATGTAGTTTTTTTACTGTTAACCTTGTACCATTGCAAAGGCGAGGTGGGTCTATGCTTCTTAATAAAATAATAGGAACACCAACTTTTAGCACTAAATTATGTGGTGGAAAGCCTGAAGATCCAACGAACTTTGGAATTCAACTGGATAGTTAACCGCGTCGTCTTCAGTTGCCAAAGTATCAATGGATTTGTACGTTCGTACATTTCCTGAAATTCTATTGACTGAAATTCTTTCAATATAATTTACCAATTTGTTTTGTAGACCAATTCCCGCCACATATTCCAAATTGGACTTACATAGCGTGTTTGGTGCATCAAATACATGAAATCGGCCGAAAATATATATGTATGGGAGCTATATGTAAATCTGAACCGATTTCAATATAATATGACAAATTTTTTTGTAGATCAATTTCCGCCACATATTTCAAATTTCATTGAAATTGGGCACACATAAGTTGTTTACTGCATAAAATACATGAAATCGGCCAAAAATTTTTATTGGAGGTATATCCAAATCTGATCCGATTTCAATATAATTTGGCAAACTAATTTCTAGGATCAATTCCGTCAAAGATTCCAAATTTCGTCAAAATTGAACATACATGGCGTGTTTGGTGTAGAAAATACATGAAATCGGCCGAAAATATATGGGAGCTATATCCCAATCTGAACCGATTTCAAAATAGTTTGGAACATTTATTTCTGCAATAAATTCCGTCACACATTCCAAATTTCATTGGAATTGGGCATACAAACCGTGTTTTATGCATCAAATGCATTAAATCGGCCGAAAATATATATCCAAATCTGAGCCGATTTCAAATTACTTTGGCAAATTTATATTTAGACCAAATTCCGTCACACATACCAAATTTGATATCGTTAGATATCAGCATACAAAGTCTACAGTTTTTGGAGGTACTTCCGATCCTGAACCGATTTCAATATAATTTTGCATACTCATTTCTAAAACAAATTTAGTTACAAAACAAAACATTGCCCCACAACATCCCATACCGGACAAATTTCATTGAAATTGGACATACATAGTGGGTTGGGTGCATCAAATACATGAAATCGGCCGAAAATATATATAGGAGGTATATCCAAATCTGAACCGATTTCAATATAATTCGGCATACTCATTTCTACAACAAATTTAGTCACACATTCCAAATTTCATTGAAATTGGACATACATAGTGGGTTGGGTGCATCAAATACATGAAATCGGCCGAAAATATATATAGGAGGTATATCCAAATCTGAACCGATTTCAATATAATTCGGCATACTCATTTCTACATCAAATTTAGTCACACATTCCAAATTTCATTGAAATTTGACATACATAGTGAGTTGGGTGCATCAAATACATGAAATCGGCCGAAAATATATATAGGAGCTATATCCAAATCTGAACCGATTTTAATATAATTCGGCATACTCATTTCTACAACAAATTTAGTCACACATTCCAAATTTCATTGAAATTGGACATACATAGTGGGTTGGGTGCATCAAATACATGAAATCGGCCGAAAATATATATAGGAGGTATATCCAAATCTAAACCGATTTCAATATAATTCGGCATACTCATTTCTACATCAAATTTAGTCACACATTCCAAATTTCATTGAAATTTGACATACATAGTGGGTTGGGTGCATCAAATACATGAAATCGGCCGAAAATATATATAGGAGCTATATCCAAATCTGAACCGATTTCAATATAATTCGGCATACTCATTTCTACATTAAATTTAGACACACATTCCAAATTTCATTGAAATTTGACATACATAGTGGGTTGGGTGCATCAAATACATGAAATCGGCCGAAAATATATATAGGAGCTATATCCAAATCTGAACCGATTTCAATATAATTTTGCATACTCATTTCTAAAACAAATTTAGTTACTAAACAAAACATTGCCCCACAACATCCCATACCGGACAAATTTCATTGAAATTGGACATACATAGTGGGTTGGGTGCATCAAAAACATGAAATCGGCCGAAAATATATATAGGAGGTATATTCAAATCTGAACCGATTTCAATATAATTCGGCATACTCATTTCTACATCAAATTTAGTCACACATTCCAAATTTCATTGAAATTTGACGTACATAGTGGGTTGGGTGCATCAAATACATGAAATCGGCCGAAAATATATATAGGAGCTATATCCAAATCTGAACCGATTTCAATATAATTCGGCATACTCATTTCTACATCAAATTTAGTCACACATTCCAAATTTCATTGAAATTTGACATACATAGTGGGTTGGGTGCATCAAATACATAAAATCGGCCGAAAATATATATAGGAGCTATATCCAAATCTGAACCGATTTCAATATAATTTTGCATACTCATTTCTAAAACAAATTTAGTTACAAAACAAAACATTGCCCCACAACATCCCATACCGGACAAATTTCATTGAAATTGGACATACATAGTGGGTTGGGTGCATCAAATACATGAAATCGGCCGAAAATATATATAGGAGCTATATCCAAATCTGAACCGATTTCAATATAATTCGGCATACTCATTTCTACATCAAATTTAGTCACACATTCCAAATTTCATTGAAATTTGACATACATAGTGGGTTGGGTGCATCAAATACATGAAATCGGCCGAAAATATATATAGGAGCTATATCCAAATCTGAACCGTTTTTAATATAATTCGGCATACTCATTTCTACAACAAATTTAGTCACACATTCCAAATTTCATTGAAATTGGACATACATAGTGGGTTGGGTGCATCAAATACATGAAATCGGCCGAAAATATATATAGGAGGTATATCCAAATCTAAACCGATTTCAATATAATTCGGCATACTCATTTCTACATCAAATTTAGTCACACATTCCAAATTTCATTGAAATTTGACATACATAGTGGGTTGGGTGCATCAAATACATGAAATCGGCCGAAAATATATATAGGAGCTATATCCAAATCTGAACCGATTTCAATATAATTCGGCATACTCATTTCTACAACAAATTTAGTCACACATTCCAAATTTCATTGAAATCGGACATATGTAGCGTGTTTGGTATATCAAATACTTGAAATCGGACGAAAATATATATGGGATCTATATCCAAATCTAAACCGATTTCGATATAGCTTGGCACATTTTGTTATAAGCCACGTTCCGTCACGCATTCCAAATTTCATGGAAATCGGACATATATAGCGTGTTTGGTTCATCAAATACTTGAAATCGGACGAAAATATATATGGAAGCTATATCCAAATCTGGACCGATTTCGATATATTTTGGAACATTTATTTTTAGGCTAAAATCCATCACACATTTCAAATTTGGAGTCTGTATCTGTAACCGTTCTATAGATATTTGCATACAAAGTTTAAATTTTTTGGAGGTACCTCCGATTCTGATGCTATATCTCCGGATCAGAGCGGAATTTCGAAACTTTTTATAGCCTATGTTACTTTCAGGCGATGTAGTAATATACCCTGAAAATTTCAGCAAGATCGGTTCAGCGGTTTTTGAGTCTATAAATTTCAAACAAACAAACAAACAAACAAACATACAAACATTTTTCTATTTTATATATATAGATAAATGCATTTTATTTATTTGGGATATTTCGCTATAGCTTGCATTTTTACTGCATCTTTAGATTGATTAAAAACACAATCCGAAGAGTGCCTTTAAATTCAATCCAAACGACTACATCAAAAGCTGTGATTTGGATCGAAAATGGAGTGCATCCTAGCTGTATGCTGTGGAAGCAAAATGGAGTGTATCCTAGCTGCGCACTCTCTTGTAAAATTCATAAGTGAATTCATAGGAAAAGATGTACTCCAACGCAAATGTACCGTACACTTGTAGTGATTCAATTCCATCCGCGGATGCACACTTTTTGCTGGGTTTAAAACAAGAATATTAAGACCTTTATTACATTAGCAAAAGTTATAAAAATTCGTCATTAAATTTAATCACAACTGAATCTACTTCCTACTACTCTGCATTTTATACAACCCCAACTGAATTTGCTTCATCATGCAAAAGGTCCCAGCAAAAAGTTTGCATCCGCGGATGCAGTTGAATCACTACTAGTGTACGGTACATTTGCCGTTGGAGTACATCTTTTGAAGTTGGAGTACTTCTTATAAAATCTATCGAACGGAGTGCATTTTTCATAACTCCGTGTGGACTGCACCGAAGGATGTTGTGAAATCATAACTCCACATGCACAACTTCCAAAATTTTTTGCTGGGATGTGTTGAAATTATAACTGCAATTGTACAACTTCCATTTTTTTTTTTGCTGTGACAGCTTACTATTTTAATAGCCACGGTACGTCGTTCGTTCTCTATTCGTTGTTCGACCCATAACTACGAATAAATTACTTATTTCCCCACACAAAATTCTATGAACGAACGACGATTTTTCTACGTTGTTCGATTAGAAATACTCTCAGAACGACGAATAATTATGTCCCATCCCTAACAAATGAGAGAATTTATCGAAAAAATTAATTATGACATGTCTAAATTCAAAATTGAAAAATTTGTTGAAAACACAAAAATTGTTAGAAAAAAGGAAAAAGATGAATGAAAATCAATGAACTAAACATTTTATATATATATATGCAGAAGGAAGATGGTTGTGTTTCCTTCTTTATTCCACACACATTTCTTGTCCATAAGTTCAAAATCGCGTAAAAAATCAGAAACAAAAAGGAAACAAATAACTGAAAGTCTGTATACACAAAACATTGTTTTGAAATGTCTCTCTCCTCTTTAATTTTGAAAATAGAAACATATAAAAATATATTGAAAATACAAAATTATTCAGAATTTATGGAAAAAATGAATGAAATGTGTGTAGTTAAATATAGAAGATACATTTGAAGGAAAGTCTATTGCTTTTCCTATTCATTTAATGTATATTTTATGTGTTTTCGGTTCAAATTTTCGTGAAAACAAGGAAACAGAAATGAAGGAAATTTTGTTTATGTTTCTGTTAATTACGAATGGTGTCGTAGAAACGGGTTAATTCGTGTACGTCGTTCGACAGGCGAACAACGTAATTGAAACGCTCGTGTGAACATGACATAAGCTGCGATTTTTTAGAATTCTTTCAAATTATACAAATGAAAACGGTCATATCAACAATGTTGGTAACAAGAGTAGAATTGGAGTGACGATTTTTTTCTTAATCTATGTACCAAAAATTATTGATGTAGTATCAAAAAAATTTGTTTGATTTCTTTGAAATGGAAAAGATTTTAGACATTTTTCCTGATATAAGAAAAAGTAATATACAAGGCAAATATATATAATTACAACAACTAACAAATTTACAAAAACAACATAGTTGTTATTGAAAATTAATTGTCACAGAAAATATTGAATAATAGGGTTGTTCCAAAAACATTTTTCAGTAAAAACATATATACATTTTGAAAATCCCCTAAAATAGAACAAATTTGAATCAAAATGTAGATATCCCCCGTGTACGCAAAATTTCATAATTTCAATCCATAGGTAACGTTACCAGGTCGAAAACGGCCGTGTTACGTACACCAAGGATTTTGCCTGGTTGATCGTTGCCAATGCGTTAAAAATTGTAAAACACTTATATGTGGCAATGTTTTTACGAAATCATGAAAGAAATTCACCAATGTAACCACATGTTTTCAAAATTTACTTGCCTCGGTAAATGGCACGTAGAAATTACCAAACGCGTAGGTAAAGATAACTAATAGATAGCTACCTAGAGCTAGAAGTTACGGGCATAAATTTACAAAAAAAAAAGTAAGAATACAGCCGATTGTCACTTCTACCGTATATATAAATGTGCCCAGCAAAAATTTGGATCCGGTAGTCATTACGTAACCCTTCACAAAGTAATGTAAACAAGCTTCTTTTCGCATTACAAGTAATCTGAAAAGTAATGGGTTACTTCTTAAAAAATTTACAAGGTAAACCTACTTACTTTACTCCTCACTAAGTAATGACGACGCACAGTGGATGCAGGCCTTTAGGACAGTGCGACAAAAATATTAAATATTGGAATATCATCTTAAATCTTTAGGGACTGTGTATTTATCACTACGCAAAAATCATCACAAATTTTGAGCTTGATCGGGCATGCTTAAGTATCATTTCGATGCTAAAACCATATCAATACATATCAATTAATAGTAACACTTAATGTTGTATTAAAAAATCAATGTAAAACAAGATATACCCTTAGTCTGTGTGATTTTGAAAATCTGTTTTTCAGAGAAAACTATGTATTTAGATTGTTTCCAAAATTCTGTGTCCTCTTATTCGACGTATGAACTTGCCGAAAAAATATGGATTTTGATTAAAGTTTACAAGGTTTCGGAGGAGGTACCCGAAGGAATGGACGGATGTACTCCATTTTGTAAGTGGGTCTTATTGTACGCAGGCCTTTAGCCGTGATAAACCATATTTGAAGACGATCTAAATCTGGAAGGAATAATACGATGTGCAAAGTTTGAAACAAATCGATTTATCACACCATTTTACAGAACAATTTTGAACTTTTGTGGGGTAGGTACTCGAAGAATTGGACCGGACGTGGCTCATATTCCAACTTAAACTAAGTTTGGCCAAAATATTACGAAATGCAAAATTTGGTTCGAATCGCTCAATCCATTCGAGAGTTAACGTGATCACCAGCCAGACAGTCTGACAGACAGACGGACGGACGCCGCCTCGTCAGCCTAAAGGCCTGCGTACATAAGCTGCTCTGCCTGATTGCCTTGCTTTCCTGCTTCATTTTTTGACATAATAAAAATAAAAGAATAAAAAAGGCCGAGGAAATTTCGAACTGGGTTGCCTTTTTCTTTTTTATTCTTTTATCAGAAGTAAGCAAGGTAAGCAGACAAAGCAGCTTATGTACGCAGGCCTTAAATGCTGAGGGTGTAAAAATTTCTGGCTATTGCTTCTATGGCTTTTCTTTAGTGATGTCAAAATGGCCGATAGTATCGATATAAAAAACTATTCGTCGATATTGGCGTGAAAAATTAAGTATCGATAATATCGATATTTCCATCGATGGTTTGCCAGCTCTAATGCACATGTGCACTGCACATTTAAGTTCTTAAGCAACTCTTAATATTCGTGTGCGTGGCATAGGGTTCAATTCGGGCAGACAGCGAAATAAAATAAAGTAAAATAAAAGTAAGATGTGTGATGAAATTAAAAACAAATTCTCTACATCAACTGTCTAAAGATAGAATTTTTTTTTTTCACCTTACTTTTCAACTTCTAGTGGCCACAGAATAACTAGTTATTCTAGTGGTCATAAAATAAGTACAAACTGAGTGCAACATGCCCTTGTAAAAATAAAATAATGGGGAAGAAAGGGGGTTTGAGAGTAGTTACGGATGCCAAAAATCCCTTACGAAACCCATGATTTTGGGGAGGACTTTTTTTGCTGGGTGCATTGCTTTTCACTGTGAGGTAGAAATACATATGTATGTAGATTAGGGTTATAACTTTTTTGCAATTTTTGCAAATATCAAAAATACCACCGCATAGCCGTGCAGAGCATGCAAAACTACTGTGAAATACTGTGTAATTTGTTCTCTATCGCGAAAAAGTCTCCGCACCAAATGCATTGGAGTTCAGTAAATGCATTATTTAATTTTACCTTTTTTCGTTTTAACTTATTAATAGTTTTAATCCAATTTAAAATCAATGTCGAACCATTCTGGACCAATAAGTTATCAAATCGCGATATTTCAGAGCATTTAATGCACCTTTGACAATATTGAAATTTTTTGTTTTTCTTCATAAACTCGCGAATTTTATATTTATATTTATTGTACCTATCGGACAAGAGAATATGTGGTCAATTGCAACGAATTCGCGAAAGTTACAGACTGTAATGAATTTGCCTGTGAGAATTGTATTTGTTTTCTATAAATATTTATTCAAACAAAGCAAATTTAAATTTTTAAATAGAAAAATATCAAAAGGGATTTAGTAATCGCAGTAGGTGCGGAAACTTTATTCACCGAATCGAACTACATAAATCACACGTTTTCGTTATCAGAACAATATTCCGCACATGGTACTGGCGTGGTATTTTTTGGTTATACCCCTAATGTAGATGCTGTTTAACAATTTTTATTTTTTATCTGAATTTACCAGAATATTGCTAATTATACCCTCCACCATAATATGGTTCTTGATCAGGGTAAAATTCTAAGTCGATATAACCATGTCAGTTTGTCCTTCCGTCCGTCTGTTGAAATCAAGATACAGTTCGCAATTTGTAATTTGGTATAGAAGTTTCTATTACTCCTAGGATGTTTGTTATTGCAAATGGTCCACGTTTTCTTATAGCCCCCATAGAACGGTACCACCCGATTTTCGGTATTTTAAAGGTTATAGCCTCATTATCACACCGAAATGTCTGGAATTTGGTACTTAGTCTTTGTTGGGCATATAAAACTTTCCCCCAGAAAGTTGTCGGTATAGGTCTACGCCTTCATATAGCCCCATAGAACGGTACCTCCCGATTTTCGGTATTTTGAAGGTTGTGGCCACAATAATCCACCCATGGTATAAGTAAAGAGGTAGATTTACATAAATGAAAACAATCTATAGAACCCTTGTTTTTCCTGAATGCCTAATATCCCGGTTACTCTTAACCGAATTAACCCAGTGGGTTTGGATTCCAAATGTCAATTCCATAGCGCAAACGTCAAATAAATCCTCTCGAAGTGGGTTAATTGTAAGTTTAAATTTACGAAATTCACTCGATTTCAACTGTCAATTCCATTGATTAAACGCCAACTGAATTCGCCTTTTGGGTCACCTGCCATTTGAATCATTAGTGTTATATTAGAACAGACCTGAGACCTGGGGCTGGATTCTTGTTCTAAGAAAATTTGAAATGAAAAATATTTTCTTAGGAGGGTTGGCGTTTTTTGTTTGGGATGACGACTTCAATCCCATAGTCGTTGTTTTAATATTTTATTAAAACAACTTTAATTTATTAGTGGGAAAAATTGGCGATGTTTACCAAGGGGTAAGGCAGGGAATACTATAGTTTCAGATCTCGCCACAGATCTTCATCAGTTCCCTTATTTCTTGTTTTTCAACAAAAACAAAATATTTTCTTTATAAAATTTTTCATTGAAATTTATTTCCTTTATAAAAGTTTTCATAGAACAAGAATTGAGCCCCAGGCCATGCACAAACCAGTGAAATTTTCTGAAGTTTCTTTCTTCGTTTTATTCATTTTAACACTTAAGTGTCCTCCTTCGATTAAATAATTAACAAATTAAAACAAAAACTACAAAAATATTCACTTATTTCTATTTCAACGAAAGGTTACAAAACTCACCGTTCTGAATTATGCCCGTAATTTCTACGCGTAGTTATCTATGAGTTCATAGATATCCCCAGTGTAAGCAGCATTTCATAATTTAAATCCATAGGTAACGTTACCGGGTCGAAAACGGCCGTGTTACTAACACCAAGGATTTTACCTGGTTGATCGTTGCCAATGTGTTAAAAGATGTAAAACACTTCTATGTGGCAATGATTTTGCGAAATCATGAATGAAAATCACCAATGTAACCGCATGATTTCAAAAATTACACCCCTCGGTAAATGGCATCTAGAAATTACCAAACCCATAGGTAAAGATAACTAATAGGTAGCTACATACCCGGTTACCTAGGCGTTGAAATTACGGGCATTAGTCTGCATTAGAACAACTGTTATTTTTAAGGAAGACTTTAGGAATTATGAACAAATGTGGATATTTTATTCATTTTGAGTGGTATTGGAAATTACCCTCGGTGTCGGCCCAAAAATGGCTCGACACAGAAACGCTGGTGCTAACTTATGTTCCCACAAACATTCCAAACGTGACAGAAAGTGATTTCAATTTTGTAATATTGTCAGCCCAGAAAACCTGTTACCAAGGCAAATCAAACAGATACACGAAAAGTGACCAAGAGCTAAGTAAAAAATCATTAATACATACAGTCTTTTTCTAAACATACTACTGGGGCTAAATTCTTGTTCTATGAAAATTTGAAATGAAAACATTTATAAAGGAAATAAATGTCAAATGAAAAAATTATAAAGAAAATATTTTTCATTTCAAATTTTCATAGAACAAGAATCCAGCCCCTGGGCCTATAAAGCTTCATTTGGCATATTGGCCTAAAGCGGCCCATACACTATCAAATTGGCTTGTCCAGCCGATGAACTCCTTCTGTACGTGTGTGCTTGATAAGTGTATAGCAAAGTACTCAATCAGACTTCAATCTGCAACCGAAATCTTAAAAATTTCCTCTAAAAATGAATGAACTTTACAAATTTGAACAAATTTTTACAAAATGCTTTTCGATTTCAATAAAAGAGAAATGAGAAGTGTTTGCAAGAACTTGCAAATACTTTTTAATTGCGAAGTTGTCGAACACATCTAATGTTACACTTATATAAAGTCAGGGATATGTTAGGAATGTAGTAAGAGTATTTTCTCAATCAAAAACCAAGGGATTGTCACCTATATTACCCCTCAAAGTTTTCGGCACTTTTGAAAGAAAACCCGATTGCAGGAAAAAGTTATTTTTTAAAAAATGCTTAAGAAGTCACAAAAATATTCTTTTCATATAAAATTTAAATTTTTCTCGGCGCCAAATGGATTTTTTTCTACTTAGAGCACTTAGAGTAAGGTGCAACTAATGGGAAATGCATGGAAACACTATCGGGCTTTTTTAATTTTATATTACATACTCCGAGGTAACTACTCCGAAAATGTTGTCTGTTTTTTTTTTTTGCATTTTTTTCATCTTATCACCAATTTTATAAATCCATTTTATATGAAAATATATCATTAAAGTAGTGGATTTGTGTGGTGTCTATACCAAAACGCGAACCTAAGTGAATATTTATACCCTACACCACAGTATGGTAAGGGGTATTATGTCTTTGTGCATTTGTATGTAACATACAAAAGGAAACGAAATAGAACCATAGTTCCTTTTAGGGATATACATACATATAATAAGTAACAAAAATGTTGACCCCGCGGGTAGATTTTCAAGCGAATTGTTATTACAATTTTGTATATTTTTAAATATACGTTAATAAAGTCGAGTCTAATATGCTATAACCCGTATCAATGATTAATATTTGAAAGAGAGATAAAATAAAGCTTACTACAGTCGCACCTATTATAAAAAAAACCACAGATATAACGAATAGATTGTCGCCATTACTTAGTTTACATGCAATGAAATTGTAAACAACAATATTTTTTATATTTACTATTTATTTCCTCAAACCAAACTTCCACAACTTTAAGAGTTGTTATTGAGAACTAACCTAACAAAATCTGATAAATATCAAAAAACGGGCAAAATCGGATTTTGAAACCTAGTAATACTAATGCAGAAGACTTTCAGTAGTGTGTTTTAGGTGGCGAAATCACGGCCAAACACGGCCAATTTAGTAAAAGTCTATATGAAGTGAGTTTAAGAAAAATAAATGTATTTATTTCTGACTTTTTGTGTTTTTTTTGGTCGCTACACAATATGGCCAATGTATTCCATTTTACATATATTTATATTTGGTTTAATTTTCCACGGTTTTAAACACATTGAAATATACCTTTTATTTAGTTATTTTTAGTTTTTCTTCGAAATTCTCACTTTGACTGCAATTTAACCGCGAAAATGGCCCTATTTTTAATGCCTACTAAAAAATTATTATTATTAAAAGTTGCAAAATCGACTTTTTGCCTCAAAAATTGGGCAAATTACCTATAGTGTTTTTGGTGAAAATCGGTTCAGATTTGGATAAGATATTTTCGGCCACACACGCTATATACGTCCGATTTTGATGAAGTTTGAAATATGTGACTGAACTCGGTCTAGAAATAAGTGTGCCAACTTATATCGAAATCACTTCAGATTTGGATGTAGCTCCCATATATATTTTCGATCGATTTGACGTATTTTCGGCACCAAACACGCTATATACGTCCGATTTTGATGAAGTTTGGAATGTGTGACTGAATTCGACCTAGAAATTAGTATGCCAAACCATATCGAAATCGGTTCAGATTTGGATATAGCTCCCATATATATTTTCGGCCGATTTGACGTATTTGCTGCACCAAACACGCTATATGCGTCCGATTTTGATGAAATTTGGATTGTGTAACTGAAGTCGGTCTAGAAATAAGTGTACCAAACTATATATCGAAATCGGTTCAGATTTGGATAAAACATATATATTTTCGCCCGATTTCACGTATTTTCTGCACTAAACACCCTAAATCTGTCCAATTTTGATGAAATTTGGAATGTGTATCATATTATAAAGAACCATATTATAAAGAAATCAGTTCAAATTTATATATATCTCCTATATATACATATATTTTGCATATTCACAGTGGTGTAGGGTATCATATAGCCGGCCCCGCCCGACTATGATCCTTTCCTTACTGTTTTTTTTTTTTTGTAAGTTTATTATGACCGTTTCGTTATTATTCTTGCTTTGATGTGTATATAAAGAAATGCAAAGAAAATACAGTTTTATCCCAACATACTAAGCAGTGGGGCCATGTAGCAAATTTTAAAAACGTAAAAATACTCGATAAAGAGAAAAAAGAAAATAAGAGATATACTCTCAAGAATTTAAGGATGCATGAATCTATGAATACAAAAGAAGACAAAGATAGTACTACTCTGCAAACATTTGGAAGATTGTTGGACGATTTTTTGATCAGATTATTCTTCTGCGCTTCTTTCCAGCGATTTTTTAGCGAATTTTTATATAAAATTCACCCACGCGATTAATTTGCCTTTAGTAGACGATTCTCTACAATTATTGTTTATTATCAATCGCTACAACGAATCTTCTGCTATCTATCTCGGCGATCTTTCCGCGAATTTGTATTAAGTTTCGCTTATTGTTAGTGCAGGCGAATAATATATTATTCTTCCGAACCCCGATTACGCGATTGTTACTAAAATTTTTGATTTGTTTCCATAATTCTCATATACATGTTCTACATAACTTTGATACAAATGGCACGTATAATATTATGAGTATTGACAAACACAAATTAATTAAAAATTAATGTTTTGTCTTAAGATTTTCAATAAAGACTCCTGATGAAGTTGGAATCAAACCAACGAAACGTAGAGTAAAAATGAAATAAATTAGTTTTATTTATCTCATATACATCTGATTGAACAGCCCGGTATGCAAATATACACATCAAATCAAGAAAATTTTTTGGTATGTAGGTGGTTTGTCTATTAAAACCCTGAAAACCAAATTTACAGCCAGTTGCGTTGGAAAATATTGCTAAAACCTTCTTAATTCTGGAAATCGGAAGATACGTTTAAATGGGCACTATACCAAAACGTGGATCTACGTCAAACATTTTTGTGTGTACTTAGAACCCGAAATACTTAGTGTAATAACACATATACATATGTATAAGTAACATCTATACCAAATTATAGCCACTTATGTACCTCAAGTAATGTCAAATTGAATATGTTATGTCAAAATTTGCTTTATGTTGTTGTGGAAATTACAGCAAAAATAATTTTGT
The DNA here is from genome assembly GCF_047663935.1 of Musca autumnalis. NCBI lineage: Eukaryota > Metazoa > Arthropoda > Insecta > Diptera > Muscidae > Musca > Musca autumnalis. The sequence goes on from NW_027411866.1 coordinate 57,984,917, forward strand.
TACAAGGGGTGACAGTTCATATTCGAACAGCTGATGTGACACTACTATCGGTTCAATTTGCCTTCCCTGTTACTGAAATGTTTGATTCGATTGTATATAATTCTCATATACACTTTTCACATAAAGCGGTATGTTTTATGCATAAGTTTTGTACTCATGGTGTGAACCATATACAAATTTCTCAAAGAGTGACATATCTCAAAAAATCCAGTTTCGAGAAAAACGCGTTTTATGTTGGCGATAGAAATTGGAATTTCCCAACTTAAAAAGATTATTACACAAAAACTAAAATAACTACTTGGACAATATTTTGTAAACAACTAGAACGATATCACTGCAGAATTTCTGTGCAAGATCAAGCATGATTTGAAGTGTTTTAGTGCTTCATAAACTCAAAAAACATTTTTGTTGATTTATGGCAAACTCGAAGTAAATGATCTGTAACTCGTTGAGTTTTAGAGATATCAACATGAAAAATTTCTAACTCAGAAAACCACTTTTTGAGTTATGCTACTCTTTGAGTAAATGGGCGATATGTACTTTTTACGAATAGAACTCGCTCTATTCTCGTCTGTACAACAAAAGGAAAACATCTGTTTTGTTTGTTCGCAATACAAATAATGGATACTTTACACTATATGTTATTTTATATATATATGTTGTCAGTTTGCATATACACTTTGTATATAAAAAGTGACAACTCATATGTAAAACACATATCGTCTAAAGAACCCATAATGAAAACGAATGAAAAACATAATTTTGACGTGCATTTTGCTATGCTTAATATGTAAAAACATACCGTGCAGATGTCGCTTAACTTTGGTATAAATGCCACGTATAATATTACGAGCATGATGATGAAAAAGGCCAGCGTCGTGGTTTCAATCTGTAAAATTTGTTGTTATTATGTGTGTTCGTTTACTCAAAATTTGTACAAATTGTTACTGGATGTTGTTCGTTTACTGTACAGTACAATACAATAGAGCTTAGTCGATTGCAAGAAGTTACTGGACTTGTACAAATTTGTACAAATTATTGAGTAAACGAACACACCTATTGTGAATAAATTGTATGAAAACGTTAACAAACATTTTGACATATTGATGAATTGTCGGCCAAAATGGTGTTGCTGTTGTGCTACTTACGTGACCTGGTAAATAGATCTTGATTACGAGTATTGATGAACATAACACATGGTTCAACTTTTCCATATTTCCGTAATGAAAGTGTAAAAATCAAAAGTTCCTCTTCCATAATTTAGTTTCTGTGTGGACTAGTACACAATACACATTTTGAAATTGGTCCATTTGTACCGCTAAATATTACATGATCATCATAAGCGAGCTCAAACCTAAATTGCATGACAATAGGTACACATATAATTGCACCCTGAAATGTCATTACAATTTATAATGAATGTCTGTATGAAAGTACATTATTAGGTCTGTTCGTTAACCCAAAAGTTTGTACAAATTTGTACAAACTTTTACAAAATGCTGTTCGATAACAAACTTGTTCAGTAGACGGGAAATGAGAAGTAGTTGCAAGAACTTGCAAATACTTTCTACTTGCGAAGTTATCGAACAGGCCTACTGTAATTTGCAAACTGAGAATTTCTCTATCATTGTTGCGAAAAATTCTACATCATTATTGTAACTTGAACTTTTTCGAAGTTCCCTTTGTCCCGGTCCACACTAGAGCGATTTCAGTGAAATAATTTCATGAAATTGTGCGTTCTTAGATCGAGTTCCATACTAAAGTAATTTTATGATTTTTCTGTAGTGGGGAACTCGAGCTAAGAACGCCTAATTTCATCAAATTATTTCATTGAAATCACTCTAGTGTGGCCCGGGACTTTAACATTTTTCGTGCATCCGTTATTTTTTGAATGAGTATATTAGGGGCCTTGTAAAAGATAGCGTTAATCCATATTTGAAAAAAATGTTTATGTTAAACAACATACGAGTACATACAAATTATGAATTAAAAAAATAACATTAAAAACTTTAAAAATTGTTTTAGTTGTGGTAATTTTTTTTCACTGTTTTCTTTATAAGAACAGTAGTTTACGTGACTGGTAGTTTGCACTGAAAAAGACGCATAAATATGTTTCCAATATTTATTTATATTATTGATTATATGAATGTACATATACTATTTATACATACATAGTATATTTGTTTATTTTTATTATGAAAATAAACTTATAATTGTGGGGCTATAGAATTAAATAACCGTAACCAGAACTGCAAGTTTTTGGAAAAATACCGTTTGTACATATAAAAAGCGGGACTATAAAAAGAAGTCGATAGCTACCATTTATCAATCATTATAAACAAATAAAAATAAGCATATTTATGCTGACTTAACCTCCGATGACCCATGTGTGCTAATTAACTGTATAATTCCAATCTGAATAGTCGTAAAATAATAAACTCCGTTGAAGAAGCACTTGTCACTGACGCAGTTACAACAAACAAATAACATGTGCGTCTGTTTGTCTACCATTTGGTTATACCACGTTCCTGATCTGTGATATTTTGAAATACATATGTATGTATGTACAATGATATATACATTGTACATAAACCTGTATAGTATGTATAATATAGCAGAATAAACAACATATATACATATGTGCATATGTATGTTGCAAATGAACCTATGAATGTGATCCATCTATCTGAACAAAAACGAATCATCTCATCAGATACAACAATGGATCTATAGCACCATCATCTATGTCGTATACATACATACATATGTATACATAAGCTATAACTAAACTTACTAATAAAATCATATTTGCATAAAATTGACATAAACCGAAACAGGTTCCGCCAAAACTGATAATTCTTTCTTTTTATCTTCTATTTATTGTGCGGTGTCTCCATAGACATCTATTATAGAAAAGTAAATGTCGTTGGCAGAAAATAGAAATCTTGAATTATTCAAAGAATTAAACACGATACGACATTCGTTTGCATAAATATCAAAATGAAGCAAGAAGTTAAATAAAAAGAAACACAGACACACACTACACCACTCGTACATATTATTTTTCCACATGTGCATGTGTATTTCTAATGTGTTAACTATAACCTGCAGAGAAAGACGAATAGATGTTATTTGACTGACATGGGCGATCGAAGCATTATATTTTTGGTCATAAAATGAAATTATACATACATCATCACAGAATTTACCATTTAATATATTATTCATTCAAGATATTTTCAATATACATACATAGGATCGAAAGACATCATCTCACTAAAAACGTAACTATGACGAGAATTTATTTTTAATAAACTGTTTTGTAAAAATGTGCGTAACATTTATAAGACGTATTTCTTTAATACGCAATGCGTATTACGCATACATATGTAGTATGTATATTTAAACATGATCGATAACGCTGAGCACCATTTAAGGTAACTCTCTTTAATTCTAAACAAGAAATTCTTTTTATACAAACTCATCATTATTTTTATACAGTCCGCAGTAAACTTATCTATTTCTAGCTCTGTTCCAGAACTAAAAAGTTTTTAAAATTTTTACCACTTTTACACATTTTGCTTTCCCGTACACAAAATTTATATGAAAATCGTTTACGACTTTTACAACTTTTACGACTTTTACCACTTTATAAAGTACGAGAACAGGCCAACTATTTAAGTCGGCCGCGCTATAGGTAATTTGCCCTGTTTTTGACGCAAATTAATAACGACGGAATTAAAGGATTTTTTAACTTTTTAAATTATTTATGAGTAAAAGTGAGATAAAACAAAAATTTCTACAGATAAATTCGGATATCACGAACAACGGTTGTAAGCAACTACGTATATAACGAACAAAGCTATTTCTTCCAATGCCATTTTCATTAGTTTTCATATATATACTAAACTGTTGAAAACGATCACCGTAGTAAGTAACAAAAATTTTGACCCCGCGGGTAGATTTTAAAACGAATTGTTATTACAATTTTGTATATTTTTTTAAATATACGTTAATAAAGACGAGTTTAGTACTTCTTTAAACAGTATCAATGATTAATATGTTAAAGAGAGATAAAATAAAGCTTACTACTGCCGCAATGTTTATAAAAAAAAATGGGGGATACAACGAACGATTTGCCGCCATTACTTATTTTACTTGTAATGGAATTGAAAAAAAAAACAATATTTTTATATTTAATATTTATTTTCTCAAACCAAACTTCCACAATTTTACGAATTTTTATTCAGAAGTAACCTAATAAAAGCGGATAAATATTAAAAAACGGGCAAAATCGGGTTTTGAAACCTAGTAATACCAACGCAGAAGACTTTCGGTAATGTGTTCTAGTTGGCAAAATCACCGCCAAATACGGTCAATTTAGTAAAAGTCTATTTCATTTTACACATATTTGTATTTGGTTTGGCAAATCGAACATTGGTGGCGTCGTTTTTTATTGGGATAGCTAATACAATTTTGTTTTGTTTTATTATTTTAAAACAACTAATTTATTAGTGGAAAAAGGTTGTCATTGTTCGCCAAGTGGTAAGGCAGGGAAGACTAGTTTAGATCCACGCCACTGGATCTCATCAGTTCCCTTGTTTCTTGTTTGTGGATATTCTCCACCGAAGTTATTTTTTTTATAAACTACAATTCGTAGATGAGAAAAATCATAAATCAAAAAAATCGCCGGAGCGCTTTTTAAATAAATCGCGATTTAAGTTGACATTTTTAGGGGTTGTTTAGGTTATCACGATTTTGCTTAGAAACCGCAAGTCCTATTGTAGCTATGAAAATTCTCTACAAGATCGACCTTTACGGTGCTTTCGTAGTTTTTACCATTTTTGAGATATAGAAGTTTAAATTGGGACAATGCACTGACTGTATCGCCCCCTTATAAAAAAATGTTATGAAGGGTGCGCCTTAACTAACTTTTGATGAAAACCTCTTACACAGGGAAAGTTTTTGTGAATTCTGAAAGAGCTGTGTTCATAGATGAGAAAAATCCAAAAACAAGCAAAAATCGCTATAGGGATTTTTAAATAAATCGCGGTCAAAATTCAAATTTTTAGGTGTTTTTTAGGTTTTTACGATTTTGCTTGGAAACCGCAAGTCCAATCGAAATGGAGCTAAAGAAAATGTTGTAGCTGTGAAAATTTTCTAGAGGATTGATGTTTACCATTTGTTCCCAGCCTGTACCATTTTTGAGATAAAGAAGCTCAGTTTACATTTTTAGGTTTTTTGTTAAGGTTTCGCGATTTTACTTGAATACGGTAAGTCTTATCAAGAGCACCGTGACAATTTTTTTCAATTACACATTTCTTTTGAAAATAATGAATGTTTATGCTAATTATTAGCTTATCCGTGTAATTGAAGAATGTATTTATACGAATTATTTATCGTAAACTTTATAAAATCAGGCTGAGCGGTATGTTGGGAAACTATCAAAATGTTTGTGTTTCAAAACCAACACAATAACAAAATATGTTTGTGGTTGTATGAGCAGCCCTAGTTTATTAACATATATGTATGTACATAAATATTTTATGACCCCCAACAAACATAGGCACGCAGCTCAAAACTACTTGGAAACGAGCACAGCAATCTAGCACTAGTTTCTATCACTTATGGAATAGAAGATAAGAGTTTTCATCTTTTTACATTGAAAAGTTTGTGGTTTTGTTTTGGTTGTGAGAATGAAACGATTCGGAGAAGCTGAAAAGTTTGTGGCTTTGTGTGATTGGTACGGGAATCGTTTTGTTTGTTTCCATTCATTGGTTGCTAGATTGTAGTTAGGTTAAGAAATATTTTGCAAACTAGGATGTGGTGGAGATATTGTAAATAAATTTTAGTGTCATAAAACACCCCAAACCAAGCAGACCCTCTGCTTCTGTATATATTTGAGTTTTGCAATGTCACATGGCTAAATATTGAATTAAGAGCAAATACATAGGTGTGTGTAATGTTTCTAAAGCCAATTCGAATCTAGTTTTATCCTCTGCAACAAATATAAATATAATGTCATGAAGAAAACATTAGGAGAGATAATCATATCGAAGAACTGAATTTATATCTTAAAAAACATAAATTTTATATACTTCGCATAATATCTCCAAAATTGTTAAATTTTCCGTAATGTCAACTTTAGGAAAACTATTTGCAGCAATGTGATACGCAACTCCTCGTATCATATATCATATAACGTTGTTTCTAGTATATTTTTCAACGACAATTTGATAAATAAATATAACATAAAACATATATGAACAATGTAATGAAATCCCAAATACGAAAATAATTCGCCTGTGTGAACAGCTTTTAAAATAAGCTTTATAAAAGGTCTGTTACAAAATACCGCTAAAACAACATGAAACAAGCATTTAAAAGCTTAAGAATGTTCTTAAGAATTGTTGAGAACATTATTTAGAAGATTTGAACAAAAGGCTACTTTGTTCAACACCCAGCTTAGCTGCTACTGACCAGAAATTATGTAAAATTGTTTATACATATGTTTATAAGCTAGGTGCTGTTTTTCCTAGTTGGTCTGTCTGACACTTTTGGACTACTACAATGCCTCTGAAGATTGTAAACCAATTCTTATTGCAAAAAAAGGGTCATTTAAAGCGGCTTTTACATCTAGCATGTTATATAAAAATGCGTCGTTTACGTTGTCAATTTCATAGAATATCTGTGAAAAAATGACGTTAATTTCCCAAACACCTGTTTTAAATGCAAGTGTGAAAAGCGCTTTAACCCAGTTTAGTTAGATGAGGCCATAAAATCCATACTCGAACACAAAACCCAACTATTTTTTGTAACCTCAATATGTACTTTCAGAAAATCCATACTATAAGATGCTTGCATTTTCAGTGTTGCACAGAGTAATGGAACGTGATAATAGCAATATGTATATGGTTTGTTTCAGAACCAGCAAGGTATCAGCTGATTGCTATGCCCTACATTTTAATGATTGTACCATGCACTGTTGAACTTTTTACTTGGAATGCGTTTCTTTACTTCAAAACGCAAACAATTAACCCACTTAAAACCACTGGTCGTTTAAACGCCACAAAAATGGTTGTCAAAATTGACGTAAAACTCGGGTATTTTCGCATATTTTTGTGTGGTTTTTTGCAGTTTTGTTATAGTATTATCTGTTATCTATCATTCCACGCTTAAAAAGCTTTGTTATTTTACTTTGTTAATGGTAAAAGAGAAAACTGTCAAAATTGCTCTCTCATGACCAGTTTTACTAGAAAAGTAAAGGAACGAAAAAATGGTAGATCTGGTAGCAATGTCAAAAAGAAAACATAAAATTTAACTTTTCTTCCTTTTTCACAATTTTTATTTTAGTTTTGTCAGCGTTCGCTTTTTTTCTTCTGTTTTTGTCCATTTTCTTCTTCATTGTCAAATAATCGTCAAACAAATGTCGAAAAACCAGTTCTACCATTTTTTACCCAAAGAAATTTGTATGGTAGCCTGTGGTAGAAGTGAAAGGCGTTTTCGATCTCTCTCCTCTCCCTCTCTCTTAAAATTTGGGTCCAGTTTTACCACTTTTTGGGGCTAAGGAACGCTTAAAAGGTTAAAAATTATAAAAATGGCAATCTCAGGTAAGTAAAGGAACACAACTAAAGCTTCATTTGGTCCTTACATTTTCACGCAATTGGCCTAAAACGCAAGCAATTCAGAAAAATCGACTTTTGAGGAAATATTTAAATAAGCGATAAAAATTTAATCGTAAATGTTACACTACGGTTTCACTAGCGCTTTTTGCCGGGTTAACCCACTTCATGAGGATTTATTTGACGCTTGCGCTATGGAATTGACACTTGAAACCCAAACCCACTGGGTTAATTCGGTTAAGGGTAACCGGGGTATTACATTCATATATATAAAGTCAGGAATATAGTAAGAGTATTTTCTCATCAAAAACAAAGGGATTGTCATGTAAGAATACACAGATGTTACCCTTTCAAGTTTTCGGCATTATTAAAAGAAGGTCCGATTACAGGAAAACTATAAGTTTAAGAGAACAAAATTATTTTTTAAAAAATGCTTAAAAAACCTCAAAAATATCATTTTTTATATAAAATTTTAAGTTTTCATACAAAAAAATTTTCAGCGCTAAGTGGGTTAATATGGGAACAGTTTACAACTTTTGCCATTTTTGCCAGTTTAACAAGTAAAAATGCGTTTCATACCCTTCACCATAAAATATTCTGAACTAAAACACGGTGCGCCTTAGCTAATTTTAAATGGAAGGTGCTTACACCTGGGAAGTTTTTGCAGATTCTGAAACTACAATGCTCATAGATCAGAAATATTAAGAAACAAAAAAAAAATCGCCGGAGGGATTTTCAAATAAATCGCGATTTAAGTTCACATTTTTAGGGGTTCTTTAGGTTTTCACGATTTTGCTTGGAAATTGTCAGTTCTATGTAAACGGCCCTAAACAAAATGTTTTAGCTGTGAAAATTGTCCACAAGATTGACCTCTATGATATTTTCGTAGGTTCTACCGTTTTTGAGATATAGAAGTTCAAATTGAGACAGTGCACTGACTGTATCGCCTCCTTATAAAACAATATCGTGCTCAGTGCGCCTTAAAACTCCGTACACACCAGAGCTTTTTGCTGGGTTAACCTTCTTTATGGGGATTTGGAATGGAATTGACATTTAAAACCCAGTGGGTTTGTTAAATCCGGTTATATGTAAACGTACTATAACTAACTTTTGATGAAAACCGCTTATACATGGGAAGATTTCGCGGATTCTGAAACAGCAATGTTTATAGATAAGAAAAATAAAAAAAAAACAGAAAAAATGGCCGGAGGGATTTTTAAATAAATCGCGATCAAAATTCACAATTTTAGGGTTTTTTTAGGTTTTAACGATTTTGCTTGGAAACCGCAAGTCGTATCGAAATGAGTCTAAAGAAAATGTTGTAGCTGTGAAAATTCTCTACAAGACTGACCTTTAGGTTTTTTCGTAGGTTTTACCATTTTTGAGATATAGAGGTTTAGCTCAAACTTTTAGGTTTTTATCTTAAGTCTTCAAGATTTTGCTTGGAAACCGCAAGTTATATCAAAATAGAACTAAAGAAAATGTTGAAGCTGTGAAAATTCTCTACAAGACTGTATGATTTATTTACTTTCCTAGGTTGTACCATTTTTGAGATATATAAGTTTAATTTGGGAAATTGCAGTAATGACATTGTTTTATAAGGAGGCGATACAGTCAGTGCATTGTCTCAATTTGAACTTCTATATCTCAAAAACGGTAAAACCTACGAAAATATCATAGACGTCAATCTTGTGGAGAATTTTCACAGCTAAAACATTTTGTTTAGACCAATTTACATAGAACTGGCGGTTTCCAAGCCAAATCGTGAAAACCTAAAGAACCCCTAAAAATGTAAACTTAAATCGCGACTTATTTGCAAATCCCTCTGGCGATTTTTTTTTGTTTCTTGATATTTCTCATCTATGAGCATTGTAGTTTCAGAATCTGCAAAAACTTTGGATAAAAATTGCAGCTAAAGTCCCCAAGGTACCGAAATTCGGGAGGTGCAGTTATATGGGGGCTATACCAAAACACGGACACTTAGAGGTATGGTGACCACTGAGTACTTCAAATGTCAAATTATAGCTAGTTGGGTTGAAAATTGTAGCTAAAATCCTCAAATTACTGAAAATCGGGAAGTACCATTATGGGGGCTATATCCAAACATGGACCTATGTAGATAATTTTTGGTGGATAGGTGTGGTGACCACTAAGAACTTAAAATGTCAAATTACAGCTAATTCGGTTAAAAATTGTATATAAAATTCTCAAAATACCGAAAATCTGGAGGTACCGTTAAATGGGGGCTGTAAGTTTGTGACCACAAAGGAACCCTAAATGTCAAATTATAGCTAATTTGGTCTAATGTGACTTTAAACGTCAAAATACCTGAAATCGAGCGGTACCGTTATATGGGGGCTATTCCTAAACATGTTTTGTTATATAATTTTCTTGACACATAAGAACCCTAAATATCAAATTATAGCTAATTCGGTCTGAAAATGTAGCCAAAAACTTCAAAATACCGTAAATCAGGGGTAGCGTTATATGGGGGCTATACCAAACCGTGGACCGGTATAGCCCATCATCGAACTTGACATGCCTGCAAACAAAAGACGCATTTTCCCAAAATTTCGGCGTCCTATCTCTATTTTGGTGGATGCTAGAGTGATTACCACAGACGAACGGACGGACGGACATGCACTGATCGACTCAGAATTTTACCCTTATCAAGAATATATATATATATATACTTTGTAGGGTCGCAAATGAGTATTTCAATGCGTTACAAACGGAAAAACAAACTTAATATACCCTCCATACTATGGTGGAGGGTATAAAAAGAAAAGAAACAGACCATATGTCGTCGCGTATGAACCAGGCTGCATTTACACATATTCCTTGCATATTCAATATTTATTCAAAGTAATCCACAATCTCGGGAGTCTTCGATAACCCCATATACTCAAACTGGCCAATAAAATCTGGCTTTGTTCAACGACTTAACAGACAAACTTGTTGAAAATATCATTGATGGAAGTAATGAGTTGATAAATAGAACATGTTGGATGGATGCAGCAAGTAAACTTTCGACAGTTATGAAAAGTAAGAATCTTAACACACACACACATATGTATGTATGTACATAGCAAAAGCAGAGAGAAGTGGGAACAGAATTTTGGTCTTGAAAATGGACACCTTTTACTGTAATAATGTAATGGTGATGTAATATCATTAAGAACAAGTAAAAGAAGCGAGCAAAGGCTATACTCGGGACGGGGCCGACTATGTAATACCCTACACCCCCAAGTTTTCAATCACCCTGGCTTTTATACCAATCGACTTAAGGCTAGCGGAACAAAATAATTAATAATTTTATATTTGACTACTTTCAACAAACTACTTGGCACGGATTAAAAGCTTTGCAGAAGAGAAGCTGAGATATTTGTCATTAAAATAAATACTTCAAATAAAGATACAGATCTGCTTTGGAAATAAAATTCCACAAATTGGAAATTGGGATATCTTAGCGTCTTTTTCTATATCTCCACTTTTAGTAACGCAATTTAAAGCTCAGAATGTCTTGATTTTTATAGGTCACTTTTGTTGAAATATACCCAACCAAAGCTGGGATATTCGTAATTACAATTCAAGTAAAAAATGGTACACTAACCTACTTTGCATCAGATAGGCTTTGCTTTAGGAATACCCATTTTTTCCTCACATAAGTTTTTTGCCCATTCCGACCCCTGAATATTATCCGACCATCATCAATAGGCCCCCAAAAATTTCGTGACGATTCGAACAAAATAATGGTCGTAGAACTATACTTATATATACCAAAATGAATGTCTCGACGAACTAAGTCGATCTGGATATGTGTGTCTGCCCATCTAAGCCATTGGTGGCCAGCAGAGAAAATAAACATAAATTCCTATGCACGGTGCATTTGTGCTCTGCTTGGCCATCAGGGATCTAAACCTTGTAATAACGGGGGTCCCACTTTTACAATGATGCAAAGTAGGTTGACGTAGGTGGTCAAACAACGGATATATCGCAATAGTCGATAATGACGAATATCACAGCTTTGGCTGGTGGCCTTCCAAACCAAAGCCTGACAATAAAAGTAGAAAATCTCACCTTTACAATGATGTAAAGTAGGTCGGGGTAGATTGTTAAACAGCGGAAATATCGCAATAGTCGGTAATACATCCCATTTTTCCAGCTTTTGTAATCGTGCTACAGGTCGCAGTTCTGTCTGGATTGTCACGATAGTTCGGGTGTTTATGGGGATCCCAGAGGAAGAGGCCTACTGATTTCGATGATGTTCGGATATAGAGTTGTGTAGTTCCGGAACGAACTAGTTGCAAAGAACTATTCCGGACAAGGAACTATTGGAACTATATCCTTTCGTTTTTCTAGTTCCTTCGATTTAACGCCTACGTCTATCTTAGGGCCTAGGTACATAAGCTGCCTCGCCTGCTTGCCTTGCTTGCTTGTAATAAGAGAATAAAAAAGAAAAGGGCAACCTAGTTCGAAATTTCCTCGGTCTTCTTTATTCTTTTATTTTTATTTTGTCAGAAATGAAGCAGGAAAGCAAGGCAAGCAGGCGAGGCAGCTTATGTACCCAGGCCTTTATGTTGTTGCTGTTTGTTCGCAGCAATTTATTTACTTTTATGTCAATTCATCCACCAAACCATGAAAACATTTCGGTCTCGGAACTATTTGGAACGAAGGAAACAAAAAGAGCGACGAAAGAGAAAGATTCGTTGAACTTTTTCCAATTTCGGAACTATTTGGAACGAAAAGAACGATGAAAGAGAAAAATTCGTTGAACCATTTCGGTCTCGGAACTATTTCGAATGAAAGGAACGATGAAAGAGAAAGATTCGTTGAACTATATCGGTCTCGGAACTACGGAACTATATTAAGGCATGTTAAGTGTGCTCGCATTAATGCAAAAGTAGTTGACACTATTCGAGAAAATGTTGGTGTTCGTTGGTGCTGCCCTCAATGCAGGAGACTCTCTGCAGAGTTTTATAATTTTGTCAAAGATCTCCAATCGGAGTTAAATTCAATTAAAAATTACTTCTCGTCTTTGTCGTCTCGTTTTAAGAGTTTTTCGATTTTTTTGAAAAATATCAAGAATTGGACGAATTTGTATCATCTCCTGCTGGTGCCGCACACAAAAATTAAAGTACATAAAACTAATGAGATTCTTGTTGAATTCTATTGCTAAGTATCCCATGACAAATGCCTCATATTCAGTTTTGCGATTTACCCCGCGAAACAACTAGTTGCACTTTTGTTTTAAAATATTTATTTTCTTAAAAAATTGCTTCTATCTTTGCTTAAGTAATATAAAGTCTGTCTGGTTACTTTCCCAGCAAGAATTGTCCAGCAAAACTTTCTCAGAGAGTAAGGGGTTTTTATTCTCTTCTGCTAGAAAATTGTAAAAAGTAAACAGACACTTTCCCAGCAAAAACCAGCAAGCAATCAGCTGGCTTGCCAAAACAGAACAATTTGTCCACCAATAAAGGAAGCAAACACGTTGTATTTTATTAAAAATAAAAAAGAAAATTAAACAAAAACGTATTTTTCCACTTTGCAAATTTGTTCTCCATAAAACAATACAATTAGAATATGTTATTTCCACAATAAAATTGTTTTTAATTTTCGCAAACATAAATCAACAAAAAACTAAAAACAGATGATTGACTGTTTTCAAGAAGAAGAAGAGTGCAAGTGCTTGCTAGAAGAAATTTGTCCAGCAAGAATTTGCAAGCTCTCAGTGAAAGAACTGTCAAAATGTCTCTCTCGAATCGCTCTCTTTTGCTGGTTTTTTGTGTTAACAGACGACTTCCAGCAACAATTGGTACAAATTGTTGCAAATTTTAGGGTAACCAGACAGAGCTATAGTGATACAAACAAATTATACGTCAGTTGACTATAGTTTTTGTTGCTGTTATAAATTTCGAAAATTTTTTGATTATTTGGCGTTTATAGATTTGTAATATCTAATTTAGTTTGGTTGCTATTCGTTCCCCAAAAATGTGATTTTTTAAAAGTCTACTAAATTATTTTTTTAATTTTGGAGGTTTTTAATGTGTTGCGGTGAATTGCAGAATAAATCGCACATTTTCGGAGATGCAGGATATTTTTATATAGACAAACCAAAAATTAGCTGCAGGTTTGCGACATATGCGACTTTTTCAGAAAGTCATTGGAATATATTTACATATATATTTTTTTTGAAGATTTGATAGAAGAACTGGCATTAGACGTCAATGTTGGTTTCGTTTATCCCAAATGGGTTCACCAATACTAAGAAATGTTGCTTTTAATAGTTTTATGACTATTCTTGCGAATTTCATTCACATTTTATAGAAAAAATGGCCAAATTTGAGCAGTTTTCTCAGGACATCGTTAAGTACTAAAACAAAGCATAGTTGCATCAGATGTTTTTGGGTGATATATTCGTTTGGCAGATGACGCTATACTAAAAATAAAAAATCTCAAAAATTTTTTTTTCATTTACTAGCGTATGTGGGTATGTGGGGGATTGGCCAAAGCAAGGATCTATGCTCTAAATTGGTTTTTAGAATATTTTCTATTCAATGAAAAATGAACCTAATACGTAAAAACGGTCACCACCGATATGTGGGGGCTATAGGAAACCGCAGGTCTATGTGGCCCATATTTATCCACATACGACCCTCAACTATAAGAAACATTTTTGGAAAATTTTAGTAACCTACGTTCTTCACATTAAAAGTTACGAGTAAAGTTCCACTAAAGTGCCCATATTTCGTACTGTGTGCCGGCCAGAAACGAAAAAGGACTGCCAAAAAGGTACCAACTAATGTGGTGCCTGGTCGTAAGACAAGTGTTTCTGAGGGGAGTGTTGTGGATGACACGTCCTCGGTCAAAGCCTCACACTTATGCTGGAGTTGCGTCACGGGCGGCCCCGGGGGTTTATACGGGTTCAGAGAAGGTGGCAACTAATCCTGAATTGATGAGTATTGATGATGTTGGTCTCCAGAAGACTTCACAATCTGCTCAGCAGATTCGGGAGACATCACTTCCTGGACCAGTTGTTCCTTCCGTGGTTGCTTCTGCCAAAACTGAGCAATCCCTACAAGTGGCCCATGGACCTTTATCAAAGGCTCCGGCCATGAAAGCGGTCTTTGTATCTAGGTTTTCCTCTGATACGACAGCTGATGATATAAATTATTATTATTAAATCTAAAATTGAGGGAAATTATTTTTTAAAGTGCTATAAGCTTAGACCAGCATTTTCTGGAAATAAATTCTCTTTTAAAGTTGTAGTGAATGAAAATATCTTCTTGCAACTAATATCGAAGGAATTTTGTCCTGTTAAAGGATTTGTAAAAGATAATAATTGCATTGTAGAAACTCATTCTCAATTCATTAAATCCGTTCCTGATTTTAAAAAAACCTATTATAGAAAGCTTAACTCCCTTATTTCTTCTGTAGACTGGACATCAGTATGCCTATATAAGAATCATAAAGACCTTGAACTTGTAATAATTAAATTTTATGATATACTAAATAAATTTGTCTCAGAGTGTGTCCTAACTGTTAGAATGAAAAACTCTGGTAAATATCCATGGATAACATCCGAACTTTCGTCAATAAAAAATTCCAAAAATAAGCTTTTTCGAAAATATAAAAACTGGCTCTTCTATAGACTATGCCAATTATTCCCTTGCTCGATCCAAGTATACTTTAGAGTCCAATAGGTTGTATAATTTTTTTTTAAATCAAATCCAAAATCCTTCTATGAATTTGTTAACTTAAAAATAAAAGTTTGTAAATGACACTGATATCGCTGAAGGCTTTAAAAATTTCTTTGCTACAACCTATTCAAGTGCAGTTTGTCAAATTAGAGACACTTACCCTTACAAGTTATCTAAGATAGGCCAAATATTTATGCCTTTTTTAAACACTCAAGACGTTTCTAGAAGTTTACGAACTTTAATGTCAATAAAAAGTCCAGGCCCTGACGGGATTCCCAGTATAATTCATAAGTTTTGTTCCGCTACATTATCAACTCCTTTAACACAACTGTTTAATTATTCCCTTAAATTTGGTCATTTTCCGAATTTATGGAAAAATCTTACATTATACCTCTACACAAATCTGGCAGTCTATCAAATACTTCGAATTATAGAGGAATTGCAAAATTAAGTGCAATTCCTAAATTATTCGAAAAACTAATCACGGATGTAATTTCCATCAAAATTCAACACATGCTAAGTCCATATCAGCATGGTTTCCGCTGTGGTCTCTCAACAATAACAAATCTTATTCAATTTAAATCGATTGTTATAAAAGGATTTGTTCAACGTTATCAGACTGATACAATCTATACAGATTTTAGCAAAGCTTTTGACAGAGTCAACCATAAGCTTTAGCTATATAAATTAGATTATATAGGCTTCAATACAAATTTACTCAAGTGGATAGCATCTTATTTGCAAAATAGATCTCAAGTTTTTCTGTTTAATGGATGTTTATCAAAGTCGATTGTTGTTCCGTCGGGTGTTCCACAGGGAAGTCACCTTGGACCGGTTCTCTTTCTTTTGTTTATAAACGATTTGCCAAGTTCAATAATGCACTTCAAATTGCTAATATACGCTGATGATGTTAAGTTATTCATTACTCATAATTCTGTGAAGCAAGCTGATTTGGTGTAAAATTAATTGTATGGATTTAAATAAATGTAAACATATGTATGTGTTTTTCCAGATCATCTTCTTTGATAAGGAAATTCAATATTAATAACTTTGTTTTATCATCTGTACACCGAAAAAACAAAAGTATGAATTTTTTACTAATTCCGTTCATAATTTTTATTGTCCACAATTTGAACGCACCTCTTTTGAATGGACAAATTTTTGTATTCATGTACACAATACTATTTTTGCAAAAGTATGAATGCTTTTCTAAAATACAAAAATACATTATTTAATATGTGGTGGTTTTGCTTCTATTGTTTTTGTCTTTCATCCCCTCCATCGTATCTACGCGCACATTGACTCCGTGTAACAATTAATTGTTGTACTATAAAGCAGTGTTAATCACCACTGGGCTCGCGAGGCGTGTCTGTGTGAACACACACAATCTCAATTGTGGTGAGTTTGAACGATACTCTCACCACCGATCATCATCTTTGTTTTAGCAATGAATTAACGCACACGATGTTTATCTAGAGAGGGTTAGATAATCTCGTGTGTGTGCCCAACACAAACGCAGCGGATGAATTTGTTGTTGCTGGTGAACACTGCTATAAAGCAGGTATCGGCACTAATACAAACCCATTGTTTGCGGTCTCACGCATACGACTATCTCTCGCTCTCTCCAAAAACAGCGTGTGTGTTAATACATTGCTAAAATTAAAAATTATTGAAACAAGCGACAATAGAACTTTCTTCATTGACTTCTGAACGAAGACTGAGTGGTGGTTGTTCTGTTGTTATTCTCATCAAGGGCAAGTGTGCCCCTTTTGACCGGATGCTGCTATAAAGTACAACAGCCTAAACAACCACCACTAACAAATCAAAACTACCACACTAACAAACCTACCACGTATAGATTTAGTTTGTTGTCGGAAAACACACTATAGCAATAGCATTATTTCGCATATACATTTTTTGAATTTCTTTAATATATATTCAACATCTAATAAATCAAGCTAGTGCTGATGGACTCAATATGTAAGTACATATGGTTCACATTGTTCTGATTTTACAAGACAATATAATAATTCATTAGGAAAAATCAATTAGAAGAGAAACGTTAAAAGAACAATAATAATAACAAAAGGAAATAAAACAAAAAATACAAAAAAAATTAAAAAAGCTAATTTCAAAATAAAATAAAAAAACAAATTTTTTATAGAAAAAATAAATTTATAAGAAATATAAACAGAGTTTTGAATATAAGTAACTTTTTCTTGCTTTAAAGAAGATTATTTTGAAATGAATGAATTGGTTCATATTTTGCAAAAAATATACATATTTCCCATGTTTATGTTTCATTCAAAAAAGAAACCAGTATTTATTTCTTTATGAATTAGGTTCGTACAATGTAAAAATCTGAACATTGGAAACAATTTTTGAACACAATTCATAAATTGAATGAATTTGTTTTTTCTGTGTAGAATCATTTGTTGATCTTGGCCTTTTGATGGATCAAAAATCATGTAATTTCTATCGTAAATAAAGCCTATGGAGTCTTAGGATTTATAAAAAGATGGGCCAAAGAGTTTTCTGATCCATATATAACAAAGCAATTATTCACATCCCTAATTAGACCTATATTAGAATATGGTTCTGTCGTATGGGATCCGCAATATGCAATCTATTCCGATAAAATCGAATCAGTGCAAAAGCAATTTCTACTTTTTGCATTGAGGGGGTTACATTGGAGTAGTAATTTTGAATTACCTTCATACTCTAGCAGGCTAAAGTTAATTCGATTGCCTACATTAAAAAGTAGACGTATTATGTTGAATAATATGTTTGTTTTAAAAGTATTGAATGGTAGTGTGCCGTCTGATTTCTTAATATCGTCTATTAGAATAAATGTTCCTTTTAGATGTAGTAGATATTATCAATTCTTATATATAGATTTTCACCGAACCAATTATTCGATGGGTGAACCACTTAGCAAAATGTGTACTGATTTTAATTCCATGTACAATAATGTGGACTTCTGCATGAGTTTGGAAGTTATAAAATCTAATATAATTTTATCTTTAAATAACTAGTAATTTGTATGGTTAAATATATGTATAACTGGCTGTGGGGAAAAATACAATATTTTATTCTTATGTGAATGTATCCGCTTCTAATAGGGATATTCCAAAAGCAAAGCATATCAATGGAAGAAGATGTTACCTTTACAATGATACAAAGTAGGTTGGCGGGCCATTTTTTGCTCGAATTGTAATGACGAATATCCCAGCTTTGTTGAGTACATTTCAACAAAAGTTACCTATAATAATCAAGGCAGTCTGAACTTTAAAAAGATTCTCAGATATTCTTATTTGTGTAATTTTATTTCCAATGTGAATATCTCTGCATCTTTTGGACTGCCTTATAGTGAAACTAGACCATCTGAGTTCTAAATTAATACCAATTGTGTTGGCATTGATGGTAAAATATCAGAGTTGTTGCAAAATATGCTACGCTATCCCAATTTAATTATTCTAAGCATTTGTTTTTAGAGGCATTCCTTTTGCTAGATATCGCTCCCACCAGTCACTTCAGTTGGTCTCCGTGTAATTTAGAGCTTTTAGTCCATTACATCAGGAAACATGGACTTACCCACGAAAAACATAATATCGCTGTAAACAGGACCACAAGGTGTACCTTCAGTAAAAAATTCCAAAGCATCCTCAAACAGACCCTAAACTTCACTTAAAAAAATTCGAAATTAAATTAAATTCGGACGAAATGTTAGGAGATCTAAAGTTTGGACCAAAACGGTTGCTCCGTTCAACAGATACCAATTTGCCATTACCGTACCATTTTACCGAATATTTTTGAACTTTTAAGATTCGCAGAAATATAATATTTATTTTTTTGTCCAAATTGCCTGAAACGGATTTCGTCCAAACTTGTAAACTGGTGGTCTAAAATTATTATTTCGATGAGGCACATTTTGGACCTACGAAAGTGTATAAACCGTCATTAGCCTAAAGGCTGAAGGTATAAAGAAAGCGGCAGGTGATTTACTCCCATTGAATTTTAAAACATTCAGAGCCCCCAGATGAACAACGATGTTCGTTATGCAATATTGGAGAAGTTGAAAACCTTTCACGTGAGATATTTCTTTAAAATCTTGTTATCCGACGCTGAAATAATCAATATTTTAAAATGCGGTGAAGTCTTTAACTGGATTTTTTAGTAAAATTGTTTATTTCTTTATGAATTATTCCGATAAAATCGAATCAGTGCAAAAGCAATTTCTACTTTTTGCATTGAGGGGGTTACATTGGAGTAGTAATTTTGAATTACCTTCATACTCTAGCAGGCTAAAGTTAATTCGATTGCCTACATTAAAAAGTAGACGTATTATGTTGAATAATATGTTTGTTTTAAAAGTATTGAATGGTAGTGTGCCGTCTGATTTCTTAATATCGTCTATTAGAATAAATGTTCCTTTTAGATGTAGTAGATATTATCAATTCTTATATATAGATTTTCACCGAACCAATTATTCGATGGGTGAACCACTTAGCAAAATGTGTACTGATTTTAATTCCATGTACAATAATGTGGACTTCTGCATGAGTTTGGAAGTTATAAAATCTAATATAATTTTATCTTTAAATAACTAGTAATTTGTATGGTTAAATATATGTATAACTGGCTGTGGGGAAAAATACAATATTTTATTCTTATGTGAATGTATCCGCTTCTAATAGGGGTATTCCAAAAGCAAAGCATATCAATGGAAGAAGATGTTACCTTTACAATGATACAAAGTAGGTTGGCGGGCCATTTTTTGCTCGAATTGTAATGACGAATATCCCAGCTTTGTTGAGTACATTTCAACAAAAGTTACCTATAATAATCAAGGCAGTCTGAACTTTAAAAAGATTCTCAGATATTCTTATTTGTGTAATTTTATTTCCAATGTGAATATCTCTGCATCTTTTGGACTGCCTTATAGTGAAACTAGACCATCTGAGTTCTAAATTAATACCAATTGTGTTGGCATTGATGGTAAAATATCAGAGTTGTTGCAAAATATGCTACGCTATACCAATTTAATTATTCTAAGCATTTGTTTTTAGAGTCATTCCTTTTGCTAGATATCGCTCCCACCAGTCACTTCAGTTGGTCTCCGTGTAATTTAGAGCTTTTAGTCCATTACATCAGGAAACATGGACTTACCCACGAAAAACATAATATCGCTGTAAACAGGACCACAAGGTGTACCTTCAGTAAAAAATTCCAAAGCATCCTCAAACAGACCCTAAACTTCACTTAAAAAAATTCGAAATTAAATTAAATTCGGACGAAATGTTAGGAGATCTAAAGTTTGGACCAAAACGGTTGCTCCGTTCAACAGATACCAATTTGCCATTACCGTACCATTTTACCGAATATTTTTGAACTTTTAAGATTCGCAGAAATATAATATTTATTTTTTTGTCCAAATTGCCTGAAACGGATTTCGTCCAAACTTGTAAACTGGTGGTCTAAAATTATTATTTCGATGAGGCACATTTTGGACCTACGAAAGTGTATAAACCGTCATTAGCCTAAAGGCTGAAGGTATAAAGAAAGCGGCAGGTGATTTACTCCCATTGAATTTTAAAACATTCAGAGCCCCCAGATGAACAACGATGTTCGTTATGCAATATTGGAGAAGTTGAAAACCTTTCACGTGAGATATTTCTTTAAAATCTTGTTATCCGACGCTGAAATAATCAATATTTTAAAATGCGGTGAAGTCTTTAACTGGATTTTTTAGTAAAATTGTTAAGAGAAGCACTACATTATATAACTGTTAATAGTAATGTTAACAGAAGAATTTAACTATTAGTTAAAGTAAATGTAGTAAATGTCTTTTTTTTATCAAAATACAAAACAATTTGTTAATATAACACTCTCTTGTAACATTATATGAAAATACAAAATTATTGAATTGAAAAAATTTATTTTTATTTCGCTGCATTTTCATAGCATGACAGTCTATGTATTTTGTTACAGAAGGTCTGTGAATATTTTTATAAAGTAAGGTGATCTTTTGAAAGATAAATAACTAATTCATTTTTTTCATATGAAATTTTAGAAATAACTACCGCTATTTTTACATTTTGCTACTACAGAGGACTCCCAACAGCAGAACATGTTACTTCTACAGATTTTGATTCACATTGATTGCATTGTTTCTGGTTAATCTTTCTTAACACACTTAGCGTTGAGATTTTTTTTTTAGCTAGAAAACTTAAAAGTTATTTGATAACGATATTTTTAAGACATTAAAGAAAATGCCAAAGACTATACTGTATTCTTACATGACAATTCCTTGGTTCTTGATTAAAAAAATACTCTTACTAAATTCCTAACAAATCCCTAAACTTATATGAAGCGCTCAGCGCCAAAACGGCCTAACCCACATGTCAAAAAAAATCAGAGAGACTATAAAGATCTAAATATAACCTTTTGAAATAACTACTAAAAAAATCCATATTGCATTGAATAACGCTGAAATAATATGGAATTTTTTAGAATTTATTTCGCAAGGCTTCAGTTTTTTGGGCATGTGGGTTAGGCCGCGTTGGCGCTGAGCGCCTCATATGAATGTAACATTTATGTTTATACCCTCAGCCTTTAGGCTAGAAAGGGTATATACACTTTGATACGACCAAAAGTGTCTCATCGAAATAACGGTTTTAGACCCCAAGTATGTTTGGACGAAATACGTTTCAGAGAATCTGGAGTCGATTTAGCCATGTCCGTCCATCTGTCTGTCGGTCTGGGTATCGTAATATTTTGTCCAAATTTAGTTTAAGTTCGAAGATAGGCCATATCGGTCCACTCCTTCGGGTACCTCCCACACAAAAGTTACAAATGTTTCTGTAAAATGGTGTGAACGATAACTCTCGAAGGGAGCAATCGATTTTTCCAAACTTTGCACATCGTATTATTCCTTCCAGATATAGATCGGGTTCGAATATGGACTAAAACGGTCCACACCTTCCGATACCACCCACACAAAAATGCGATAAACTGAAGTTAAGGAGCTCCTCTCGGATCGTTACGAATTTTTTTTCAGTAGGTTGTCCTTGCGGCTCCTTTTACGACGGTATATTTTTTTCTCTTGGGCAAGTCCATACTTCCTGAGATATTGGCCTAAAAGCTCCCAGAAACCCTGCCGGCACCAAACAAAATGACAAATCCGCAAGATAATTCTCTCAGGGAGTTTCTGATTGGTGTAGACTTTGCTCATCTTATTATTTCATCCAGTCATGTATCAGGTTGGAATATGGACTATATCGGTCCACTCCTTCGGGTACCTCCCATACAAAATTCAGAAAAAGTGAAGTTTAAGAGCTCCTCTCGCATCGTTTTGATTCTTTTTTCAGAAGGTTGTTCTAGCGGCCTGATTTACAACGGTACAATTTATTTCCGGAGCAAAGTCAATACCACCTGAGATAATGTCCCAAAAGCTCCAAAACCCTGCCGGCACATACTAAAATGGCTATTGTGCAATATAACTCTAAACCGTTTTCAAAAATTTCATCCAAACTTAGTTTAACGTAATTTAATATTTCGAGTCCTTTATGAAGAAGTGTGGTTACTAAACATTTTTGGAACATGCTTGGTTTGGAATTGTTGTTTTTTTTTGTCAGTGGCTGTGGGTATGTATATCTCCGTCAGCACATCTCCTTCACCACATTTTTTAGTACATTTATCTGTAAATTAGGATTTATAGTTCTGAATGCCTAAGAATTCATAGTGTGAAAATTTGTCAATATAGGTCAATGTTTTGGTA
Organism: Musca autumnalis; assembly: GCF_047663935.1. Taxonomy (NCBI): domain Eukaryota; kingdom Metazoa; phylum Arthropoda; class Insecta; order Diptera; family Muscidae; genus Musca; species Musca autumnalis. The sequence continues at coordinate 58,008,019 of NW_027411866.1, forward strand.
TAGGCCCCATATAGAGGTGCAGTAAAATTTGGGTGTTTTCGAATATTATATGCATATATTGCAACTAAACTGGTTCAAATTGTGAATTGTACATTTTGAAGGGATTGAAAATATTTTTATCAAACATCATCTCTATATATTCTCGTTTTGGAATAAGCTCCATATAAAATATTCCGCTACTTTTTTAACTCTAAATACTTTTCAAAAATAGGGAAAATGGCTACATTTTAAATTAATTTTTAATATGCTTCTAAACTTCTTTTGCCATAAATATGTTTTTCTAAGACTTAGATTCCTAGCTGAAGTTGATGATTCCATTCTAATAGGGGCACTTTTGATGAGTAAAAAATATTACTCTTTATATACAAAAATTTAATTTAATTTTTTATGGTGCTCTTTAAATTATTAAAAATTCTTTAACTTTATGACAGTGTAACTGTAGAAGTAAATAATATATGATTTTGACATTTTGGTTAAAGACTTACAATTTTGTACCATATTACCATGTAACGACAGTTATACCAAAAACCGAATTTAATTTATTTTAATTAATCTCCATTTTTTGCTATTTCACCCCTTGTGCATCGCCATCATTTTATATAAATCATTATATATAGTAACTATAACATAATGGAAGACCTGCACAAGTTGTGTTATGTAGAGTGACCACAGACATTAAACCAAAACACGACATACTGTACAACAGTAACAGGGAAAATGAAGACAAAACCCCCAAAATGCAAACATTTGACCCACAGCTATTTCCACCATTTTTGACATAACTAAAAATGAGCAAGCAGGGAGCAAGTTTTGTTTGCTCAATATCAAAGAAAACAATCAAGAGAAAAATACAAAAAAATTCTCACGACCTTCTCGACACTCTTTTTTGTTATACTCCAATACATTTCAAAATTATGCAAAATCTGGACACATTTTGAGGAATGTTTTAAACACATTTCTACAAGACTTTTTCAGAACAATTTTTCCTAAAATATTAAGAACTGCCTCTGCTTGAAATATCTATTTTGAAAATGCCAAGTTTATGAAGCAAAAACTACGATACGGCGATTTAAAAGCAGCAAAATTTAATACTTTTTTTTGAAATTTTGCCTTTTTAGGGCGAAGATCATTTTTAATGATTTTTGTTAATTTTCTCGTTTAGAGTTAAGCTTGATGATCTGAAATTATTTGCAAGTGAAAAAGGAAAGACAAGGACTCGAACCCACATAGTCACCAAATTACGTTACCTGGTTTCATTGGTGGTAAAGCAAATCTTCGGACGTATCGACTATGTAATGGCTTCTCTGTCCTAGAACTTATCGTTTTTCAAATGCAAATGTGTTTTTGTACATTAACGCGGATACTTGGCCACAGAAATGTATTCTCTTCACGACAAACGCTTTTTGCGCTGACTTTGAAGTTATGAGTTTTGGCTTTGAACGCTAACACGCCGTGACAACATTTTTTGATATGTTTTTCAAGGACGTGGGTTCAAATCCCAGCCGGGCTCAGCCTGTTTTTATTTTTTGAAATTTTGCCTTTTTAGGGCGAAGATCATTTTTAATGATTTTTGTTAATTTTCTCGTTTAGAGTTAAGCTTGATGATCTGAAATTATTTGCAAGTGAAAAAGGAAAGCCAAGGACTCGAACCCACATAGTCACCAAATTACGTTACCTGGTTTCATTGGTGGTAAAGCAAATCTTCGGACGTATCGTCTACACACAGAGAAAAGATATTGTTGAAACAATCATATTCTAAGAACAAAATAGTGTATTTTAAAAATCTGAAAATATATATTGTTGTTTCAACCATATATTTTTTATTAGGAAACATGATGACACAAAATATATTGTTGGGCCAATAATATATATTTTAAGAATTTTAAAATACACTATGTTGTTCTTAGAATATGATTGTTCCAACAATATTTTTTCTCTGCGTGTATGTAGTGCCTTCTCTGTCCTAGAACTTATCGTTTTTCAAATGCAAATGTGTTTTTGTACATTAACGCGGATACTTGGCCACAGAAATACTTTTCACCTGTTTCTTAAATTTTAAAAATATGTTCAACTTTAACACTGTGCTACGCGAAAAGTAAACATCATACGACTTTGATATTTTGGCTAGTGAGGTAACATTTTGTACTCGTTAACCCTGTCAAGACAGATTATCAAAAATTTGTGTTTCAATTTTTCAATTAAGATCCGTTTTTTTCAATCTTGCCCCAACGCGCGACGTGGTAAAAAACCCTAATGTACATACATACATATGTATGTTGAACTAATAGTACGTTTGCACAAGTGTAAAACTTTTTAGGTCTGGAACACAACTATTATCAAAAGAACTTTAGTAATCACTTTCGGTGCGGGAACTTTGCGACGAAAACTTGAGTAAAAATACACCAATTGCTGAAATTTCTGGGCGTTACAATTTGTACTTCAGTTGGAATATCGTCGGAATTTCTAAGAAACGTGTATGGGCCGGTCCACGCTAGAGTGATTTCATTGAAAAAATTTCATGAAATTAGGCGTTCTTAGATCGAGTTCCCCACAACAGTAATTTCATGATATTACTCTACTATGGAACTCGATCTAGGGACGGATAATTTCATGCAATTTTTTCAATGAAATCACTTTAGTGTGGACCGGGACTATGATGATGTATTGACAGTGACTGTATACCTGCTTATGTTTATGAAATAAAACCTCAACACATGCTTTCATTAATATAATTAATACAAAACAAATATTTAATATTCCAAATCCGGCACAATGTTGAAAAACCACGTGCAGATATAAATTTCTTTCAAAGCCATAAATTCATTTGTTATGCCAGTGGTATATCTTCCTCAATACTAAGAAATTTTGTTTCGAATCCATATTGTCATACTGTCTTTGATTTTTGTTTTTAATTTAATTAACGCCATTTTATGTGGATACGTGTGTACATACATATGTACATACATACATAAGTATAAGCCCCAATTTAAGCGTGGTGAAAATATATTATGCAATAAATTACTGCATTAGACACAAAACAAGGGAATTTTTTTAAAGTTGATTCAAATTTGTTAACCATTATAGGATACTGAACCGTTTATATTGTAATTGATTTTTTCGAATGGCAAATATTTGTATTAAAGTTTTGTTATATATTCATACAACTGTAGAAAGGCTATCTTCACTGCACTTATTTTAAATACCTATTTTTTGTTGTCTTATTAGGGCGAAGGTCATTATATATGAAAGTTTTTAATTAATTGGGCTATCATGAACTGCGGTCGCTGGTAGTTATTCAGCTCATCAGGCAAATCAGATGTGAATGGCTAGAAGACAAAGGTGGAGTTTGATAACTTCTATTTATACGGACATTATTGCAAATTAGCAGATAGGGTAAGTGCTCCTAAGTCCGGCATGCACCAGTAGTAGTTGTTGTTGTAGCAGCATTTAACCGTATGTAGACGCATAGGTTTAATGCTGGGATGGCTGGCCGAAGCACTATGGTTCTGGCTCAATCCGGTACGAAAGAACCCGCTGCCGTGGGATTGTGTACCAGTAGTCGGCATCTTTTGTATTCGAACACAAGTAACTAAAAATTAGTACAACAAAATGGTTCTAAAAATACTTCAATAATATTGTCATTTAACTTTGTGTAAAATTTCATTGAGCTTAGACCATTTATTATATCGGAATTTTACTTTTTGTTAGTGAGGGTTTTTAATGACGACCGAAAATGCATGTATATTAAGAACAAATTAGTGGAGACATCAATATAATAATGTCTGTAATTATATTAAAATTAACAATTTTTCAATTTAATTTTTGTTGTGATGGTAGAACATTAGAAAAAGAAATTATTAAAAAAATTATTGTAATTCTGCCATTTTATTTGATGCCGACTTTAGGGACAACAAAACGTAAAGATTGCCAGAAGACAGCAGGAGGTGAAAAAATTGCGTTCTGTCAATTATTTTTAGCTCGACATTGTAAAAATGTGTTGAATAAATACTTCAAAGTCTAATTAATAAAAATAACTTCAATTAAAACTGAGCTTTTATGCGATTTGTGGCATGCCGACAATTAGGTTATAGTTACCGACTTTAGACAATAACTAATTTATTTAAGCAACATATTTAAAATTTCTTACTTTTTGATGCAAAATTAATTGGAATGTGAACAAAAAATGCAAAAAAAAAACTATTGAACTTTCAAATAAATAGGAGTTTGGTAATTTTTATGGAATAAATATGTTTTAGTTTTATAACTCAGGTTTTTTTGAGGACTAAGTAATATGTATATATGGTCTTTTAGGCCTTGTATTATGAAATGAAATAAATAAATAAATAATTAAGTTTATTTTATAAACACCTAAAAAAGAAATTTAAACTGAATTCCAAATATTAACAAAATCTTAAAATTATTTAATTTCTAAAAGCAATATGAATTAAAATAACAATTATTTGTGTAAAAGTGCGTTTGTTGGTGTTTAAAATGAACGAAACGGTCAATTTATAACATTTCTTTACTAAAATACGATATGCCGACTACTGGAACATGCCATGCCAACAATTGGGAAATGGTGCCGACTACTAGTACAACAGCACTATTTCACTAAATTCTCATTTTTCTCAACTTTTATAACAAATACTTCAAATTTTTTTTATTTCATCGAAAAGTAAACAAAATTTCGAAGAAAACAAGCTTTATTTAGTTCATAGTATTTGAAAAAATTTACTCGGAATGGTGAATGATTGAAATCCTTAAAGTGCCTACTTTTGGTGCACTTACCTATGAAGTATTTTTAATTTAAATTGTTCTGTGGCGATCCCTCTCATTCTCCACAACTAAAAAAGTTGTTGCAAGGTCTTTGTTACAGCGGCCGAAATGCTTCAAGTGATTCCAACTTGAAGCCTTAATCGTAAAACTGTACGGGCGTAACAATTACTATGTAATAAAATGGATGGGACCGGTCCATGTTATGGTATAGCCCCCATACAAAGTATATCCCAAACTTTAGGTATTTTACTAGTTTTTAGGACATTTTTCGACCGATTATACTGTACTTTGACATTTTGCAGTATCGAACCACAAAGATACAGTAAATTATTTGATTATAAAGATACAGTATGCAAAGTTTATATTCGTACACCCCTCAAAAATGAATAATAATCGTTATTAATTGCATATTTTATATGCAAACATGAAACAATGAAAAATGAAAGGTTTTAAATCTTTAGCAAAACAAATTTTGAATTTATTCCGTCATTTAGGTATAGATGGCGCCTGTGTGGTTGGAAAAAATGCAATTTAATATAATGGGTACTTTACACGATATGTATTTTACATATGGGTTGTCACTTTGCGTATACATTTTATATATAAAAAGTGACAACCCATATGTAAAATACATATCGTGTAAAGTACCCATAAGCGGATACAATGAATGGTAGCTTCGGTTTCATATTCATTTTGAGATTTTTGAATCTGGAGGATGTTTTGACGGGCAATCCTCCAACGGAAAATGCTGCAAAGCAAGAACTTTAAAGGAAGGATAGGACAAATTGTTTTCGTTTATAAGCACACTGTGCGCCTTAACTATCTTTAAATGAAAAGAGCTCACACCTGAAAAGTATTTGCGGATTCTGAAACTACAATGTTAATAGATGAGAAAAATCAAAAACACAAAAAATTGCCGGAAGGATTTTTAAATAAATCGCGGTCAAAGGTCACATTGTTAGACTTTTTTAAGTTTTCATGATTTTGCTGAAATTGGACAAAAAAGTTGTAGTTGTTGTGAAAATTCCCTACAACATTTCCCATTTTGGTAGGACATGCGGTTTCCATGCAAAATCCTGAAAAGCTAAAAAACCCTAAAAATGTGACATTGCAAATGAAAATACCACTATAAAATTATAAGGTGGCGTAAAATGACAGCGTCGTGTCTTCAATCTGTCAATATTTTTGTTATTGTGAATAAATTTTATGAAAACGTAAACAAACATTTTGACATATTGAAGAATTTTTTGCCAAAGTAGACTCCCAGCAAAAATACTCATTACAAACCTTCTTTCCCACCCATTATTTTAACAAGAGCATGTCGCGCGAAATATCTGGTTATTTTGTAACCACTGAAATAAGTAGTCAGAATCTACTCAGTATCTACTTATTTCAGTGGTTACAAAATAACATACCCTTGTTAAAATAACACTGTGCAACACTGGAAATGCAAACAACTTCTAATGGGCATTTTCTGAAAGTACATATTGAGACTACAAAAACCTTATTTGGGTTTTGTATTTTTAGATCGGGGTTAGATTTCCAGTGATCGGAGCTTTATCTCCGAAACTAACAATAATTTTGCTTTGCGGTCTTCAGCAATATTATAGCCCCAAAGTAGTAGAACTTATGTGTCAAACAGATGAACTATGAAAAGCTGCATCTACAGCATCAAACTCTTTAAAATATAGAAAAATTTACATAATTTCTGGAATTCTCGGCATTAGCAACTGAACTATTGGGAGTTGAACAAATTAACCATACTAAACATTTTCCAAATAATGTGACCATCAATTCTTCAGAACATTCTGGAACTCTAAAATGGTTATTTCTCGTTGCTTTAGGGGTATTTCATAAAATACATTCTAGAGAACTTATTTCAAACAATGTTCACACAGGCTGTTTGTTCTCATTTTGGGGATTTCAATGAATTGTTGAAATATTTGAAATATTTGTTGAAAAATTTGCTAAAAACAAGGCGATAGAGGAATTTTACAACAATATAATGTTCTGAAGAGTTGTGTATTACATTCCAGCGAATATTTTCCCAAAAGGTAACATTAAGAAAAATTTAACATTTTGGGAGATACGCTGCGAAATATACACAAATTATGGAATTTTTAGATACATTATAAAATTTGAGGCAATAAGTGCAGCTTTTCGAGTTCACTATTCCTCCAAATATTTTCTTCTTGCTCTTATCTACAAGTTTGCTGCAGAAGTCAAAACAAGATTCGTATTGGTTTCAGAAATACAGCCCAATTTGTTTTAAAAATTCGGTATTTAACCATGTCTAGATAAGGCCATAAAATCCGAACCAGATCTAAGAAAACAAAACCCAAATATGGTTCCTGTCTATTGGTCCTCTACTTTCAAAAAATTCTGGACAGAAGTTGTTTGCACGCGATTGGCTAAAAAATGTTGCACAGTGTAATGGGTGGGAAAGAAGGTTTGTAATGAGGATTTTTGCTGGGCTTGTTGTTGTGCTACTTACGTGACCTGGTAAATAGATCTTGGAAAATACTACTGAATCAAGTGACACTGTAGAGGATACTCCCAGCACAAGTCAACGTACTAAGAACATTCCCAACAGATTATTGGGATTCAAGTTAGGATTTTCGGCATACATAAATGAGCAAACTCCTATGGATATTCCTGAAAACTTCTTCAATATAGCTGGTACATGCGATGAAAATATGTGGATTCAAGCAATAAATGACGAACTGCAATCACTGTAATCAAAGTTTGGAAAATTAAACGACCTCCCAAAACAGCAAAGTTATTGAAATCAAAGTGGTTCTTTAAAATCAAGTACGACGGAGATGGGAAACCATTAAGGTACCAAACCCGTTTACTTGTAAAAGGATTTCTACAAAGAAAAGGTGTGGGTTATTATGAGGTTTATGCACCTGTGACTAAACATTCTACTGTCCGTGTGTTATTAGCAATTTATTTTTATTTATATATCAAATCGATGTAAAAACTGCGTTCTTAAATGGCGAACTGAAAGAAGAAATTGGCATAAAGATATGGCATGTCGACTTTTTAAAATCTATCTACGGTTTAAAATAAGGGCCAAGCTGTTGGAACGAGACTCTTAATAAAAAATTCTCTATGCAAGATTCTAATCCTGTAAAAACTCCAATGGGCAAAGATTTGATATTACAAGTTAACACAAGCAAAAAAGAATTGCTTGGAAATATTAGGCCTGTCTGGTTACCCTAAAACTTGCAACATTTTGTACCAATTGATGCTGGAAGTCGTCTGTTAACCCAACAAGCCAGCAAAACAGGGCGAATCGAGAGAGACATGTTGACAGTTCTTTTACTGAGAGTTTGCAAATTCTTGCTGGACAAATTTCTTCTAGCAAGCACTTGTAACTCTTTTTCTTCCTGAAAACAATCAATCAGCTGTTTTTAATTATTGGGTGATTTTTGTTTGTGAAAATTAAAAACAATTTTATTGTGGAAATAGCAAGCCTAATTGTATTGATAATTTGGAGAACAAAGTTGCAAAGTGGAAAAATTCCTTTTTTCGGTCATTTTCTTTTTTATTTTAAGTAAAATACAAAATTTTTCCTTCCTTTGGTTCCTTTATTGGCGGACAAATTGTCAGCTGAGGCAAGTCAGATGATTGCTTGCTGGTTTTTGCTTGCAAAAGAGAATAAAATCTACTTACTCTCAGAGAAAGTTCTTGCTGGACAATTCTTGCTGGGAAAGTAACCAGACATACCTATTGTGTAAGGCCTGATACATATATGCTACCATGCAGGTTACCGGGGACGTTTCCAAAAAAAAAAAACTTCGAAAGCTCAGCGTGTTGAGATATCCAAAAGGGTCATTGAAAACTATGTAAATTGTATTACGAAGGTAGGATCTGCAGACGCAGATTAGACCGTTAACGAAGCTAATCGAAAGTCAGTAAGTGGTTACTTATTTAAAGTATTCGGATGTATCGTATTCTGGTCAAGTAGAAAGCAGCAGACGAGTGAATGTGAATATGTCGCATTGAGTTCGGCAGTTTAAGTAGCAATTACGCGGCTTACTTCAAGATTTAAACATTGTTCAAAATGATCCAGTGACCATTTATGAAGACAATCGGGGATGCATCAATTGTCGAGTCTAAGAAATCGAAGGACATAGAAGCATCCTTTCATAAGAGATTACATCGATAAAGCAATTGTCACGATAGAACCTATCGGAACATGTGATCAATTGGCCGACATCTTCACGAAATCTCTGAATAATAATAGATTTAAAAAACTATCAAAATTCATTGGCTTATATGATTGAGATGGGATATTGTAGAAAAGCAATCAAATAATCAGAAGATACCAAACAGTGTAATTATTTACTTTTAGCAAGAAGGAAATTTAGTTAGCTTTCCTAAATGCGAAAAACCAATGAAATCGGTTGAAAAATATATGAGTTATGCCATTTTCTGTATTTTAAATTGTTGGTTTTTGTATGCTTTCCTTTATAAAAGATTGGAACTTTGTGCGTAATTATTAAGTAGAAAAATTCAAGTTACAATCATACGCACTACGGTACCAATCTTTTATAAAGGAAAGTATAAAAAAACCATTGAGAAAAAAAACACAGAAAATGGCATAACTCATCTATTTTTCAACCGATTTCATTGGTTTTTCGCATTTAGGAAAGCTAACTAAATTTCCTTCTTGCTAAAAGTAAATAATTATACTATTTGGTATCTTCTACACAGCCTAAAAAACATTTTCCTATTTTTAATGCGTTTTTTCAGACTCCAACCACTACAATTTTGCAAATTTTAGAGGTATACATAATATCATCATCATCAGATTCATCTGAATTGATTTTGTCTCATGGTTTTTGTAATACATTAAATATACAAATTGTGTAATACGGGAGAATTATGCCATTTTTACTTAAAAATATGTTCAAAAACTGCATAAAAACATTACCTCCATTATCCGGGAAAATCGATTAACCGTAATGCCTCCGGTTGCGACCATCGCGGATAATCGAGGTCCGACTGATTTCACAATAGGTCTGTACAAACTTGTTCAGTACATGAGAGCAAGCTAAGAGGAGAAGTTTTTGCAATTACTTTTTACTTGCGAAGTTATCGAACAGACATAATGATTTTTTTTATTTTATTTATAATTGCATTGTCAATATCCCTTAAGAAACAATTGGACGATGTAGTTTTTAACTATAGTAAATTTTTGTTTCGATTTCTTACATTTCTCCTGAAAGCCTCATTTCACCGGAGTAATCTTAACGATTAGTCACCACTATACTAAGAAGCAAGTTCTTTATTTGGATGTTAGAAATATTCTATGGCACGAGTTAGCTTCATAAGATTTATTCAAACACGCTTTGTCATTAATTCTTGTCAACATCTGACTTCGACTGTATTCGATTGAATGGCGTTGGATATAAAAACGTAAAAAACATAGAGTTGCGTGCAAAATAATAGCAGTGCGGAACTGCTATGTACGAAAATTGCAAAAATACTGTTATAAATTCTTAAAGGAATGTAATTATCTGCATCATTCGAATGCTTATAAGGTTACAGATCTCTCAGGCTAAAATACTTTACATAAATATGCAACTATTAAGAAACACCATTGAAGTTTTCTGTTAAGGAAGGTTTTTTCGTGTGCAAAATAATAGCAGTGCAAGTAAAATTAACATGTTAAAAGCTGTTCATTTATAACTTTTTACAGTTGAACAGTATTTTGGAATGAAAATAAGACGAAATACTGACAATATGTGCACAAATGTGGATCAGCACTGCCTTTAGTGGATCACTGCATCCCAGATGGTCATAAACATAAAAAAATCTATCTGCAATAACTGCCCGGTCACTTTATGGCTTCGTCTACAGCCGGATTATCTTAGTTTATGTTTATAAGTTGTTGGTTTCATATCTCGGAAACCGATTGGATTTTCATTTTTGTATTTTTGGCAAACTTGTAGCTCTAGTTCTGGATAACAAAAATGAAGACCATACCAATCCATAAAAGTGGGTTTTTAGCACGTATCCAAAAGATCTTGTCTTATTTCCTTCCCTTTATCAGATTATTTTTACATTAAATTCAAAAAATAGTATCCATACTATGGGTATAGGTTGCTTTGAGGATACGTAAGATGATTTTTGACCAGTAAAAATAAGTTTTGAGAAAATACCACCGATATCTTCCACTATGTGATAAGTTTTTCCTTGAAAATTTAATTTTTTTATGTTTATGACCATCTGGGCTGCAGTGATGCACTAAAGGTAGTGATGATCCACATTTGTGCACATATTGTCAGTATTTCGTCTTATTTTCATTCCAAAATACTGTTCAACATTGCAGTTCCGCACTGCTATTATTTTGCACGGTACTGTACATACATTAAACATATAAAACAAATATCGGTTGATCCCTATTTACTTATTTGAAATAAAAACATGTTTACGTTAAGTTTAAAATCATGAACTTTGTGCATGTTTTTATAGAATGAAAACATCAAAGAGTTTTTTAATGTAGCGGCATTTTGGCTGTCACCAAAAAATTGTCAAAATTCCTAAAAAAAAACATTAATATTTAGGCGATTTTTATTAATTTAAGCGGTGGTCGCAACTGTTGTTGTTTCTATTGAACAATTTTATAGTTTTGCGATTTGAGCATTTTAGTTTTTTGTTTGTATTCTTATTAAAGACGCATACCTAATTAATCCACAAATATGTATATGTATGTATATACGTAGGTACATCTGTAAATACAACATGCCACCATTGTTTGCATGTATGTATTTCTGTTTCATATACATACATACATACATACATACATACATATGTACATTAGGGTTATGACTTTATTCAAAAAAAAAAAGAAAAAAAAACTCATTGAAATATGCTACAGGGATACGAGCTGTATCATATTTTGATGAGTTTTTACCTAAGATTAGATAAAATCTAAATTATAGGGTGATTCGATAAAAAAAAGCTCACCCACAAAGTCATTTGAAATTTTTTCTATACGACATAACCAAAATGGCACATTCTTTGGTTTCTCACACAATGGATCATCTTATCATTACATTTTGTATCATATATAATTTTATTTCATATATCATATCAATTAAAAGTGGTTTGTGTGGGAACATTTTCAATATTTAAATGAAGAGGTCATTCATTCGTGCCACAGGAAATAATTTTTTTTTTAAACTTCATTTCACATTATTTTTTCAAAAAAAGTCAAATGGGTTTTTAATGCATAAATAGAATAAACGTTATTTTAGTCATTAATAGGCAAAAGTTCATTCATTCCCGCTACGAGAAATCATTTTTGAGAAAAAAGATACAAAAGTCATAACCCTAATGTACATATGTATGTACCTATACGCGTCCATACTTGTGTTGTAAGCGGTTGGACAAGCAGATATCATAAGCACAGAATACCGTTATACTTTCTGCTTTTGACGCAATAATGATCATAAATTTCAAATCTGTATTTTGTAATCGATCGTAATCTACATAATCTAATTCGAAAAACAAAATAATGCTTGACTCACGTGCCGAAAAGGATGAAATGCTATAATATCCTGGGGCTTAATTCTTGTTCTATGAAAATTTGAAATGAAAACTTTTATAAAGGAAATAAATGTCAAATGAAAAATTTTATAAAGAAAATATTTTTCATTTCAAATTTTCATAGAACAAGAATCCAGCCCCTGGTCAAAGTAATCAGTAATATGTTTTTAAATAAAAATTGAATTTGCTTTCCCCATCCCAGTCAGCATTTTTTGAAAATTTTAATCAAATTCGAGTCTTTTTTGATCCGACTGCACGATTAAAAAGCTAGAATATGAGCTCATTTTCTGATCATAAATGACTCCTTTGTCGGTAGGAAAACATAACCTCAGGCGACTCTTCTAAACAAATCACAAATGAGTCTTTTTCGAGTCGTATTTCAATCATTTATTGGTGTTTTGTTGATTAATTTCGGACCCTTTTTCGAGTCTTTTTAGAGTCATGTTTATAATCATTTATGAGACTTTAAGGAGTCATTTATGAGTCTTTTTGTTAGACGAAATAAATTAAAAAAAAATTATTTTTATTCTTCTTTGTTTCTTTCCTATATTTTATAGTCTTTTCTGCTTTGTTATGTCTTTTAATTATCCTTTATGTTGCTTGGTGGTTAGTATACTGCTTCTTCATTTCACTTGGCAAAACCTGTTGTGTTGTGTTTGTCTGTACACTTAATATTATACGTTACATTTATAGTAAAATTTTGTAGAAAGTGTATATGAGAATTTTATTTTTTTATTTACAACCAAATAAAAATAAAACAAAGCAATCAGTTTTTAATCACCTAACTGTTCAAAATATGATCAGAGTATACATAATTATAATCACTTTTCAAACACCTGTATGACCCTTTTTTTGATTAAGCATTTTTCAATCTTCCAGATGATCAAAATGTGACAATAAATAACAAAAAATTGTCACATTTTAAACACCTCAATGATTTATTTGTGATTGCTACACATTTGTTTTTGTATTTTAAATTGAACTCTTTTTAATCATTACAGGGAGTCACTTTCGAGTCCCTTTCTGATCACACAAGCGACTTAATCAATTTTTGATCTCCAAAAGGACTCTAAAAAGACTCCTCAATGTGATTTTTGACAAAACAGTCTTCTAAATGCTATCTGGGATTAAATAAAAATACATATGTAAGTTTTGGTCCTGGTGGTCGATTGACTTATATTCTATGAAGATATGTACATATGAATATACACAAACATACATACAGTGAGCGTCAAAATACATTTTTTGATTGCATTATTACACCGACATAGAGATATTATACGTATAACATACATATAAATGTAACTTTTTTAAGTATTTAGTGGTGAATTAAAATCCAGAAAATATTAGGTCCTTCTAACCTTTCATTAGGGAGTAAATGAAGATTACCAAATTAACCCCAAAATTTTTATTGTTTGGAGGCTCGAATATAATGAAAAGAAGTTCAAACAAAGGCCAAAATATCCATTAATTTTTTTAAAAAATAAAAATAATAAATTCTTACGTTTGGCAAAAGTGTAAACTTTATTTTGACGCGCCAAATTTTGGGTTATTTTGGTAATCGTCATTTATTCTCTAATGAAACGTTGGAAGGGCGTAATATGTTCTGGATTTTATTCACCACTAAGTACTTGAAAATGTTACATTTATATGTTATACGTATAATACCTCTATGTTAGTGTAATAATGCAATAAAAAAAATGTTGAGAGATGTACATACAGTTAGTCATCTAAATTATTGCAAAACCAAAATTATTACAAAATTTTAAATAGAACATCATTTTTATGGTATAAATAAATAGCATTATTAATATTTTTGTTAACAATACAATTCTTACACATGTTTATTAATATAATAAAATAAAAAGTAGCTAAATTTCACTAAACATTTTCTTAAAATTAACAAAAATGAGTACAACTCATTATTTGCACTGTCAACTAAAGAATTGCAAAATTCACAACTTTTCAGTTTTTCACGGTATTTTTCGAAAAGTTGGTTTTAATATTTCCTATGCCCACATTTGGCATCAAAAACAGCTTGTAAACGTATCTGAATTTAATAAATAAGTTTCGGAATCTCATATTCCAATGGTATTTTTTAGCCATTCTTCTTTATTGCATTTTATTTAGTCCCCCAGGTTAGTGGGCGACCTATTCCCGACTTTTTTCTTCAGGTGTACCCATGAATTGTCGATGGGTTAATATTTAAGCTTTGGACTCGGGTGTCAATGACTTTGGTGCAGTTGTATAACAACCAATTCCGACATAAATACGATTTATGCGTATGGTCGTTGTCTTGGTAGTATTCATATTGCAATTATTTGCATTTTCAGGGTCAAAACAGGTCCAAATTTCTTGACGTTTTTGGTTAAATAATTTTTAAAACACGTAAATAAACGTACTCTGTCATTGCTTCCTTCAAAATCTGGATGTCACCAACGTCACTGCTTGGTACACAACCCAATACCATAATTGACAGTTTTCCGAACTATGCGGTATGTATTAAATTCTTGTTTTCCATGGCTATAAAGGGGTTTCGCAGTACTTTTTGAGGCCCATCGTGATAGTACAACATAATTTTAGTCTTATCAGAAAATATAACGTCATCCCAATACTTAAGATGGCATGAAAAGTTGTCTGTAACAAGTCTGAATAGTTTCTATATGTTGTGCTGGGAGGGCAATAGTTTTTACCTAGTCACTCATGATGAAGGCTTGTTATTATGTAGCACTTTTCTGACTTTTCCATGTGAAACACCTACTCCGAATTCTATTTTGATTAGAAAAAGCAATTATCTGGAGCTGCTTTGGGTTCTTTCGTAAATTTTTTTAATCAGTCTCCTGCCAATTCGTGGATTTACTACTTTCGGCCTACAATGTGACATCTTTAGTTTGAACCTGCCTTCTCTCTCGGTGCGGTATATGATGTTGCATATAGTTATCAGCTTATGAGAGGTGATTTTTGCGATTTCTCTCGCAAATTTACCATTATTATAATTGGAATAGACCAAATGTAGCATATTTTTCGAAATCCGTTTACCTGAGTTTCACTTTTTCTGAATATACTGCCTATGTTACACACAGAACAATTAATTTATGATCAAAAATTATGGGTTTACATGTCCACATACCATAAAATCATAAAAATGTTTAATTGAAAAAAAAAATCGCTGGGAAAATCCCACGATTTTATTGCACATTCATTCATTTTGCAATTATTTAGTTGACACCACAAAAACCAGGCACCTATACTTTTTGCCCGTTGTTTTTGTAATTTACGACCGATTTCTGCATTTTTTGGCTGAATGTTGTCATTAACAGGTAAATCAACAGATATGTACAAAAAACCCAACATTATTGAAAGAATTTCTTGTAGTAATTCCTAATTAAAAATCTAGATGTTTAACAATTAATCGTTTGCAATAATATAGTTGACTAACTGTATACTTTATTTTGACGCTCACTGTACATACTATATTTCTAACAACTCGTCTGCGTGCTATAAACATACATACTTTATATACTATATATTTATGTGTTTTTGCTCATCTTGTTGTTTATTTAGAAAGAAATCAACAAAAAATCTCAAAACACGCATTTAATTGATTCAAATTTAAAGTTAATTTCATTAAACGTGTATGCTAATCGGGACTGCTTCTCGGTTTAGTTGATGGGTTAGTTTGTGTGGTCTCATCATTGTTTTCTTGATTTTTTCCCCTAAGAAACCAGATTTCTGTTATGCCATTTTTGTTGGCTTACCATTTTTATTTTGTTTCTCTTGCCAAACACCAGCAAAATTCTTAAACATATCCATATCATTCTACGTTTACTAAAAAAATCGTGTTTAGATTTATTTTTCTGGTGAAATAGATAAGCAAATGTATTTATGTAGGTAGAAATGGCTCTGATAGCAAAACATAAAAAAGGTTCTCCAACTAAGTAGAACATTATAAAGATCTGTCGGGGGAGAAAAAAAAATTCCGTAGTACTGCTGCTAAAATATATGAATATATATGTACATACATTGACATTAAAAGTTGTTTACATTTACGAAATTCAGTGTCAATTTCATTGCGTACACGGCAAATAAAATCAATCCACTGGATTTCAGAAGATAATGAAATTGACAGTTGGGATCCACTCGATTTCATAAATGTAAACATGATTTGTCATAATTCCCACGTGACTAAATCATAGTCAAAACAGTAAAGAAAGGTCCCTTCCTATTAGTCTTTTCTTGATGTAGCGAGGAATGCTTAAAAGGAATAATGCTACGAAATATTATTGACACAATTCAAATAAAAAGTTGTAGAATTATGTTGACAGCAAGATGAAACATCAGTTGGGCTTACAGGGACACCTTGTTATTGCTTCATGGTTGTACAATTATTTTAGAATGCTTTCGTCCATATTGTTTGCATCATAATATTATGATTTATTGGATTTTTTAAAATTTTTGTTACCCGGTAGAAAGGTTTAAGTCGTTTAAGTCCTTTTTGGAGAAGAGTAGTCTAATCCCCTGCTTTTTATACCCTCAGAAGGGTATTTACACTTTCATTCGGGCAAAATGTGCCTCATCGAAATAATGGTTTTAGACCCCAAGTATGTTTGGGCGAAATTCGTTTCAGACAATTTGGAGTCGATTTTGGGTATTGTAATATTTGGGTCCTGCATGTACCCAATATTGAAGTATTGCGAAGAATGAATACAGCAAGAGAATTATTAAACAACATAAAGAAACGGAAAACGGCATATCTAGGGCACATTATGCGAAACCGTAAATACATCATTCTCCAGGAAATACTGCAAGCAAACATAGAAGGAAGACGTACCAAAGGAAGAAAAGAGATGTGATGGATTCAAAATATCCAACAATGGACAGAATTTCAGAACGCCGAAAATTTAGTAAGCATAGCGAGAAATAGAGATATATTTTCCTATTTTGTTAATAATTTATAAAAACTTAAATATGTAATTTTTTGACAATTGTAATATGATCGCTAACATTCGAAATTCGAATACGCAATAAAGAAGAAGAAGAATATTTTGCCTAAACTTAGTTTGTATTCGAAGATGGGCCATATCGGTCCACTCCTTCGGGTACCTCCCCACGCACGATAACTCTTGAAGGTAGTGACCGATTTGGTCCATACTTTACACATCCTAATATATCTACCAGGTATAGATCAGGTTCGAATAAGGACTATATTTGTCCACTCCATCGGGTACCTCCCATACAAAAATTCGGATAAGTTTACTTTAAGACCTGCTCTCGAATCACTTTGATTTTTGTTGAAGCAACTTTTATTCACTGACCCCCTTTACGACGGTACAAGTTTTTTTCAGGGGCAAATAAATAGCCCCAAAATAGCGCGATAGTTGTAAAAACCCCTATGGCACCATGTGTAGTGGCTGGAGCGCACTATATCACTCGAACTGGTCAATCAATTTGGTCGGAAATTTGGCCTTCGACATATTTTGTCCAAACTTAGTTTCAGTTCGAAGATGGGCAATACCGGTCCACAATTTCCAGTACTTCCCCCCAACATTTAAAAATTTCACTAAGATGGTATGCACGATACACTTTCTTCAACGGGGTATCCAATTTTATCCAAACTTAGGGTCTTCTAATATTTTGTGCAAATTTAGTTAAGCTTCCAAAAATGGCCTTAAGGTACCTTCCCTGCAAAAATTCAACATTTTTGTTTAAGTGCAGTTTAGGGTCTGTTCGAAGATCCTTTGGAAATGTATACCGATGCTATTCGTTGTGGTCCTGTTTACAGCGATATTATGTTTTCCGTGGACAAATTCATGCTTCCTGGCATACTGGTCCAAATGTTATACGATGACCCACTGAAATGACTAGTGGGTGCGATATCTATCGAAAAGATATGACTCCCAAAATAAGATCCACTTCCATGATGGACTATGTCGGTCCATACCTTCAAGTACCTCCTCCGCAACACTTTTGAACTTTAATCCTAATCCACGTTTTTGTCTGTAAGTTTCAATGTTCAAAAAGGGCTTCAAAATTCTGAGAAGACCCTAAATACATTAGATCTGTCCTTAGATGAAAGTTTTAATTCACATATGCTGAGGGTACATGTCTGTCGGCAAAGCCGACTGATACTTTCTTACTTGTTGTAAAAACTATTCATTACACACGAACTGTCAAAAATTGGAAATCAATTTACTCGCCTTGGCGCAAATATACAAGCAGAAAAAATATGATTGATCCAACAATATTCGAAGAGCAAAATATGTATTGCAAAGATATTGTTAGATTCCTTGTGTAGTATTGTGACTCTAACAATCGTTTTTGTCAATTTCAACAATTGTTTTTGTCAAATCCAACAATAGTTTTTTGTCAACTGGACAATATTATTCTCTTTTCTTCGATAATGAGATTTTTGGTTTTATTTGTTTCTCCTTTTTCATTCTTCTTTGGGTATTGAGGGTTGAGTTATACCATCGGCTACAATCTTAGACATTTTTTGGGCACAGCACAGTACACGATGATGTTGAAGTTTTATGTTATCTTGGCACTTTTATTTGATTTTATTTATTTTCCCTGAAGATGCAGTTCAAAAAAATTTCGAAATTCGAAATTTCGCATGTTGTTTTTATGTTTGGAGCAAAAGATGGTATTTTTGGATTTGAAATTACAAATGCTTCAACAAAGCAAATAAATTGCAGGAACAAAAATCGATATTCTTGTTCCAACAACGCTGAGAGCTGATTTTTAAATGAGAAATTCATAGCACGAGGACTGGGCGATAAGTTTTTGCCTAGACAACACTGTGTGTTTGACATTTCCATTGGAAAGTTTGAAATTTTTTTAACATAAACGTATCAGGACAGTTTGTCATATGACCATGTGTTGTCTGTGTTTCTTCTTCTTTATTTGCCAATCCGTGTTCGGATGTTAGCGATCATACAATTATAATGCAGTGTTACATAAATTAACTTAACTAATTGTTAATATTATAGTACAATTAAATATGTTCTATTCAATTATCGAAAGGCTTCGGTTTCTGGCGGCATTTAAAAGAATTCGTTCGTTTTGCACACCCGTCCATTCTTTAATGTTACTTATCCATATTGTTTCTTTTCTTCCTCTGGGTCTTTTTCCTTCGATATTGGTCTGTATAATGGCTTGGAGCAGCTTATATTTTTCATTCCTCATTAAATGGCCCAAATAGGCAGTTTTTCTGGTTTTTATCATACGTGTAATTTGAAGATCGGTATTCATGCGTCTAAGCACTTCTTCATTTGAGATACGTTCAGTCCAACGAATTTTTAAAATACGGCGATATATCCACATTTCAAACGAATTTAATCTTTTCTGATCTGTTACTTTTACCGTCCAGGTTTCGGCTGAGTATAATAGTACTGGCCATATGTAACATTTAACAAAGCGCATTTTTGTTGTTAGGCTTATATCATGACTTGTAAGCGTTTTTTTTATATTAAAAAAAAAATGTTTAAATTGAATTAAATAATCACTTTACAAAAAGAAATTAATTTACTTGTAACAATTTCATCCGATAATTTTTCACAACTTTTGACGTAGATTATCACGACAAGAGTGCATCGATGAAATTAAATCTTTGTATGACGACGAAGCACCGTCCTATAGTACAGTGTAAACCTGGTTTATGCCAAGTTTACACTTGCGCTCCAAAATCCACTGGATTTCACGAAATCCTGAAATACACCCCGATGTTTACATTTATTTTTTTGTTGATTTCAAACATATCACAATGATCAAGGTAGATGCATATGCGCAGCTGATCGCACACGAAATTTCAAAACAAGTTGTAAATTGAATTAATCATCAAAAATATACGACAATATAGAACTTTACAACTTTATTTGGAAACTTATCGTAAAATTATCTATATATCGTATTAATTGTGTATAGTACTAACAAATGAAAAAATAAAAAAATGATTTTATTGTTGGGACATCGTTATAATAAATTTTGATAGGTAAAAGTTGTGCTCAGAACCTGCACAATATTAGTACTTGCAGTAGTTTTCCCGTTTAGTGCTAAAAATGCGTTCCCGTACTCCGAAATCTAGCAAGACTTGCACTTATCTTTAAACAAAAATAGCGCCGAATAACACCCGCTTCTCCTGTTTTCGCCATACAATTTTGGCCTAGTAGAAACTAGCAGCAAGCATGTTCATTGGCATCTAATATGATAGCTGATACGTTGATTTTGACGTTTATGATGGAGTTTTTGCAATTTCCGTCATTTTTTCGTTCCCGTATTTTTTAAGAAATTTGTATTGGGAAGCAATTTTTGACAATTCGCTCTTTTTCTAACATTACCATTAAAAAAGTACGGGAACACAATGAAAAATAGCATTGTAACAAAGTAATTTAATATTTTTTTTTCACATTGTTTACAAATTTCGACACTAAAATTTTTTGTTGCAGCAATTGACCATCTACCTTGTTTATTATGATACGTGAAAAGTGTTGCAACTTTTGGTACTTTTTTAGGCAAAAGCAGGGTTGTATATCATGTGTACTGTGATTTCGATGTTGATTTCGCTGAAATCACGAAATGAGATGATTTCATTTTTGTATGCGAAATCATGAAAAATTTTGCTTGATTCCGCGCGAAATCACGAAACGCCTTCGAAATCACGAAACGACGCCAAATGTAAACTAAGCATTAATGAATTTAATCGTGGCCGTGGTAGTCCAAAAATGGCCGCTGTGCCAGAAAAAAAATTAAGAAGTGCGTGAACGGTAATGCGAGATCATCATGTTATATACCGTGAGATAGTGGCATCCTTGGACATTTCTTCCATATTGAACAAAAATTAATTATAATAACATGGCCTGATCCCGTACTCAGGGACGTACGCAGGGGGGGGGGGGGCACTGGGGGCCCGGGCCCCCCCCGAAATGGTTTGGTCGACTAAAATTTTTTGAGCTACTTTAAGAAATTATTACGTTTTTCACTAAAATAATTTTTTACTTTTGGAATTTTCAAATGAAAACTTAGACTGTTCTGAATGTTATGTACTAAAAATTTACTTTATGAACAAGTTGTCTAAGAAATATTTAAAATTTTTTGTTTGAATACTCTTTTTGAGAAAACTTCTAGTGAAATCTGTAATACTTCATTTTCTCATGTAATTTCATTATCAAATAATAAAGGGTAGAGGAATTCTATAATAAATATAAAGGTCTTGTGGCTTTAAACTCATTCTGTATTCAAAAAATTACGTGTTTAGTACTGTGCGGATTGAAAGTGCATGAAATGACAAGTTCACTGGACAAAATGTACGATATATCAAGTGTTTTCCGTTGAGCATATCTCTAAAACCAATAAGAAAATTGTTTTACTGTCTTAATTTATTATTATTTATATTATGGAGAAAAATTAATTGTTGTGGGTCATAAAGTGCTAATATCTGCTATAAGTAGCATACCCACCTGAATTTTTTCCTATCATTAACAAAGTTGTAGCTGAAAACCACCGCAAACAAAATTAATGCTCAAACATTGGTTAAATGGTATTAAAATCTTCTGTAAGTTCGTGCTTTAGGGTAACGATAAAAATGTACCTCATCGAAATAATGGCCTTTGACTTCTCATATGTTTCGAAAAAATCCGCTTCAAATAATTTGGTGTCGATTTAGCCCAGTTCTTTCGTCTGTCTGGCTCGAGCGCATGATAACTCTCGAACGGATCAACCGAACTTTAAGTCATATCGGTCCAGTCCTTTTTTCCCACAAGTCTACCTTTGTTGAAGGTCTAAATCGATTTCTTCAGGACATAGATTAGGTTGGAATATGGATTATATCGGTTCACTCCTTCAGGTACCTCCCATACAAAATTGCAATATCCGATTTCACCGAAACTTTGAACATCCTAAAATTACTTCCGAACGTTCATATGTATATCAAGTAACAAAGGGGATCCATATGGGACAACATCTTCGGATACTTCCCTCACAAAATTTCAAAATAAGTGCAATATAAGGGTTGTTCGAGAATCCATTGGACATTTTTGCCAATGCTACTCCTTGCGATATTCTATTTTTCGTGGGCAAGTCGATGCTTCCTGACATAACGGTTCAAAAGCTCTAAATCTTACCATGACCAACTAAACGGCTTGACGCGATAACTTTCAAAAGAAATGACTTCCAAAGTTAGGTCCACTTCCAAAATGGACCATTCTTGCAGGTATCTTCTCCACAAAAGTGCAAAACTTTTGCCCTCTTATCGAAGTCAAATTTATGATCACGACATAAACATTTATTCACAACGCTCACAATCGTGAAGTTTTATACCCAAATGTTTCGATATTTTTGTCGGAAAGTGTATACATCCTAAAAAGACAACGAAATTCTGAAACTCCCTGACTACACAATTTTTAGGACAGAGATATTGGTTAAAAAGCCCTATTCGATCTGTCTATAGATTAAAGTCTATACTTTTAAGAATGATACTTTTTTTACTTATTTTCGAGAAGTGCATAATCTTTGGTCATAGTCCTTGGAAAGTTTAAAATGTCATCGAGTTCATAAATATCTAATCGTGTTTTAAGGTAGAAATAAGGCGGAACAACCATTGGGATTTTTGTCAGGACTTAGCTAAAATTTTGCCGAGCCCGAATGTACTGCGTGTAGAATTCGGAGTATATGAATCGTAGTTGGTATCGCCCGACTCCTGATAATAATGTTTTCTGTTCTAAATGCCTGTTCCAGAACTTTCAAGAATCTATAAATTTTTACTACTGAAAATGAGTAGATTATTGTAGTACTGGAACAGACCATAAATGTAATTTTCTGAATTTTTCAGTTGCATGGACTCTATAACTTCTGGTAAAATAGTAAAGTTTTCGTGTTTTTATGACATAAAAGAATATTATTTTCGTATTATCTTATTATCAAAGTCAACAAAAACAGCCGGTAACTTTCGCGAATTCGTTGCAAATGACCCCATATTCTCTTGTCCGATAGGTTAAAAAAATATAAACATAAAATTCACGAGTTTATAAAGAAATGCCAAAAATTGCAATAGTGTCAAAAAATCCTAATATGGTCCGAAATGGCGCGATTTGAGAACAAATTGGTCCAGATCGCTTTGATAATAATTTTAAATTAGATTACAAAAAAATAAAAATTTTAATGAAAAGCAAATATGTTGTTATGACAGATAAAATTAAAAAATGCATTACAGAACTTCAATGCATTTGGTGCGGAAACTTTTTTCGCGGTGGAGAAAAATTGACACCGTATTTCATAATAGTTTTTCGTGCTCTACACGGCTATGTGGTGGTATTTTTTTGGTTATAGCCCTAATGTATATGTACTTTGAAGAATAAGAAATACTGTAAATCTTTGAAATAGAATCGAAAATGCCAAATAAGAGCTACTGTGGTTAAAAATTCTGGAATACACCAAAACGTAAACCTACATGTGTAATATTCATTTGAAAGATTTTTTCGTTATTGTGTCAATTCTGTTGGAGAATTTGGTTAAAAACTTCAAAATACCAGGCGGAACTTTTGTATGGGGACTATACTGAACGTATTATGATATGCTGCATTTTACTCTGTTCCAAATTTCAAACTTATATCTATAATATTGTCAATTCTCTCTATTGAAATTATATACTTTGTGTCAATATTTCATATAAAATCAACTAAAAACCTTTTAAAATAGCTTTATGTAACGCTACACAACATTTTTTAATTTCATGATTTTTGGTCAAGTTGGGCCCCCCCCGAAATGAAATCCTGCGTACGTCCCTGCCCGTACTCTATTAAATAGCAAAAGTTGCAAAAATAGTAAAAGTGGGGAACAACTACCCATGGTACAATAATACAGGTAGCATTATCAAGCCAGCTGATGGTAACATAATGTATCAATTGCATTGAATTGATGTCAAATTTTGACATCTTATGTTACCAACAATTGCCGATGCGGCTACCTGTGTATTTGTACCATGCAACTACCATATAAATTGTGCTGTGTTTTGGTGTGAGAGAACGAAAAATTTTTAAATGTTGTAAAAATTTTAAAAACTTCTTAAGGCCTCGTCACATAAGTGGATTTTTGGCTTAATTCATTAAGTTGCATGTTCTTCCGGCTTCAAGTCAAAAGTCAAAGCATACGAAAATCGTGTTTCGGCACACATTCAACCGCGCAGAGTTACCGCAAGATTACCAATCTGACACTAATTTTGCGCTTTTTATAAAATACAATACCTAAAAATGCAAAGAATTAAGCAAGGATCAGCTTCAACGAGCTATACAAACTTAAAATAACGCCATTTAACCCCCAAAAATTTAACAATAAAATGTTTAAATTTTGCTGCTAATTCCATAAATTGTACGGTAATACACACCGTCTACACAGTCGGACACTAAGCAAACCTGATTGTTATGTTTGTTGTCAAAAACATTAGTCGTGTCCCTTTACGTACCTGAGGTTACCAGTTTTTACCACTTTTTACCCGCAAAGTTGCTTTGCTTGCTTTCCCAAATGTCAAATTATAAAGGAATGCCAGAGCCTCTTCGCAAATCCCCCTGCGTTCTCCTTTAGGAGGCTCTGGCATTCCTTTGTAATTTGACATTTGGGAAGCAAGCAAAGCAAGCGACGATTGATTCTGTTCTGGCCTTTACTTTTATAAGCATACAATTTATATTACTGCTAAACCTAAATAACGACGGGACGTACACAAATATTTCACCAACCTACCAAAACAACGCTCTCTGAGCGTCCGTATTACCCAAATACGTTGAGTCCCAAATCACATTTATAACACAAAATCCGCGACCAAACCTTACTTAAATGTTTTCATTCGTAAAACAAATAATTTTCCTTTGCAATGAATTGTATTTCATGTTTTGATGGTCTTTTGTTTTTAAAATACAAAACACACACACACATACAAATAATAACGTTCTGTCAAAGTTAAACATTTTCAACTTACAAAAAGTATACGCTCGACGTATTTCGGTAGTTCTCATAAGAATATATGTGTTCTACTTTTTTCACCACACATGCCCTGGGTATACGTCCATTTTCTGCCATTGTTACCATTTTTAAAAGTAAAGGAACAGACCAATTATTGGGTGTGTCTTTTTACGTGATAATTTGTAATAATTATTACTAATGTTGCAGATTTTGACAGTTGTATAAAGGAAAAGTTGCTGAAAAAATGTTTCAGCAACATTTAGTACGTAAAAAGACACACCAATTGTGACTTAAAATACAAATAAACTCAACTCACAATAATGTAAAATCTATAATGTTTGTTGTCAAAAGATGTTAACAGAACTCTGAATGGCCGTCCTTCTATAGGCCTTGGTAATACACATGTTTCCTTGGGGGGTATATAATATAAACTTTTGTCCCTACCATTTTTTCGTTTTTGTAAAACTAACCGTTATCTGTATTATGGAATATACTTTTGTTGTTTTAAATGTTGTTTATTAGTGAGAAGAAATAAAATTGTGTACATGGAATTTTATACAAATCATTACTTACACTAAAACCCGAGATTTATGGGGTGTATGTAAACTTTTGTCCCTAACTGTATACATATGTATATTACAGCAATCCACTAATTCACAAATCAAAATAAAGTCACATCACGAACAGAATCTAATCGCTCTTGGATGACTGACGGAGTCAACCAGCTAAAACCAATCTCATTAATTAGGAGGATATAAAAATAAGATAATATGAAAAAATAAACGCTACAACAAAACGCAGGTCCGCATACATTCAAATGTCTATTCATGTAAGGGCCAAACACATCTATCACTCAGTGATACGATGGAAGATCAATAATTTCGTAAAATCAAGCTCAACATTTATTTTACTTCTCTTTTTATACCCTCCACCATAAGATGGGTGTATATTAAGTTTGTCATTCCGTTTGTAACTACTCGAAATAATCATTGTAGACCCCACAAAATATATATTTTCTTGATCAGCGTGCAATTCTACATCGATATAGCCATGTCCGTCTGTGGAAATCACTCTAGCGTCCGAACGGATTGAAATAAGTGAATGAAATTTTGGTAAAAACTATTATATGTACGTAGGACTTTTGGTATTGAAAGCGGGCTATGTAGGTCCACGTTTTCGTATAGCACCCATACAAAGTGACGCGTAGTCGTTTTAAGTAATTTTTAAGATATTTGTCCCATTTGACCACCGAATTGCTTGTAATTTGGTATTTTGTGCCTCCAGAGGCTAAAAAACATTTCTACCAAAATTTGTTTATACGTCTACGTTTTGGTATAGCCCCCATATAACGCCCCATTTATAGTACGCGTCATTTAAGGATATTTTGAATGCATTAGTCCCATTTGACCACCGAATAGTTTGCAATTTGATATTTTGTGTTTCCAGAGGCTTAGAAATATTTCTACCAAAAAATTTTTATATAGGTCCACGTTTTGATGTAGCCCCCATAGGACGGTACATCCTGATTTTCGATATTTTGATGGTTTTAGCCTCATTATCACACCGAAGTGGCTGAAATTTGGTAATTAGTCCTCCTTTGTGCTACAAAACTTACCCACGAAAATCTGTCGGTATGGGTCCATGTTTTGATATACCCCCATAGAACGGTACATCCTGATTTTCGGTATTTTGAAGGTTTTTGCCTCATTATCTCTCCGAAGTGGCTGAAATTTGGTATTTAGTCCTTTTCGGGGCAACAAAACTTTCCCCCAGAAATTTGTCGGTATCGGTCCACGTTTTGATGTACCCCCATAAAAGCTACATCCCGATTTTCTACCACTAAAACGGCTGGAATTTGGTATTTAGTCTTCGTTTGTGGTATAAAACTTTCCACCTTAATTTTATCGGTATAGGTTAACGTTTCCACATAGCCCCCATAGAACGGTACCTCCCGATATTCTGTATTTTGAAGGGTTTAGCCTCAATATACCACTGAAATGGCTGCAAATTATTGGCTGAAATGGCTAACAAAATTTCCACCTGCAATTTGTCGGTATAGGTCAACGTCTCAATATAGCCCACATAGAACGGTGCCTCCCGATTTTCGGTATTTAGAAGGATATCCCACAAAAATGGCTGAAAATTTGGTATAGGTCCACGTCTTCATACGGTACTTCCCGATTTTCGGTATTTTGAAGGTTGTTGCCTTAATATATCACTGGAATTGGAGTATAAAACTTTCCGCCAGAAATTTGTCCGTATAGGTCTTTATATAGTCCCCTAGAACGGAACTCACAAATTTTTGACATTTTGAAAGTTTTAAAAACATTATAACAGGTACAAAACATTCCTTGCAAAAAATCAGACAGCATATATTCAGGTTTTGCCAAGGGTTCCATGTAAGGGTACCACACAATTTAAAATTTGTCTGAAGATTTTCCTATCGAATTGGTTGTTAATTGGAATTTTGTTTTCCCAGAAGATACAAAACTACCCATTCAAATATATGTAGGATTAATTTAACCATCATGGACCGGTATTGCCCAATGGAACAGAGATTGCTGTATTTTGGTATTGTGTTTAGTCAGAGGATAGAAAGAACAACGATTAGCTTTTTTGTGAGTGTTGCTATATTTTCTTTCTGAAGTGGATGCAAATTGGTATTTTGGGATCTCAAAAGAAAATTATGTGTATAAAGTGCATATCATCAGTTGGTGGTGGAGGGTATAACAAGTTCGGTCCGGCCGAACTTAACTTCGTTCTTACTTGTAATTACAGTGTTTTATTTAACTTGCTTTGGTCCGTTTAGTTCAAATCTGGTAACTCATTTTTAACACAGTTGCAGTTGACACATCGAACTGAAACTTTGCACACTTTTTAGATTTGGATGACAACACATGAATATGAAACCAAATCCAACATGGGTCCATTTTTTCCTATAGCCCCCATATAGCGGTACCACCCGATTTCAGGTATTTTGAGGATTTTATCTTCATTTTTAGCCCGAATTAGCTGTCATTTGGGGTTCCCAATGGTCCTGAAACTTCCCCACCAAAAATTGTGGACATAGGTCCACGTTTTGGTATAACCACCATATAGAGCTACGACCCGATTTCAACTGTTTTAAGATTTTATCTTCATTTTTAGGCATAATTGACTGTAACTTGGCATTTGGAGTCCCCAATGGTACAGAAACTTCTCCACTAAAAATGTTTGACATAGGTCCAGGTTTTGGTGTAGCCCCCATATAGCGATTCCACCCGACTTCAGGCATTTTAAAATATTTATCTAAATTTTCGGCCTAAATTGACTACAATTTTGTTCTCAGTGGTCAAAAAAAAAATGTTTACTAAAAAGTTAAAAATAAAAAATAATTTAAAAAAATAAGTTTCTGTGTTTTATTTATAAACGCACTTAAAACTAGAAAATAATTTGTCGCTTAGCCTCAATAAGTATTTAAATTATAAATAAATAGTGGCAAAATTAACGGCAAGCGTTTTATTTGAGGGATTCCGTCAGGAGAAAGAATATACCTATTGAGGCTAAGCGACAAATTATATTCTAGTTTTAAGTGCATTTATAAATAAAACATTGATGTTCCTGACGTCATTTTGACATGTTCGTAGTTAGTGTACCTTTGTCGGCAATTTGGCTAGAAATTTCTAGTTTTTGAAGTTATTTTCCAAAAAATTACAAAGAAAAATCATTAACGGTTATGTCTAGAGTACGTGCAAACAATTTAACGATATATGGAAAGTCCTGTATCACTCAGGCTTGCCCCATATTAGACTAGTCTTTAACGGCATTGCCCTGATAGGGGAAAAATAGGGTATATATCAAAAGTTTTTGTCGTGATTATGTTTCCTTTTATAATAAAAAATAATTAAAAAAATTAAGTTACAGTGTTTTATTTATAATTCATGATGGAATCTCTCAAATAAAACGCTTGCATTTACATTACAAATGGCGACCATATAAACGGCAAGCGTTTTATTTGAGAGATTCCATCACGAAGAATAACTATTTTCTAGATTTTAGTGCGATTATAAATAAAACTATGTAACTTAATTTTTTTAATTATTTTTAACTTTTTAGTAGATAGATTTTTTGACCACTGAGAACCCCAAATGCCAAATTACTGTCCATTTAAGCAGAGAATGCAGATAAAAACATAAAAACATAAATATGCTTGATATCGGGTGGTACCGTTATATGGAGGCTATACCAAACCTTGACCTATGTCCACAATTTTTAGGGGGGAAGTTCCCGGACCATTGGGAACTTCAAATGCCAAATTACAGCTAAAAATGAAGACAAAACCCTCAAAATACTTGAAATCGGGTGGTACCGTTATATGGGGGCTATAGGAGAAAATGAGCCCATATTAGTTTTGGTTTCATATTCATGTATTGTCATCCAAATCCGAAAAGTGTGCAAAGTTTTAGTTCGATTGGTCAACTGCAACTGTGTGAAAAATGAGTTACCAGATTTGAAAAGCAAATTAGATAAAACGATGTAAAACAGTGTAAAATTGACCAATATTGGTTTTGATTTCATATTCATGTATTGTCATCCAAATCTGAAAAGTGTTTTAGTTCGATTCGTCAACTGCAACTTTGTGAAAAATGAGTTACCAGATTTGAACTAAATGGACACTAAAGCAAGTTAAATAAAACTGTAAATAAAATATAATTAAAAAAAATTAAGTTTCAGTGTTTTATTTAGAAATGCACTTAAAACTAGAAAATAATTTGTCGCTTAGCCTCAATAAATACATTCATTCTCATGATGGAATCTCTCAAATAAAACGCTTGCCGTTTAATTTTGCCACCATTTATAATTTAAAAGCAAGCGTTTTATTTGAGAGATTCCATCATGAGAATGAATGTATTTATTGAGGCTAAGCGACAAATTATTTTCTAGTTTTAAGTGCATTTCTAAATAAAACACTGAAACTTAATTTTTTGTAATCATATTTTATTTTTAACTTTTTAGTAAATACACTTTAACTTTTGATTAATTAATGTTGGGGTAGTTTCTGTACCATTGTGGACTCCAAATGCCAACGTTACAGCCAATTCACCTAAAAATTAAAATAAAATCCTTAAAACTCTTAAAATTAGGCCGTACCGCTATAAGGGGGGGCTTTACCAAAACCTGGACCTCTGTTCACAATTTTTGGTGGGTAAATGTCTGTATCTTTGGAAATGCCAAATGACAGATAATTCGGGTGAAACTTAAGATAAAATCCTCAAAGTACCTGAAATCGGGTGGTGCCGCTATATGGAGGCTGTAGGAAAAATTGGGCCCATATTCATGTATTGTCATCCAAATCTGAAAAGTGTGCAAAGTTTCAGTTCGATTGGTCAACTGCAACTGTGTGGAAAATGAGTTACCAGATTTGAAATGCAATTCAAATAGTACACGTTAAAACACTGTGAAATGGACCAATCTTTGTTTTAATTACATATTTATGTATTGTCATCCAACTCTGAAAAGTGTTCAAAGTTTTAGTCCGACTGGTCAACTGCAACTGTGTTAAAAATGAGTTACCAGATTCGAACTAAACGACCAAAGCAAGTTAAATAAACCACTTTAAAAACACTTGAAATCGGGTGGTGCCGTAATATGGGGGCTACACCAACACCTGGACCTATGTCCATAATTGTTAATGGGCACGTTTCTGTACCATTGGAAACCCTAGTTGTCATAAAACAGCCAATACGGGCTTAAAATGACGAAAAAATACCTTAAATCGAGTGGTACCGCTGGATGGGAGCTACAGGAAAAAATGGACCCATATTGGTTTTGGTTTCATATTCATGTATTGTCATCCAAATCTGAAAAGCTTGCAAAGTTTTAGTTCGCTTGGTCAATTACATCTGTGTTGAAAATGAGTTACCAGATTTGAAAAGCAAATTAGATAAAAAATTGTAAAACAGTGTAAAAATGGACCAATATTGGTTTTGATTTCACATTCATGTATTGTCATCCATATCTGAAAAGTGTGCAAAGTTTTAGTTCGCTGGTCAGTTACACCTGTGTTGAAAATGAATTTCTAGATTTGAAAAGCATGTAAAATTGAACACTGTACAACACTGTAAAAATGGACCAATATTGGTTTTGATTTTATATTCATGTATTGTCATCCAAATCTGAAAAGTTTGCAAAGTTTTAGTCCGATTGGTCAACTGAAACTGTGTGAAAAATGAGTTACCAGATTTGAAAAGCAAAATACCAGAAATCGGGTGGTACCGTTATATGGGGGCTATAGGGCAAAATGGACCCATATTGATTTTGGTTTCATATTCACGTATTGTCATCTAAATCTGAAAAGTGTGCAAAGTTTTATTTCGATTGGTCAACTGCAACCGCGTTAAAAATCAGTTACCAGAGCTGAAAAGGGGGTTAAGATAGACACCGTAAAAACACTGTAAAAATGGACCAATATTGGTTTTGATTTCATATTCATGTATTGTCATCCAAATCTGAAATGTGTGCAAATTTTAAGTTCGATTGGTCAACTGCAACTGTGTGAAAAATTAGTTACCAGATTTGAAAAGCAAATTAGGTAAAACACTGTAAAACAGTGTAAAAATGGACCAATATTGGTTTTGATTTCATATTTGTGTATTGTCATCCAAATCTGAAAAGTGCGCAAAGTTTTACTAAGATTGGTCTACTGCAACCGTGTTAAAAATGAGTTACCAGATTTGAACTAAACACACACCAAGGCAAGTTAAATAAAACACTGTAATAAAAACAAAAATATCAGCCTACAAAATCAGGCCAATGCCTAAATACGTCCGTATTCCCAAAGCGTTTGTGGTAGAACACATGTATTCTTATGAATACTATCGAAATATGTCGAGTTTTTAAAATTTTACCACTTTTACACATTTTGCGTTCCCGTGCACAAAATTTATATGAAAATCGTTTACGACTTTTACAACTTTTACGACTTTTACCACTTTATAAAGTACGGGGACAGGCCATATGTGATAGATTATTGTGAATTGAAAATGGCCAATGGATGAACAAAAGGAAGGAGCTGAAAGAAAGTGCTGGGGCCTAATT
Organism: Musca autumnalis; assembly: GCF_047663935.1. Taxonomy (NCBI): domain Eukaryota; kingdom Metazoa; phylum Arthropoda; class Insecta; order Diptera; family Muscidae; genus Musca; species Musca autumnalis. Next base: position 58,040,383 of record NW_027411866.1, read on the forward strand.
ATGAAATTCGATATCGAGTTGTTTCGAACCGAGTACTCAAAGTTGGTATTACAGTATCCGTTATCGAGTAAAATTGTCGAGTTATTGAACATAAATTTGCGAGCAGTTACATTACCTATCGTAAACAAACAAAATTAAAGATTTCTTGTTGTCTTTTAATTTGGAATATGAAAATAGTTGTTTGTTGTCGGTTTACATAAAAAAAATAATATTTGTAAATAAATGTTAGAATTTTTTACACAAAGAGAAATTGGGAACAGTACTTTGCTGTCATTTTGAGAAATATTATTAAAATAGGAATTAAAATAAATACATATATATGTATGCATTCATAACTTAAATTATTGTTTGTCTTGTCTTTAAAAAATAAGTTGAAAAAAGTAAACATTTCTGCAAACAAAAAATGATTTAATATTAACTACGTTTATTTTAAAGGAGTACAACTTCTAATAGAATACATTTCAAACATGTCGTCTGCCGTTGCTTACCAAAGGTAAGACTCTGAGAGAGGCTAATGAAAACAGCCACCAAATTCTCTCTCATTTATTTTAAGAGAGCATTATTAAGGTAGATGTATTAGCAATCTGTTACAAAAATGTCGAAAAGATTTTGCAATTTTTCATTCATAATATTGTATTTTAGTTTATGCTTTAAAATAAATTTGTTGCCATCTACCTTCATAATGTTCCTTGAATGACACAAAGGTTTTCATGCCGGTTACTCTTGAAACAATCAATGATAGATTTCGATCGAGAACCATCATGCCGTTTTTTTTTTTGTCGACAACTTTTTTCACGGGCAAATGCTCGATCAAAATCGTTATTAACCCTGGGATTACACACTGCAGCACACGAAAAGATAATTGAGTTCATGTATTACTTGTAATACAAAACATATGTTCATATTATGAATGACATTATTCATTTTGTAAATTTTGTTTGATATTAGTTTTCAAATATTTCAATGTTTAATCTATTTCTGTCATCTTTCTATACCCTCATAATATGGAGGGTATAATTACATTTGTCGTTCTGTTTGCAACACATCGAAATATTCGTTAGAGACCTTATAAAGTACATACCATGGCACAATTACCCAGGTAGTGGCATCGTAAAATTTTGAATATGTTATGTCAAAACTTTCTTTATGTTGTTAGGGAAATTACAACAAAAAAAATGGGATTTGACTTTTCATATTCGATCAGCTGGTGTGATACCACTACCTGGTAGTTCTGCCATGGTACATACATATACATATATCGTCACCATAAATGACCGGAGACATATCTCCAAAAAAATCAAAAATTCGTTTTTTGATTGAATGTGATACATAAAAAAACTAAAATACATGCTCTTGCAAAATTGCAAGCTGCTACGTTACAAAATAACGATCCTATTCAAGAAATGGCATTGCGGAAAATGGGATAACATTGCAGATTTTGTTGCAGTGACGGAAACCAAAACCAAGCGTTTGTGCGGCTTTGGTTTCATTACTTACTCCCATTCGTATATAAAATTACTCGGCCTCACAAGATTGATATTCCATAAAACAGTTTTTCATTTTGGAACGTTTTTGCTTCTCCTGTAAAATTATGATTTTGTTAGTTACGTCTTTGTGCATTTATATTCTTGATCAGCATAAAATTCTAAGTCGAAATAGCCATGTCCGTACGTCTGCAATCAAGATACAACTCGCAATTTTTAAGGAAGAGTTTAAAAATTTGGTTAAGAAGTTCCTATTACTCCTAGTATTGAATATGAAATAGGTCTACGTGTTGATATAGCGTCCTTAGAACGGTACCTCCCGATTTTCGGTATTTTGAAGGTTGTGACCCCGAAATGGCTGAAATTTTGTATTTAGTCCTTCCATCCGAAATTTGTCATTATAGGTCCACGTCTTCATATAGCCCCCATAGAACAGTACATCCCTATTTTGGGTATTTTGAAGGATGTAGACTCAATATACCACTGAAATGGCTGAAATTTGGCATATAGTATTTGTTGGGAGTATATAACTTTCATCCTGAATTTTGTCGGCATATGTCCACGTCTTCATATAGTCTCCATAGAACGGTACCTTCCGATTTTCTTTTTTATGGTTGTGGCCTCAACATACCACCGTTATGGCTGAAACTTAGTATTTAGTCTTCGTTGGGTGTATAAAACTTTCCACTAGAAATTTGTCTGTATAGTTCTTTATACATAGCCCCAAAAACCGGCACTCCCGGATTTTCGATATTTTGAAAGTTTTAGCCATAATTACATAATAATATATAATTGTTCCACAAACATCCCAGGCGGGACAAGGGAGACTTCTCTCATATCAATGAGTGCGTCCCAATTCATATTAGCTCAATAATATGGGACCTACAGTTTATCGCCGAGTCTGAACGGTGTGCCCTAAGACACCATTTGTAGAGAAGTTTTACATGGCTGAAATACTCAAGAAATGTCGCCAACATTCCTGAGATAATTACTTAATAACAGGTAAAAAGCATTCCTTGCTAAAATTCAGATGGAATCTCTCCTCCAAGGAATTATACTTAACATAGGAATTATACCACCTTCCTACGAAGATAGACTGAGCATAATTAAATTACCTACACTAAAGAGTCGCCGTGTTATGCTGAATGTAACATTCCTTTTAAATATTCTACAAGGAAAAATAATTTCGGATTTTATCTTAAACAAAATCTTTATAAATGTCCCTTTCAGACCATCACGAAGCTACCAGCTATTGCAAATAAATTATTTTAGGTCAAACTATGCAAATAACGACCCGCTACGTCGAATTTTTGTTGATTTTAATAAATTGTACGATCTTTTCGATATTTCTGATAATCGCAATACAGTAAAAAGAAAAATTATATTACATTTAAATACCTAATGAAACATATATTTGTTGTAAATATTTAGTTGTAACTTAGTCTGTAAGGATTATATAATCTATAGACTTAATAAAAAAAAACAAAAAGAGCTTAATAGGTGCTAATTGTTCATATTTACTTCAATACAGTGGTGATGGATGGTATAAAAAGTCCGGCCCGACCAACTTAACTTTTATAATATTGAAACCGTCATAACTTTTACGAGCAGTAACCTATATTAGTATTTCGAATGGATTCAAGAATGATGTTTTTCTCTATTTATGCGATAAAATCTTTTATTGAGCTTCATTTTTTTTATTTTTTTATACCCTACACCACTATATGGGGAGGGTATTATAAGTTGGTTTTGCCAAAATGTTTGTAACGCATCGAAATAATGGTATTTATATATAACAAAATGAATGTCTCAACGAGCTGAGTCGATCTGGCTATATGTATCCGTCCGCCTGTCCGTCTGTCCATCTAAACCTTGTAATCAAATCATATTTGTCGGTAAGTGCTATTCTGTATACAAATTTGACCATTTTTGTTGGCAATTACCGAAAATCATCGGTCAGAAAAAAGCATTCCTTAAGTCTACCGATATAGAAGAATTTTTATATTTCAAACAAAAAAAAAATTCTACATGAAATTTGAAACATAATCACTTTATATCCAGTAGTAATTAAAATAATTTCATTAGAAATTTGAATCATTTTAACTTGGAATGCGTATTATTTCGTTTAAAGTGTGATTTTTTGTAATTTTTTCCCACAAATGACTAGAAACGTTTAAAAAAATATAATAATTTATGTTCTACATATTGGCTTTTCATTTTGAAATAACATGCATCTTCTTTACATTCCGTCATTCTACCGATATTGGTGGCTAAAATTCTTGTATCGATAACAGAATAGCACTTTCTTTATTTCAACCGAACATTTTCGTTAATTAACGATATCGGTTCGGTAGAAAAAAGTTACTGGTCGCAATTTACATCGGATCGTCGAAATTTTGGGGGTTGATGAGCGTTCTCATAGGGGAAGAAGCTTATTGATTTTGGTGATGGTTGGATCATATTCAGGGGTCGGAACGGGCAAAAAACTTACGTGGATACGAATACAAGGTTTTATTCTAATGCGAATATCTTCACTTCTATTAAGAGTATTCCAGAAGCAAAGTCTGATAATGAAAGTGGAAAACTTCACCTTTACAACGTTGGCGTTGGTGGATAAACAACGGAGATATCGCAATACTCGCTAATCGAACCAAAGTTTTCATTTTTAGGATTAGAATTGTTATGACGAATATCACAGCTTTGCTGGTGAGCTTCCAAAATAAAAGTAGAAAATCTCACATTTACAATTATGCAAAGTGGATTGGAGTACGGAGATATCGCAGAAGTCGGTAAAACATACTATTTTTCACATTTTTGTGCTGATGGGCGGTCCCATAGGGGAAGAAGCCTGTTGTATTTTATGATGGTCGGATTATATTTAGTGGTCGGAATGGGAAAAAACTTATGTGCGGAAAGTAGTGGGAGTATTCCAAAAGAAAAGCCTACCAATGTACGAAGTAATGATCGCCTTTACATTGATACAAAGTAGGTTGGCGTAGGTGGTCAAACAACGGAGATATCGCAATAGTCAGTATTACATCCCATTTTCCACTTTTATGAAGACATGTTGGGTTGGTGATGCACTATAGGTAATTTGCCCTGTTTTTGAGGCAAAAATAATAACGACGGAATTAAAGGACTTTTAAACTTTTTAAATTATTTAAGTGTAAAAGTGAGACAAAACAAAGATGTTTACAGATAAATTCGGACATAACGAACAACGGTTATAAGAAACTACGTATATAACGAACAAAGCTGTTCATTCCAATGCAATTTTCATTAGTTTTCTTATACACAACAAACTGTTGAAAACTATCACGGTAGTATGAAACAAAAGTTTTGACCCCGCGGGTAGATTCTCAAATTACAATTTTCGATATTTTTTAAATATACGTTAATTAAGACGAGTTTAGTACTCCTTTAAACCGTATCAGTGATTAATATGTCAAAGAGAGATGAACTAAAGGCAAGCACCGTTTATAGAAAACCACGGATAAAACGAACAATTTGTAGCTATTACTTATTTTACTTGCAATGAAATTGTAAACAATAATATTTTTATATTTGTTATTTATTTCCTCAAACCTAACTTCCACAATTTTAATAGTTTTTATTGAGAAGTAACCTAACAAAATCAGATAAATATTAAAAAACGGGGAAAATCGGGTTTTGAAATGCAGTAATACCAATGCAGAAGACTCTCAGTAATGTGTTATAGGTGGCAAAATCGCGGCCAAACACAGCCAATTTTAAGAAAAATAAAGTATTTATTTCCGACTTTTCGTGTTGTTTGGTCGCTACACAAAATGTTTAAGCTATATTATATATTATATAAATTGCAATGGCCAATCTATTCCATTTTACATATATTTATATTTGGTTTATTTTTCCACGGGTTTAAATACATTGAAATAGGCCTTATAATTATATTTTTTTTAGCTTTTCTTCGAAATTCTCACTTTGACTGCAATTTAAACCGCGATAGTGGCACTATTTTGAAAAATGTCATTCATATTAATACATTTTGGCATGTTCTTTTTTCAATGCCCACTAAAAAATTATTATTATTAAAAGTTGCAAAATCGACTTTTTGCAAATTACCTATAGTGTGATGGTCAGATAATATTCAGGGGCCGGAATGGGAAAAATAATGTCGAGAAAAATTCAACGTTTTGTTCTTATGCAAATATGTCCGTTTCAAAAACAGAGCCTGTCAATGGAAGAAGAAAAGTTCACGTTTACAAACGTGCAAAGTAGGTTGGCGAACCATTTTTTTACTTGAATTGTAATGACGAATATTCCAGGTTTGTTGGTTGCATTTCAACAAAAGTGACCTATAATAAAGACATTCTGAGCATTAATTTCAACCCAATTGCGTTACCAAAAGTTACTAGAGATATAATGTGTGTTCCCGTAATTTTTTAATGCTAAAAGTAGTAAAAGAGCGAACTGTGAAAAACATACAAATTTATTCAAACACATACAAATTTATTCAAAATGAACGTGAACGAAAAAATGAAAAAAAAACGTCAAAAAAACTGAAACAAATGTCAAAGTCAGCCTACCAGAAGGCGGCAATCATGTAACTATTTTTTACACGTTTTTAAAGAGAGAGTCATTCATTGTTTAAAGAGAAGTAGTGAACATTTTATTACTTGTTGGTGTACCGGAACGCTTTGTGGTAAAAAATGTGTAAAATTGGTAAACATTTTAAAAACTTTTTAGTTCTGGAACAACTATAGATGAAGACGTTCCAATTTGTGGAATTCCGTTGGACATATTCTAAGAGGAGAACCTGAAAGTAGCCGGTCTGAGCTTTACTAGGCGTTTACACCAGACAATTTTAATCAGACAATAGCACCGTGGTGCAATGGTTAGCACGTCCGCCTTGCACTCAGAAGGTCTGCGGTTCGGACCAAGCAACACCAAAATTTTTCAACGGTGGCAATATTCCCCCTCAGTAATGCTGGTGACATTTCTTGAGTATTTAAGCCATGAAAAAGTGGTGTCGTAAGACACGCCGTTCGGACTCGGCAATAAAAAGTAGGTCCCATATCATTGAGCCAATATGAATCGGCGTGCACTCATTGATATGAGAGAAGTCTCCCTTGTCCCATCTGGGATGTTTGTGGAACAATTATAATAGCAAAGATATAAACCTTTTTCACTAACACATTAAACGTTTTTAAACTTGCACTTAATACAGGTGTTTTGGTATTTACGTCATTTATTTGACAGATATTGTATGGAATTGACAACTTAAATGATGCATGTTTTATAAAACATGTTAAATGCAAAATGCTTTTAATACATTTGGCAAATGTCTAGGGACTGTCTTTAAATGTTCATTGACAGTAAACATGGACATTTAAGAACAAAAGAATACAAAACCATATCAAGTATTAAAAAAGGCGACAGAATTAATTAAACACTAAATGAAACAAAATTATTAAAATTAATATTTTCATTCATGATATCAAAAATAAGGAAATGTCTATAAATTATTGGAATTTAAAAAACTAATATTTTTTCACATTTGATTCAATATTTTAGAAAACATGAATGACAACTCGTTAGATTTTCAATTTGAATGTTTCCATATCATTCCACTAAATGCATAATTTCTCGCAAAAAGTAGAGTTCTTGCAAATAGGTTCGAGGTCGCAGGAAATTCATTGAAAAAGGAGAAGTTGTTTCTATCTTTTGTTTTTGAAATCAAAAAACACATGTTTATTAGGGCTTCATTTTTTTCAAACTTATCAAAATACCACACCATATTAACAAATGTTGTACCGCCTCCATAAGAGGTGTTTTAGTGTGAGGCATGTCGTTCGGATTTGGAGGACGTTACATGTCATTGATATGAAGATGGGAAACAGTTCTTGTTCTGATAAATATATTTTTTCTTCAAAAAATTTATCCGTAATATACATCGAACATGGAAATAAATATGTATATAAAATGTCGTATGGAGGTCATGGAGGTCAGTGGTCAAATATAAAGCATATAGCAAAAGTTTTCGAGCTATCCCAATATTAAATTTTTTGACTTTTATAGTAATTTCATTTTTATCTAAAATTTTTAAAGACAAGACTTTGTTCATTACATGGCCCATAATATAATTGCATTGTATTTGATGAAGTCGAAGAAAAACATTAAAGGTGAAACAACTCGACTTGCTTTTAGCCACAGTTTTCGGGGGATTTTCATCTATAAAGTAGCACAGAATGTGTCGATGTTATTGACCCCTTTTTCGAGTTTTCTATGTACATTTATGAAAAAAACCTTGACTTCGACAGTGCTATAATTGTTTTGGTTCAGTCAGTCTTAATTCATCTGGTATAAAAACCCAGGGCGGCTGATAACTTTAGTATCTCTCTAAAATAGATGTTTTCCCGTGAAAAACTTGTGCACAAGGGTAGAGGTGTAGGGTATCACATAGTCGGCCCCGTCCCGACTATAGCCTTTGCTCACTTGTTTGTTGTAGGACTTATGAATAGTGTAAATCAGGCATTACGTTTAGATTTACTAAATACACTCTAATTCAAATGTTAATTCCATTGCGTCTTAAATCCAATGGCTGCTATTTGACGTATACGTTATGGAATTGACATTTGACTGGCGCCTATTATAGTGATAATAGCCCTATCAATAAAGAGTCTACGAACTAAGAGATGTTGCATGGATTCCTGCCTACAACCATAGTTTTGTCACTCACATAAAATTTGAAAAAAAAAAAACATTTCCCTTCCAAAAAACTGTAAAGTAATAACATGTTCCACGAGCGTTTCAATTACGTTGTTCGCTGTCGAAATACGTACATGAATTAACCCGTTCCCACGACCTGGGTAATCGTGCCATAGATGTACATATGTTTTATATTTAATTACACACTTTTCATTCATATTTTCCATTAGTTCTGAAAATTTTACTTTTTTCGATATATTTTTATGTATTTCTATTTTCAAAATTAAGGAGAGAGAGACATGTCAATACAATATTTGTGTATACAGATTTTCATTGATTTGTTTCCATTTTGTTTCGATTTTTTACGCGATTTTGAACTAATGGGCAAGAAGTGTGAGTGGAATTAGAATAGTATTTCTATCTAACCTTCTTCCACCTGCACCTATATAAAACTTTTAGTTCATTACTTTTCATTCATCATTTTCTTTTTTTTTAATTTTTGTGTTTTCAATAAATTTTGAAGTTAGACATGTCATAAATTTAGTTGATGTAAAAGATCTATAGTTTTGTTCCAGAACCTAGAAGTTTGTATCATTTTTTCCATTTTTGCCGTAATCCAAAAACTAGAAACTTTATACACGACTAATTTGGGCTATTAAAAAGTAGCAACATGATTGCTGCCTTCTCACTGCCTAGTTCGTTGATTGAGGCATTTCTGGCAGATTTTTTTACGTTTCTGCCATAGTTCCCGTACTTTTTGAACAAATTTATATCAGAAAGATTTTTTGCCATTCCGCTATTTTGCTAGGGAAAACAATGAGCAAAATAGCCTATTCAGAATAATATCAGATATAAGTATGTAGTTGTAATCAGTATTTGACAGGTCCACCAAAAAAGTACTTTGAATACAAAACCGATGTTAGTTTAAGTAGTGCAGAAGGTCGTGCTTTGAAAATCTACAATGGCTTCAGCTTCTAGTACGCACGGTCTTTAATAGACATCCAGATAAGTAAGCATTTCAAATATGTCATTATTACATGAAGAACTGGTTAAATACTAGATCAACCTAATTACCAGATCAACCTCGCACGGTATTAGAATATTGTTTAAATGTTGCCTTTGTGTTGTCTGTAATAATACAGTTAAAAGCAGTTTTTGGTCTATGATTTTGTCTTTGTGAGAGAAGAGATTATGTTCGGAGCACACAATCAAAATTAGCCGAAGCTCTAATGATTAAAATTGCTCATAACGATAAATGATGATAATGTATTTTCTCATGATTTCGAAAAAAATCTTGTTTCGATATGATTTTGGCATTGGAAACATTTCGTATGCAAATGACAATATATAAGGAAACGAGAAGCGGCTTTGTTCGTATTTGCGACTAAGAATTCGAACGATTAATACGTGTCATCTAAATAAGTCGGAACGAAACCTAAAAATGACACGATTAGTAAGTTTTTTTTGATTTTGTAAATTAAATTGAAAATGTAGCCGATTACATCAAGCGTCTGTGTATTCAACAATATATTTGTTTCTGAAAAAAGAAAATAGAATAATGATTAAAAATTTAAATTGAAATTTAGTGAACTATTAAAAAACATAAACATTATATATGAAAAATGTGGATTTATTGTTTTCAAAATAATTTACCAGATAATAATGAAAAAATGATTGTGAACAAAAACGAAATATGCCTATCACGCAGAAAACAGCATTGAATATTATTCAGAGAAACAATGATAATATCAAAGTGAAAGTGAAAAATCATTTGCTTTAATTTTACCTACATGTGTTGATATAGATATTCAACGAAATATGGATAAAACATTTCATGATGTACACATCGAGAAGCTATTAAAAGTGCAAAAATTGAGAATTTATTTAATCATACTTCAAAATGGATTTTAGAAATTGTGAACGATTTCAAAATCGAATAAAAACAATTCCTAAATATGTGAACTCTTGAAATTTGAAAGTACAATTTTAATCCGAAAATGGCACAAATCAATAATTACAGTGCAAAGAAGGAAGCAATAAAATAATACATATGTTCGTCCTGAAACAAATTTCAGACTTAAACATGTTCATATATGTTAAAATAGATTGTATTTTTCAAATAAAGATTATGTGTTTTTTAATATTACAGATTCAATATTGAAATATAGCTTTCTCAACCGTAAATTCTGGTGTGCTCAAAAATTCTAAACTGGAAACTTTCCAATCAAATGTTAACTTTAAGATTCAGATTCAACATAGATCAATTTCAATTGAAATTAATGGAATCGTTCAAATTTACTAAATCACTGTCCAATATTATGTAGATTTATGCAAAAAGTTTCCAGGAACATTTATTTGTCATCTTTCTTAAATCAACCCTACGCAAAATGTCAATCTGAATTTATCGTATTGATGTTTATATGGCTGAAATTTAAATTATACATATGTAAATGTTACTATTCAAACGATTTCACCGTTTTTTAATCTTTTGTAGTTTTGTACAAAATGATCGAAGTTTTGCATAACTTAACTATTTAAATAAATTCGGATATTTACGACTTGGGCAGAATGTGTGATATCTTCATACAGAAGAAGTCATTGGCCCTTTACAAATTCATACAAACTTTCAAAAATAACGTTTATTAATTGTGAATTCAAATATATAACATTTTCATTAAACATTTATTTTATTTTTACTACGATCGATAAGTTGTAATAATAAAATGTCATTCATTGGGGGTGCATGAGTAGAGAAACAATAAAAATATTCTTGCACTACTAAGTATTTTTCCATTCACATATGAAGTGAAGTTGAGCCCCAGAATAAAATTAGAACATTTGTATAATTAACGAAATTTATATACCGCATTCAAAACTCGTATTTGTACAATCGCTACTAATCAATAAAGTGTTTCTGTATTATTATTATCTTGAAGATGACTTAAGAAGAAACAAAACTGATTTAATTAAGACTAATTTACTGGTATTAATATAGATTTTTATTAGTGTGCTAGTGTGAGCTTTTCATAATGTATGTATGTATGCATGAATACCGCGTGTTTTAAGCCCTGTTCTTTTGCTATTTTAACAAAAGTGTCTTTCTGTATATATAAAAGCATCACAACTTTGCTAGTTGTCAAATTTATGATGCACTCCTTAGGTCACATTAGTTCAATGGTGGGCAAATTGCGAGAGACTCATGTATTTTTTACACTTTTGTGTATGAGGCCGAGCATTTCTGCCCAACGGTGCATTAGTTCAACTCGAAAGAGAAACAGTTATAAAGTGCCTGTTTTTTGTTATCTCCTTTGAAGCCAGAAAGCACAGTTCCTGCACCAAAATAACATTGGGCCCAAACCGGATTTTAGAATTCAACACAATAGGTCTGTTCGATAACTTCGAAAGTAAAAAATATTTGCAAGTACATACTTGCAATACCTCTCAGTTCTCTTTTATTGAACAAGTTTGTTATCGTTTGTGAAAGTTTATTAAACAGACCTAATATCATCCTAAACAACAAACTCCAAATAGTAAATGTACATTTAATATGGAGGTAATTCTGAATGTAAGTTCCCCGTGAGTTTTGTCTCTCGCCGGTTCAACTTAATGAGAGAGTAAGTAAACACACGGGGAATTTACATTCAGAATAACCTCTATATTAAAGGTACAATTACCAACATATACATGGGTAAAGGGAAGTATACACTATTTAGAATGACTGTCAACGAACTTTTAGGAACTCTAGATTTATAGCTTGAAATACAATATGCTAAGTACCATTTGATGATGAGAAACCTAATTATTCATTTAAGCTTTGAAATTAACGAAATACACCTCGATGACCGTAATTATTGTTGGTCAATGTCATGGCACAATAATACAGGTACCACACCAAAAACAGCTGATTATCGTTCTAGTTGTCAAAATGCATTATTCTGGATAAACGCAAATACAAAACGTAAACGAGCAATGCTTTATTATGAACGAATTTTGACGTTTAGACTGATTTCGAGCAACTGATGTAATAGTAAGTTTACATTTACGAAATCCTCTCGATTTCAATTGTCAATTCCATTGCTTAAACGTCAAATCTAATCCAATAAATTTCTGATGAGTTTTCATTTGACGTATACGCAAAGGAATTGACAGTTGAAATCAAGTGGATTTCGTAAATGTAAACCCAGCAAAATTTAGCAAGTTCGTTCAGTTGTTTTTCAATAATTTACTAATTACTATTAATTAATTATCTATTAATTACTGTTAATTAATTTCACTTAAAATTGATAAACTTTTTCACTGTTTTGGATTTAGCATTTCTTTCATATATTGGCGCCAACGTTTTGTTTCTTGCTAAAGTTTACTAAATTCTGTATTTTCCGTGAAAAATTGTAAAATCTTTTTTACTCACGGAAAAGAATTTACTGAGTAAATCTTAAAATCGGAAATATCGATTACTGTCAAACTATTCAACAACCACAAAACAGTTTGTGGAGTGACAAAAATGAACGCCCACGTAGTAGATCTGGCAAACTGTCTATATTCCCAACATTATATATTTTCGATATTTCATTTTAAAAACTCGATTGCTATCGATATTATCGTTAATTTGTCATCACTATTAATTTGGAAATAAAAATGGCGGAAATGTCCATATAAAGAAGAAAAAATCCGATAATATCGATATACAAAACTATCTGTCGATATGGAATTTTAAAAAAATCGATATTATCGCGTTACTGAAAAAGTAAAAAGACACAGACCTGAGGCCTAATTATGACATTCGATCGAGTATTTGCTCGTGAATGAAAAAATCGCACTTTGAAAACCTATTCGCGCCACCAACCGTACATTTACTACATTTACTAAGGTAGATGCATTTGCAATTTGTTACAACAATGTCAGATTTTACAAAAACAAATCATTTCGTACATTCTTCTAGCACCACTTCACTAGGTGTTTACGCTCAGACAGCATTGGCAAGACAATAGCAATGTTACAAACCATTTTCACCAATACATTCATACTTTTCTCTATACATATTTAAAAAATTATAAATGTATATGTGAAAAAGGTTTGTATTTTTGCTATGGTCTTGCCAATACTGGCATTTGTAAACGCCGGGTCATTCCGAAATTATTACCCAACGATTTCATTCGATATTCAACGATTTCAACAAATATTTACATTTTTTCATTAATAATTTTGTTTCTGTTTAAAAATAAACACATTTTTTACTTTCTTAATGTAGTTTGAAGATCGCATAGGTTTTCATAGTTGGATTTTTTCAAATTTTTCGATAGTAGATAATAATATATAATATAATTTCCATTAGTTAGAAACGATCTTGTTTACGACAATTTCGCTATTATTGTATTGGATTGTCATTGATACATTTCCTTTCATTTGTTATAATTTACAGATTATCCTATTGTCCGCTGTATTGTATGTAGCTGCCGATGTCAAGCATCTGACTGGCAATAATGTCGATCTGTTCAAATATGATCCCAGCGATGTTTATACCCTACCCGAAGATATTGACGACGATAAACCAGCTGTAATATACAGTGGCGATGTTATGAAAGCTAAAGTAGACAAGTTGCAAAATATCAGCGGAAACAAAAAATTCAAACTGGAGTAGGAAAACAAAAATTTTGAATTCAAGATATATGTACATATTAATTTTAAAATCGTGATTTCTTCTAGATTGAAAACTCAAAACGGCATCGAAGTAGCCAGTGTAGGAAAATTGAGAGATGACAAAACATTCGTGGTCAGTGGTTCATACTCATTCACTGGTGCTGATGGAAAACGTTACAAAACTAGATATACAGCCGATGAATTCGGTTATCACCCAATAACCGAACTTGATTTGGATATTCCAGAGTAAGTTTCAACACCTATGTACATATATGCACTTATGAAAGAGGTGTTTTACAAAATTCTTGTCGATTTACAGACCACAGCCCCTTGATAAGAACGTGGGAGGCCTTAATAACAAATTTGGTTTGGATAGCAAGAGAAACCGATTCCAATTTTTGAATAATGAATTAAATGGCGAGCCTTTCAGAGGCAGTGGCCAAAGTGGAGATGACTACAGCTATGGAGGTTATGATTACACACGCCCATTGTAAGATATTCTCTATACAATTATGACCTTAACTAATGTAACTTTTGTTATTGCAGAGAAACACTAGAATCGGACCCATCCCGGCTATACCTGCCAGTTCAATAAAAATCTCTTAATTTAGTCCCTAAGTCATCCCTCCATACTAACTTTAGCGAATTTTTGCTATTTAATCATAAACCATTCAAGGTTTTTTACCAATAAAATTTTACAAAACATATATGCTACATATAACAAAACGTAATTTAAGAGTATAAAATCAACAACTACATTATTAATTTAAAGTGATATTAGAAATAAAATCAAGAGGTTTTAAAATATAACACACACAAAATGATCTGAACGTATCAAAACGAAATAGGAAGAGGATTCATCCCATCTGTCTATAAAACGTTCTGTAAAGCAATAGTTTGTCAAAGCCAATGCTGCGGAGTCGAGTCATTTTTATCAGATTTTGGAGTCGACCGCACAAATTGAGTAGAAAATGTGAAAACATTTTAAAATGTTTTCTATTGGTCTGTTCCTTTACTTTTAAAAATCGTAAAAGTGGCAAAAAATGGTAACAGTGGTGAACTGCTCTCATATAAATTTTATGCTTTTTGAAGTAAAGGCCTGCGTACATAAGCTGCCTTGCCTGCTTACCTTGCTTACTTCTGATAAAAGATTAAAAAAGAAAAGGGCAACCCAGTTCGAAATTTGCTCGGCCTTCTTTATTCTTTTATTTTTATTATGTCAGAAATGAAGCAGGAAAGCAAGGCAACCAGGCAAAGCAGCTTATGTACCCAGGCCTTAAGGGAACACTTTTCTGGTAGAAAATGGTAAAAACTGGAAACCTCAGGCACGTAGAGGAATAGAGCTTATATTTTGTACCATACCTCTAATACACATATTGTTTCTGCGTTATCTCATATTAAAAAGTAGAAGCAAACCAGAACTATCAGTTGGTTTTGCCGAAAGACATACTTATACCCTCAGCCTACCACTTTTAAAAGAAAACAAATAAAATCGGTGTTAAGTTTGACTGAACCGAATTCTTTAACCTTTCTAACTAGGCGTTTACACCATACAGTTTGTCTTCAAATACAACTCTGATTTACTAACACATACATAAATTTGTCCGCTGTCTTCATTTTTTCAGTGAGGTTAACAAATTTTTGACATTTTTGTAAAAAAATAAGTGAGATAATAATTGAAACGTGTTGAAAACAAAAGAACACGAACCAAAACAAAATATGTGAACGGAAAACAAAAAGAAATCACGACAGTTGTCTGGACGCCTACGTCACACAGGCAAGTTTTGGGTTTTTGATAATCAATACATGAACTCAACTGTCCTGTCATTTGTAAATGCAGGGTATAATGTAAAATTGTTGTTGTTACAACAGTGTATAATATTATGTTTGTGTGTTCGTTCTTCTGCTCAATATGGCTATGGGTCTATCTCCAGTTCCAGGAAAGTGACGGGAATGGGATTGAGTTAAATGAGGAAGTTTGGCGGGGCAGTTGAATAGGTGCAGTGTTTCGAGCGGGCCCATGCCGCTTACTGGGTAGATGACTTGCACGGCGCGATCGATATCCGCCAAAAAAAAATTTAGACGACTGCAATATCCCTAGCTTAGTTGAGCCAAAACTACTCTCGTCTGTTGTGGCAACTTACGCTCCTCAGCTGCGATAGATGTCTTGCACGGCATGATCGCCCAAGAAAAATTTAGACGACTGCAATATCCCGAGCGTAGTTGAGCTGTCGTGACAACTTACGTTCCTCAGCTGCGATAGATGGGGGATGCACTCCGAGGACTTTATTCACACTTATGGCCTTAGGAACTGTGTCCGTGTGAATGCTATTTAAACCTGCTTGATATGCCTGTTGATCTAAGGGTTCTCTCCTGCATCGTTGGACCTCTTCCTCTAAAGCGTGGGTATCTTTCCTGATGTGCCTGTGTGTGTCGGGCCTACCCAGCAGATGGTGATTTGGATGGCTCTCACGGTAACACCCGACCAAGTACTGCTACAAAAGCATCTCATTGTGTTGGTATGCTGGAAGATTATTTGCCTCCCCATGTAGATGGTCCACTGAAGACATGAGGAGGCACCCTGTCGCTGTTCTCAGGGCGGCTTTCCGACAGGTTTGCATTTTTTCCCAATTCACATAATCTCGGGGACCAAACTGGAGCCGCATAGCTCCCCACAGACCGGCCTATCACGTTATATGTGGCCAACAAGGTTTTTTTGTCTGCACCCCAAGTGCTGCCGGCTAGGGACTTGAGGACCTTGTTCCTACTTCTCAGTTTGTGGCATAAAGCTGTGGCATGCGCTCACGACTTGAACGTAGTGTCAAATGTGACCCCTCGAATTTGTTTCTCCTAAAAGCGATTACGACATTCAACTCTCTTCCAAACTGTGCAGTCCATGTGGTGAACAGATTTAGATGTAGTGGCCGAATTTTTCAAAAAACAAATTTGGATGCTGAAAAGTTGTCTTTAAAATTTTTCGGAAAACATAAAATGGGCATTTTTGAAGTAAGCATTAAAAATGATGCACCACAATAATCGATCAATAATTTCCAAATCTTTCGCTTTTTCTGTCATTTTGGTAATCAGAATGGTGAAATAATTTGTTCCCTATCGTTTTCAGTGGTTATGTCATTGTTCCGATAGAAAAAATGATGTTCCTGACGTAATTTTAACATGAATATAATTAATGTCCCTTTGTAGGCAATTTGGCTAGAAATTTCTAGTTTTTGAAGTTATTTTCCAAAAAATGACTATGAAACATCATTTACGATTATGTCTAGAGTACGTGCAAACAATTTAATGATATATGATGTATTAGCCAGGCTTGCCCTTTATAATACTTGTCTTTAACTGCGTTGTCTTAATAGAGGTAAAAATCAGGGCATAGAACAAAAATGTTTGCACTTTTCTTTGAAATTAGTTTTGAGAAATAATGTCACAATGTTTCGGCCATGTTTGCTTTTATAAAAATAACACAAATAACATTTCAACACCAGTAGGGCGATTCAGTAACTTTTAACGACTGTCGAATTGTTATTTTTATCGCCAGTCCCCCCATTCAGTAACTTTTTAATAACTTTACTTTATACGCGATTATAATATTTGCCAAAAAGGTGTGTCACAAAATACAAAGATTCAGGAGTAATATCCCTATTTATCCCAAAATAGAATGCGGTGGCACATCCGCGGTTCTTGACGAATCTGTCTAAAATAATTTATATTGACGTATTTTTAATAGGGGGCCATTGAAATCGGATGCACCTTATAATCATATGCACATCGCGTAATTTTTGTCCACTTGAAGCTTTTTTAAATAGTAAGAAGCAATTGGTGGCACACTTTGGCCGCTGAATGAAACATGGGAAAATCCATGCATATTGATAGACATGGACTCCCTGTATCCGAAAAGCACATGCACCTCAACTGATTTAAACCAATTCGCGAAATATACGGTTTTTAACTTCTATGTTTTTTCTTTAATTGTAATTTCAATATTACTCTCTACTTCTTATTTATATTGCTTATCACAGAAAGCAAATATACTTTCACGATGACTAATTACTTTTCTTGTAGAAGTTTAAGCAAAATACTTCAAGATTTGGATGGAAATTTAGCGAAATAATAGAATAACTCCCAACATTTATTTTTCAAATTTTTCGTATTTAACCAAAAATATATTTTTGAAATAATTTCCAACAATAAGTTTCCGTTCTTTGTTGTTGTTGTAATATGCAAGTTATAAACGCGATCTTTATAATTTTGGTCTCACATTTTTCTACGCGTTGCCTAGATTCTGTACGTATTTTTAAATTATTTTTTTAGAGATTTTTTGGACTCTGATTTAGAATAAATAAAATTTATTCCAAGATTTCTTCAATATTTGTTGATTTTCCGCGAAAATAAAAATAAATTTTGCAAATATTTTAGCATCTACGGATAGATATCAAATGCTGCTAACGATTCATATATACATGTTCTTATTACAACACAATAGGAATTTTTAAATATATTTTCTTTACAAGAGAGTAAAAACGCATATAACTTTTGAGTGCAGCATCCAATTTTGTGAACGCGAACAGATTTGAAACCACGATTTTTTTCGTAACCCATGTACCAAAAATGGCGAATGTGCTCGCCAAAAAAGTTTTTAATTTTTTGTCTATGTAATTGTAAAGGAAATTTGAAATTTACCATATGCATCCTCTTTTATTTAATAATCTATTTTGAAAGACCTTCAGTTATAAATAAAATACAATTCAAAAAATACGTTTAACATGAAAAACATAAACTTTCCGTTTTTTGGTTTTGAACATACGGTCGAATTCGCTTATAACAACGGTCAAAAACGCGACGAAACGCGGTCATTATAAGTGCTAGTCTAAGGGTCATGTTTTACTTTTAGATTTCATAGTTATTACACATATGTCGTTAAAAGAGACTGTCCTAGTCGCGAAGTAATCTTATGTCTATAGCAAGTTCTTCCCTAAAATTGATTCCAAGAGATAAATCCTACATAAATTGTTCAAATACAAATAACAAATCGTCGACAATTTAACAACACAATATTTATTGCTGTTAATTTAACGACAAAATTTTAAATAACAATGAGTAAAATTTTTAAAAAGGTTTCAGAATACCAGAGTCGATAAAAATATGGTTAAAATTTCGTTTTCAATCGTGTTTGCTCTGGCTGAATGATTGTTCACGTGTTCGCTCAACTCAGTGATTTTTTTTTTTAATTTCAGTAAATAGCTGTTCGTTTGTTTGTTTTTCTTTGTTGAAATGGAGGAAAACAAAAAATTTGCAGATTGTTATCGAACAGTAATTTGCAAAAAACTTTTAAATACCATTTGTAATCTTGTTGCCATAAACTCAATTTTAATAAAATATCATGGTATAAACAGAAAGGTATAACAGAGCTCACATCTGATTTAAATTTTTTTTTTTAGTGTGACCGACTTTTGTCAATGTGAAGTTTTTATTTTGTGTATGTATATGCATGGTAGAACAAGAAAAGGTAGCAGCAATACCCAGCTGACTGAACTGGGCTGTGATGTTAGTGTCAAATTCCATACGACATTTTATATATTTATTTCTATGTTCGATGTATATTAGGGATATAAATTTTTTGAAGAAAAAATATATTCATCAGAAAAAAAAACAATTTCCCATAAAGACTTCTTCATATAAATGACATGTAACCTCCTCCAGGTCCGAACGACATGCCACACACTAAAACTCCGCTTATAGAGGCGGTACAATATTTGTTAATATGTGTGGTATTTTTTTTTAAACTTGAAAAGAATAAAGCCCTAATAAACATGTGCTTTTTTATTTTCAAAAGCAACCGATTGAAACAGCTTCTCTTTTTTCAATGAATTACAAGCGACCCCAAACATTTTTGCAAGAATTCTGCTTTCTGTGAGAAATTATGCATTTAGTGGAATGATATGGAAACATTCAGATCGAAAATCTAACGAGTTTTCATTCATGTTTTTCAAAATATTCAATCAAATGTGAAAAATTATTAGTTTTTTAAATTCCAATAATTTATAGGCATTTCCTTATTTTGTTTACATGTACGTTGACACTAACGTTTACAAACAAAAACAAATTTCTGTGTGGTTGTTGTGTTGTATTTGTTGTAGTATTTACTTTACCTGGTTGGTTCTACCATGGTGTATGTGTTTGTTCTGAAAAATGTTGAAAATGTTTGTTTTGTTTATTGTTGAAGATTCAATCTCATTTGATTGCTTGAGTGGGGTATTCCCCCATTGGCTCAACTTCATTTATTACCCTCTATTACAGAGAGTAATGTTGTCATGATATTGGTAGCGATCAGTAAAATTTTGTAACACTATGTGTGTTCGTTTACTGAAAATTTGTACAAATTGTTACTGGATGTTGTTCGTTTACTCCAGAGTACAATGCTAAAGACCTTAGCCGATTACAAGAACTTACTGAACTTGTACACCTATTGTCAGTTCGTTTTGAAAAAACATTAGGCGCACGGTCAAGGACGCAAGAAGCCATACAGCAAACCGGTTGCAGTGGCAGATGATAAAGACCTTCATTTGGCAATCATCGACAGAGCTGACCCAAATGGTAGAATCAGCGACAGTCACTGGTTGCTTTTTGAAACTGGTCTTCGGTCTGCCATAGTTTCTGGAACGGAAGATCAGGAAGACCGACAATTTGGCAGCGCTTTCCTGCGAAAGGGTGTCAAAGTTATTAACTGACTGAACAAGAAGTCACGAGATTTTCTTGTTCGGACAGTTGAGGGCTTTGGCGCTCTGCGGGAAGGAGCTGATCTTGGGGCGGTCTCCCTATCCGATATTCCGTCCAGGAAGATTATTTCAGCATGGATTCCCCCTCCTACTATGGATAAGGAGCTCCTGCTGAGATTGCAAAACCCCAACCTCACTACACCGGGCTGGACTGTAATAAGTTTAGCACCCTTTAACGAGGATGGTGGTTTGGTTGCAAGAGTGGCCGTTGACCCCCCTGGGGAGTTATATCTTAGAGAACGTGAGGGAAAACTGAATTTCGGTTCAGGATGGGTTCGGTTTCGAATGAGTCTACCCCACGAAACTCAGTAAGGGTAGGGAAGCGGCAAAGGCTGCGCATCTTGCAGATTAATCTGCATCATTGCAAAGCCGCCGCCGCTGAACTACTCTTGTCCCTCACGACCTCTGAAGTGGACATTGTCTTAGTCCAGGAGACTTATATCTATAAGAATAAGGTTTCTAAACTAAGCAATGCCAATTTCGACATCTTCGCCACGTCCGAGGGGGACAAGGTGAGGACTTGTATAGTAGGTAAAAAGAGCTTAAATCTAATCTTTCTATCTAATTACAGCAACGGTGACATGTGCATGGTTAGGCTGGAGCATGGGGGGATGGAGCACGGGGATGGCCACGCTGCTGTCATCAGTATACATGCCTTTTGAGGTCACAGACCCACCAAACCTGGAGGTCCGACGGTTGCTCGGTGATATGATGGGTACCTGCAACGTGATCCTGGGATGCGACGCAAACGCTCACCATTTTCAATGGGGCAGCAAGGACACCAACAAAAGGGGTGAGTCTATATTCGATTTTATTTTATCATATAATTTACGAATATGTAACAGGGGTAATGATCCAACCTTCAAAATTAGGTAGAGGGAGGAGGTCATCGACCTAACCCTCTCTAATCTAGATGACTCCGTCCTAAGGAATTGAATGTTCCTTCTCGGATCATATGAAGATATCCTTTGATGTCTTTTTGGGCGGGGGTCGCCAAATTCCTTATAGGAACCCGCGAAGAACAAACTGCAATAAGTACACGGAACTAACGAGTTCTCAACTGGCTCTTAATATTAATGTAGAAACAGTTGAGGATCTTAATGGGACCGTAAAAAATCTTACAGACGTTCTTCTCCGTTACCATAAGGAATCCTGTCCACTAACCTATCCTGGGAAGAAATCTCAGCCTGTGTGGTGGAACAAGGAACTTGGCAAGCTTAGAAAAACCACCAGGCGACTGTATAACAGGGCGCATGCGACTTAACTCGACATTGATTGGGACTCCTACAAGGTGAATTTCAATAAATACAAGAGTGAGATCAAGCGAGCTAAGAAAAAATCCTGAGTTAATTTCTGTGAGTCAGTAGAAGGAGTCAATGATGCAGCTAGGTTTCGAAAGCTACTTTCCAAGGACGCTAAATCCATCGGAAGTATCAAGAAGCAAGATTGTGAGAGGTAAAGGTTACTTACATTCCCAAAGCGGGAAAACCTAGTCACTCTGCACCAAAGGACTACAGACCCATCAGTTTATCATCCTTTCTCCTTAAGACTCTCGAAAGGCTGATCGATCTGGAGATAAGGAGCCATGTAGACACCGCCTCTATAAGCAACTCACAACACGCCTATATTAAAGGCAAATCTGTGGAGTCTGCCTTGCATGAGGTGGTTGGCTTCATTGAGAGGAATATGGAAAACTCAAACTTTACCTTGGGTGCCTTTCTGGACATAGAAGGAGCTTTTAACAACGTAGAACTTGAGTCCATAAAACTCCCACTTAAGAAAGTTAACACTCCTGAACCTCTAACTTGCTGGATAAATAATATGCTAGAAAGCAGAATTATAAACAGCATTGGGGTGCCCCCCCCCAAGGAGGGGTGCTCTCACCGTTACTGTGGCTACTTGTTATAAACAATATTTTGACTGATCTGGACAATCAAGGTATAAAAGTTGTTGCCTATGCGGACGACGTTGTACTACTGATTTCCGGTAAATTTCGGTCAACCATTTCGGAGCTTATGCAAGGAGCATTATCGACGCTGTCGCGCTGGGCTAAGGCCAATGGCCTTGGAGTAAACCAAACCAAGACAGAACTGGTAATGTTCATGAGAAAGCGTAAGCTCGGCGTATTTGTACCACCAACACTGGATGGCGTGCAGCTTCAGCTCTCGCCCGAGGCAAAGTACCTTGGCACAATCCTGGACTGTCAATTGCGATAGAACAGGAATGCTGAGGAAAGGGCGAAGAGAGGATTGATTGCACTTTATTCATGTAAGAATTCTATTGGGAAAAGTTGGGGTCTAAACCCATCGATTATACACTGGTTGTATAACACCGTGGTTAGACCCATCCTATCCTATGGTTCTCTTGTTTGGTGGCACTCATTGCGCTAAAAATCGACATCCGGTAGGCTTGACAAGTTACAAAGAGCTGCCTCGATTCTCATGACTGGAGCCACCAGGAGCACACCACAGGCTGCTCTGAACGCAATGCTGAACTTAAAACCACTGAGTCTCAGCATTAAGTGTCAGGCAGCTCGCAGTGCCCTACGGCTGCATGAACAGGATCTCTGGCGCGGTTGTGCCTATGGGCATGGATGTATCCTGAACGAATCAGGCATAAATGTGAACCAACGCGGAAAACTGAGCGACTATATATCACCAGTCCTGAGATAGACGTCGTTATACCTAGTAGAGACGACTGGAACCGCAGTAACCCCCCTCTGGACGGTCTGGCTTTTTATACAGATGGTTCCAAGATGGAGGAAGGTACCGGGGCTGGCGTCTACTGTGAAAGGCTATCTCTTGAGTACACCTACAGGCTAGACAGTACCTGTAGTGTCTTCCAGGCTGAAATCTTCGCGATTTGGAAGGCAGCGGAATTGATAAAAAGTTTGGATGCAGAAATCTTTGAACCGGTGACTATCTTTGTGGATAGTCAAGCGGCTCTTAAAGCCATCAAATCCTGCAACATCAAATCCGATTCCGTCCTTAAGTGCAGATCAGCCTTGGAAACGCTAACTAACTGCTTCCGGCTATGCTGGGTACCAGGACACCGCGACTATATGGGTAATGAAAGAGCAGACGAAGTAGCTAGACGAGGATCGCAGTCTACAGATCTAGCTATCGCTGACTCTATCAAACCACCCATTTGTCATTTCTTTCAAAAAATTTAAACGTTCTCTGACGAAAGAGCCAGTGAATTGTGGCATAATGAACCTAGGTGCATTGTGGCAAGATCCATATGGCCGTCTCTGTCAGTCAAAAGAACGAATTCTCTGTTGAACCTGAGTAAAGCTGAAGTTAGAGTAACGACGGGAGTCATTACTGGACACTGCTATATCAGGGACCATATCATCAAATGGGATAGATGAGGATAAGGAGGAGTTAGAGACGATCGAGCACATCCTGTGTCGCTGTCCAGCCCTGGCTCGTAGACGGCATAGGTTAGTAGGTGTTCACTTTCCACCGTGTCTAACATTCTACTCAACTGTGGAACCTGCTGTGATCTACAACATCATCAAAAATCTGAAGTGGCTGGGACAGCGCAACCTGAAAGCGTAAACTAATTCAACTATTCTGCCTACCATTAAAAATAAACTATTTCTCCACTCTTAAACTTTCTTGTAATTTATTCGTTCTTTATTTTTCTAACAACTTCCTCTTTTTATTTCTTCCCCCTATCCTCTCTTTTTCCATCTCCTCTTTTCTTGCAGTTCTTTTTTCTACTGGATGATCACAATGGACCGGAAGGTCTCCGAGTGACGCAGTCACAAGTAAGTGGCTGCACATCCCCTAACCTAACCTAATTCCCTTCGCCGGGATGAAATCATGATATTGGTAGCGATTAGTAAAATTTTGCAACACTGTCAGTTCGTTTTGAAAAAACATTACTCTCTGTAATAGAGGGTAATAAATGAAGTTGAGCCAATGGGGGAATACTCCACTCAAGCAATGAAATATTAAAAATGTTTTTAAAATAGATTCAAAATAAATTGCAATGAAATCGTTAATTACAGAGCCGTTGTAGAATATATTTATCAAACTTAATTTAAAAATAAATTTTTGAACGTGTTTCGATGTACATATATATAAAAACAAATATTTATGTTTTATTCATTTTCGCGCTTTTTTAACGAATTGGACAAAATGACAAAAATATCAAACAAGCAAAGGCAACCTGTTGCATATACCAGTATAAGAATTCTGACAGGAAGCGGGCATACGTGTAGGGTTGAATTTCTATCGTTTTTTCGAACCTGTTCTACCTTCCTTATTGTACCATGTAAAATATTTACTTTAAATAGCATTTTTAGGAGTCTGTTTAGACATGAGTTTCATATAATTTAATGAAATTAATTTTTAATTAATTAATTTTTAAAATCATATATATGAAATTAAAGTTTGTTTTTTTGTGTTTTGTTTTTTTTTTTGTACTTCTAAAAACCAATGTAACCCGTTCGCTCATTCGTCATTGAAATTCAAATACTTGGCATTAAATCAAAATCCATACGACCTATTCCTTCCTACTAATTCAATTGCTTTATTGAAATCTCACGTTCAGTCGTGAAAATAAGGATTTCAGAAAACCATCGATTTTGAAACGATAGGTGCGTTATTATATTACTTTGCTTCAACTGTTTTACCGAATATTTTTATTTACATCGCCAAATGTGTTATTTTCTTAAATAATATATCATTGTCCCGATTTACAATTGCCTAATTTCCTAGCGGCAATTGTCAGTGTATAGGAGAGAGATTCGAGGAAAATAGAAACACATTGCCTCTCAGCACCCTCTCTTCGACGAACAGACAATTCGTCGGTGTCATGCTTAAGTGTTCCATACGCCATTTGCCCGTTTTGAGATAATCACATTTTAATGTTTTGCGTCACAACTGCGTGGAGCTGACTAAAGGAAATATTTATATTTTTGACTTGAAATATTAGTAATAGTGTATAGAACATATTTGCAAAAATATAGAGGAATATGTATTGGAATATAAAAGTTATAGACAATTTTTAAGAAAAGAATTTTTGTCGATTTGTCCCATATCCACACTTATAACACAAATGTGAAATATTGTAAATGACATGGAACAAAGTGACAAAACATTTTTCCATCTTTGCCTCAATAAATTAAATACTTCTAAATCGAAAATTATATATTATTACAGCCTGTTCATGTATGTCGCACGAAAACTTGTACGAAAGGAAAGCAGCCGCTCGCTTCCGTCTAAAAAGGCGTTCATGTATTTCGCAAACTATCGTGCGAATGCCGTTACGTATCCTATGCGAAATACTACTAATTTGAATGTACATTTGTACAACAATGTTTATAAATGAGAGCCAAATGAGAAATGAAAACAAAATCCACATATACATACAAGCATTGGAATATGTGTGATTTGTTTTGTTTGAAAAATAAAATGTGTCGGTATTTTGAATTATTTTATTTAATTGATTTCTTCAAAATAATGAATGAAACGGTCATTCAAACGTGTCTATAAAATTTTTATTTTGTTTCAAGAATGTGTTGCATAAATTTGTTTCAAGATTTTCGGTGTTATTCGCGAGTTTACGTTCTACTCGACAGCTACAAAGCAAGTGAGTGATTTTGACATTCTCTTTCTACAAGAGACAGTCCTTTCGAAATACATAAACCCAGGAAAAGTGTACGTTTACGTGTTATTTCGTATGGCTTGTCGGTCGAATAGATTTTCGTTTCGAAGGTGTTTACATGAACGGAAAATGATTTTTTTCGTCTTCCGAAGCGCAAGAAACCTTTCGGTCGACATACATGAACAGGCTGTTAAATTGATTTTTGAAATATGTTTGTAAGCTTGTAAGTTTTTAAAATAATAATTTCATAACTGAAAAAAGTTTAAGCTTTCGCGTCGATGCGTGGACATCTCGGAAACTAGAGAAGATAGGAGAAAGTCCAAAATGGCGTATGGAACACTTAAGCATGACACCGACGAATTGTCGAAAGTACAATTGTCTAATGTGCATCTGCTTCAAAGATCATTCTAAACAGTTCAAAACAAAGAAATATTTGCAATTGAATGCTACAAGGTGATAGCTGTAACAATAATATATGTAGGTTTGAACCAAAGCCATCAAGTTCTGTACCTAACAGACTGCGAGAGATAGATATAAATAAATAAAAAGAAAAATACAAAACAAATTTACAACTTTACTTTCTTAAAAAAAATACCATTAAAAAAAATAAAGAATAAATGTTCTGAGTTTGAGTACAATCAAATCACTCACTTCACAACGAAAAATCAAAATAAACAATAATCATTCTGGATGATCATCCCGTTTGAAGCAATCAAATATAAGTTCGCAAACAGAACAATAAGCGAGCCACTCGATCGTGAACATCCAAATTCATTCAATTCTAGTTCGATCACAACATTTTTTGTTTGTGTGATCGACTCGAATAAACAGTTTATAGTCGATGGTTTGATTGAGTTGAATTAGTTTTTTGTTATGAGTGTTCGATCATACACAATCACACTCAAAGCCAGTCTCTGGTCTTTTTACGTGAAAATTTGTAATAATTATTACTAATGTTGCAGATTTTGACAGTTGTATAAAGGAAAAGTTGCTGAAAAAAAATTTCAGCAACATTTAGTAAGTAAACAGACACACCTACCTTTTGTTGCCATTCAAGCCCAAACAATAATACTTCTTACGAAGCGTTTTGATGGCGACAGTTTATTTATTTAAACGCAGGTGTGTGCTGGCTTCTTCCGCAACTAAATATCGATTTTACGCCAGATATACTGATTTTGATCCGAACTAATAATCTTACACCACACAATGCCCGCAAAAATACGACAATGCACCCATTGGCCAAAAATAAAAAAAAAATGAATCACAAAACTTTGGTACAACATCTGGCAACTCTGACAGCTATGACATGGACCTTTTTAAAAATATATTAGTTTTTGTTTCATTCGAACGCGATCTTCTTAAGATTATCTTCAAAAGTCGGAACATTTGACTACTATTTTTTGTTGTGAGTACAACCTACATATATTTGAAGTGCAAGTAAATATATTCTAAATATCGCGAAACTAATACGTATAGCAAAATATTATAGTGGATTTTGGTGGATTTTTGGAAGGGGGTAATAGCTTAATTTTCATTAAAAAGTAGTGTTTTAGCGTGTTGTGGAATTCTGGAAGGGGGTAATAGCTTAATTTTTGGAAGGGGGTAATAGCTTAATTTTCATTAAAAAGTAGTGTTTTAGCGTGTTGTGGAATTCTAGTTAGCTGCATATTTTCTTAGTGTATTTTGTAATGCCAATTCGATCATATACTTAAATTTGACCTAAGGTTTCAGTCATGAAGCCCACCTCGGGAATACTTTTCCAAATTAGGTCATGGGTTTAAGATTATTCAGTATTGACAACACTATTGCTATCGGTAGGACTTAGCGACAACTTCATTTTGTATGTTAACTTACGGAATAATTTCGTTAATTACCGAAATTATAAGAATTTTTAATTTTACCGATTTTTGTCGGTAACTCGAAAAAAGGAGTTACAGAATTCCACTACAGACAGTAATTTACAAAAAAAATACCTTATAATTCAAAACCCTATTTGCGTTTTGCTCTTCTGACCTACTCCCATCGCCTCCACTTGGCATTTGCCACACCCCATGCGAAATCGGTCGACTTAGGTCATGTTTATATTATAGCCTTTTGCAGGGTTAACCTTCTTAATGAGGATTTACATATTTGATGTATACGCAAAGGAATTGACATTTGAAACCCAGTGGGTTTGTTAAATCATATGGGGTGTATACTAAAATATTTATATACTAGCTACTTCGTTAGCGAAAAGTTCACATTAATAGAAAATGGGATGCAAACTGACTTTTTATTTACCCCGTTCATATTTTGAAAATTTATAAAGGAAAATATGAAAAATTAGTTCAAATTACAAAATTCGATTCCTAACATACCTAAAACTAATGGTACATTAGACCATGTTTATATTATAGCCTTTTGAAGGGTTAACCTTCTTTATGAGGATTTGTTTGACGTATATGTAATGGAATTGACATTTAAAACCCAGTGGGTTTGTTAAATCCGGTTATATATAAACGTACTATAATAATACTTTTCGTACACTTATGTCGGGTTTCTGTAAGACGATTCGAATTCAAATTTGTTCGTAGTAATACCAAACACATCAACAGTGACACTCACACCAAATTTCAGAATCCCAATTCCATCTTTTCACCCTATACAAAATGTAGTGATTTTTGCACCATCAGTGACCCTAATATCAAAATTCCAGCTTTATACTTTCATCCAAGTTGTACCAAATTTACTACCATTTATTACTTTCCGTACGATTATAGTACTTATAGCTTTAAATGACCTCATTATCTCAACATCACTCACAAATAGTTACCATATTACCAAATTTCCAATTTCCATTTTCTCCTCATATCAACCCCACTTATCACCTGTGACGCAGTTCTATCCCTTCATCTAATACCAAAATTATTCCCAATGTTGTACCATTTAGCATTTTTCGTACACATATAGTATGCATTTACACAATTTCAGAATTCCAGAAAGACCCAATACCAAATTTTGTACAATGTATTAATTTCGTCCCTCTATGGTACAAATTTTCATAACCCCCTCCATATCTCAACCCTACACACTAACATTGTATTGGGTGTACCATTTAGTACCTTTCGTAATAATATAGTACATATTTCAAAAATTTTCCCTGCAACCATATAACTACGAATTTCCAAATAACCAGCTTTATCCATTCACCCAAATTCAAATTGTTCCAAATTTAGTACCATTTAGTACGAATTTTCAAGACTCCCTCCATATCCCAATTCTACACTCCAACAATAATCTTAAATCCAAATTTCAGGATTCCAGCTCTATTCGTTCCTCCAAACCCAAATTGAACCAAATTTAGTACTTTTCGTACCCATAAGTACGAATTTCCGAAACTACCTCCATATCTCAAACCTACACTCCAACAGTAATCCTAATTCCAAACTTCAGGATTCCAGTTCTATCCGTTAACGCAAGTATAATTTGTATAAAATTTAGTACCATTCAGTACTTTTTGTACACAAACCACCTCCTTATATTAACCCTATTTTCCATACTTGATTATCATTCCAAATTTCAAGTTTTTAGTTCTATCCGTTCACATAATACCAAATGGTACCAAATTTAGTACATTTTAGTACTTTCCGTACATTTATAGTTCGAATTTCCGAAAACCCTTCGGTACATCTATCCTGCACACCATAAGTGACCCTCATTCCAAATTTCGGAATTCTAGCACGGGTAGCCCCCAATTCAAATGGTACCATATTAGGTACCTTTTAGTACTTTGCGTACCCTTCTAGTCGGAATTTCTAAAAACGTAACCTTATCTGACACCTTCGGAACAAGAGGAACCCTCACACAAAACTTCAAGTTTCTAGCTTCAGCTGTTTGGTCTGGGCCTTGATCAATCAGTCAGTCAAATGATACCAAATTTAGTTCCATTTAAGAACGAATTTCCAAAACTAAATCCATACATCTATCCCACACTCCATCAACAATCTTAGTTCCAAATTTTATGTTTCCCGCTCTATCCGTTCAACCAAATCCAATTTGTACCAAATTTAGTACCATTTAGTACTTTTCGTACACATAAGTACGAATTCCAAAAACAGTGATCCTCATTCCAAATTTCACAATTTAGCTCTTCCCGTACCGTAAAGGGTACCATATTTAGTACCTTTTAGTACTTTTCGTATACTAAATTTAGTATCAGTTTGTAGTTTCCGTACACCTAAGTACGAATTTCCAACCTATTTCCACATCCCAATCCTTTATCCGTTCACCAAAATCCAAATTGTACCAAATTTAGTACCATTTAGTACTTTTCGTACACATTTTCAAAACCACCTCTTATATCAGCCCTACTTCCCTTTCTTGATTCTCATTTCAAATTTGAAGATTCCAGCTCTATCCGTTCACATAATACAAAATAGTACCAAGTTTAGTACATTTTAGTACTTTTCTTACACTTCTATTTCGAATTTCAAAAACCCTGTGGTACATCTATCCTACACTTTATTAGTGACTCTCG
Source organism: Musca autumnalis (assembly GCF_047663935.1). Taxonomy (NCBI): domain Eukaryota; kingdom Metazoa; phylum Arthropoda; class Insecta; order Diptera; family Muscidae; genus Musca; species Musca autumnalis. Next base: position 58,071,111 of record NW_027411866.1, read on the forward strand.
TTCCAAATTTCAGAATTCTAGCTCTTCCCGTTTGCATAATACAAAGGGTACCATATTTAGTACCTTTTAGTACTTTTCGCACCGTTCTAGTTCGAATTTCAAAAAACCCAGCCTTATCTGACCAAGACTGACCCTCACCCAAAATTTCAAGATTCTAGCTTCAGCTGCTTGGTATAGACGTTGATGAATCGTTAAGACAGTCAGTCAATCACTTTACTCTTTCATTAATATATATATATATATATATATATATATATATATATATATATATATATATATATATGCACATATATTAAAATTTTTCTGTAAAAAGGTTTTCTAATGTCAACCTTGGCAACTCTGGGGAAAAGCACACGCTTCCGTGGCATATTATACAAGATTTCGGCCGAGTCCCCTTATTTGCGTACAAAATAGAGTTGTATAGTTCATGAACGAACTAGTTCAATTGAACGATTCATTGAAAAGAGCGTATGAACTAGATCAGTCGATATAGTTCATTATAGTTCAATAGCTCACTGGGCGCAGAACGAAAGATCCACAAAGAACGATCAACGAACGAACGATTCACAATCTAGTTCAGCATGTCATTCACATATGAATAAAGTGACGCCGTTTTCTGTGCTAAGTGATGCCTTCGTAATGTAATGAGTTTTGTTTATGTTTTGGATCAATGTGAAGTGTCAACCCCTATTGTAATAAAAGTAATTTCTACATAAAGAACATTGTTGACATAACACATCCCAATATATCGAATCCATTATCTTTCAATGTGCTTTTTTGGATAGAAAAAAATAAACATACATACATAAAGCTTTTTCGCAGTTATAATTTGTACAAACACACAACATAAGATTTTTTGCCAGCCACGTAAATGAAATTCTAATTACAATTTTTTTCTGAAGGACGTTTTCTTCTAAACTTAATACAAACTTAATCTTTATTTATGAATGGTATAAAATTATCTAAATGTAATATTTTTGCAGTTTAATTATTACTCTAATGTTTGTTCCTATTTGGTGTAAGTGTGTGTGTTTTCATCAAGCGAATGATAAGAGCCCGTGAACGATTCTGATCCGAATTATTGAACTGGATAGTGAACTATGAACTAGATTACTGAACTAGTTCAGTTAAAAGAGCTGAGCTATTGAACTAGATCTTTCAAATGAACTAGATTGTACAACTCTAGTACAAAAGTTGGTAATTAATATAAATTAGTCCAAACACCTTGCTTTATAAAGTCCAAGGATCCTGAATTAAACTAATATGTATATTATCTGAATTAATCTGTTCTGTCGTCAGTTGTCGTTTCGCTCCGATGGATGTTTATCTGAATGGCTCCGATCAGTCATTATTTAGACATCTTCGTTGTCGTTGCTTACCCGCTCGGCCTCGCCCACTTCAGCTTTAAAGTAGACAGCGATTAAGACGTAACACAGATGTCAATATTCTTTGCGTTCCGAATCGAGTTATACTTGGTTTACATTTACGAAATCCACTTGATTTCAACTGTCAATTCCTTTGCGTATACGTCAAATGAAAACTCATATAAAATCCATTGGATTGTCTTTTACGACAAACCAGACCGTATACTGGTGTCGATCAATGCTTAACACAGTTCGTCCCTTTAATATTTTTTTAATATCTTGGCGATAATGATTGGTCTGTTCCTTTACTTTTGGATATGGAAAGGAACGCTTTTCGAGTAAAAAGTTGTAAAACTTGAGGATTCTTGCACGTAAAGGAACAGAGATGATGTTGGCTGCTTATCGGTCTCAACAACAATCTTCCTCTTCTCCGGCGTTTTCTTTCAGAATCTCCACACTTTCAATACTTTTGCTTACATTTTTATACCCTCAGCATTTATGTTAACGAGGGTATATACACTTTCATATGGGCAAAATGTGCCTCATCGAAATAATGGTGTTTCAGACAATTTGGATTTAGCAATGTCCGTCCCTCTGTATGTCTGTATGGTTGGCTGGTGCGCACGATAACTATCGAACGGATGAACAGATTTGGTCCAAAATTTGTCTTTCGCAATATTTTGTCCAAACTTAGTTTAAGTTCGAAGATGGGTTATATCGGTCCACTCCTTCCGGTACCTCCCTCACAAAAGTTCGAAAATGTGCGGAAAATTTGGACCAAACCTCCTTGCACATCGTGAAATTTCAACAAACTTAGATGAGGTTCCAATATAGACTCAATCGGTCCACGCCTTCGGGTACCTCCCACTCAAAATTTCGGAAAAGTTCAGTTTAGGACCTGCTCTCCAATCGTTTTGTTGTAACAACTTGTATTCACGGCCCTTCACGGCGGAACAAGTTTCATCAGGGGCAAAATCATACTTCCTAAGAAAATAGCCTGAAAGTTTCAAAAAAAACCCCTATGACACAGTGTGTAGTGGTTGGGGCGCAAGATAACTCTCGAACGGATCTGCCTATTCGATCCAAAATTTGGCCTTCATAATATTTTAATATCACTGTGCAACATTTTTAAGGTGATCTTGTGCAAACAATTCGGGCTGAGGATTTTTTGAAAGTACAGACCCAAACGACAAGAAACCCTAGTTGGGTTTTGTTGTGTCAGATCCAGCTCGGATTTTATGGCCCCATCTAAATATGGTTAAATATTGAATTTTTAAAGAAATTCGTGGCTATATCTCTGAAACCAATGCGAATCTTCTTCTGACCTCTGAAGCAAATTTGTAGATAAGGACAAGAATAAAATATGTGGAAAAATAATGAACTCGAAAAACTACATTTATTGCCTTAAATTTCAAAATATATGCAAAAATTTCACAATTTTTATACATTTCGCACCGTATCTCCAAAACCGCTCATTTTTTCGGAATATTTTCTTTTGGAAAAATATTCCCTGGAATGTAATACACAACTCTTCACAACATGTCATTGTTGTAAAATGCCTCTATGCCGTTGTTTTCAGTACATTTTTCAAATACGATTTAATAAACATGTCAATAATGTAGTGAAATCTGAAATGCGAGAATAAACTGTTGGTGTGAACTGTGTTTGAAATACGTGTTGTAAAAGATATGATGCAAAATACCGCTAAAACAACATGAAGTAAGTAGTTTAGAGTTTCAGAATGTTCTAAAGAATTGTTGAGAACTTTATTTGGAAGATTTTTGCAAAAGGTTACTTAGTTCAACTCCCAATAGTTTAGCCGATACTGACCAGAATTTCAGCAATTATGTACAATTTTCTATATTTTATAGATTTTGATGCCCTAGATCGAGTTTTTCTTATGTGGGTTTTTCAAAAGATAAGTTCTACTAGTTTAGAGCTGCAATATTGCTAAAGAAGGCAAGGCCATATTCCTATTCCTTTCTGAGATTAAGGCCTGATAAATGCAAAAAAGTGTAGATTTAGCCCGGTTTAGATGAGACCATAAAATCCGAACTGGATCTGACAGGAAAAAACCCTACTAGGGTTTTTGTAGTCTAAATATGTACTTTCAAAAAATGCATACTAGAAGTTGTTTGCATTTTCAGTGTTGCATAGTGTATTTTGTCCAAACTTAGTTTAAGTTCGAAGATAAGCCATATCGGTTCACTCCTTCAGGTACCTCACCCACAAAAGTTCAAAAATGTTCGGAAAAATTGTGCGCACGATAACTCTTGAAGGGAAGGACCGATTTGGTCTATACTTTACGCATCCTAATATATTTACCAGTTATAGATCAGGTTTGAATATGGACTATATTTGCCCATTCCTTCGGGTACGTCCCATACAAAATTTCGAATAAGTTCACTTTAAGGCCTGCTCTTGACTAACATTGATTTCTGTTGAAGCAACTTGCAATCGCTGTCTCAATTACAACGTTAAAGCTTTTTTCAGTGGGAAGTCCATACTTCTTGACGAAAAACCACTATGGCACCATATGTAGTAGCTGGAGAGCACAATCACTCTCGAACTGATAAACCGATTTGGTCCAAAATTTGTCCTTCGTCATATTTTGTCCAAGATAGTTTAACTTCTAAAATGGCCCATATAGGTCCACTCCTTCGGGTACCTCCCCCACAAAAGTTCAAAAATTTTGGGAAAAATTGTGCGCACGATAACTCTTGAAGGTAGGGACCGATTTGGTCCATACTTTACACATCCTAATATATCTACCAGGTATAGATCAGGTTTGAATAAGGACTATATTTGTCCACTCCTTCGGGTACTTCCCACACAAAAATTCGGATAAGTTCACTTAAAGACCTGCTCTCGAAACACTTTGGTTTTTGTTAAAGCAACTTGTATTCACTGACCGCCCCTATGGCACCATGTGTAGTGGCTGGAGCGCACTATATCACTCGAACTGGTCAACCAATATGGTCGGAAATTTGGCCTTCGACATATTTTGTCCAAACTTAGTTCGAAGATGGGCAATATCGGTCCATAACTACCAGTGCTTCCCCCAATATTTAAAAATTTCACGAAGAAGGTATGAACGATACACTTTGGGTCTTCTAATATTTTGTCCAAATTTAGTTAAACTTCCAAAAATGGCCTTAAGGTACCTTCCCTGCAAAAGTTCAATATTTTTAAGTGCAGTTTAGGGTCTGTTAGGAGAACCTTTTGAAATTTATACCGACGATGTTCTTTGTGGTCCTGTTTACAGCCATATTATGTTTTCCGTGGACAAGTCCATGTTTCCTGGCATAATGGTTAGGATATTGGACAATAACCCACTGAAATGAATATTGAAAAGATATGACTCTCAAAATAAGATCCACTTCCGTAATGCACTATGTCGGTCCATTCCCTCCTCCGCAAAACTTTTGAACTTTAATCCTTTTCCACATTTTATTCTCAAGTTCAAATGTCCAAAAAGTGCCACAAAATTCTGAAAATACCCTAAAGACATTCGATCTGTCCATAGATGAAAGTTCTAATTCACATCGGCTGAGGGTATATCTCTGTTGGCAAAGCCAACTGATACTTTTTTACTTGTTTATGTTGGAGTGCCACCGTGGTGCAATGCTATGCACGCCCGCCTTGCACGCAGAAGGTCGGTGGTTCGATTCCCCGGCCAGGCAACACCAAACATTTTTCAACGGTGGCAAAATACCCCTCAGTAATGTTGGCGACATTTCCTGAGTATTTCAGCCTTGAAAAACTTCTCTACAAGTGGTGTCTTAGGACACGCCATTCGGACTCGGCGATAAACAGTAGGTCCCATATCATTGAGCTAAAAATGAATCGGGGTGCACTCATTGATATGAGAGAAGTCTCCCTTGTCTCGTATGGGATGTTGTGGAACAATGTTTTTTATGTTCAAGCTCACTTTGTCGTGGATGACGGCGAAGCAGATCTCCGCAGGTACAGGTTTATTTAGGCTCCGTACTGTCGTAGCTTTAGACCAGCGTATCCCAACAGAATACCATCAAACTGAAGCAAGTGTTTGTGTATAGGTGAAAAAACAACAACCACATGATGTTTATCCGTCGTGTTTTGCTCAAGTACACTGTGAATGAGGGAGAATGGCAAAACAACTCAGTGGGCGCCCGCAGTATACAGATGGGCGACCCTGCTTTAGACTGATCCACTTACTTCGAGGCGGAGCGTTGCGCCAATAACACCCTAGCAACCTACTCACCAAGCTCTATGTCGAGTGGCAACAACACCAGCTCTCATTGTGCCCTAACATCATCCTCTTCTCTACATGGATCAATGTCCATACCTCCAAGCTCTTCCACTGGAAAGGACAATATTAGTATTCCGCCACCTTCACCAACCTTTCCTCATGATCCTACCCCTTTGTCACATCACATCAGAGTATTTCTCCTCAACATCATGTTCTTGATGATTTCCAATCCCTTGAGATCTTGCAACTAAACTGCAATGGTCTTAGAAATATGTAAATAAGTGGAGATCACCAATTGCATGCATGTAAACAAGATCTTGATTGCTGCAATACAGGGAACATTCCTAGTTTGACTATAATCGTCCGATCGATTTGAAATTTTCACTATAGATAGATCTTTATGCCCTGATTATGAAAATATAAAATTTTGCCGGCGGTCATAACCGGTTATCCATTTTAATCGAAATTATGGGTAAAAACCGGATATATAACCGGGTTTTCTGAACCGATATGGGTATCAAGAGAAAGCTTAGGAAAACACCTATCCATAAATGTAATATTTCCAGCTGTATATAAACCGGTTACAATTCTAGAGCAAATTTCGGCTACGCGGACAAAAGTTTATTTAAAATTGTAAGTTTTCTTAAGTAGGCGGCCTTCGGCCGGTGTTTTAAGACTTTCTCCTATGGACAGGTGCAAATGTCGGCTACGCGGACAAAAGTTTATTTAAAATTGTAAGTTTTCTAAAGTATCCCGCCTTCGGCCGGGGATTTAAGACTTTCTCCTATGGACAGGTGCAAGATTCGGCTACGCGGACAAAATTTTCTTTAAAATTGTATGTTTTCTTAAGTATCCCGCCTTCGACCGGGGATTTAAGACTTTCTCCTATGGAACGGGTTTCAATTTAAGCTACGCGGACAACAGTTTCTTAAAAATTGTAAGTTTTCTTGCTAAAAATTTTATTAATTACCAGAATTTTTAAGCAACAAATACATTAAAAATACACTTTTTTTGTCTAACTCCCAAACAAGGTTTAGCATATTAACGGAAAATAAATCATTAAAAATATGTTATTTTAAGCTTTCATTTGATACCCATATCGTTATATCCGGTTTTTTACCCGGACTTTCGATTCAAATAATCGGATAAATTTTATATTTTCGTAATTAGGACATCGAGATCTATCTATGGTAAAAATTTGAGATTTATCCGACAGTTATAGCTAAACTAGGAACAAGCCCAGGTATCGTAACCATGGTGGATGATTAGTGTTCATAATTAACCGCAATGTCAAATGATAATTAACTGGCTGGAGCGGAAGGTGGGTTAGCCGATACCCACCTTCCGTTCCATCCACATGACCAGTTCCTGAAGCGAGGTTTAAAATGCTAACTCCGATGCCATAGAAAAAGCATCGAAAATGTGCAGCTTTGCCTAAATTTTTTCCAAATATGTTTAGCAACAATAAACAACGGCAACATTAGCAACACATTTCACAAAAATATTGCTAACGAAGCTAATGATATTCGATATTATATCTGTCTGGTTACTTCCCAGCAAGAATTGTCCAGCAAAAACTTTCTCAGAGAGTAAGGATTTTTTATTCTCTTTTGCAAGAAAATTGTGATTTGCCAAAACAATACAATATGTCCGCCATTAAAGGTACCAAAGGAAGCAAAAATATTGTATTTTATTAAAAACAAGTAAGAAAAGGCTATAGTCGGACGGGGCCGACCATGTGATACCCTACACCTTTACCACAGAGAATTAGTTTTCCACATACCAAAATTTCTTTATGGAACAAGTAAACTTATTGTAAGAGGTAACTTTGTGCATTCTGGTACCGTATCACACCAAGCTTAAATAATAATATAATAATTGTTTCACAAACATCCTAGAAGGGACAAGGTAGACTTCTCTCATATCAATGAGTGAGTGTACTCCGATTCATATTCGCTCAATGATATGGGACCCACAGCTTATCTCCGAGTCCGAACGGCGTGTCCTATGACACCACTTGTAGAGAAGTTTTACATGGCTGAAATACTCAGAAAATGTCGCAAACCTTACTGAAGGATATTTTGCCACCGTTGAAAATTTGATTTTGTCTGCCTAGGGAATAGTTAAAAAAGGGTGGCAATGTATGTATAAAAATCGAATTGGACAATTAAAACGTTAGGGCACCATGTAATTTGCAATAATGCAAAAACTGGGAATGGGCAAATGTGGTTCTCTACACAAAACCCATTATATATTAAGCAGTAGGCCCGTTATCTAGCAGACACGTTATTGCAATTTGCATCAGGGGGAAGATCAGTAGATCTATTTCCATATGTAGTCTACTTTGCCGGTATATGTCCTCCAGGAAATAAAATATAGACCAAAAAAGTTTTTTTTTTGTATTTTTCATACAAAAGTAATGGTCCATTTTACCCGCTTAATATTATCAGATCATCATCCAAACTTGTAAGCATCTACTTCGACCTAAAGTCATACCTCGTGCAAAATTTCGTGACGATTGAGCTATAATTGCGACCTCTAGCGTGTTTATGATTATACTACAAAGAAATTACAGGGTATATTAGGCTGTAACTTTGTTATCTTATCATGTACACCAACACAATTGACATCAATAGAAATGTCAAGCGTCCCTCTTCCAAGTATAGCTTACTTGCCCGGAATGTCTGTTCCAGGAATAAAGATAAAAGCTGTATATTAAAAAATTTTCACAATTTTCACACAAAAGTTGTAGTCCATTTAACCATATAAATATTATCTGATCGTCATCTCAAATTGCAAGCTTCTTCTTTCTCATATTCTCTTACCTTATTTAAAACTGCAAGTCGATCGGACTATTATTGCGACCTACAGAGCACCTACAAAATCGGATAAAAATTATGTTTTTGGTCCATTTCACCCGCTAAATATTTCACGATCATCACGAATTAAAATAGCGATCTATTCTGATGTGAAACCGACCTCCATACCAAATTTCGTGACGATCGGTCCATAATTGCGACCTGGAGTTTGATTACAATTTATAATGGACAGACGGACACACGGACGGACGGACGGACACACATCTCAAAATCGCTTTATCTCGCCGAGATATGAAGATTGGTATACCACATTGGGGGTCTCCGACGAGTATTTCGCGGTGTTACATGAATTTTTACCAAAACAAACTTATAATACCCTTTCCACATAGTGGTGTAGGGTATAATAAAAAAGAAAATGACCCAAAAATGGATTTTTTTCCACTTTGCAACTTTGCTCTAAAAAAATACAATTAGTCTTGCTATTTCCACAATAAAATTGTTTTTAATTTTCACAAACATAAATCAACAAAAAATAAAAACAGATGATTGATTGTTTCAGGAAAAAGAAGAATTGCAAGTGGTTGCAAGAAGAAATTCGACCAGCAAGAATTTGCAAACTCTCAGTAAAAGAAATGCCAAAATGTATTTTTGTGTTAACAGACGACTTCCAGCAACAATTGGTACAAATTTTTAAAAATTTTGGGTAACCAGACAGACCTATTGTTGCTATAATAAAACAGCACCGCACAAGCAACATCTTAAGGTGTATTTAGACTAGCCATTAATGTCGTATGAGCTGTCACTTATTTTATCCTCACTACATCCTTTATGTTTGTCAAAGTCCATACGACTTTTACACTAGCATACAATTTCGTATGACCAAATAATATAAATCACGCAACAAACACAATTTATTTTGGTAAAAAACTATAATCGCACTCACATTTTTGTTTTTACAGTGTTTTATTTAACTTGCTTTGGTGTCAGTTTAGTTCTAATCTGGTAACTCATTTTTAACACAGTTGCAGTTGACCAATCGGACTGAAACTTTGCACACGTTTCAGATTTGGATAACAATACATGAATATGAAATCAAACCCAATATTGGTCCATTTTTACAGTGTTTTAAAGGTGTTTTATTTAAATTGCATCACAAATCTGGTAACTCATTTTTGACAAAGTTATGTTGAATCGAACTAAAACTTTGCACACTTTTCAGATTTGGATGACAATACATGAATATGGAACCAAATGCAACATGGGTCCATTTTTTCCTATAGCCCCCATATAGCGGTATCACCCGATTTAGTTCAAATCCAGTAACTCATTTTTAACGCAGTTTTAGTGGACCAATCGAACAGAAACTTTGCACACCTTTCAGATTTGAATGACAACACATGAATATGGGCCCATTTTTTCCAATAGCCCCCATATAGCGGTACCACCCAATTTCAGATATTTTGAGGATTTTATTTTAATTTTTAGCCCGAATTAGCTGTCATTTGGCATTTGGGATTCCCAATGATACATACATTTCCCCACCAAAAATTGTGAAAATAGATCAGGTTTTGGTATAGCCCCCATATAGCGGTACCACCCGATTTCAGATATTTTGAGGATTTTATCTTAATTTTTAGCCCGAATTAGCTGTCATTTGGCATTTGGGGTTCCCAATGGTACTGAAATTTCCTCACCAAAAATTGTGGACATAGGTCCAGGTTTTGGTATAGCCCACATATAGCGGTACGACCCGATTTCAAGTGTTTTAAGTATTTTATCTTCAAAAAATGTATTTACTAAAAAGTTAAAAATAAAAAAAAAATTTAAAAAAATTAAGTTTCAGTGTTTTATTTATAAGTCCCGGTCCACACTAGAGTGATTTCATTGAAAAAATTGCATGAAATTATGCGTCTCTAGTAGAGTAAAATCATAAAATTGCTGTAGTGAGGAATTCGATTTAAGAACACCTAATTTCATGAAATTTTTTAATGAAATTCACGCTAGTGTGGACCGGGACTAAATGCACTTAAAACTAGAAATTAATTTGTCTCTTCCCAGCTAACAATTTTTTCCGAGGGCTCTGATATCAGATTTTTTCTGAGATTTTCTGAATATTTTTTAGAAATGTGGCCGATTTCTCTAATATTTTCCTAGAATTTTGACCGATTTTCTATAAGTTTATTTTAAGAATCTCTGCACATTTTTTAAAGAATCTTAAGAATCATCATTCCGAATTCGTTCCGATTTCTAATGGATTTTCTAAGGGAATTTTTTTCGGTTGATGTCGAAGAACAAAATGACTGGTCATAAAATTCGCATATACAATTTTAAAATTTATTTAATATAAATGCAACATATAATAATTCAAGCTAGTGTTGATAGCTTCAACATGCTTCTGCACATTGTTCTACTGTTAATCATAAAATGATAACAACAGGCACAATCATTAGAAAGTTTGAAATTAGAATCTTCCATAAATAGCACATTTAAAGAAAATTGTCTCTGAGTGGGGTTTGTTCTGTACAGCACGACACGTGTTGTGTTAATATCAAAGGCATCAGCGTCGGAATTGTTTCCGATTTTTTCAGAAAATCTGAACATTTCTCCGAATTTTTCCAGAATTTCTTTCCGAATTCGGAGGGATTTTCCTAAGAAAATCTAAATTTTTCATCGAATTTTCCAGAATTTTCTTCCGAATTCGGACCGAATTCTACCAGAAAATCTAAATTTTTCTCCGAATTTTACAAGAATTTACTTCCGAATACGGACCGAGTTCGTCGCGAAACTCTAATATTTTTTAAGAATTTCCTTAGAAAATTCTTTCCGAATTCGGTGACCACGTCCATACAACTTTCGTACCGAATTCGGTACGAATTCGGCATCAGAATCGGATATTTTTTCAGAAATTCTGTCCGAATTCGGAAAAAATGTTAGCTGGGTTACTAGGCGTTTACACAAGACAGACTGTCTGCAAATACAACTCTGATTTACTAACACATACATACATATGTCGTTTGTCTCCCAGCTGTCCATCATTTTTTCAGAGACAGTAGGCTTAACAAATTTTTGACGTTTTTGTAAAAAAGAAATGAAACGACAATTGAAATGTGTGGAAAATAAAAGAATATGAATAAAAACAAAATATGTGAACGGAAAACAAAAAGAAATCGACGATTTTCATTCATAATTTTACAACTGTTTTTGCAGTTGTCTGGACGCCTACGTCACACAGGCAAGTTTTCGGTTTTTGACAATCAATACATGTACTCAACTGTCCTGTCATGTGTAAACGCAGGGTTAGCCTCAATAAGTATATTCTTTCTCATGTTGTAAATGCAGTGAGTGTTGCAAAAAAACGGAAAGTAAGTCCCAATTTACATTAGGCGAGTTTACTTGCGGCAAATGTCAGTTTGATGGAGAGAGAGGTGAGGCATATGGTAACCCTTTGCCTCTCAACACCCTCTCTCACCAACAAACTGACAATTGCTGCAAGTAAACTCGCCTAATGTAAATTGGGACTAAATGACGACCCAGTATTTTATACCGAAGAACACAAACGTAAGTTCATGGTATTGGTAGATGTGAGCGAGACAGAGATAAAAAATAAACGAATTATTATACGGTCCTGGTGGTGGACACCTTTTTTCCGGCGGTGAGGCAGTGCTTCAACTGCGGAAGGCTTGGTCACACCAAATTGGGGTGCAGATCCAATGCGAGATGTTTGAAATGTGGTAAAGATGATTGTGATGGAAAATGTGTTGTTCAAAAGTGCGTGCTGTGTGGTGGAAACGACCACTCTTGTAATGATAAGAAGAAAAGCCCCAAATGGGCTGCTGACATTGAAATTAACAAAATCATGACGAGAAAGAAGATGACAAAGAAAGAGGTGATCAACATGTACAATAATCAAAATCGGTTCAATGCTTTGTGGGATGATGAAAGTTTTCCTTCACTGCAATCGAATGACAGGAAAACCAACCGTGTGTGGACAACATTGAGGATGACGTCAATCGCATTTTAACACCCTTTACCTATCGTTCAATGGTGAAAAAAAACCAAAAAGAACTTATGTGCACAAGACTGGTGTACAAATGGAGAGAAGGGCATATGAGGAGCGTAACTGTCAGCAATTCAAATGTTTCTTTTAATAATGACAATGGAGAGTCTCAAGGCACTTCAATATAATATTCAATCTTTTAGAAAAAATAAAAACTATATTGAATTCTGTATTAACAAACATAACTACGATATTGTTATTCTTTCTGAATTTTTTTCAGGAGATAGCAAAAATACTAACAAACTAATCAACTTTAATTTAGTGCAAAAGTTTAGAGCTGGTGGTTACGGAGGCGTGGCCATTGGCTTGAAGAGAAATATTAAATTTTCCACTGTTGACTTCGATACTGCTCATGACATTGTTATCATTAAAACTTCGAATCTTCGTAGTAACTTTATTGTGGCCTCTGTATATTTCCCTCGTCAACTCCGTATGAGACGTTCAGGGATGAGGTTGCAAAATTGGGGAAGTTCCTGGAGAAATTTGACAATGTGGTGTTTTGTAGCGATTTCAATGCAAGAAATGTATGTTGGGGAGATAGATTGACAACAAAAAAAAGGAAAAGACTTGGAGATTCTGATGCTGGAGGCCGGCTGAAATCTTTAGGAGGAATGGGGGCTCTCAAAGCTCGGTTCCTGATGTTACGTTTGTGACTGGCGGTTTAAGGGCAGAATGGGATGTGCTTGAAGGCTATTGGGGTGGCAGTGGCCACTTACCTATTTCTCTAGTGATCAAAGAAAGATGTACCTCGGAAAGAAAATTAATGCATAAACGTAAATTAATGAGTTCTCTGGGAAAAGTGTGTCTGGAGCCGGACTTGTGGCCAAGGCAAAGAACAATAGCTTTCTTGCAAAAATTGATGATATTAATTTTAAATACTCGAGAGGCTTGGAGATTTTTCAAAAATGTGTGCAACAGGGATGTTGCGGCTGTTAGACCATGGAGTTGTGAGAATGATGCGGAATATTTAAGAAGCCTGAAATTTTGTGGTTGTTGGACAGTCAGGTGTAGGTTGTTGTGGTTGTTGGACAGTCAGGTGTTGGTTGTATGATGGTATGATAGTGTGAACCAAAAACGTCATTCAAGGAATAAATTTGCAGTGTAATTATCAAATAAAAATGAAGAATTCGTGTGTTTTATTATATTTGGAGAATTACTATTGGAATTGGCGATACACGCGGTCATAACAAAAGAAATTTGACGATACAGTGAACGGGATAACAAGGAAAAAAGCAAATGGGCAAATGGTTCTGTGGATGACAACAAAACAAAAAGGAAAAAAATTAATTTCTGCATTGTGCTGTTGAAAAAATATAAAAATCTCCCGGAGTTTGAATTGTGTGTGTGGTACTAATAGATGTGGAAATATCTCTACATAAAACCAAATTGTGAAAGGAGTGAATATTATAAAAGGAAAAACGAGATAGTTCTGTGGATGACGCCAAAGCAAAAAGAAACAAACAGATTCGGGTATTGTGCCAATGGAAAAATGTGCTCAATATCTTCCAGTGTCTAAATTGAATGTGCTATACTAATAAATGTGCTGTATTAATAAATAAATGCTTGTGCAAATTCATTATATGTGTATTTTTAATTTAGTGGGAAGTCATGGGTCGCTGAGTAGGGATTTTCATGGACAACATTCCCAAGTAAATAGAAAATAGCCATATATTTAATATGCATCATTTTATTGTTTTTTTATTAGTTTGTGGTTGCCAGCGCCCATATTTATTGAGCAAATTTTACAATTTGACTGACGGCTTGGCATCCAACATGAATGATAATGTGACCGCTCCGTAAAACCCAACAAAACCGAAAAATCGTCAGTCAAAACTGACAATGTGTACTGCACTTTAAGAACGACATTCTTGCTAACCTCATGTATAATTATGGAGTGAATGGCCGGATTACGAACTGGATTGTAAACTTTTTTTCCAAAAGAATTTTAAGGGTGGGCAACAAGGAGATTGAAGTGAATAATGGAATTCCGCAAGGTATGTAGCTGTTTATCACCAATTTTGTTCAATCTATACATTGCGAAATTACATGATCTGGAAGATTCTAGCACTATGATATTCCAATATGCTGACGACTTTTTGTTAATGGTGTTTGACAGAGAATTTGACTTAGCTGCTGAGCGTCTTCAAAGAAAAGCGATCTCTTTTCAATGAATATGTGCTACCTTAAATCTTTCCTTCAGTCCAGAAAAATCTAATACTATCTATTTCGACAAAACCAGCGTTAAACAAATCTCATTGTCCATTAATGACAGCCAGGTACAGCAGGTTAAAAAGATGAAATTTTTGGGCAAGATGGTATCAAATTCTCCCCCAGAGAATTGCCTCCAAAATATAGAGCCAAGATCCTCACTGTCAAAGAAATTATAAAGATCATGCTCAACACATTATCTTTGATTGCCCCAAATTTTCTGCTACCCGTACTCAATTTGAACTGCTATTGCTCTTTTGTTTTTTTCTCAACAGATCTGGAGCCGTCGACTTTACATTGCTGGTCATTGCGGGCGGTGCCCTATCGATTTTATGGAACAGTTTTTTTTTTTTGCTGCCATTGTGTGCTTCCTGTTACTGGATAATATCTTGCCCACACTTCGTTAATACACTCTACTGCATCTCAACCAGGTGTTCGTGATTATTTTGTTATGTTAATATCTGTATGTTAAAATTAACTGTAGTTGCCGTATCTTTAGCTGTTTATTTTAAGCAACGTTCGAATACTATTATCGATTATCAACCTGGCGTTTTGTATCCTAAGGATCCCCATATATTTCCCTCATTGCAAGGGAATCACTGAGAGTTCAAAAAAGAGAGTGTCATTCAGCGCCATTTTTGTTTAAAGAGAAGTGAACATTTTACAACTTTTTTGTGTACGGGAACGGGTTTTCCGGTAAAATGTGTAAAATTCGTAAAAATAGTAAAAACTTTTTAGTTCTGGAACAAAGCTTATGTGTACAACATTCACAGGTAGTAAACATGGTACAATAATACAGGTAAAAGCAAGTCCCAGCTGATTAGATTCACCCGTAATACTAGTGTCAAAATGTATATGACGTTTTGTCATTGTTTTTCATTGTGTATACTTTTTTGTCAACCGTTGTATTGAAAATTTAGAAATAAATCATCCACAAACAAACACATTGGAAACTAAAAATATAAAAAATTTAATTTGATATTAGCATATACATCGGTAAGTACAAAGAAATATGTACATATATTTTCATAAATAATGGGTATTATCGCATAGTGAAAAGAGAAAGTGCGTATTGTGCTATAAAATAGAAACGAAGGACAAAGGACCTTATTTCAACATTCCATTAGATCCACATATAAGGCGTGACTGGGCTAAAATCTGTGGAAAGGATTTCAAGAAGAATGACTGTATATGCTGGGATCACTTTTTACCGGAGGATACGAGAAGAGTAGGAAAAAATAGAAGCTCATACCACGTGCAGAACCATTTGTTGTGCATTCGCAGAAGGTTGCGACTATGGAATGGTAAGTAACTGTTTGTAATTTAGAATTGAAAATTTATGTAAAATGTACTTTTTTCCGTTCCACAGATGTAAATATTGCATTCCATACCATAACCGTTGAAGAATATTGTGAGAGTTTGGAAATAGATACAGACCAGGAGAAAAAGTTAGTCTTACATACAGTCAACCAAAAAAGTCTACATACACCCTAAAAATCTCAAGTTTTAAGGGTAAGGAAACATTTTTATGAAAATCCAAGTACATAGTTCTATTGCATATACCGAATTAACAAAATTAAATACAACAAAAATATATTCCATAAAACGAATAACGGTAAATTCTATAAAAATAAAAAAATAATAGGGAAAAAGTGTACATACACCCCAATGAAATATTGAGATTACCGTAAAATTAGCAAAGTAAATACAAATTTTACATTTTATTGCTTTATCGAACGTCTTTGGCTGTAAATGATATATGTTTGACAAAAAAGGACCATATTTGTGGATTAATTGCCTTTATTTAAAGTCAGACTTCGCGTATACCTCGTTAAAACGGACCCTTGCAGTTTTTTGCAGAGTTTTTCAATCTGGTAGTTTATAAAACCCCAGAAAATACAGTGGGACCAATCATTTTGAGATTCTAGAGTGCTTTGAAGTTGTTCTTGTGGATAATATATGCTCCTGAGCTTCGCTAAATATACGAATTCCTGAGTTTTCTCATAATAAGGTCTGATATAATGTTTGGTCCGTAAATCAATCAGAAATGTACAACATTATTCTACAAACCCGCTCCTTAAGTTTCCAAAGCATCAAAATAAAAGCACCACCAATGGATGCTCCAGGATTGTACCCGACCTTATTACAAGGTAATTCAATGGCTTCTGCATGTAATTTGCCCCTTGGAACTCGTACATTTTGCGAAGTTCAGGAGCATATAATGTTTACAAAGACAACTTCAAAGCACTCTAGGATCTCAGGATTATCAGTCCCAATGTATTTTCTGGGCGTTTTTGAAGTAACAAACTCAAAAACTCAAAGAAATCTGCAAGGGTCCGCTTTAACAAGTTATACGCGAAGTCTGATCTTAAATAACGGCAATTAATCCACAAATATGTCCCTATTTTGTCTAAAAGGTATCATGGACAACCAACATTCGATAAACAATAAAATGTAAAATTGGTATGTATTGCTTATTCCATAAATTTTACGATAATATCCATATTTAATTGGGGTGTATGTACACTTTTTCCCTATTAATTTTTTTAATTTTTATAGAATTTACCGTTCTTCGTATTACACGGTGCTCTTGAAACAATTTTAAATGGAAGGTGCTTACACCTCGGAAGTTTTTGCGGATTCTGAAACTACAATGTTTATAGATGAGAACAATCAAAAAACAAAAAAAATCGCCGGAGCGCTTTTTAAATAAATCGCGATTTAAGTTGACATTTTTAGGAGTTGTTTAGGTGTTCGCGATTTTTCTTAGAAACCGCAATTTCTATCAAAATGGGACTAAAGAAAATGTTATAGCTATGAAAATTCTCTACAAGAGTGACCTTTATGGTATTCTGGTCGGTTTTACCATTTTTGAGATATAGAAGCTCAAATTTGAACAATTCAAATTCAATTCAATTCTGTATCGCCCCTTTACAAAACAATGTCATGACTGCAAATTCCCAACTTAAACTTATATATCTAAACAAATGTTACAACTTAGGATAAGTTACTTAAGCCAGTCTTGCAGAAAATTTTCACAGCTTTAAGATTTTCTCAGGTCCCATATCGATATGACTTACCGTATTTAAGCTAAATCGCGAAACCCTATCAAAAAAACCTAAAAATGTAAACTGAGCTTCTTTATCTCAAAAATGGTACAGGCTGGGAACAAATGATAAACGTCAATCCTCTAGAGAATTTTCACAGCTACAACATTTTTTTTAGCTCCATTTCGATTGGACTTGCGGTTTCCAAGCAAAATCGTGAAAACCTAAAAAACACCTAAAAATATGAATTGTGACCGCGATTTATTTAAAAATCCCTACAGCGATTTTTTTCTTGTTTTTGGATTTTTCTCATCTATGAACTCTGCTGTTTCAGAATTCACAAAAACTTCCCCTGTGTAAGCGGTTTTCATTAAAAGTTAGTTACGGCACACCCTCCATGACATTGTTTTATAAGGGGGCGATACAGTCAGTGCATTGTCCCAATTTGAACTTCTTTATCTCAAAAATAGTAAAAACTACGAAAATACCATAAAGGTCGATCTTGTAGAGAATTTTCATAGCTACAACATTTTCTTTAGTCCCATTTTGATAGGACTTGCGGTTTCTAAGCAAAATCGTGAAAACCTAAACAACCCCTAAAAATTTCAACTTAAATCGCGATTTATTTAAAAAGCGCTCCGGCGATTTTTTTTTGTTTTTTGATTGTTCTCAACTATAAACATTGTAGTTTCAGAATCCGCAAAAACTTCCGAGGTGTAAGCACCTTCCATTTAAAATTGTTTCAAGAGCACCGTGATTATGGAATATATTTTTGTTGTATTTAATTTTGTTCATTAGGGATATGAAATAGAACTATGTACTTGAATTTTCATCAAAATGTTTACTCACCTTTAAAACTCGAGATTTATAGGGTGTATGTAGACTTTTTTGGTTGACTGTAAATAAACCGTGTTATGTGTTTACTGCATTTTTCTTTTACTATTGGCAAATGTAAACGGAAGTAAAGCTATGGAATCGAAAAAGTTTGTTTGTATCTTCGTGGCAAACGTCTGCAGCCTCTTTTCTTCGGTTCATCTTCAGCGAATCCATATTCCAGTAGTTTTCGTTTGTGAGCTGTGATTGGCGATTTTTAGGTTATGGATGACGTAATTACAGCTTAAAGTACTCAAAATATGCAATTTTTACAAGGTCCGTCGTATATTTTCTATATTTTTTTGATATGTACTCACCATAACTATTTCAAAAACGATTTGTATCGAGTGTACAACATCTCCTTAAAATATTAATGTCGAAAAACCCACAAAAAAATATTTGTTTGTATCCGAAAATAACGAAAGTCTGGGTTAAACACGTAAAACCCGATTTTGAGCTATATCTCAAAAACAAGAGCTGATGGAGAAAAACCGGGACCGGATTTGAAAATAACTCGCCGATTTCATCTAGAAACAAGTGCAACTTCGGTTGAAGCAAAAGTCCTGTTGACCAGTGTTATTGATTGTAAATATTTTATTTACGCCCAGTTTTTGTAACTTATTTTTGTTCGTTCGTCTATATTCGTAATAATTTAGGCATTCATAGCTCAGCACCCAGATGACATACACATCTAATTTTTCGTATACCCGTTCCATATATCGTTAAGGATTCCTCATTTAAAAATCAGCGGTCTACATTTGCGCTAAAGCGAGTAAATCGATCTACAAAATTTGACAATTCGTGTGAGAAGAATAAAATTTTTTACAAAAACTGGGGGTAAGAGAAATACATACCGTTAACAACTCCTTGTTAAGAAGAAATGTTGGAAACGTTAAAATTTAAAATCTAACGTTTTTTCATTCAACTCTTTTTAATTAAGAAGCCTTGACATTTTTCAAAGCAATATTTATTATTTTTTATATTTGTTTACATTTTTGCCCATATGGCTATGACACTAGTATTACGTACAAAAACAAATTTCTATGTGGTTGTTGTATCGATTGTTGTACAACAGCACTTGCTTTTACCTGTAATAATTGTACCATGGGTAGTAAATTTGACATCTCATACGACATTGATGGATAGTGTAAAAACACTTTAGCCATGTTAGCCAGCAAACAATAGTTGGTCTGTTCCAGTACTGCACATTTCTACACATTTTTACTATTTTTTTCGATAACATAAAGGAAAAATCGGTTATCGGAGTAAAAATGTGTAGTACTGGAACAAACCAAGTTTTTGAGATCAGGGTTGCCTATTATAAGCCATTAAAAATCACTTTTTTCCGTTAAAGACCATGGAGTTTTTGATGAAGCCATTTAACAAATATTTTTTTATATTTTTAAACAATAATATAATAAAGAGTATAAGTCACGCCGTATGCAACAAATAGAAATGAAGATATACATCACAATATTTAAGATAAATAAATGAATGATATTTTTCTTTAAAATTTTTATTACTCCAAGGTCCAAGTATACCCTTTAGAAGTAAAGGAACACTTTTTTTAGTAAAAAGTGGAAAAACTTTAAAGGCCTCGACACATAAGAAGCATGGCATTCTTGCTGAAGTCATATCTGATAAAAGACTAAAGACCAAGTTCGACCTAATAAAAAGATTTCAGAATCACATTTGAATTAGGCCGAACTTGGTCTTTAGTCATTTACCAGATATGACTTATGCAAAAATGACATGTTTCTTATGTGTCGAGGCCATAAGATTCTGACATGTAAAGAAATATAGCTTCTGTTACCTTCAGAGTTTAAAATGTTAATGCCATATTCGAAAAAATATACATACATATCGAGCCCTTCCCGCGAAAAAGGTGTAAGCGACAAAAAGCAAATTTTACAGGAGACGGATTTTATTGAATAACTTTTGATCTAACCAAAATTTTTAATTAAGTTTTGGTATAGTTCCGTTACTAAATGCTATTTACTAAAAAATAAGTAATTTGTGGAATATCTTCAATATAACGGTAATTAGTGTCGCTTACATCTTTTTCGCTGTCACGCAATCAGACTGTTACATTAATAAATGGCGGTTACATTAAAAAATTTTATTTGAAACAAATCATTTTGAGAGTAATTCACATCATTAATTTAAAAACAAAGCAATTTACTTTAATAGCAAGTATTTATTTGAAAAATTATAAGCGTATTTCTTGTAATATAGTCGAATAACTACATGGTATGTTAATGTATAATTTTGATGTAAGCGACAATTCGCTGTCACCTAAAAATGTAAACAAAATAAAAAGGGCGCTTACATCAAAATTGTTTTTGCTCTAATTTCGTAACGGTACGTGGCAGAATTTTAAAAATTTGGGAGATGGAATATTCTTTATCGATTTCCGTAAAAAAAAGAAAATCAGAAAATGTCGCTTTTTTGCGGGAAGGGCTCGATATATAATAACAATTTTTCCGTTATGATATCGAAAAAAAGATAATAAAAATTAGTAGATTCGTACAGTTCTGGAACAGAGCAAATATTTTGTACATTAAAAAATAAATATTTCGTTATTTTGACACCAAATGTCACCATTTTCATTTGCGCGGTGGCAACACAAAAACATCCCTCGTTTGCTACAACGAATGATCAGTAGAGCTGGCAAAAAATCTATGGCACTATCGATAATATCGATTATTTTTTTAAAAATACAATATCGATAGATAGTTTTGTCTGTCGATATTATCGGATTAAAAACCCCTAACCTAAAATTCACTGAAATTAATAGAAATTCGAGGCTTCTCGGTTTTGTGGATGTAAGAAAGTAAGCTGGTAGTTACACGTAAAATTTTTTCAAAAAAGTAAAATGTATTTTTATTAAATAAAAGCAATTGTTTTTTTCTCCTTTTTGATTTCTGTGAACTTTTTGTGCAAAATTTCAGCAAAGCGTAGACATTTCCGCCATTTTCATTTCCAAATTAATGGTGGCGACAAATTAACGATAATATCGATAGCAATCGATTTTTTAAACTATTATATCGAAAATATCTAATGTTGGGAATATCGATGGTTTGCCAGCTCTAATGATCAGCCGAGTGCTAAATATGTAACGTATTTGTCGATTATGCATAGGGATAAAAGCTTAGGTGTAGAATACGAAATAAGCAAAGATACACAAAAATAAAGATGCGTTCGTTTGCTGATTAAGCCGTGTGTGCCCAATATTCTGTAGCAGTTGATGTGTACAGCTAATGCTAATGTTTTTAACTGCTGGCTTTAAAACCTTGCCTGAAGCGATGACAATATCAGTTCGAACAGTAGCCAATGAACTGGAAATCGTCATCATATATATCCCGTAAACTGCATTGGGCCCTTTCTTGAGGGAGATAACAGGATTATTGCATGTGATTTTAATTCACATCATGAGACCTGGGGCTCAATTCTGTTTCTATGAAAATGTGAAATGTAAACTTTTATAAAGGAGAAAACTGTCAAATGAAAAAAATTATAAAGTAAATATTTTTCATTTCAAATGTTCATAGAACAAGAATCCAGCCCCTGGTTTTCTCAATTAGACCAAGACTGGGACTGGGCTCAGCATTGCAGACTTGATTGACGATTCGGAATTCGCAGCGTTCAACGAAAACTTCCACCCGGAGAAGGGCCAACTGCATAAGCTCCACAGAAATCACCATCGTGAGCTCGTCGCTAATAATCACAACATCTTGGCAAACACATGTGGCCTTAGATTCTGGTCACAAACCGATAGTGATCATGTTGGGGAAGCCAAGTGACTATGTAGAGCCGGATAATCGCATATTCGTGATTTACAATTAAAGTTGCGTAGTTCCGGAACGAACTAGTTCCAAGGAACTATTCCGGACAAGGAACTATACTATATCCGGCTCTTGAATTTATATAGTTCCTTCAGTTCATATAGTTCCAGACGTGCATATAATTCCTTTCATTTATAGTAGTTCATTTTCTTCCTTTAATTCCACACTCACTTGGATCTTTCTCGTTCGGTTCGTTCATCATTCAGATGCGGCGTTTAAATAAACATAAATCACATCCTCGTTACATAACTGCAATTTATTTATTATTATATCCCTTTATCTACCAAAAGATGAAAACAAATAGAAAGATTCGTTAAACTACTTCATTCTTGGATTTATTTGGAACGAAAGAAAGAAAAAAAAAACGACGAAAGAGGAAGATTCATTGAACTACATCGGTCTCGGAACTATTTGGAACGAAAGAAACAGAAAGAACGACGAAAGTGAAAGATTAATTAAACTACGTTGCTCGCGGAACTATTTGAACTATGGAACTATATTAAGGAACTAGTTCCTTCTAGGAAAATGAACTACTGCTAAACCTAAATAACGACGGGACGTACACAAATATTTCAACAACCTACCAAAAAAACGCTCTCTGAGCGTCCGTATTACCCAAATACGTTGAGTCCCAAATCACATTTAAAACACAAAATCCGCGACCGAAACTTACTTAAATGTTTTCATTCATAAAACAAATAATTTTCCTTTGCAATGAATTGTATTTCATGTTTTTTTGGCCTTTTGTTTTTAAAATAAAACACACACACACACATAAAAACAATAACGTTCTGTCAAAGTTAAACTTTTTCAACTTACAAAAAGTATACGCTCGACGTATTTCGGTAGTTCTCATAAGAATGCATGTGTTCTACTTTTTTCACCACACACACCCTGGGTATACGTCCGTATATAGGTATGGGCCCTAGAAAGATCGATCCAACTCGTGAACGATATTGACAACACACTTATGCTTGGTTTACATTTACGAAATCCACTCGATTTCAACTGTCAATTCCATTGCTTAAACGTCAAATTAAATCCTATTGATTTCAGATGAGGTTTCATTTGACGTATACACAAAGGAATTGACAGTTGAAATCGAGTGGATTTCGTAAATGTAAACCAAGCATTAGTCAACAGCCGCTCCCTAGTGTGACAGAGTCAGAATATACTGAGTGATACTATTCTCAAGGCGACCAAGCTATATATCCCCGCTGAACGATTTCCTCAATGTAGACCTAGTTATCTCTCAGCTGCTACGCGTATAGTTGACCGACGCGATCAACTGCGTCAAACTAACTCGGATAACACGATGAAATCAACACCCTTAATAACCAGCAGCGGCGTGAAACATGGATAAGTCATCTAAACAACTGCAAAGCTGGTTCGCACAAACTGTGATCTACCATTAAAACTATGTCTGGTACACACAAAAACCAGGGTAACATCGCCACAGCCTTCGATAATACCCAAATATTCGATGCCAAATAAGTTCAGTCAGCTCAGCCATCGCTCATCCCATGCTACAATAATCAAGAAAGTGGGGAAGGTTTGAAAAAATTATGAAAAACGTTGATATTCTATTAAATCAGCAAAAAATAGAACTTGTCTCCATGCTAACGACATGGGAGTAGTTTATAATTCCACACTAATGTCATGTTCTCACGAGCGCTTCAATTACGTTGTTCGCCTGTCGAACGACGTACACGAATTAACCCGTTTCCACGACACCATTCGTAATTAACAGAAACATAAACAACATTTCGTTCATCTTTGTTTCCTTGTTTTCACGAAAATTTGAACCGAAAACACATATACATTAAATGAATAGGAAAAGCAATAGACTTTCCTTCAATTGTATCTTCTATATTTAACCATACACATTTCATTAATTTTTTCCATAAATTCTGAATAATTTTGTATTTTCAATATATTTTTATATGATTCTATTTTCAAAATTAAAGAGAGAGAGAGAGAGAGAGACATGTCAAAAAAAATTGTTTGTGTATACAGACTTTCAGTTATTTGTTTCCTTTTTGTTTCTGATTTTTACGCGATTTCGAAATAATGGACAAGAAATGTGTGTGGAATTAAGAAGGAAACACAACCATATTCCTTCTGCATCTACAAGTTTTTGTGTTTTCAACAATTTTTCAATTTTTAATTTAGACATGTCATAATTAATTTTTTCGATAAATTATCTCATTTGTTAGGGATAGGACATACTTATTCGTCGTTCAGAGAGTATTTCTAATCGAACAACGCAGAAAAATTGTCGTTCGTTCATAGTCCGTGTTTAGACACACAAATTTCTCGGGAAAATAAATTCAGTTTTTAGGAAATAGCGGGTAGGAAAGAGTATTGAGGAGCTCTTTCCTCTCCGCTCTCTCCCAAAAAACCCAATTTACTTTCCCGAGGAATTTGTGTGTCTAAACACAGACATAGAATTTTGTGTGGGGAAATAAGTAATCTATTCGTAGTTATGGGCCGAACAACGAACGAGAGAACGACGTACCGTGGAAACGGGCTATAAGTTGGTCTAACCACATTAACTAGGTGGTTGGATAAACTTATTCTGCATTGCGTACTTTATGGTTAACGCATTCGTGTACCGCTCCCCCCTAATATGCTGCGACTTCTGGCTAAAACGTTTCTGGTACCCGGCTTGATATATGGATTTATGCGGGATTTAAAACAAAACCACTCAATACGAGGATTTTGGTCTGTTCCAGTACTGCAAGAATCTACTAATTCTTACTATTTCTTTCGATAACATAAACTGAAAAATGTTATCGTAGTAAAAAGTAGTAGCTTCGTGCAGGTTCTGGAACAGAGCATTTATTTTTGTATGGGAAATCTGGTAGATTATCGCCGGATTTAGCAAATAAATCATGATAATGCGCTAAATCCGGCAAATGAGGTCATATCTAAATGGCCTATTATCTTCTACTTGACAAGTTTGGCTGAACATAAGCGACCCATACACTATCAAATTTTGATGTCAATATTTGTGTAAATTTGTCAAAATATGAGATTGTGTGTGTAAAATTTATGGATTGAAGAAAATCAAAATAGTTTTGATCAAGGCATATTCATATAAGTTAGAAGTGACAATCAGCTGTATTCTTACTTTTTTTGTAAATTTAGTTTTCAAAATGTAGACCCTATACTCATGACATTTGAAACTTCGAAATCTGCTACCATAAAATACTGCTTTTCATCCTAAACGTGTAATAAAAATGACCTACGAGAGTTATGAATGCTTTATATTTACATTTTGCTTCAAATTTGTTCTATTCTAGAGGATTTTCAAAATGCATTTATGTTTTTCCTGAAAAATTTTTTGGAACGACCCTATTATTCAATATTTTCTTTGACAATTAATTTTCAATAACAACAATTGGCCTGTTCCCGTACTTTATAAAGTGGTAAAAGTTGTAAAAGTCGTAAACGATTTTCATATAAATTTTATGTACGGGAACGCAAAATATGTAAAAGTGGTAAACATTTTAAAAACTTTTTAGTTCTGGAACAGAGCTAATGTTGTTTTTGTAAATTCGTTAAGGCCTGCGTACATAAGCTGCTTTGCCTGATTGCCTTGCTTTGCTGCTTCAATAAAAAATAAAAGAACAAAGAAGGCCGACTCAATTTCCAACTGATGGCAACCCAGTTCAAAATTTCGTCTTTATTCTATTATTTTTATTACGTCAGAAATGAAGCAGGAAAGCAAGGCAATCAGGCAGAGCGGCTTATGTACGCAGGCCTTTAGTTGTTGTAATTCATGCATATACCTTATAGAGCAGACAACGAAGCCGACCCCGTTTTTCGACTCGCTCGCTCATATGGTAGCCAATCGGCGGCGGCGGGCCTACAAATTTACCGACTGGCGGCTAATTTTGGCATAATTTGTGGTACAAAATTTGCCGTACAGAAAAGTAGGGTTTTGAGAGATCGTGGAGTGGAAATACTCTTGATGTTGTTGTTGTTGTACAATCCAAGAATCTAAACATTAGCTGTGTCCCAGAACTAAAAAGTTTTTCCAATTTTTACGACTTTTACACATTTTACACGAAAACCCATTCCCGTACACAAAAAAGTTGTAAAATGTTCACTTCTCTTTAAGCAAAAATGGCCCTGAATGACGCTCTCTTTAAAAACTTTTTACTCGACAAATTTGAGCGTGTAAAAAATAGTAACATGAATGCCGGCGTCTGATTGGCTGGTACGCCGACTTTGACATTTGTTCCAGCTTTTTTGACGTTTTTCCCGAACTTTTTGAAAAAAAAAACTTTTGTGTGACAACAATTTTGCTCTCTTTCTCTCTTTTACGAGTTTTACTATTAAAAACATTGATGCTCAAAATATTTTGCGTATTAGTCTCTCTGAGAGTGTATTTCCTTTGCAAAACCACGACAGATGAGAATAAAGAGTACGTATATTGTTGTTGCAGGCACGTTAACGTATATGGGTGATCTTGGCTCATTCAAAAGTACGGGAACAAAGCTATTTTATTGCTTTTAAAATTTTAAAGGAACAAATGGTGCAGTTGGATTTTTACAGGGCAATTATATCAGTCAGTATGGACTTAAGTCCAATTTACATATGCACATTAAATGATTTCGTTTTACGAAATCCTAGAATCAAATGAAGTGTATTTACATCTGTTTTTTGCGTCATTTGCTTACGCACACAATCGCACATACACACTTATACAATAACACAAACACACGCACACAATATATTTATTCAGAGAAATAGGAATTTCACAACACAAATGTGTATCAAATAACTTAAATTAATTCTAAAAACAAAAAAACATAATTTTTGCAAGTTTTTTAAACATTTATTTTCACTTTTGTCATCGTTTGAGTATTTTTGTTTTTCTACAACACACACAAACAAACAAAGACATCATAAAACAGTTGCATTTTTTGGTAGTTTATGAAAAAAAAAACTGGACTGCTTATTTTTTGCAGTGCGCTGATCACGGGAATATAAAATTTGGCCCGAAAGTCCGGGTACCCGGTACCCTCTAGACCCGGTTCTACTGAACCGATTTTTACAAAATGCCAATGTCAAATGTGTCATTGGAAAGTTTATGAAAATACCTATCCAACAAGTGGTGACATGAAATTTAGAAAAACTTTGGATCGCGTAGCTGGTGTTGGACATAACCCAGAGGAGAAAATCTTAAGGCAGAAGAATTTTATTACTGGATGCAATGGTTCTAAGGTCAATAACTCTGGGTCCAAAGAAGATATTACAACATATAGCACCATTTTGGAAAGGTTAATTAGCTATAATATGACATAATGTAATTTAGCACCCATAAATGGCCTCTTTTCGACTTTTTTAGGGTTTTATGGAAAAACCCGGGTCCAAAAATCGATATCTTTGCTATAACTTCTGAACCGATAAAAATAACCCAGTCATGTCAACTCTTGTTGGATAGGTATTTGCATAAGCTTTCTTTCCAACGATACCCATTTTCATTTTCAGTTCAGTAGAACCGGGTATATCGGGTACCGGGTACCCGGACTTCCGGAGAGTTTTTACTAAACTAGAGTTGTTCCCAAAAATGTTGAACTTTTGTGAATGAGGTACCTTGCGAATTCTTGGAACTTACGATATATAAAGTTTCGGCTATATCGGATAAGTTTTATTGCTCAGCAGTCATTTGGGTTGTGCCGGTAAGTGTAAATCATGGCGGAGTAAGAAGGTGTTACATCTGTTGCTCAAAATCAGTCTAAAAGTCAAAATTTGTTAAAAATAACGCATTACTGTGAATTTCTCGTTTACGTTTTGTATGAGATTTTATTCACAATAATGCATTTTGCCAACTAGAATGATAATCAGCGGTTTTTCCGTTAAATAGGTTAAAAAATATCGGCGCGCGCCATCTCCAGTCGAGTTGACGGCGGCGGATAAAACCTTAAAAAAAAGAGAAGCGGCGGCGTGCCGCCGACCGAAAATCGACTCGCTTCCACCTCTGTTATAGAGTTGTATAGTTCATGAACGAACTAGTTCAATTGAACGATTCATTGAATAGAGCGTATGAACTAGGTCAGTCGATATAGTTGATTATAGTTCAATAGTTCACTGAACTATAATCAGTCGGCGACCGTACGATCAACGAACGAACGATTCACAATCTAGTTCAACATGTCGTTCAGATATGCATAAAGTTACGCCGTCGTCTGTGTTAAGTGATGCCTTTGTAATGTGGTGAGTTTGTTTACGTTTTGGATCAAGGTACATGAATAGCTGTTCGAAAGTGAAGATTTTTTCAAAAACACAACAAATTCCACGTATTGAATGTGCCTTGTTCTGGATAGAAAAAAAACACACACACACGCACAAAGCATTGACAGTTTCTACACACACACAACATAAGACTTTTGCAAGCCACCTACATGATAGACGTGTTTTTTTTAAATTAATACCAACTTAATCTTTCTTTATGAATGGAATAAAACACGTAAATGTAATGTCCAATTTACATTAGCAACTTTTTCGTCATTTAGAGCTGTTTCGTCATTTATTTGCTAAAACAGGCAACATTTTGCGTCATTTACCATACAAAAATAAATGACGATAGCTACGTCATTTATTCTAAACAACGCACGAAAACACCATACTTTTGTACGCAACCCTCTTTTTCGTCATAAACTACCAAAAAATATAACTGTTTTATGATGTCATTGTTTGTTTGTGTGTTGTGAAATTCCTATTTTTCTGAATAAATATATTGTGTGCGTGTGTTTGTGTTATTGTATAAGTGTGTATGTGCGATTGTGTGCGTAAGCAAATGACGCAAAAAAACAGATGTAAATACACTTCATTTGATTCTAGGATTTCGTAAAACGAAATCATTTAATATGCATATGTAAATTGGACTTAATACTTTTGTTCTGGAGTAGTTAAATTATATTATTCTATAGTTTGTTTCTGTTTGGTGTATGTATGCGTTTGATTGAACGATTATGATCCGAATGATTGAACTGGATGGTGAACTATGAACTAGATTACTGAACTAGTTCAGTTAAAAAAGCTGAACTATTGAACTAGATCTTTCAAATGAACTAGATTGTACAACTCTACTCGGCTATTCGTCGCAGAGGGATGTTTTTGTGTTTAGTCATGGTCATGATGAAATTATAAGGTGGCGTAAAACGGCCAGCTGATTGGTTTCAATCTGTCAAATATTTTGTTATTGTGAATAAATTGTATGAAAACGTAAACAAACATTTTGACATATTGAAGAATTTTCGGCCAAAATAGGGTTGTTGTTGTGCTACTTACGTGACCTGTTAAATAGATCTTGGTCATGGTACAATAAGAAAGGTAGATGCATCGGCGAATTGCTACAACAAAGCAACTTTTTTTGTAATGTAAACTGTCAAAATTTTCGCCAAATGGTCTCTTCTTGTCTCTTTTTATCGCTTGTGTTTGTCTATAAAGTGTAGACATGCTATCTCTTACTTACCGAATCATGGTTTTTTTGTTTTGATTTTTCATGGCGAATTCCTAGTTTTTTGACGTTTTAGATTCGATCAGCTGGGCTGATGCATCTACCTTTCTAATTGTACCATTAAAAAAGTAAAGGAACAAAGCTCATGGTAGAAGACAAGGTAAAGTAAATACCATGGCCCAATTACAAGCGAATTCAAAGAAAAACAAAGATTTGAAATGTCAAAATTCATAAACAGAAGCGAAAAAATTTTTTGAGTCGAATTTCTTTTCTGTCAATTCAGGTAGATACATACAAAACATTTTCCGAGAAAAAGTTGTTACCGTAGTTATTTTTGTTTGACGAAGCAGAAAATACCAGCTGATCGAACTTGAAGTGCTAAAATAAGTACAGTCGGACCTCGATTATCCGTTATGGTCGGGACCGGAGGCTGGAAATTCATTGAGGAGGTCGCTGGAAATTCATTGAAAAAGGAGAAGCTGTTTCAATCTTTTGTTTTTGAAATCAAAAAACTACATGTTTATTAGGGGTATACTTTTTTCAAACTTATCAAAATATCACACCATATTAACAAATGTTCTACCGTCTCTATAAGCGGTGTTTTAGTGTGCGGCATGTCGTTCGGACTTGGAGGAGGTTACATGTCATTTATATGAAGAAGTTATTATGGGAAATAGTTATTTTTTCTGATGAATATATTTTTTCTTCCAAAAATATACATATATCCCTAAAATAGAAATAAATATATAAAATGTCGTAAGGAATTTGACACTAACATTACAGCCCAGTTTAGTCAGCTGGGTATTGCTGCTACCTTATATTGTTCTACCATGGTCATACACCATGAACAGATGTTAATGATTTGTACGGTCTGTAAAAGTGACAAAAGTTTTAAAAGTTGAGAACTGGGGTTCAATTCTGTTTCTATGAAAATGTGAAATGAAAACTTTTACAAAGGAAAAAACTGTCAAATGAAAATAATTATAAAGGAAATATTTTTCATTTCAAATTTTCATAGAACAAGAATCCAGCCCCTGTTCTCATATTAAGTTTTTAAAATTTATAAACGTATGTCGAAACGAAAATGTGTGCGAATGAAACACGCCCGAACTTTAGTTTTCGAAATATTTTTACCTTTGCTTTTGCTTCAAAACTAAAAACAAATTTGAAAAACATACTCGAGTTTGGGCGTGTTTCATTCGCACATATTTTCGTTTCGACATACAGAAACAGGCTGTTAATTTTTCAAAAAGGGAAATGTTTGATTGTTCTAAAACAGAGGTACACACGAAGAGCCTGCTATTCTAGGTGATTGTATGGGAAAGAGAAACCAATTTTTCTAAGAGTAATTACATGGCAAAATAATACAGGTCCAACGGGAAAAACAGCTGATTGTCACACTAGTTGTCAATGTGCATTATTGTGAATAAAACTACATACAAAAGGTAAACAAGCAATTCACAACAATGCTTTATTGTGAACAATTGGACCAAATTTCCTTTAGAGGCACTTGGCGGAAAATATCGGCATTTTCCCCACACATAGCCCATTCTATTCTGATTCGTTTTAAGTCACATTTCTAGACCGAATTAGCTATAATTTGATATTTACGGTTCTTAGTGACCAAAAAACTTATATTCGAAAAAAATTATGAACATAGGTACATGTTTTGGTATAGCCCCATATAACGGTACCTCCCGATTTTCGGTATTTTGAGTTTTTTACCTACAAGTTTAAACCGAATTAGCTGTAATTTGAACATTTGACATTTGAAGTTCTTAGTGGTCACCACACCTCTCCACCAAAATTGTTGAAGTTCGATGATGGGCTATATCGGTCCACGTTTTTGTGTAGCCCCCATATAACGGTACCCACCCCCCCCCATTTACGGTATTTTGACGTTTTTAGCTACATTTTCAGACCGATTTAGCTATAATTTACAATTTTTAACCGTAATTTGACATTTGAAGGTTATACCCCGTTTACATATAATCGGATTAACCCAGTGGGTTTGGGTTTCAGCTGTCATTTCCATTGCTTATACTTCAACTAAATCCTCATAGAGAAGGTTAACCCTGCAAAAATCTATAATATAAACGCCGTGTTATAGTGGTAACCACACATCTGCATCAACAATTTTCAACATAGCCCCAATATAACGATACTTCCCGATTTTCGGTACTTTGGGGATTTTACTTAAAATGTTTAACCGAACGTAGGTCCATGTTTTGGTATAACCCCAAAACAAACCTCCCGATATTCGGTACCTTAGCTTTATTTTTTTGGACGAACTTTCTGTAATTTGAAATTTAAAAGCCAACAAAAATTGTTCATTTAAGTTCATATTTTCGTATAGCCCACATACCTCCGAACTAGCTGTTAATGACATTTGAAGTTCCCACGTTATGTACCGATTTTCGGTATTTTGAGGATTCTAGCTACAATTTTTAACCGAATTAGTAGTTATTTGACATTAAAGGCTCCCATCAAAAACTGTCTACATAGGTCCATATTTTATTATAACCCCTATATAACGGTACCTCCCAATTTCTAGCCCACCACAAATTGTCAACATACATAGTTAGATATAGGCACCATAAAAAAGGGCCGAATGAAGCATTTTATGTACATTATCTGACATTTTAACGTACCCACTTAAAGCTGGGGACAGGAATGAAAACTAATTATTCCATTTTAGTTCAGAATATTTTATGGTGGAGGGTATAAAAAATTCGGCCCGGCCGAACTTAACGCTTTTTGGAACATTCCTAGTTTGACTATAAACGTCCGATCGATTTGAAATTTTCACCAGAGATAGATCTCGATGCCCTGATTACGAAAATATAAAATTGCATAACCGTTCATAACCGGTTATCCCGTTATTTTTATCGAGACTACGGGTAAAAACCGGATATATAACCGGTTTTCTGGATATGGGTATCAAAAGAAAGCTTGGGAAAACACCTATCCAGAAATGTAATATTTCCAGCTGTATATAAACCGGTAACAATTCTTGAGCAAATTTTGGGTTCGCGGGCAAAAGTTTCTTTAAAATTTTAAGTTTTCTTAAGTAGCCGTTCTTCGGCTGGGGATTTAAGACTTTCTCCTATGGACGGGTTACGCGGACAACAGTCTCTTTAAAATTGTAAGTTTTTTCCTTAACATTTTAATAATTACCAGAATTTTTAAGCAAACAATATAGTAAAAATACACTTTTTTCTCTAACTCCCAAGCCGGGTTTAGCATATTAACAGAAAATAAATCATTAAAAAGGTGATATTTTAAGCTTTCATTTGATACCCATATCGGTTCATAAAACCCGGTAATATTTCCGGTTTTTTACCCATAATTTCAGTTTAAACAATCGGATAACCGGTTATGACCGCCGGTAAAATTTTATAATTTCGTAATCAGGGCATCGAGATCTATCTGTGGTAAAAATTTCAGATTTATCCGACAGTTATAGCTAAACTAGGAATAAGCCTTTGTTTTCATCTTTTGGTAGATGAAGGGATATAATAATAAAACATGATCACTATCGGTATGTGATCAGAATCTAAGGCCACATGTGTTTGCCAAGATGTTGTGATTATTAGCGACGAGCTGACGATGGTGATTTCTGTGGAGCTTATGCAGTTGGCCCTTATCCGGGTGGAAGTTCTCGATGAACGCTGCGAATTCCGAATCGTCAATCAAGTCTGCAATGCTGAGCCCAGTCTTGGTCTAATTGAGAAAACCAGGTCTCATGATGTGAATTAAAATCGAATGCAATAATCCTGTTATCTCCCTCAAGAAGGTGTTCAATAGAGGGTTGATAAATGGGCGGGATATATATCGTCGGTGTCATGCTTAAGTGTTCCATACGCCATTTGCCTGCTTCGAGAAAAACTCAAGTTAATGTTTAAGGCCATACGGGATAAAAATGGTGCAATAATCCAATACTTTAAGAGCTCAGTTCTACTTAACTAAACTCATAGAATATATCAGTAGTTTATTTTAGTCAGATATCTGTGATAGTCTAGAAGTTATGGCAAATTTTTATAATTGCAAAAAGTTGCTGAATTGTTCCATGGAATCTTTTTTCATGTTTTTGGCAGTTTTTGTCACATTTCAACCAAAACACTTTTTATCAATCGTGTTCTACCTCCCTTATATGAAGTGATACTGTGGAGTTTAAAAATCAGGCCTTTAAATGAAACATTTATTTTTCTCATATAAATACAATAAGGACCATTATTATAGGTTTCCTTAACATTTATTTAAGGGATTGCCTCCACTTATCACTATTTTTTTATGGTAAAAATTTCGATCGACAAAACGGATTGATGTTTTGCATTTATAAGGTAACATAAAACATTTGTTCAAACTCCGTTTAAACAACATATTATGTCCTAGAATTTAGTCTTATATTGTATATATTTTCCCTTCTCAATGTAAACTACATATAATCATATCATTAGCTGTGCTTTTATATTTAATAATGCGTTACTGAATTGTACTAATTTCACGTCTCCTTTTTGCTCTATGTTTCTATCTTTGCTTTACCAGTACTCTTCTCTTTGAATAAAATCACTTCTTAAACGCACGCCGACTGGTAAGCACCTCTCCTCATCTCTAAACTTTTTATACAACAAATAAACTGAATTACGTTTTATAACGATTTGTGAAAATATTAATTCCTTGTGTTTTATTTTCTCATCTCTCATTTCTCCGCAAATTATTCCTCATTTGCTATGAGGAATAATTAATAAAAATATACAGTCCACTACTTTCTACTATTTGATGTTCCTGTTGGATATTTCTTTGGCTCGTCTCTACACAGCAAAACCCTACCAACAAAACATCAACTTTGTTCATGGTCCTTTCTCTGCCGTTTTTAAGAAAGATCAGCGAAAATAACAACAAAATAAACTGAGGTAACACAGCTTTATACACTCATTTTTGTAACCAAGGATTCGGTAAGTGGAAAAATTTATTTCATTCTCTGTGCCTAAAACAAAAAGAATTGCTACACTTCTATGAAGAATAATGTGACGAAAATAGAAAAGTCCCAAGTTCAAAAAGTGCTAGGAACAAGCGAATAAAAAGATTTACAAAGCGAATCCTCACAAAAAAATCCAATTAAATATTTCTAATAGCAACTTTCTGCAACCTTTTTTGACCAAACAGTAGCTCAAGGCAAGTGTGTCGCATTTCCAAACGTTAGCAGGTGGGTTCGATTCGTGGTTGGACCAAAAAGCGTTTAAATTTTAAATTGAAGTCGTAGAACACTTTATCCAATTTCCCACATTCTCTATCTCTCCTTTAACTGAATTTTCTTTATATCTCATATTATTATCGTTCTCATCACCTTACACAAAAAATCATCGACATTCAAAATTATTCAAATATACAGGAAAGAACTTCCAAATATTTTGTCAAGTATTTACTGATTTAACCTTGTATTAAGCCGTGGTTCAGTGAGTAGTTCGTATACTCTAAGTAGTAAGTTCGTGGGTTCGAATCCCGGGAAAGCCAGAAGTTGTTTTTTAAATTCCAATATCAGAACATTTTTCACAATTGTCATCTACGTCTTTTACCACACAGCAAGGAATTACATACCATTCTCTTAAAACACATTTTCGAACAAGTACAAAAACAATTTTCTACACCCAAAGAAATAATCGGTACAATTATTAACCCAATGTGATACAATACATTGATCAGCATGTCTCAATCTGAGAGTTCATCTGCCTTAAGAAATTCTCCAAACATTGATGTCATAACTTCTACTGAACACGATAAATTTATATTTGATTGCGAGCATTTAAACAATTTTTGCACCCAATTCGGACAATGCGATATAACTGATCAAACGGATTCAATTCTCCAAATTAAATTAGAGGATTTGGAACGTCGGTGGTTATCTGTACAACAATCGTACAAAGTTCTCATGTTGTCTCTTATATCCGCAAACGTCAAGGACATCAGAGAAAGTATACAAATAAATTTTAATGTCAGTTCTGAAGCCTATTATAACTCCAAGTCGCAAATTATTGACATTCTAAAAATCTCCGAAACAAACATGCAACAGAACACCGCTCAAATTCAAAAGGCTAGTCATGTATCGCTAAATATCAATCAACGCACTCTCGAAAATTCTGAGATTTATCTCAATGTTCCTCCATGTGATACCGAGATTTTCACCGGAAGTTACGAAGACTGGCCTTCCTTCCGTGATATGTTCACGGCAGTCTATATTGATCACCCACAACTCTCTCAAGTTCACAAGCTCTACCATCTAAGAAATAAAACCAGAGGTCCAGCTGGTGATATAGTCAAAAGGTATCCTCTCTCTAATGATAATTTTCTATTGGCCTGGAATGCACTCAAATCACGCTATGAGAACAAGCGTGTCTTAGTTGACAAACAGATCAACCTTCTCTTTAATATTCCAGCTGCTGCCACAGAAAATAGTGAATCTATACAAAATATTCACTCTACAGTTAATGATTGTCTTTGCATCCTAAAAACTC
Source organism: Musca autumnalis (assembly GCF_047663935.1). Taxonomy (NCBI): domain Eukaryota; kingdom Metazoa; phylum Arthropoda; class Insecta; order Diptera; family Muscidae; genus Musca; species Musca autumnalis. The sequence goes on from NW_027411866.1 coordinate 58,107,544, forward strand.
TTCAAGTTGATGTGGCAAGTTGGGATCCAATATTAATTCATTTGGTTTCCACAAAACTACCTGAACAAACACTGTCTCTATGGGAGCAATCTTTGAAATCTCACCGAGAGATACCTACATGGTCCCAGCTCGACGAATTTCTCTCAAACAGGTTCGAAGTCGTAGAACGAATTCAAAGTATTAAAAATATGAAAGAAAAACAATCGAACCCGTCTCATAATTACTCTGACACGCCAGATTATTACTATGAAAAATTTGCTTTAAAATGCTCGTACTGTCATGAGAATCATCAAGTTAGAGCTTGTGCTGAGTTTCGTAAATTAACTACTAAACAAAGAATTGATTTCGTTACGAAAAGTAACATATGTGGCAACTGTTTATCCCCATCGCACATTCAAATTAATTGCAAATCTACAAACACTTGTTTAATATGCAACCAAACCCACCATACTCTTCTACACATCAACAGCTTTTACTCTGAAACACCCAATTCTATGAAATATGATGCAAATAAAAGCCGACAATCATACTCGTCTCAAATTGAAAGTTCTACCATACCCGTCTCGTCTCAAATAGAAAGCTATGCCATACCCGTCTCGTCTCAAATACAAGCAAATTTTTCAACAACAAGTAATACAATTCTTCTAAGAACGGCTTTAGTTCATGTTCAAAACAATGGCCAATTGCACACTGTTCGAGCTTTGATAGATTCTGGATCTCAAAGAACCTTCATCACGCAAACTTGTGCAAATCGACTAAAGCTCTCAATTAAAAATACTGATTGCTTTGAAATCACTGGCGTTGGTGGTCAGAAACAAGTTTCCAAAGCCGAATGCCGATTATCAATTGTTTCTAATAAGTACAATATTAAATTCGATGTTTCAGCTATAATTTTACCGCAAGTAACAAAACCTCTACCAGCAAGTTCTCTTAAAATTTCAGACGCCAAAACTCTTCAAAATATTGATTTGGCAGACCCTTTATTCTACGAGTCCTCTGATATAGACATTATACTAGGGGCAGATGTAGAAAGATTTATAACACTCGAAGGCATTAAAAGGAACATATTGGGTAATACATCTGCTTATAACACCATTTTTGGGTGGGTACTTAGTGGCCCAATATTCGCAGAAAACTCTCTCGCCTCTACAGCAAACTTCGTTGCATCAAATTTTGTTTCAATTAAAAAACCTAAACATAAAAACTCATCTCAAAAAACTTCTAAGTCTACAAAAAAATATGTATGTATTAAGTCTGGCTACCAATTTTGTGACACTTTTAATACATCTGTAACGAAATCTACCTCAAACGCTCGATGCCCTACGATGATCCATACAAACTCATGTGATACTTGTTCAAAAATTCGTCGCAATTCGTTGGTGGGGAAGGACTAACCTATTGGTTAGTTTCTTAAATGATTTCCTTCTCAAAATATATCGGTAATTACATTCCACTGACTCACTTAGCCAAAATCTCAACCGAGTCCAGCGGCTTAGCGTAGCTCAGTGCTGGCGTGCTTGATTAGCAGTACAGAGGTGCTGGGTTCGAGCCCTATTCCGGGCGAACTTTTCTTTATTAAAAAAAAATTTAAAAAATGATCCAGAGCATCCAAAAATGCAAAAACGGGAAATTACAAATAAAAACAAGTGTAAAAACTAAGAAATAAAATAAATTTACAAAAAATAGCTTCTAAAAATAGAACTTGCGAAGTTGCAGAACAAAATAGAAATTAAATTAACTAACCAAGGAGGTATCGAAGAAATCGATTATTTCTAGTTATTTAGGTGTTTCTGTAATTAAAACATATCATATACAGCCAGAATCAGTTGTTCTACAAGTAGATACTTAGCCCAGTGGGAGTGCGCCAGTCTACCATCACTATGGATAGGGGTTCGATCCTTGAGTCGGTCGATTTTCTCCAATTAACTTTTTCATTCATAAATAAATTCTTTAAAATTAAAACCAGCTTTAATAATTTCTAAAACTAAAAATCAAAGCTTCCCGAATGAATTACTATACTACTTCTAAAAATAGCTTGCAAAATGTAACCTAATTTCAGCGTTGTAGTTTTAAAATTACATGTTCTCATACACACCCACCCAATACTAAGCTCATGTGATCACATCTGCCTCAGTAGCCCAGAGGAAGCAAGTCGGACTATCGTGCTAGAGGCTCCGAGTTCGAGCCTGGCTCTGGGAAAAGCTGAAAGCTGTTCTTAACAAATACAATACATAACCAAAATACTTTCTACAATCCTCAAATTATTAAATAAAATATTCATCTCATTTATTCTCTCTTCTTTATAGGTTCGAAGCATATGCTAATATTTTCTTTTCCGAAGTTAACTAGCTCTTTTTCCTATATCCCAGCACAACACTCACAGCAGGGCCTGAAATTTGATTGTTCCAGCAGGTTCAAATTCTGGAATGGCCTGCCACCCCTCAACTATTGCCCATTCTGGCCAAGGCGCGGGAGCATGTTCAAACTCCGTTTAAACAACATATTATGTCCTAGAATTTAGTCTTATATTGTATATATTTTCCCTTCTCAATGTAAACTACATATAATCATATCATTAGCTGTGCTTTTATATTTAATAATGCGTTACTGAATTGTACTAATTTCACGTCTCCTTTTTGCTCTATGTTTCTATCTTTGCTTTACCAGTACTCTTCTCTTTGAATAAAATCACTTCTTAAACGCACGCCGACTGGTAAGCACCTCTCCTCATCTCTAAACTTTTTATACAACAAATAAACTGAATTACGTTTTATAACGATTTGTGAAAATATTAATTCCTTGTGTTTTATTTTCTCATCTCTCATTTCTCCGCAAATTATTCCTCATTTGCTATGAGGAATAATTAATAAAAATATACAGTCCACTACTTTCTACTATTTGATGTTCCTGTTGGATATTTCTTTGGCTCGTCTCTACACAGCAAAACCCTACCAACAAAACATCAACTTTGTTCAACATTTAAACGCGATTTTCTTATAATACCATGTTTGTAGTCGGTTAGCTTCAAGTCGAATGGACGTTTTTGCGTATATTTTTGTGGACTTACATCAAAATTTTGTCTTTAAACTATGGATTATTTGTTTTAACGATTGATAAATTTTCGTTTTCATATAACAATACAATATTAAAAAATATTTGGATTTACCCCCAGTTTTTGTAACTTATTTTTTGTTCGTTCGTTTATATTCGTAATAATTTAGGCATTCATAGCTCAGCCCCCAGATGACATACACATCTAATTTTTCGTATACCCGTTCCATATATCGTTAAGGATTCCTCATTTAAAAACCAGCTCTCTACATTTGCGCTAAAGCGAGTAAATCGATCTACAAAATTTGACAATTCGTGTGAGAAGAATAAAATTTTTTACAAAAACTGGGGGTAAGAAACTATTATTCTTCAGTTTTTAAACCAAGTCCTTTAAAACAATTTGTTCCATACGCCACAATTTTCTGTAACTTGGCAAAAATGGGCAATTTTTTGTTCAAAACGCCATCATTTTTGGTGCGGAACAATTCGTTTTTTCTCTTTTTGTTCCAAACACCAAACGCCATGGATATGGAACTAAAAAGTTCAAAGTTGTTTTGTTCCATACGCCAGGCTTTATGGATATGGAACAAAACGACAAGATTTTTTGGGTCACAAAGCGGATATGGAACATACTGGCATCTGAATATCTCAGAAACTATAAGAGATAGAGAAAAACCTCAAAATGTCAAAAATAGCGTATCGAACACTTAAGCATGACACCGACGATATGATGACGATTTCCAGTACATTGCCTCCTGTTCGAACTGATATTGTCATCGCTTCCAGGCAATGTTTAAAAGCCAGCAGTTAAAAACATTAGCATTAGCTGTACACATCAACTGCTACACAATATTGGGCACACACAGCTAAATCAGCAAACGAACGCATATTTATTTTTGTGTATCTTTGCTTATTTCGTATTGTACACCTAAGGGGTAGTTTACACTATATGTAAATATCATATGACATGAAATTTTCCATAGTTTTATATTCGCTAATATGCGAGATTTGGAGATTTTCCTTACGCCATTTACTCTGTGCGTCCACACCAGCAAAAATGTAAAAAAAACTACGTCTTCACATTGCCTCCGTGGGTAAATATTGAATGTTTTTATTTCGTGTCATATGACATTGATAGATAGTGTAAACTACCTCTAAGCTTTTATCCCTATGCATAATCGACAAATACGTTACATACATATTTAGCACTCGGCTGTAGAGTTGTATAGTTCATGAACGAACTAGTTTAATTGAAAGATTCATTGAAAAGATCGTATGAACTAGATCGAACTATATAGTTCAATAGCTCACTGAGCTCCGACCGAATGGTCCACGAAGAACGATCAACGAACGAACGATTCACAATCTAGTTCAGCATGTTATTCACATATGAATAAAGTGACACCGTCTTCTGTGCTAATGGGTACTTTACACGATATTTTTTCTACATATGGCGTGTCACTTTTTAAATACAAAATGTATATGCAAAGTGACAGCACATATGTAAAATAACACATCGTGTAAAGTACCCATAAGTGATGTCTTCGTAATGTAATGAGTTTTCGATCAATGTGAAGTGCCAACCCCCATTGTAATAAAAGTAATTTCTACATAAAGAATATTTCTGACATAACATATCCCAATATCTCGAATCCAATATGCCTTGTTTTGGATAGGAAAAAGGAAACATAAAAAGAAACATACATACACAAAGTTTGTTTTTTCGCAGTGTACAAGTTCCGATACAGGCGTATGGACTTGTAGGGGTTCTAAATCTACAGAGTAGTTTTAGAGCCAAAATTAATTGTTGTTCCAAGACGAACAACAACAGCACTTCAATGAATATAGACAACACAACAAGTATTCAGGCGATACTTACGTGTTGCTATTAGGAAACTGGTGGTGTAGGTTGGTTTAAATAAAACACTAGGTTAATTTATAGACGCAGACGGTCTGAAACTTTCGTTTTATTTATAGTTATATTATTCTGCGGCAAAGATGCTGCTTCTGCTTCAAGTATTACAGTCGAGGTTTCCCTCTTTATATCGATAACTTTATCGGTCGACTCCAAACCTCGACATGCCGGCCCCCATTGCACTGCGTGCAATATAAAATATGTGAGGTAGAGGGTTGTAATTCTTCTTAAACGTTCGTTATACATCAATGATTCATTTGCCCATTCCTTACTGGACTTCCTTTTTTCGCAAGGTTGAATTCTAGTGGCACCAGTATAAACGATATTACTGCATGTCTTCTGTGATTGCTTCGCGGCATTATGACATTTAGGGTTTGATTATGTCTGGTGGGCGATAAATCCATTGTTGTTTCTACATATGTTGCGGATGGTATGGTGTCACCATGTGGCCAATGTGTAGGCAGGTCTTCTTCAATCGGTAAGGTCTAGCATCCAGCTTTAAATCATAACTCGATAACCTGCAAAACTTTGAAGCAAAGAACACCATACTCCATATGGTATATTAATAAAAGTTAAACTAAGCTTTAATTACACTTTTTTGGCTAATGTGAAACCATTTTATCAAGATTCGGCTCTTGAAAGTCGATCAATTTCACCTCTAGTGATCATATTTTTCATTTTTTATAGTAAACTTTTATTTGCTTTTTTTTACCAAAGATTTTTTAAGCTTTTCGTGTTAAAGCGAAACGATTTCTGTTCATAAAGGATCAATTAAGTTAAGTTTTCAATTGTAAATGATCATGAAACACCTATAGTGACTAATGAAAGAATTTGTTTTATAGGTAGAATTCTTCTTTGAAATTACCACCTCAAGTGGATAATTCATTTTATGCATTTTTGTTTTGTTTGATAGCCACCCCTAGTGGACATTATGTATATTTGGTCTTCTGCAGCCACCTATAGTGGTTACACGAATACATTGTTTTATGAAAAGTTTCTTGAAATTGCCACCTTAAGTGGATAATTCATTTTATATCATCTCTAAAATTGTATATATTATCCATCTTCTGTATATTTAATCTTGATTTTTTTGTTATTTAGCCACCCTTGGTGACATTTATTATTTTTTTATTTAGTAGCCACCTCTAGTGGATATTATATTTTTTGTTTACTTAGCAGGCACCTCTAGTACATGCATCGTTAGTGTAGAACCAGTATTATATGATCTACGAATTTCAATTGTCACCTCAAGTGACATTCACTCTTCAAATCTTTTCTCATTACACGGGTGATTTGCCAATACCTAACCACCAGTTAATATGTCAACGACACTAGATCCGTTTTGAATGATTGTTGCCACAAGGGACAAAATAAAATATATTTTATATTCTTCATAAAATCGTCCATATATTCCTTATTCTTCATCATTTGTACATATACTGATACAATCGCTAATGAAAATACAATATTTGGTCTTCAATACACTACATCATTTTCAACATCACTTTTATCATCTTGTTACATTCCAAATACAAGTATCAATACAGTCTAATGAAATTGTACTTTTAGTATAAATCATTTCATTAACATAATTCCACATTTCGAATTAGTAGAATATTTCTGCTGTTCAAGTCAAACAATACTCTTTTATTGTTTTATGTCTCTTTTTGTTTTATTTGCCATACTTTCCATATTTCTGTTTTTATTTACGGGTCCATAGATATACCATCCAAAGATGGAATTTTGAGCTCTCATGCTCCCAAGTACATTCCTTTTAGTTCCATTTAATATAATGGATGGTATCAAATCACTGCCGATTAATATATCAACTTGATCCGACTTTAGGAATCCTGGATCAGCAAGATTTAAGTTGTCAATTTCTCTCATATTTAAATTATTATGTGATTTAGTGGGAATTGAACTAGTCAGATTGGGGTGACGTAGGGGATGGAAGATACCAAGGAACGGTCCTGACCGGTTTTAACATGGCAAAGCCCAGGATTTATCTTGGTCCCTCTTTCATCCCAAGTGGACACTGACCTCCCCGTGGTGTCACCTGGGGAACTGCCTTTAACACCCGTTAAAGGTAGTGAGCTAACATGTGCCGCGCGTTCACCCATAAGAACGTTAAAAACTTGGGTTTGGGCGTCGGGTTAGTAACCCTCCCCTAGAAAAAACAGCCTACTATGAAAAAACGAAAGAAAAGAAAAACAAACCCCTCTAAAGTTGACGAACCCCGCAAACGTTTTAAGGACCATGATCTGCGAATCTGCACCTGGAATGTTCGCACTCTTTATAGAGAAGGTGCAGTCTTCGCATTGGCAGACGTACTTGAAAAGTACAAGACCGATATTACTGCCATACAGGAAATACGATGGATTGGGAAAGGCGTCACAACAACACATAAAGGTGACGCACTGTATTATAGCTGCCATGACGTAAAGCATGAGTTTGGTTGTGGATTCGTAGTCAGTCGGAGACTAAAACATCTTGTATCCAGCTTCACTCCAGTGAATGAAAGACTTGCTGCAATTCGAATAAAAGCTAAATTCTTCAACATCAGCTTTATTTGCGCTCATGCTCCCACTGAAGAAAAGGATGAACAGACCAAAGATATATTTTACGAGCGCTTAGAAGAAACATATGACCGTTGCCCTGCCCATGACATTAAAATCATTCTAGGCGATTTTAATGCCAAAATTGGAAAGGAGAATATCTTTGGCCCAACAGTCGGGAAATTCAGTCTCCACAGTGAAACATCTGACAATGGTATGAGACTGATAGACTTTGCAGCTGCAAAAAACATGGTAGTTAGCAGTACCAGATTTAATCATCTCGATATTCATAAGGGCACCTGGCTGTCTCCAGATCAGAAAACAAGAAACCAAATTGATCATGTTGTGATAGATGGAAGACATTCATCGAGCGTGTTGGATGTACGATCGTTCCGAGGCGCAAACATTGATTCGGACCACTACCTTGTTGCAGCAAAGGTACGCACCCGCTTAAACGTAGCAAACAAAGTACGAACAGACACAACACGAAAGTTAGACATCGGTAAGCTGCAATCACAACAGATAGCCACAGCATATTCCACTCAACTAGCCCAATTGCTTAATCAAAGCCCTCCTCATCCCGAAAACATATCAGCGCAATGGCAAAGCATTGCCCACTCCATGCAAACAGCCGCAAAATCCATACTTGGATACCAGAGACCTCCACCAAGGAATCCATGGTATGATGAGGAGTGTCGTGCTGCCACCGAAGAGAAAAATGCGGCATATAAGGCTACTTTACAATCCGTAGCAACGCGTAGCGCACGAGAGAGATACAGGGAGAAAAGGAGAGAGGAGAAACGTCTTTTCCGCAGGAAAAAGAGAGAGATGGAAAAGCGGGAGTGTGAAAAAATCGAGATGTACAGGAGCCAGAATGAAGTCCGAAAATTCTACCAAAGAGTCAAGCATCAAACTGACGGCTTTGGTACAGGCACATCCTCCTGTAGAGACCAGCAAGGTAATTTGGTAACTGATACAGATAGTGTACTCAGGATATGGAAAGAACATTTTTCAAATCTGTTGGTATCCAATAGCAGCGAAGACGACGAAGATACCACAGTCCCAATCCCAGAAGATGGTATTGAATGTATACCGCCCAGCCAAGATGAGGTAAAGACAGCAATAAATCGGCTGAAGAATAATAAGGCAGCAGGGGCCGATGGCTTACCAGCCGAGCTGTTCAAAACCGGAGGCGACACGCTGATAAGGTGTATTCATCAGCTAGTTAGCACCATCTGGCAAGAAGAACGAGTACCCGACGATTGGAACCTGAGTATCCTGTGCCCCGTCCACAAGAAGGGAGATAAGACTGTATGCTCTAACTATAGGGGCATAAGTCTACTCCCTATTGCCTACAAGATCGTGTCAGGGATATTGTGCGAACGACTAAAGCCAATGGTCAACGAGATTATTGGACCATACCAATGCGGCTTTAGACCTGGCAAGTCCACCATTGACCAGATATTTACCCTGCGGCAAATCCTGGAGAAGACCCAAGAGATGCAGATCGACACCTACCACCTTTTTGTCGATTATAAAGCAGCCTTCGACAGTCCGCTGCGCTCAAAGGTATTCCAAGCCATGTCTGAATTTGGTATTCCCGCAAAGCTCATCCGGCTTTGTAAAATGACTTTAACTGACACGAGGTCCTCAGTTAAAATAGGAAAGAACCTCTCCGAAGAGTTTGGTACCAAAAGAGGTTTCAGACAAGGAGACAGCCTTTCGTGTGACCTCTTCAACATCCTGCTAGAAAAGGTTATACGAGAGGCAAACGTCAAAAGAAGTGGCACAATCTACACCAATAGTCACATGTTACTTGCTTATGCTGATGATATAGACATCATGGGTCGATCAGTAAAAGAAGTAACTGATACCTTTATAAAAGTCGAAGGAGAATCTGCTAAAGTGGGTCTGGCGGTAAACGGTGAGAAGACCAAGTTGATGGTGTCGACGCGCAATGCGTCCATTGAGCTCGGACCGACTGTGGAAGTTGGTTCCTATAATATTGAGGTAGTAAAAGACTACCTCGGCACCTCCGTCAACACAACAAACGACATCAGTTGTGAAATAAAAAGAAGAATTGTATTGGCCAACAGATGCTACTTTGGATTAAGTAAGCAGTTTAAAAACAAAGCCACATCTCGTCAAACAAAAATAACGCTCTACAAAACACTGATACTACCCGTGCTGATGTATGGCTCCGAAGCCTGGGTACTTGCGCAAGCAGACATGGCAGTGCTTGGTGTGTTTGAGAGAAAAATTCTTCGAAAGATCTACGGACCAATCTGCGTTGACGGTGAATATCGACGTCGCATGAACCACGAGCTGTATCTGCTATACAACGACATCAATATTGTTAAACGTATCGAGATGCAGCGATTGCGTTGGCTAGGCCATATCAAAAGAATGAGCGATGATGAACCCACTAAAAAGGCGTATGAATACATGCCACATGGCGGTGCACGCAGAATTGGCAGGCCAAGGAATAGATGGCGCAAACAAGTGGATGATGAGATGACAAGGCGCGGTATTCCAGAGAGCAAAGCAACAAATAGAGAGGAATGGAGATCTCTTCTTAGTTCGGCCTATAGAACAAATGTTCTGTAATGGGCCAGCTAAGTAAGTAAGTAAGAACTAGTCAGATTTTGCATTATTATAACATCTGCTGTTACATCTGAGTTCTCTCTATCCCCACACAAAGTTATGCTACACTTTTCGTTACTATGTGCGACCATGGACCCATTAAGTCCACTTATATTAACATTAGATTCTTTTGTTCTAATACCAATTTGTTTTACAATGCTGTTTGTTATGAATGATCGTTTTGATCCTGAATCTATTAACGCCCTTGCAGTCAAAGTTTTTTCGGCATGTTTGATTTTTACAAGCGCCGTTGGTAACAAAACATCATCATCACTCATTGATAAAAGAGTTTCTATATTAGAGCTTTGACCTGCGTTATTAGAAGTACACGGCATGTCATCTGTCGTGACGTGTGATATAGTTTGTCTATTTGCCTCCGAATGAGGACTTTGAGAAGCACGTGTTGGTGAGTTCGTACTTGTTGGAAATTGTGTCGCATTTCCAATATGCAACTTTGTGTGATGCTTCTTCTTGCAATATAAGCATCTATGCATACTAAAACATTCTTGAGTTGCATGTCCACTTTTCAGACAATTATTACACAAACAATTCTCTTGCGAATATTCAATTCTTTGCTTTACTGACATATTATTAAATCTCACACAGTTCTTTAGTAAGTGGTTTTTACCACACATGACACATCCATTAGATAGTGTCGTATGCGCATTTTGATGCGCTGTAAATTCGTATTCAACATTGGTCGGAGGTACGTGTCTTCTAAGACTATCGATTCGCTCAAGAACTCGATGTCTGTTTCTTAGGAAATCTTCCATTTGAGACCATTTGGGTAGCTCTGAATGTGATTCGAGCGATTGTTCCCAAAGGGTCAAAGTCTCAATCGGAAGTTTGGTTGAACACAAATAAATTAATATCGGATCCCACTGATCTACTTTTACATTGTGTGCTTTCAAAATAGCTAGACAGTCGCTAACTGTTGATTGTATTCTCTTGATATCTCCATTAGATTCAACCTTTGCTGGCGAAAGATTGAATAAAATTTTCAATTGATTATCCACTAATACTCTTAGATTTTCGTATCGCAATGATAATGCTTCCCACGCTAACGAAAAATTTTGATCACATAAAGGGAAACGATCTACAATTCTTCCAGCTTCGCCCTTGGTTTTATGTTTCAAATAATATAGTTTTTGGGCAGAAGTGAGTCTGGGATGATTACCATATATGGCCGTAAACATATCTCTAAATGTTGGCCATTCTTCATAACTTCCGTAGAAGTCTTGAGTGTCACAAGGTGGCACTTTTATACAAATTTCCGACATATCAAAAGCAGCTGAGCTGTGAAATGGTGACGGATTTGTAACATCGCCTCTAGCGGTATTATTATTTTGATTTTTATCATTTCTATTCTTTAAAATTTCTAATAAATTGGCCTTTGTCGTTTGATAAATGTCTCTGACGGACTCAAACATTTGTTTGGCTTTCAATTTATATTTTTTCTCTTTCTCATCTTCTGTTGCAGTAAAAAAGACACATTCAAATGCACTGCGTACATTGTGGAAATCTTCATCAATCGATTCTTTTTTAGTTTCTATTAAAGAATCCGAAAGATCTTTCTCTGGAGTATTTCCTAGTTTTCTGCAAGTTTGCATAAGGCTGTCGGTTTCGTATTCAAATTTAGCACAAGTTATTGAATCCATATTGATATTATAAATTTATGAGTTTTTTATGTTATTATTTTAAAATTTATTTCTTATTATTTTATATTGTTTTATTATTTATATTATACTATCAAACTATAACTATCGCTTTTTTTTAAATAAAGTGTAATTATTTCGTAAATTGGTTTGTGTTTGTAGTATAATTTCCGTATTCTCAATAAAAATTTAAATTACAAATTTTTATAAAAAAATTATATTATATTTTTAATTATTTGTAAATTTTATGTTATCTATTAATTTATTTATTATATTTCATTAAATTATTGTTTATTTTTAATTGAAATTATTATCGTTTTAATTATTGTTTCGAATTCAATAATTTATGCTACGTTTTATACGTCACGGTCTCCAACCTTACTTTACGTTACACTAATTCCTTAAGGGTTGTGTACACACTAAATAATCAATAGTCGATATGGCAACAATTAAATACTGACAGATCGATCAAGCACAACAATAAACAGATGGCAATATTCGTTTATATGTTGTAAATGACAAATGAAAACAAAATAAAAAGAAATGTGAAGAAATGATGAATAAAAGTGATGAGTGATTGTTGTTTTATTAAAAATAATGAAAGTATGTGACTGACTGATAATACTCACAAAAATCTTCGATTCTCTCTTTTTTCAACTTGCACTGGTATTTGTTGACTGTGTTACTGTGTACAACAAGTAATGCAAAGGCCGCCACATTCAAACACTGAATATGGGCAGAAAATTTTGGATTTTTTTTTACACAATTTCTATCGAAATTTGTATGATTTTTTTTGCAAATCAGCCGATTCGTTTTAAAAGGCTCGAAGGACCATGTACAAGTTCCGATACAGGCGTATGGACTTGTAGGGGTTCTAAATCTACAGAGTAGTTTTAGAGCCGAAATTAATTGTTGTCCCAAGACGAACAACAACAGCACTTCAATGAATATAGACAACACAACAAGTATTCAGGCGATACTTACGTGTTGCTATTAGGAAACTGGTGGTGTAGGTTGGTTTAAATAAAACACTAGGTTAATTTATAGACGCAGACGGTCTGAAACTTTCGTTTTATTTATAGTTATATTATTCTGCGGCAAAGATGCTGCTTCTGCTTCAAGTATTACAGATTGATTTGACAGGTTTTCCCTCTTTATATCGATAACTTTATCGGTCGACTCCAAACCTCGACATGCCGGCCCCCATTGCACTGCGTGCAATATAAAATATGGGCAAATCCCAGAAACAGTCTACCAGCCAAAAATTTTTTTATTTTATCCAAATTAATTTATTTTTTCACAGAAGATTAGACTGGATATCTAATTTTAGAAATATGTTAAAAACTTTTTTTTTCTATCATTATTAACACAAAAATTATTACAAAATTCTACCCTACCTCAGGTTTTTTAATGTTATACAAAAATTGTACATTTTTTACATGTTCATATTATTACTTTAGTGTTAACATAAATGGTAAACTCAAAAGCTATATTGTTATTCACTCAATTCTCTTAGATTTTGACAGAAAATATTATCTTTTACTATTTTGGAAAAAGTGAAATTAGGTATGAAAAGACAGATCCAAGTGGTGTAGCGTTCGTCACGAAAAATTATGTTTTTTTTATACTGTGGGCAGAAATTTCTTTTTTTTTTAAATTCATCTATAAATTTAAATTAAATTAATATCCTGCTTTTAAGGAAATAGAAAAAAAAATCTACAATAATAAAAAATAAAAAAATTACAGTGCATTAATTTCTGTAGCGTTCGTCACGATTTGAGTTCTCCCAAAAAATAAAAAAAAATTGCCTTTTAATTCTGTTTTCACTTTCTCTTGTATTCTATTTTTGTTTTATTCTGTTTTCGTAGCGATTTGAGTTCAGTTAATTGTTAAGAAATTAAAAAAATTAAATGATATTTCAAAGTTATATTTATTTTCTGATGGATGTGCAAGTCGATTTAAAAACAAATTCATTTTAAGTAGTATACACTTTTTCAAAGAAAAATTTGAGTGGAATTTTTTGCAACTGCTCACGGAAAGGGTGCAGTAGACGGAAAAGAAAGAAAAAAGGTAAAAGAAATGATGTAATTTTAAAAAGGATAAGCAAAGTTATTAGAACTGCTAATCGCAATAGTAGAGACAATTTTTATTATAATAATATGGCTGAAGCAGGCAATGATCCCAAAAAAGGTTGGACCTTTTTAAACAGAATTCTTGGCAGATCAAAGGAAAAAGACATTGTTGTTAATAATGAACATGGTGAAAGAATTCAGAACGACATTGAAAAGGCTAACTATTTGAAAAACTATTTTTTGAAATCAGTCGAGGATTTAAAACAAAACATCACAACTCATCCTGATGATGATTTTAATTATTTCCGAACACTTAGGAGGTGTAATAGCAACTGAGGTCTTAAAAGTACATAAGATAGTGCCAATTCCAAAGACTATGAATTCGTTTGAAGTATGTAATTACAGGCCTATAGCTCTTCTCTCTACTATTGACAAAGTTTTTGAAAGAATTATTCACGACCAAATATATAGCTACTTAACAGATAATAACCTATTATATGATTATCAATATGGGTTTAGGAAGGGATGTGGTACGGAAGAAGCGGTTTTAAATGTCATGAATTATATATGCAATGGCTTGGATGATGGTTTTTATGGCGTTGCTGGATTATTCTTTGATTTTTCGAAAGCGTTTGATCTTGTGGATCACAATATATTATTGGAAAAGCTTCCCTTCTACGGTATACAGGATAAAGATGTTCAGCTTTTTAAAAGTTTCCTGTCTAATAGACAGCAGTATGTTGCAATAAAGGAGTGTCAAAGTTTTACAGGATGTATTGGTTATGGTGTACCACAAGGAAGTTGTCTTGGTCCATTATTGTTTTCAATTTTCCTCAATGATATTAATAATCTCCAGTTAAGTGGTAAATTATTTATGTTTGCAGATGACATTTGTCTCTTTTATCCCTATAAATATGATATGCATTTAAAGGCTTGCATTGAACGAGACTCTGCCCTGTTATTTGAATATGCTAGGTTAAATAGACTAGTATTAAATCCGAGTAAGACAAAACTTATACGATTTAGATCGAATCCTACTAATAATGATTTTAATGTCTTCATTAATGGGGAAATAATACATGAAACAGACTGTGTCAAGTATCTTGGAGTTATGTTACAGAACAATTTATCTTGGGATAAGCATATTTAACTCAGTTAAGATGAAAATTGCCCCTGCCTTAGGAGTATTGTACAAGTTTAAAAATAAATTGGATGTCAAGTCCAAATCGATGATATACCATTGTTTGATAGAGTCGCATTTGAATTATTTGATAACTGCTTACGCGCATAACAGAAATAATGTAAATTTTAAAGCTTTACAAAGATTGCAAAACAAAGCACTGAAATTAGTGTTCAATGTACCAATGAATTTTTCTACTTTGCAACTCTTTAAGAATGTATGCACAAATATACTTCCAATTTATGGATTGTACAAATATGGAATATTAAAATATGTTTTTAAATCTCTAATTAATATTGGCTATCATACAATAGTTTTCCGACAAAATCAAGCAAATTTCAATACTAGAAATATGATAAACTTAAGAGTTCCAAGATGTAGATTTGAAAAAACCAAACAGCGTATTGAATATATTGGTGGCTTGACTTACAATAATCTCCCTTTAAATTTGAAAACGATACAAACGATTTCAAGTTTTAAATCTGCATCAAAAAAATATATTACAGATGATCTTGAGTCACTTCTGCTATGATATTGAGTACAAATTAAAATATTTTCATTACTATAATAATTATTATTATATATAGATAATTGAAGTTTTATATATGTATGTATATTTACTTTATTTTTCATTTCTGAATAATAATTTGCCAACTAGTCCCATCTATGCCTCCTGGCGCGGGACCTTTTTTATACTGAATGTAATGAATTTGAAAATAAAATAAATAAAAAAAAAATCGGAGCTGTCGTAAAGAAAAAAAATTGGAAAATGGTTAAAGCTCCGAATATTGTTCTTAATAACGCCCATGATTTTTTTTAAATTGGCAAAAATGAATACAAATGGTATTTTCATTTTATATATAAGCAGAAGTTATATACAAAAATCAGCTGGAATTCTTTCGGAGAGACGGGCTAACGTTAAGAGCATTCCCGGAATTAAAAGCAAACATTATTTTTCGTCATATAACAAAAATGTCCTCAAAATCGCACTAACGTCAGATTCATTAAAACATAAAATTTATTTATAGACATATACGCATTAGTAAACTTATTTATGAACATAAAAGATGACTTAAATAACGTTATTTACAAGAAATATACATTGTTTCGTTAAAATAAATACACTGGTTTTTATTTACTATATACTGGAAAAAATGTAGCGTGCATCACGTAGCGTGCGTCACATTAGGTTCGCTGATTTTGGAAAAAAAATACAAAATTGTTTGCCTAAAAATTAATTGTTTTAGAATTCTCTTATATTCATCTTTCTTTTAAAATTTTCATTTTGTGTGCTTTATTATGCAAAATTTGCTAAAATTTATGAAAACATAGCACAAGGTCGGAAGCTACTTCCACTTTTTGTGGCGTGCGTCACAATAACTTATAATCAATTTTTTCCGCTAATTATACTTGTTAAAAAAAATTGTTTTATGGCATTTGAAAGTGCTCTCAAATTCTATTAAATACCATGTATAGATTCAATGCATCTATCTGGAAAGTTCAAAAAATGTTAATATTTTTGCCCGAAAACGCGTACAAATGTAGCGTTCGTCACGCAGGATTTACCCATATGTGAGGTAGAGGGTTGTAATTCTTCTTAAACGTTCGTTATACATCAATGATTCATTTGCCCATTCCTTACTGGACTTCCTTTTTTCGCAAGGTTGAATTCTAGTGGCACCAGTATAAACGATATTACTGCATGTCTTCTGTGATTGCTTCGCGGCATTATGACATTTAGGGTTTGATTATGTCTGGTGGGCGATAAATCCATTGTTGTTTCTACATATGTTGCGGATGGTATGGTGTCACCATGTGGCCAATGTGTAGGCAGGTCTTCTTCAATCGGTAAGGTCTAGCATCCAGCTTTAAATCATAACTCGATAACCTGCAAAACTTTGAAGCAAAGAACACCATACTCCATATGGTATATTAATAAAAGTTAAACTAAGCTTTAATTACACTTTTTTGGCTAATGTGAAACCATTTTATCAAGATTCGGCTCTTGAAAGTCGATCAATTTCACCTCTAGTGATCATATTTTTCATTTTTTATAGTAAACTTTTATTTGCTTTTTTTTACCAAAGATTTTTTAAGCTTTTCGTGTTAAAGCGAAACGATTTCTGTTCATAAAGGATCAATTAAGTTAAGTTTTCAATTGTAAATGATCATGAAACACCTATAGTGACTAATGAAAGAATTTGTTTTATAGGTAGAATTCTTCTTTGAAATTACCACCTCAAGTGGATAATTCATTTTATGCATTTTTGTTTTGTTTGATAGCCACCTCTAGTGGACATTATGTATATTTGGTCTTCTGCAGCCACCTATAGTGGTTACACGAATACATTGTTTTATGAAAAGTTTCTTGAAATTGCCACCTTAAGTGGATAATTCATTTTATATCATCTCTAAAATTTTATATATTATCCATCTTCTGTATATTTAATCTTGATTTTTTTGTTATTTAGCCACCCTTGGTGACATTTATTATTTTTTTATTTAGTAGCCACCTCTAGTGGATATTATATTTTTTGTTTACTTAGCAGGCACCTCTAGTACATGCATCGTTAGTGTAGAACCAGTATTATATGATCTACGAATTTCAATTGTCACCTCAAGTGACATTCACTCTTCAAATCTTTTCTCATTACACGGGTGATTTGCCAATACCTAACCACCAGTTAATATGTCAACGACACTAGATCCGTTTTGAATGATTGTTGCCACAAGGGACAAAATAAAATATATTTTATATTCTTCATAAAATCGTTCATATATTCCTTATTCTTCATCATTTGTACATATACTGATACAATCGCTAATGAAAATACAATATTTGGTCTTCAATACACTACATCATTTTCAACATCACTTTTATCATCTTGTTACATTCCAAATACAAGTATCAATACAGTCTAATGAAATTGTACTTTTAGTATAAATCATTTCATTAACATAATTCCACATTTCGAATTAGTAGAATATTTCTGCTGTTCAAGTCAAACAATACTCTTTTATTGTTTTATGTCTCTTTTTGTTTTATTTGCCATACTTTCCATATTTCTGTTTTTATTTACGGGTCCATAGATATACCATCCAAAGATGGAATTTTGAGCTCTCATGCTCCCAAGTACATTCCTTTTAGTTCCATTTAATATAATGGATGGTATCAAATCACTGCCGATTAATATATCAACTTGATCCGACTTTAGGAATCCTGGATCAGCAAGATTTAAGTTGTCAATTTCTCTCATATTTAAATTATTATGTGATTTAGTGGGAATTGAACTAGTCAGATTTTGCATTATTATAACATCTGCTGTTACATCTGAGTTCTCTCTATCCCCACACAAAGTTATGCTACACTTTTCGTTACTATGTGCGACCATGGACCCATTAAGTCCACTTATATTAACATTAGATTCTTTTGTTCTAATACCAATTTGTTTTACAATGCTGTTTGTTATGAATGATCGTTTTGATCCTGAATCTATTAACGCCCTTGCAGTCAAAGTTTTTTCGGCATGTTTGATTTTTACAAGCGCCGTTGGTAACAAAACATCATCATCACTCATTGATAAAAGAGTTTCTATATTAGAGCTTTGACCTGCGTTATTAGAAGTACACGGCATGTCATCTGTCGTGACGTGTGATATAGTTTGTCTATTTGCCTCCGAATGAGGACTTTGAGAAGCACGTGTTGGTGAGTTCGTACTTGTTGGAAATTGTGTCGCATTTCCAATATGCAACTTTGTGTGATGCTTCTTCTTGCAATATAAGCATCTATGCATACTAGAACATTCTTGAGTTGCATGTCCACTTTTCAGACAATTATTACACAAACAATTCTCTTGCGAATATTCAATTCTTTGCTTTACTGACATATTATTAAATCTCACACAGTTCTTTAGTATGTGGTTTTTACCACACATGACACATCCATTAGATAGTGTCGTATGCGCATTTTGATGCGCTGTAAATTCGTATTCAACATTGGTCGGAGGAACGTGTCTTCTAAGACTATCGATTCGCTCAAGAACTCGATGTCTGTTTCTTAGGAAATCTTCCATTTGAGTAGCTCTGAATGTGATTCGAGCGATTGTTCCCAAAGGGTCAAAGTCTCAATCGGAAGTTTGGTTGAACACAAATAAATTATATCGGATCCCACTGATCTACTTTTACATTGTGTGCTTTCAAAATAGCTAGACAGTCGCTAACTGTTGATTGTATTCTCTTGATATCTTAAAAAAATTTTCAATTGATTATCCACTAATACTCTTAGATTTTCGTATCGCAATGATAATGCTTCCCACGCTAACGAAAAATTTTGATCACATAAAGGGTAACGATCTACAATTCTTCCAGCTTCGCCCTTGGTTTTATGTTTCAAATAATATAGTTTTTGGGCAGAAGTGAGTCTGTGATGATTACCATATATGGCCGTAAACATATCTCTAAATGTTGGCCATTCTTCATAACTTCCGTAGAAGTCTTGAGTGTCACAAGGTGGCACTTTTATACAAATTTCCGACATATCAAAAGCAGCTGAGCTGTGAAATGGTGACGGATTTGTAACATCGCCTCTAGCGGTATTATTATTTTGATTTTTATTTTTTTTGTTTGGCTTTCAATTTATATTTTTTCTCTTTCTCATCTTCTGTTGCAGTAAAAAAGACACATTCAAATGCACTGCGTACATTGTGCAAATCTTCATCAATCGATTCTATTTTAGTTTCTATTAAAGAATCCGAAAGATCTTTCTCTGGAGTATTTCCTAGTTTTCTGCAAGTTTGCATAAGGCTGTCGGTTTCGTATTCAAATTTAGCACAAGTTATTGAATCCATATTGATATTATAAATTTATGAGTTTTTTATGTTATTATTTTAAAATTTATTTCTTATTATTTTATATTGTTTTATTATTTATATTATACTATCAAACTATAACTATCGCTTTTTTTTTAAATAAAGTGTAATTATTTCGTAAATTGGTTTGTGTTTGTAGTATAATTTCCGTATTCTCAATAAAAATTTAAATTACAAATTTTTATGAAAAAATTATATTATATTTTTAATTATTTGTAAATTTTATGTTATCTATTTATTTATTTATTATATTTTATTAAATTATTATTTATTTTTAATTGAAATTATTATCGTTTTAATTATTGTTTCGAATTCAATAATTTATGCTACGTTTTTTACGTCACGGTCTCCAACCTTACTTTACGTTACACTAATTCCTTAAGGGTTGTGTACACACTAAATAATCAATAGTCGATATGGCAACAATTAAATACTGACAGATCGATCAAGCACAACAATAAACAGATGGCAATATTCGTTTATATGTTGTAAATGACAAATGAAAACAAAATAAAAACAAATGTGAAGAAATGATGAATAAAAGTGATGAGTGATTGTTGTTTTATTAAAAATAATGAAAGTATGTGTTATTAGGTGCTAAAACTGATAATACACACAAAAATCTTCGATTCTCTCTTTTTTTAAATTGCACTGGTATTTGTTGACTGTGTTACTGTGTACAACAAATAATGCAAAGGCCGCCACATTCAAACACTGAATATGGGCAGAAAATTTTGGATTTTTTTTTTTACACAATTTCTATCGAAATTTGTATGATTTTTTTTTTTTGCAAATCAGCCGATTCGTTTTAAAAGGCTCGAAGGACCATGTACAAGTTCCGATACGGGCGTATGGACTTGTAGGGGTTCTAAATCTACAGAGTAGTTTTAGAGCCGAAATTAATTGTTGTCCCAAGACGAACAACAACAGCACTTCAATGAATATAGACCAGCGTTCACCGGCAACAACAAATTCAACCGCTGCGTTTGTGTTGGGCACACACACGAGATTATCTTTCCCTCTCTAGATAAACATCATGTGCGTTAATTCATTGCTAAAACAAAGAAGATGATCGGTGGTGAGAGTAACGCAGAAACTCACCACAATTTATATTGTGTGTGTTCACACAGACACGGCTCGCGAGCCCAGTGGTGATTAACATTGATATAGACAACACAACAAGTATTCAGGCGATACTTACGTGTTGCTATTAGGAAACTGGTGGTGTAGGTTGGTTTAATAAAACACTAGGTTAATTTATAGACGCAGACGGTCTGAAACTTTCGTTTTATTTATAGTTATATTATTCTGCGGCAAAGATGCTGCTTCTGCTTCAAGTATTACAGATTGATTTGACAGATAGGGATGGTTATGTTTCATTTGACATTTGTAGTCGAGGGTTTCCCTCTTTATATCGATAACTTTATCGGTCGACTCCAAACCTCGACACGCAGTAATAATTTATACACACACAACATAGATTTTTTTGCCAGCCACTTAAACGAAATTCTAATTACGTTTTTTACGAAGGACTTTTTTTCTAAATTTAATGCATACTCAATCTTTCTTTATGAATGGAATAAAAATATCTAAATGTAGTATTTTTTTAGTTTAGTTATACTATTCTAATGTTTGTTCCTATTTGGTGTATGTATGTGTTTTCATCAAGCGAACGATTAAGAGCCCGTGAACCATTCTGATCGGAATGATTGAACTGGATAGTGACCTATGAACTTGATTACTGAACTAGTTCAGTTAAAAGAGCTGAGCTATTGAACTAGATCTTTCAAATGAACTAGATTATACAACTCTAATAAATAACAATTAATTTCAATACAAAATGGACGTTGAAATAGTTTTGGCCAGAAAATTTGGATTTGGGACCATTGGTCCGGAAATCAAGCTAGGGAAGAAATCGAAAACTTCACGGTAACAATATGATGCGCTTAAGCCCTCGGCACATACGGTCCGTTTAGTGACACGTTGGGAGACGCGTTGTCCCAAAACAGTTAAATTATGTTTAACTTTAATGCGTCAGCCATGTTGTTGTTTTTCAAAAAACTTGCAACGCACCGAACGCCTTAGGATTAAAATTTTCCAACGAGGCCACGATAGACGATAAGCAGCGAAATAAGCAGAATCACAGATGAATTTCATTTCTGAATATAGACCACCTTATCAAGTGCCAACTACTCAATCGCTCAACAACGACAGCAGAAGCAATCACAAGCTTTGAAGGTTGAATGTTTCAAAAAATAAAATCACTTTATTTGTTGTGCGAAATCAGTTCATCCAGTCCTTTCAACAATAATTCTTTGTGTAAGCAGAACCACGTAATGCTTGGTTTACATTTACGAAATCCACTCGATTTCAACTGGCAATTCCTTTGCGTATACGTCAAATGAAAACTCATCTGAAATCCATTCGATTTCATTTGACGTTTAAGCAATGGAATTGACAGTTGAAATCGAGTGGATTTCGTAAATGTGAACCAAGCATAAGTCCTTTATTAAAACAACAGAACAGCCGCAAACCGTACGGAACTTCTCTTTATTGATTTTACACAAACCGTACCATTTAACCAACTTCATGTGGGAATCCACACGGATTAATGGTTCGCGACGGAAGACAGTTATAAGCCATTCCTTCATGCATACCTCGACTAATGTTTACAGCTGCACCAAAATCGCGGAGGGTAATCTGCAAAATTGCCAGTCATTTATTGATATATTATTTGTTCCTTTCGCTTTTTGAGCACCAGGAAGAAAGGAAATTCGGAAATATTGTTACAATTTTTAAGTTAAATTGACATTTTTGTATAAATACATTTGTATGTATACACGTACACACATAAGCATTGCGTGTCAAATTCAATTTACTTCGAAATAAATACTTTAAAAACAATTTTAATCAGCTGTTACCTTTTATCATTCTACCATGAGTTGCGAACATTTTTGCGGTAATTCACGAGACGGAAATTTTTAATGGAGTGGAGTCCAGTTGGATGTCGAAAATTGAACTAGTGATGGGAAGGCAACATAAAAACCTTTAAGCGCTCGGCACATACGGTGCGTTGTGCGTTGCGTTACAACTACCACATGAAAAAAGTGTAAGTGAAGCCAAGTATTTTTGAAAAACAACAATATGGCGGACGCATAAAAGTTAAACATAATTTAACTGTTTTGCGACAAGTCCCAACGTGTCACTAAACGGACCGTATGTGCCGAGGGCTTTAGGATGATGAAGCAAAATCAGATGCGCTTGGATTAAATGGAGAACGGAGGAAGTAAACTCAAATATGATTGAAATTAATGGAAACTTTTTTAATATGTGTTTAGATAATAATACTATGTTTACATTTACGAAATCCACTCGATTTCAACTGTCAATTCCATTGCTCAAACGTCAAATGAAATCCAATCGATTTCAAATGAGTTTTCATTTGACGTATACACAAAGCAATTGACAGATGAAATCGAGTGGATTTCGTAAATGTAAACATAGTATAAAGTTCTTTGTATTATTGTTTTATACAATTAATAAATGCATTTTATTTATTCTGGAATATTTCGCAATGGCTTGCATTTTTATTGCATCTTTATAGGTCATTTATAGCTCATTTGGACTAGCCCAAGATCTATTTAACAGGTCACGTAAGTAGCACAAATACAACTCTGTTTTTGTCAAAAATTCTTTCTTTTTCATACAATTTATTCACAATAACAAAAAATTTGACAGATTGAAACCAATCATCTGGTCATTTTACGCCACCTTATTATTTCATCATGGACTAGCCATAAATCCTCGATAGGATTTAATAAATCCAGTACAAATCTCATTGCATTTAGATATACATTTTGGAGGATTTAAATGGCAGTCAGCTGATTTTTGTTCATAGCACAATTACCAAGGTAGATGCATCAGCACATCTGATCGAATTTGAAACGTCAAAAGATTTTTTTTGTAAATTGAATTCGTATCAAAAACATACGTCAAATTACAAATTTATTGTTTTATACTGAAAATTTTAGCACATTATGCTACTAATAGCTGTGTTCCTTTACTTGCCTGAGGTAACCATTTTTACCATTTGTTACCATTTTTAACCTGCAAAGCGTTCCTTAACCCCGAAAAGTGGCAAAACTGGAAGCAATTTTTAAGAGAGTGAGAGGGGAGAGAGAGCGAAAATGGCTTTCTCTTCTACCACAGGCTACCAGCAAAATTTCTGCAGGTAAAAGCGGCAGAACTGATTTTTCGACTTTCGTTTGACGATTATTTCACAATGAAGAAGAAAAAGTCGAACGCTGACAAAACTAAATTAAAAACTGTGAAATAAAAGACGAAAATTAATTTTTTTTATGATTCTTTTTGACATTGCTGCCAGATCTACCATTTTTCCGTTCCTTTACTTTTCTGGTAAAAATGTTCATGAGAGAGCAATTTTGACACTTTTCTCTTTTACCACTCTCATCATTAAAAAAGTAAAGGAACAAAGCCAATGCTAACTAAAGAGACAATAAAAAATATTTTATCGCAGTTTGTCATTTAAAATAAATAAACGAATTATTTTATCGCTTAGACATCATAAATATTAGTCTTGTTTGATTAAAATCAACTTTGTACATCAAAACAAATTTAATTTTTCCGCCTTGTTAACAAATGTTTACATTTTAAATTATTTTTAGTGTAGCAATTCACCGATGCATCTACCTTGTTTCTTGTGCCAGCTTGCAACTTTTTGTATTTTCTAGCAACATGTTGCAAAAAAAAGAGTTGTATACGAGGATTTATGCCAGATTTAGAACAAATCCACTTAATAGGAGGATTTATTTTTGTATGGGAAATCCGGTAGATTTTGGCTGGATTTAGCAAATAAAACCTGATGTGCTAAATCCGGCTAATGAAGTCATATCTAAATGGGCTATTAGACTGACTAAAAATGCAATCCGAAGAGTGCCTTTAAATTCAATCCAAAACACTACATCAAAAGCTGTGATTTGGATCGAAAATGGAGTGCATCCTAGCTGTGTGCTGTGGAAGCATAATGGAGTGCATCCTAGCTGCGCGCTTCCTTGTAAAATTCATAGAAATAGACCCAGCAAAATTTTTTGGAAGTTGTCACAACATCTTTCGATGTACTCAAACAGAATTATGAAAAATGCACTCCGTTCGATACATTTTATAAGCAGTTGCTGTAGAGATCCCTACAGAAAAAAACAGTTGATTGATCCCTATTCAGCGCTCGCACAAAGATGTCAATATTAGCTGTGTTCCTTTACTTACCTGAGGTTACCATTTTAACCATTTGTTACCATTTTTAACCTGCAAAGCGTTCCTTAACCCCGAAAAGTGGCAAAACTGGAAGCAATTTTTAAGAGAGTGAGAGGGGAGAGAGAGCAAAAATGGCTTTCTCTTCTACCACAGGCTACCAGCAAAATTTCTGCAGGTAGAAAATGGCAGAACTGATTTTTCGACTTTTGTTTGACGATTATTTCACAATGAAGAAGAAAAAGTCGAACGCTGACAAAACTAAATTAAAAACTGTGAAATAAAAGACGAAAATTGATTTTTTATGTTTTTTTCTGACATTGCTGCCGGATCTACCATTTTTCCGTTCCTTTACTTTTCTGGTAAAAATGTTCATGAGAGAGCAATTTTGAACAATTTTGACACTTTTCTCTTTTACCACTCTTACCATTAAAAAAGTAAAGTAACAAAGCTATTATAAGATAGGAAAAGTCAATTGTTAAAAAATTAACTGTCGAGGGAGTTAACCTCTGTTGCTACGATATCATAACAACATTCTGTTAAACGAAAACTGCTACTCATTGGAATATTGACAAGAAAAACATTAAAACTCAAGTTTGATGGCATTCGCTTTTGATTTTTTCATTGAACGAACAATAAAAAAAGAAAAGAAATAAATTTCGCCCACAAAACACGACGTGTAGCCATCTGTAACCAAAATGTGGAACTATTAGCATATGTTTTTGGAAAATGCATTTGTTCGGGTCCATGGCCCAATTGGTCCTCCGGCAAAATCAGATGATTTAGATTTGAGCTGTCAAAATTCATATTTGTCATTTGAATTCGCTGTGAGGTATTGAAATGTCGAACAATATAGAAACAGGTAGATGTATCTCGAAAAAAGAAAACAAATAAACTTAATGCTGTACACGTAAAATGTCAACATTTGTTGTGTTTGTATGAGAATTTAATTTACAATAACTTATTTTAGCAGTTCAAGTTCGATCAGCTGGTATTTTCTGTTTCGTCAAACAAAAATAACTACGGTAACAAACTTTTCTCGGAAAATGTATTGTATGTATCTACCTGAATTGACAGAAAAGAAATTCGCCTCAAAAATTTTTTCGCCTCTGTTTATGAAATTTGACATTTAA
The DNA here is from genome assembly GCF_047663935.1 of Musca autumnalis. Taxonomy (NCBI): domain Eukaryota; kingdom Metazoa; phylum Arthropoda; class Insecta; order Diptera; family Muscidae; genus Musca; species Musca autumnalis. The sequence goes on from NW_027411866.1 coordinate 58,133,884, forward strand.
AATCTTTGTTTTTCTTTGAATTCGCTTGCTGGAGGACCTGTAATTGGGCCATGTTCGGGTCTTTATTGCTATACGTCTTTGGCTAGCATTTTTTCTCACTTTTTGTTAGATATGGCAACTATTCATGCAACTACCTTGCCTTTGTATTTTGCAAATAATTTTTTTGTGGCTGGTTTGTGTTATTGGTTTTATTCGCGGTGGTATTGATCGATTAAACAGATTAAACAAAACAATTCTCCTGAGAAGTTGTTGAATTATGGTCGTTGGTTAAAAAAAAACAACAGAAACATGCATTGACGGTAATTTTTTATTTTCATGAAAAGCTGAACGTTTGTTCGACATGTTATCCTTACAAAAAATAAAAAATTCCATGTAAGGTCATAACAGAAACAAAATGTAATTGTGCTTTAATTAAATTAAAATGTGTTTAAAAAGAATATCAGTGTGCGTGATTTAAATACTTAAAGGTTATATGATAACATTTGTAACTGGAAATATTTTTTATTTATTGTATAAAGTACCTATGTATGTACATTCGTACATTCACATTTAAAACCTTTCATTGATTTACGTATGTACCACAAATCGTACACTTCTATTGATTTTTATTGGATTCCGATTTATAAACAATAATAACCTTTGTACTTTTATTTTATTTTCCGTAAATTGTCGTGCTTCGTTTTCGTTTTTATATGTTGATATTGCATATGTAGACATTAAAACAGCAATAAAAATTGCATGCTCTTGTTTCCATCACACTTGACAGTTTTACTTTCCATCATATTTTAGGATTTCTGGATTTCTACTTCTAACCAAGAAAACCACCATTTTATCCTCGCTTTTTTCAATTAGGATCATCTTTCCTTTAGGTGAGAAATTCGACATTTCTCATGAAGTCGGGGCCGGGTCCGGCTCGTAGAGACCCCTGCCCACCCGCCACCCGGGAAGACGCGCCTAGTAGGAGAATGGCAAACTCCCCTAGGCAACTTTGAATTAAGTTCATCGCATTTACTAAACTCAAATCGTGTCAAAATTTTTGCTCTGTCCCAGAACCTGTAAGAAGCTACTATTTTTTACTACTATAACATTTTTCCTTTATGTTATCCAAAAAGTAGTAAAAATTAGTAGACTCTTGCAGGACTGGAACAGACCATTTGTTATTACATGTAAGTCTTGTCTCCCCCTGCCCACCAGCATACAATATGTATTGGTGAAAGTCCATACTTCCCTCATAGATACCAGGCCGGCCAAAAGCCTGCTATATAGAGAAAAATGTATGATTTTAAAGAGGCCCATTTCTCGGGAAGTGTACATTTCCGGGACACAAGCTATAAACAGTTGGAATTAGGACCGAAAGGAGTACTATCTATAATGAAAATGGCGAATCTTTCCTCCAAGTGCACCTAAAGGAAAGGAGTTCCAAAGGAAGTTGCATATTTTTAGAAAAAAAAAAAAATGAATCAGACTGGACTCCAGATATGAAAGAAGACTCCCTTGTCTTTTTATTCTACCTGTTTCAGTTTTTTCAGGCTTTGTTTAAAATAATTCTGGGTAACTGTAAAAAATACTTTTAAGTTTTTAGTCGTAAATTAAAATTTAGAAACTGTTACGTATATTAATGGGTTGCTAGAAATGGGAAATGGGTAAATAACCAAATGGTAAATACCCATTAAAATGGGTAATTTGGGTACAAATGGGTAAATACCCAGATTTTTAACCAATATGTGGGTAAAAACTACAGAAACTAAAATCATCCAATTGGACGCGAAAGCGCAGTAATTTAACAAATTTTAACTGACTATGAATAAAATTACCTTTTTTGGAAATGAGACTAGTTAATATTTTACCAATTTTGGTCCATATTTTTGGTAAATCTCTCATATATAGATACAGCGTAATTTTTGACATATGAGGGCTTTTAGAACGGTTTGTTGAAATCCTTCTTGCGGAAAAACGTAAATGCTGGACCGATATTCTTATTTTTTCTATATACATATCTGATGGCTTTACTTTTGATTTTTGCTGATAATCTTGAGATTTTGGTCCTCTTCGACAAAGCTATATTTGCGGTGGTCTGCATTGATTTTCTTTCTACATACAACTCCTTTTCTTTTTGATTTTCTGTCTGACAGAAAAACAAAATTTTCATTTCAAAATAAATTTTTAAATACCCAAATAAACACCCGAAAAGGGTATTTATCGGGAATTTACCCAAGTTTTGGGTAAATACCGGGTAGAATCCCATCTATACGTATTGCGACACAAGTCGTGTCGCGTTGTCAGTCGTCTCTGCGAAAAAGTATATAATATTAGACAAATTCACTTAAAATAAATAAAAATGTTACTTATGTTTCAATTTTTTTTTATTCACTTGTAAATATGCACGGCGACAGCTAATTTGTTGTCGCCCGAAAATTAACTTTATGGCGACAGAATTTGCCGGCGTCGGGCGAATTTTGTCATACGGAATGTAAAAATTGCATATGGCAACGCGACACGACTTGTGTCGCAATACGGAATCGACCATAAAAGTTGCAGAAAGATGTACCTCGGAAAGAAAATTAATGCATAAACGTAAATTAAGCCGGACTTCTCTATAATTGAAGAGGTGATGAGTGGAGAAGTTGAAGCTGCCATCTCAACATTGGATGCAAAAAATGTGCCCAAATACTGGTGGAATGATGAGCTTTCAGTGAAATACAGAAAACAGCTTGCTGCGGTGAAGAAAGCAAGTAAATATCCTAATTATGCCAACTTAACTGAAGCTAGGAAGGAAGTAGAAGAATGGAAGGAAATGGTGGCCAAGGCAAAGAACAACAGCTTTCTTGCAAAAATTGATGATATTAATTTTAAATACTCGAGATGCTTGGAGATTTATCAAAAATGTGTGCAACAGGGATGTTGCTGCTGTTAGACCATGGAGTTGTGAGAATGATGCGGAATATTTAAGAAGCTTGAAGGAAGAAGTGCCCTATGACGGTAGTGGGAATGTGGTGATGCCTGAAGTTGAGGAGAACCAGGAGGTTATCACATTCGGCTTTGATCATTTTGAGCAGATTTTGGCCAGCAAAAAGAACGGTTCGGCTGGCGAGCACGACAAAGTGGCATATGAAATGATTTATGGCCTTCCTGGGATATCTAAGAGAGCTATTCTAACCGCCATGTATGATGAATTTCTAGATAACTCCATTAGAGATAGCTGGAGAATTATTCGAATTGTTCCTATTCCGAAGCCCAAAAAAGACTTGAGTCAAATTAGTAATTTTCGCCCCATTTCACTTATTTCTGTCTTCATTAAATGTATCAACCTAATGTTGAAAGATATGTTGGCGCAATCTGGTATTACCACAGCGGTCATATGCTTATAGGAGCAGCATGTCAACTACTAGCTGCCTAACTGAATTCTTACACAGAGTAGCGTTACTTAAGGCAAACAATTATAAGATATTAGTACAGTCCCTGGACATTAACAATGCCTATAACTGCGTTAAGAACGACATTCTTGCTAACCTCATGTATAATTATGGAGTGAATGGCCGGATTACGAACTGGATTGTAAACTTTTTTTCCAAAAGAATTTTAAGGGTGGGCAACAAGGAGATTGAAGTGAATAATGGAATTCCGCAAGGTATGTAGCTGTTTATCACCAATTTTGTTCAATCTATACATTGCGAAATTACATGATCTGGAAGATTCTAGCACTATGATATTCCAATATGCTGACGACTTTTTGTTAATGGTGTTTGACAGAGACTTTGACTTAGCTGCTGAGCGTCTTCAAAGAAAAGCGATCTCTTTTCAATGAATATGTGCTACCTTAAATCTTTCCTTCAGTCCAGAAAAATCTAATACTATCTATTTCGACAAAAACAGCGTTAAACAAATCTCATTGTCCATTAATGACAGCCAGGTACAGCAGGTTAAAAAGATGAAATTTTTGGGCAAGATGGTATCAAATTCTCCCCCAGAGAATTGCCTCCAAAACATAGAGCCAAGATCCTCACTGTCAAAGAAATTATAAAGATCATGCTCAACACATTATCTTTGATTGCCCCAAATTTTCTGCTACCCGTACTCAATTTGAACTGCTATTGCTCTTTTGTTTTTTTTCTCAACAGATCTGGAGCCGTCGACTTTACATTGCTGGTCATTGCGGGCAGTGCCCTATCGATTTTATGGAACAGTATTTTTTTTTTTGCTGCCATTGTGTGCTTCTTGTTACTGGATAATATCTTGCCCACACTTCGTTAATACACTCTACTGCATCTCAACCAGGTGTTCGTGATTATTTTGTTATGTTAATATGTGTATGTTAAAATTAACTGTAATTGCCGTATCTTAGCTGTTTATTTTAAGCAACTTTCGAATACTATTATCTGCTGACGAATTGGAAATTTTCGATTATCAACCTGGCGTTTTGTATCCTAAGGATCCCCATATATTTCCCTCATTGCAAGGGAATCGCTGAGAGTTCAAAAAAGAGAGTGTCATTCAGCGCCATTTTTGTTTAAAGAGAAGTGAACATTTTACAACTTTTTTGTGTACGGGAACGGGTTTTCGGGTAAAATGTGTAAAATTCGTAAAAATTGTAAAAACTTTTTAGTTCTGGAACAAAGCTTATGTGTACAACATTCACAGGTAGTAAACATGGTACAATAATACAGGTAAAAGCAAGTCCCAGCTGATTAGATTCACCCGTAATACTAGTGTCAAAATGTATATGACGTTTTGTCATTGTTTTTCATTGTGTATACTTTTTTGTCAACCGTTGTATTGAAAATTTCGAAATAAATCATCCACAAACAAACACATTGGAAACTAAAAATATAAAAAATTTAATTTGATATTAGCATATACATCGGTAAGTACAAAGAAATATGTACATATATTTTCATAAATAATGGGTATTATCGCATAGTGAAAAGAGAAAGTGCGTATTGTGCTATAAAATAGAAACGAAGGACAAAGGACCTTATTTCAACATTCCATTAGATCCACATATAAGGCGTGACTGGGCTAAAATCTGTGGAAAGGATTTCAAGAAGAATGACTGTATATGCTGGGATCACTTTTTACCGGAGGATACGAGAAGAGTAGGAAAAAATGGAAGCTCATACCACGTGCAGAACCATTTGTTGTGCATTCGCAGAAGGTTGCGACTATGGAATGGTAAGTAACTGTTTGTAATTTAGAATTGAAAATTTATGTAAACTGTACTTTTTTCCGTTCCACAGATGTAAATATTGCATTCCATACCATAACCGTTGAAGAATATTGTGAGGAATTGGAAATAGATACAGACCAGGAGAAAAAGTTAGTCTTACATACAGTCAACCAAAAAAGTCTACATACACCCTAAAAATCTCAAGTTTTAAGGGTAAGGAAACATTTTTATGAAAATCCAAGTACATAGTTCTATTGCATATACCGAATGAACAAAATTAAATACAACAAAAATATATTCCATAATACGAATAACGGTAAATTCTATAAAAATTCTATAAAAATAAAAAAATAATAGGGAAAAAGTGTACATACACCCCAATGAAATATTGAGATTACCGTAAATTTTATGGAATAAGCAATACAAATTTTACATTTTATGGCTTATCGAACGTCTTTGGCTGTAAATGATATATCTTTGACAAAAAAGGAACATATTTGTGGATTAATTGCCTTTATTTAAAGTCAGACTTCGCGTATACCTCGTTAAAACGGACCCTTGCAGTTTTTTGCAGAGTTTTTCAATCTGGTAGTTTATAAAACCCCAGAAAATACAGTGGGACCAATCATTTTGAGATTCTAGAGTGCTTTGAAGTTGTTCTTGTGGATAATATATGCTCCTGAGCTTCGCTAAATATACGAATTCCTGAGTTTTCTCATAATAAGGTCTGATATAATGTTTGGTCCGTAAATCAATCAGAAATGTACAACATTATTCTACAAACCCGCTCCTCAAGTTTCCAAAGCATCAAAATAAAAGCACCAGCAATGGATGCTCCAGGATTGTACCAGACCTTATTACAAGGTAATTCAATGGCTTCTGCATGTAATTTGCCCCTTGGAATTCGTACATTTTGCGAAGTTCAGGAGCACATATAGTGTTTACAAAGACAACTTCAAAGCACTCTAGGATCTCAGGATTATCAGTCCCAATGTATTTTCTGGGGGTTTTTGAAGTAACAAACTCAAAAACTCAAAGAAATCTGCAAGGGTCCGCTTTAACAAGTTATACGCGAAGTCTGATCTTAAATAACGGCAATTAATCCACAAATATGTTCCTATTTTGTCTAAAAGGTATCATGGACAACCAAAGACATTCGATAAACAATAAAATGTAAAATTTGTATGTATTGCTTATTCCATAAATTTTACGATAATATCCATATTTAATTGGGGTGTATGTACACTTTTTCCCTATTAATTTTTTAATTTTTATAGAATTTACCGTTCTTCGTATTATGGAATATATTTTTGTTGTATTTAATTTTTTTCATTAGGGATATGAAATAGAACTATGTACTTGGATTTTCATCAAAATGTTTACTCACCTTTAAAACTCGAGATTTATAGGGTGTATGTAGACTTTTTTGGTTGACTGTAAATAAACCGTGTTATGTGTTTACTGCATTTTTCTTTTACTATTGGCAAATGTAAACGGAAGTAAAGCTATGGAATCGAAAAAGTTTGTATCTTCGTGGCAAACGTCTGCAGCCTCTTTTCTTCGGTTCATCTTCAGCGAATCCATATTCCAGTAGTTTTCGTTTGTGAGCTGTGATTGGCGATTTTTAGGTTATGGATGACGTAATTACAGCTTAAAGTACTCAAAATATGAAATTTTTACAAGGTCCGTCGTATATTTTCTATATTTTTTTTTTTTTTTTGATATGTTCTCACCATAACTATTTCAAAAACGATTTGTATCGAGTGTACAACATCTCCTTAATATATTAATGTGGAAAAACCCACAAAAAAATAGTTGTTTGTATCCGAAAATAACGAAAGTCTGGGTTAAACACGTAAAACCCGATTTTGAGCTATATCTCAAAAACAAGAGCTGATGGAGAAAAACCGGGACCGGATTTGAAAATAACTCGCCGATTTCATCTAGAAACAAGTGCAACTTCGGTTGAAACAAAAGTCCTGTTGACCAGTGTTATTGATTGTAAATATTTTATTTAGAGAAATACATACCGTTAATAACTCCTTGTTATGAAGAAATGTTGGAAACGTTAAAATTTAAAATCTAACGTTTTTTCATTCAACTCGTTTTAATTAAGAAGCCTTGACATTTTTCAAAGCAATATTTATGATTTTTTATATTTGTTTACATTTTTGCCCATATGGCTATGACACTAGTATTACGTACAAAAACAAATTTCTATGTGGTTGTTGTATCGATTGTTGTACAACAGCACTTGCTTTTACCTGTAATAATTGTACCATGGGTAGTAAATTTGACATCTCATACGACATTGATGGATAGTGTAAAAACACTTTAGCCATGTTAGCCAGCAAACAATAGTTGGTCTGTTCCAGTACTGCACATTTCTACACATTTTTACTATTTTTTTCGATAACATAAAGGAAAAATCGGTTATCGGAGTAAAAATGTGTAGTACTGGAACAAACCAAGTTTTTGAGATCAGGGTTGCCTATTATAAGCCATTAAAAATCACATTTTTCCGTTAAAGACCATGGAGTTTTTGATGAAGCCATTTAACAAATATTTTTTTATATTTTTAAACAATAATATAATAAAGAGTATATGTCACGCCGTATGCAACAAATAGAAATGAAGATATACATCACAATTTAAGATAAATAAATGAATGATATTTTTCTTTAAAATTTTTATTACTCCAAGGTCCAAGTATACCCTTTAGAAGTAAAGGAACACTTTTTTTAGTAAAAAGTGGTAAAAACTTTAAAGGCTTCGACACATAAGAAGCATGGCATTCTTGCTGAAGTCATATCTGATAAAAGACTAAAGACCAAGTTCGACCTAATAAAAAGATTTCAGAATCACATTTGAATTAGGCCGAACTTGGTCTTTAGTCATTTACCAGATATGACTTATGCAAAAATGACATGTTTCTTATGTGTCGAGGCCATAAGATTCTGACATGTAAAGAAATATAGTTTTTGTTACCTTCAGAGTTTAAAATGTACATATCGAGCCCTTCCCGCGAAAAAGGTGTAAGCGACAAAAAGCAAATATTACAGGAGACGGATTTTATTGAATAACTTTTGATCTAACCAAAATTTTTAATTAAGTTTGGTATAGTTCCGTGTCTAAATGCTATTTACTAAAAAATAAATCATTTGTGGAATATCTTCAATATAACGGTAATTAGTGTCGCTTACATCTTTTTCGCTGTCACGCAATCAAACTGTTACTTTAATAAATGGCGGTTACATTAAAAAATTTTATTTGAAACAAATCATTTTAAGAGTAATTCACATCATTAATTTAAAAACAAAGCAATTTACTTTAATAGCAAGTATTTATTTGAAAAATTATAAGCGTATTTCTTGTAATATAGTCGAATAACTACATGGTATGTTAATGTATAATTTTGATGTAAGCGACAATTCGCTGTTACCTAAAAATGTAAACAAAATAAAAAGGGCGCTTACATCAAAATTGTTTTTGCTCTAATTTCGTAACGGTACGTGGCAGAATTTTAAAAATTTGGGAGATGGAATATTCTTTATCGATTTCCGTAAAAAAAAAAGAAAATCAAAAAATGTCGCTTACATCTTTTTCGCGGGAAGGGCTCGATATATAATAATTATATATGAAATCGTCAATTTCTTTATTACTATTTTTTAATAATAATCCCGCTTGATAGTAAGCTTTTTAACAATTAAATAATGAAATATATATGTATCTACTCTTATGCTTAGTTTACATTTGGCGTCGTTTCGTGATTTCGAAGGCGTTTCTTGATTTCGCGCGGAATCAAACAAAATTTATCATGATTTCGCATACAAAAATGAAATCATCTCATTTCGTGATTTCAGCAAAATCAACATCGAAATCACAGTACACATGATATACAACCCTGTATTTGCATAAAAAAGTACCAAAAGTTGCAACACTTCACGTATCACAATAAATAAGGTAGATGGTCAATTGCTGCAATAAAAAATTTTAGTATCAAAATTTGTAAACAATGTGAAAAAATATTAAATTACTTTGTTGTAATGCTATTTTTCATTGTGCTCCCGTACTTTTTTAATGGTAATGTTAGAAAAAAGAGCGAATTGTCAAAAATTGCTTCCCCATACAAATTTCTTAAAAACTACGGAAACGGAAAAATGACGGAAATTGCAAAAACTCCAGCATAAATGTCAAAATCAACGTATCAGCTATCATATATACCAATGAACCAGCTTGCTGCTAGTTTCTACTAGGCCAAAAGTGTATGACAGAAAACAGGAGAAGAGGGTGTTATTCGGCGCGATTTTTGTTTGAAGAGAAGTGCAAGTATTACTAGATTTCGGATTACGGGAACGCATTTTTAGCACTAAACGGGAAAACTACTGCAAGTACTAATATTGTGCAGGATCTGAGCACAACTTTTATCTATCAAAATTTATTATAACGATGTCTCAACGATAAAATCTTTTTTTTATTTTTTCATTTGTTAGTACTATACACAAATAATACGATATATAGATAATTTTACTATAATTTTCCAAAGAAAGTTGTAAAATTCTATATTGTCGTATATTTTTGATGATTAATTCAATTTGCACAACTTGATTTGAAAATTCATGTTCGATCAGCTGCGCATATGCGTCTACCTTGATCATTGTGATATGTTTGAAATCAACAAAAAATAAGTGTAAACATCGGGGTGTATTTCAGGATTTCGTGAAATCCAGTGGATTTTGGAGCGCAAGTGTAAACTTGGCATTATTATTTATTGGTCTGTTCCAGAAGCTGCAACTTTTTGCTTCGATAACAATTTTTCCGTCATGATATCGAAAAAAGATAGTAAAAATTATTAGATTCTTACAGTTCTGGAACAGAGCAAATATTTTGTACATTAAAAAATAAATATTTCGTTATTTTGACACCAAATGTCACCATTTTCATTTGCGCGGTGGCAACACAAAACACAAAAACATCCCTCGTTTGCTACAACGAATGATCAGTAGAGCTGGCAAAAAATCGATGGCACTATCGATAGTATCGATTATTTTTTTAAAAATACAATATCGATAGATCGTTTTGTCTATCGATATTATCGGATTAAAAACCCCTAACCTAAAATTCACTGAAATTAATAGGTCGATGGTCAGACTAGCACGATTTCAACATGGCGACGTCAAGTTTATAGGCGAGGGGTATGAAGTAGTGAAACCCATGTACACGGTTTTCTGTGTTTGTTGTGTTGCCTCTTCTTGTTTTTCGTAGCAAGATTTTTTCTTCCATTTTCTTTCATTTTTATTTTCTCAAGCAAACGTTAACAACAAAACAAACATAAAAAGATTTAATATAAACATTTTATTAATGAAATAGTCAAAATTTAACTGTTAATATTAATTTAATTACTAATGTTAATTATGTTATGTTGTTTTTTTGTTTTTTTTTTTTTTTTGTTTTTTTTATGTCTTTTTTTGTTTTTATTGGTATGAGAAACACAACAAACGCGAATGGTAAAATAAAGAGGACACGCAAAAATCTTAAATTTCACGTTAACGTGTGTGGACACTAACGAAACTTGAAAAGAAACTTTAACGCAATTGGTTTCAAGAAACCTTGCTAGTCTGACCAACGACTAGAAATTCGAGGCTTCTCGGTTTTGTGGATGTAAGAAAGTAAGCTGGTAAAATGTATTTTTATTAAATAAAAGCAATTGTTTTTTTCTCCTTTTTGATTTCTGTGAACTATTTGTGCAAAATTTCAACAAAGCGTAGACATTTTCGCCATTTTCATTTCCAAATTAATGGTGGTGACAAATTAACGATAATATCGATAGCAATCGATTTTTTAAACTATTATATCGAAAATATCTAATGTTGGGAATATCGATGGTTTGCCAGCTCTAATGATCAGACGAGTGCTAAATATAGCTGTGTTCCTTTACTTACCTGAGGTTACCATTTTAACCATTTGTTACCATTTTTAACCTGCAAAGCGTTCCTTAACCCCGTAAAGTGGCAAAACTGGAAGCAATTTTTAAGAGAGTGAGAGGGGAGAGAGAGCGAAAATGGCTTTCTCTTCTACCACAGGCTACCAGCAAAATTTCTGCAGGTAGAAAATGGCAGAACTGATTTTTCGACTTTTGTTTGACCATTATTTCACAAAATGGACGAAAAACCGAAGAAAAAGTCGAACACTGACAACACTAAATTAAAAACTGTGAAATAAAAGACGAAAATTGATTTTTTATGTTTTTTTCTGACATTGCTGCCGGATCTACCATTTTTCCGTTCCTTTACTTTTCTGGTAAAAATGTTCATGAGAGAGCAATTTTGAACAATTTTGACACTTTTCTCTTTTACCACTCTTACCATTAAAAAAGTAAAGGAACAAAGCTTATGTAACGTATTTGTCGATTATGCATAGGGATAAAAGCTTAGGTGTAGAATACGAAATAAGCAAAGATACACAAAAATAAAGATGCGTTCGTTTGCTGATTAAGCCGTGTGTGCCCAATATTCTGTAGCAGTTGATGTGTACAGCTAATGCTAATGTTTTTAACTGCTGGCTTTTAAACCTTGCCTGAAGCGATGACAATATCAGTTCGAACAGTAGCCAATGAACTGGAAATCGTCATCATATATGTATATCCCGCCGTAAACTGCATTGGGCCCATTATTGAGGGAGATAACAGGATTATTGCATGCGATTTTAATTCGCATTATGAGACCTGGGGCTCAATTCTGTTTCTATGAAAATGTTAAATGAAAACTTTTATAAAGGAGAAAACTGTCAAATGAAAAAAATTATAAAGTAAATATTTTTCATTTCAAATTTTCATAGAACAAGAATCCAGCCCCTGGTTTTCTCAATTAGACCAAGACTGGGACTGGGCTCAGCATTGCAGACTTGATTGACGATTCGGAATTCGCAGCGTTCAACGAAAACTTCCACCCGGATAAGGGCCAACTGCATAAGCTCCACAGAAATCACCATCGTCAGCTCGTCGCTAATAATCACAACATCTTGGCAAACACATGTGGCCTTAGATTCTGATCACATACCGATAGTGATCATGTTGGGGAAGCCAAGTGACTATGTAGATAATCGCATATTCGTGATTTACAATTAAAGTTGCGTAGTTCCGGAACGAACTAGTTCCAAGGAACTATTCCGGACAAGGAACTATACTATATCCGGCTCTTGAATTTATATAGTTCCTTCAGTTCATATAGTTCCAGACGTGCATATAATTCCTTTCATTTATAGTAGTTCATTTTCTTCCTTTAATTCCACACTCACTTGGATCTTTCTCGTTCGGTTCGTTCATCATTCAGTAGTGGAATTCTGTAACTCATTTTTTGAGTTACCGACAATTATCGGTAAAATTAAAATGCATATAATTTCGATAATTAACGATGTTTTGCGGTAAGTTAGCGACGAATAAAAATTAGTTGTAAAGTTCTACCGATAGAAAGAGTGCTGTTAACTTTTTTTTTTGAACTTTTCATTTGCGTTTTAATGTTACCGATTTTTGTCGGTAACTCAAAAAATGAGTTACAGAATTCCACTACAGATGCGGCGGTTAAATAAATATAAATCACATCCTCGTTACATAACTGCAATTTATTTATTATTATATCCCTTTATCTACCAAAAGAAGAAAACAAATAGAAAGATTCGTTAAACTACTTCATTCTTGGATTCATTTGGAACGAAAGAAAGAAAAAAAAAAAACAACGAAAGAGGAAGATTCATTGAACTACATCGGTCTCGGAACTATTTGGAACGAAAGAAACAGAAAGAACGACGAAAGTGAAAGATTAATTGAACTACGTTGCTCGCGGAACTATTTGAACTATGGAACTATATTAAGGAACTAGTTCCTTCTAGGAAAATGAACTACTGCTAAACCTAAATAAGGACGGGACGTACACAAATATTTCAACAACCTACCAAAACAACGCTCTCTGAGCGTCCGTATTACCCAAATACGTTGAGTCCCAAATCACATTTAAAACACAAAATCCGCGACCGAAACTTACTTAAATGTTTTCATTCATAAAACAAATAATTTTCCTTTGCAATGAATTGTATTTCATGTTTTGTTGGCCTTTTGTTTTTAAAATAAAAAACACACACACATAAAAACAATAACGTTCTGTCAAAGTTAAACTTTTTCAACTTACAAAAAGTATACGCTCGACGTATTTCGGTAGTTCTCATAAGAATACATGTGTTCTACTTTTTTCACCACACACACCCACACACACCCTGGGTATACGTCCGTATATAGGTATGGGCCCTAGAAAGATCGATCCAACTCGTGAACGATATTGACAACACACTTATGCTTGGTTTACATTTACGAAATCCACTCGATTTCAACTGTCAATTCCATTGCTTAAACGTCAAATTAAATCCTATTAATTTCAGATGAGGTTTCATTTGACGTATACACAAAGGAATTGACAGTTGAAATCGAGTGGATTTCGTAAATGTAAACCAAGCATTAGTCAACAGCCGCTCCCTGGTGTGACAGAGTCAGAATATACTGAGTGATACTATTCTCAAGGCGACCAAGCTATATATCCCCGCTGAACGATTTCCTTAATGTAGACCTAGTTATCTCTCAGCTGCTACGCGTATAGTTGACCGACGCGATCAACTGCGTCAAACTAACTCGGATAACACGATGAAATCAACACCCTTAATAACCAGCAGCGGCGTGAAACATGGATAAGTCATCTAAACAACTGCAAAGCTGGTTCGCACAAACTGTGATCTACCATTAAAACTATGTCTGGTACACACAAAAACCAGGGTAACATCGCCAAAGCCTTCGATAATACCCAAATATCCGATGCCAAATAAGTTCAGTCAGCTCAGCCATCGCTCATCCCATGCTATAATAATCAAGAAAGTGGGGAAGGTTTGAAAAAATAATGAAAAACGTTGATATTATATTAAATCAGCAAAAAATAGAACTTGTCTCCATGCTAACGACATGGGAGTAGTTTATAATTCCACACTAATGTCATGTTCTCACGAGCGCTTCAATTAAGTTGTTCGCCTGTCGAACGACGTACACGAATTAACCCGTTTCCACGACACCATTCGTAATTAACAGAAACATAAACAACATTTCGTTCATCTTTGTTTCCTTGTTTTCACGAAAATTTGAACCGAAAACACATATACATTAAATGAATAGGAAAAGCAATAGACTTTCCTTCAAATGTATCTTCTATATTTAACCATACACATTTCATTAATTTTTTCCATAAATTCTGAATAATTTTGTATTTTCAATATATTTTTATATGATTCTATTTTCAAAATTAAAGAGAGAGAGACATGTCAAAAAAATTTTTTGTGTATACAGACTTTCAGTTATTTGTTTCCTTTTTGTTTCTGATTTTTACGCGATTTCGAAATAATGGACAAGAAATGTGTGTGGAATTAAGAAGGAAACACAACCATATTCCTTCTGCATCTACAAATTTTTGTGTTTTCAACAATTTTTAAATTTTTAATTTAGACATGTCATAATTAATTTTTTCGATAAATTATCTCATTTGTTAGGGATGGGACATACTTATTCGTCGTTCAGAGAGTATTTCTAATCGAACAACGCAGAAAAATTGTCGTTCGTTCATAGTCCGTGTTTAGACACACAAATTTCTCGGGAAAATAAATTCAGTTTTTAGGAAATAGCGGGTAGGAAAGAGTATTGAGGAGCTATTTCCTCTCCGCTCTCTCCCAAAAAACCCAATTTACTTTCCCGAGGAATTTGTGTGTCTAAACACAGACATAGAATTTTGTGTGGGGAAATAAGTAATCTATTCGTAGTTATGGGCCGAACAACGAATAGAGAACGACGTACCGTGGAAACGGGCTATAAGTTGGTCTAACCACATTAACTAGGTGGTTGGATAAACTTATTCTGCATTGCGTACTTTATGGTTAACGCATTCGTGTACCGCTCCCCCCTAATATGCTGCGACTTCTGGCTAAAACGTTTCTGGTACCCGGCTTGATATATGGATTTATGCGGGATTTAAAACAAAACCACTCAATACGAGGATTTTGGTCTGTTCCAGTACTGCAAGAATCTACTAATTCTTACTATTTCTTTCGATAACATAAACTGAAAAATGTTATCGTAGTAAAAAGTAGTAGCTTCGTGCAGGTTCTGGAACAGAGCATTTATTTTTGTATGGGAAATCTGGTAGATTATCGCCGGATTTAGCAAATAAATCATGATAATGCGCTAAATCCGGCAAATGAGGTCATATCTAAATGGCCTATTATCTTCTACTTGACAAGTTTGGCTGAACATAAGCGACCCATACACTATCAAATTTTGATGTCAATATTTGTGTAAATTTGTCAAAATATGAGATTGTGTGTGTAAAATTTATGGATTGAAGAAAATCAAAATAGTTTTGATCAAGGCATATTCATATAAGTTAGAAGTGACAATCAGCTGTATTCTTACTTTTTTGTAAATTTAGTTTTCAAAATGTAGACCCTATACTCATGACATTTGAAACTTCGAAATCTGCTACCATAAAATACTGCTTTTCATCCTAAACGTGTAATAAAAATGACCTACGAGAGTTATGAATGCTTTATATTTACATTTTGCTTCAAATTTATTCTATTCTAGAGGATTTTCAAAATGCATTTATGTTTTTCCTGAAAACATTTTTGGAACGACCCTATTATTCAATATTTTCTTTGACAATTAATTTTCAATAACAACAATGTTGTTTTTGTAAATTCGTTAGTTGTTGTAATTCATGCATATACCTTATAGAGCAGACAACGAAGCCGACCCCGTTTTTCGACTCGCTCGCTCATATGGTAGCCAATCGGCGGCGGCGCGCCGACTAATTTACCGACTGGCGGCTAATTTTGGCATAATTTGTGGTACAAAATTTGCCGTACAGAAAAGTGGGGTTTTGAAAGATCGTGGAGTGGAAATACTCTTGATGTTGTTGTTGTTGTACAATCCAAGAATCTAAACATTAGCTGTGTCCCAGAACTAAAAAGTTTTTCCAATTTTTACGACTTTTACACATTTTACACGAAAACCCATTCCCGTACACAAAAAAGTTGTAAAATGTTCACTTCTCTTTAACCAAAAATGGCCCTGAATGACGCTCTCTTTAAAAACTTTTTACTCGACAAATTTGAGCGTGTAAAAAATAGTAACATGAATGCCGGCGTCTGATTGTCTGGTACGCCGACTTTGACATTTGTTCCAGCTTTTTTGACGTTTTTCCCGAACTTTTTGAAAAAAACTTTTGTGTGACAACAATTTTTCTTTCTCTCTTTTATGAGTTTTACTATTAAAAACATTGATGCTCAAAATATTTTGCGTATTAGTCTCTCTGAGAGTGTCTTTCCTTTGCAAAACCACGACAGATGAGAATAAAGAGTACGTATATTGTTGTTGCAGGCACGTTAACGTACATGGGTGATCTTGGCTGATTCAAAAGTACGGGAACAAAGCTATTTTATTGCTTTTAAAATTTTAAAGGAACAAATGGTGCAGTTGGATTTTTACAGGGCAATTATCTCAGTCAGTATGGACTTAAGTCCAATTTACATATGCACATTAAATGATTTCGTTTTACGAAATCCTAGAATCAAATGAAGTGTATTTACATCTGTTTTTTGCGTCATTTGCTTACGCACACAATCGCACATACACACTTATACAATAACACAAACACACGCACACAATATATTTATTCAGAGAAATAGGAATTTCACAACACAAATGTGTATCAAATAACTTAAATTAATTCTAAAAACAAAAAAACATAATTTTTGCAAGTTTTTTAAACATTTATTTTCACTTTTGTCATCGTTTGAGTATTTTTGTTTTTCTACAACACACACAAACAAACAAAGACATCATAAAACAGTTGCATATTTGGTAGTTTATGAAGAAAAAAAAAAACTGGGCTGCATATTTTTTGCAGTGCGCTGATCACGGGAATATAAAATTTGGCCCGAAAGTCCGGGTACCCGGTACCCTCTAGACCCGGTTATACTGAACCGATTTTTACAAAATGTCAATGTCAAATGTGTCATTGGAAAGCTTATGAAAATACCTATCCAACAAGTGGTGACATGACTGGGTTATTTTTATCGGTTCAGAAGTGTCGAATTTAGAAAAACTTTGGATCGCGTAGCTGGTGTTGGACATAACCCAGAGGAGAAAATCTTAAGGCAGAAGAATTTTATCACTGGATACAATGGTTCTAAAGGTAAGGTCACATTAGGCAAATATTTGCTCAAAAGTGACAAATATTTGTTTGCCACAATTTGACCAGCAAATATTTTTCAAAGGCAAACAAGAAAACAGCTGATTTTGGGAAAACAAAACTATTTGGAAGCAAACAAAAATTTAACCAAATTGCTTTTAATGTGAACGCCGTTCAGCAAATATTTTCCTCCTTTTTTGACAAACATTTATTTGGTCTTACAATTTATTTGTAAGAGCAAACAAGAGCAAACATCTGCTGAAACACATTTTTTTTTCACTTTTTAAAAAGGGGCATTATGACCATAAAATGACGAAATTTCTTGTAAATATATAATACGAAGTCAATAATTAGTGAATAAAGAAATAAATAAATGGGAGGTGAGGGATTTATATAGCTGTGTTCCTTTACTTACCTGAGGTTACCATTTTTGCCATTTGTTACCATTTTTAACCTGCAAAGCGTTCCTTAACCCCGAAAAGTGGCAAAACTGGAAGCAATTTTTAAGAGACTGAGAGTGGTGAGAGAGCGAAAATGACTTTCTCTTCTACCACAGGCTACCAGCAAAATTTCTGCAGGTAAAAAATGGCAGAACTGATTTTTCAATTTTTGTTTGACGATTATTTCACAATGAAAAAGAAAAACAGAAGAAAAAGTCGAACGCTGACAAAACTAAATTAAAAACTGTGAAATAAAAGACGAAAATCGATTTTTTTATGTTTCTTTTTGACATTGCTGTCAGATCTACCATTTTTCCGTTCCTTCACTTTTTTGGTAAAAATGTTCATGAGAGAGCCAAAAATGTTTTGCAATCGATGAATCCGAGTTTCACCCATTCAGAATTCGCGAACTGTTAACATATTCTATATAGTATGATTGAAAATCTATAAAATGAAGTGTTTTAAGAGGAATCCCTTAAGGTCGACCATTAAAATTAATTTACGTGGAAGCCCATATGCCCAAAGAAATACTCAAAGAATACTTCATGGGCAATATGATACTAGTGTATCATTTTTCGATATATCCACTGCATCCACCTAAAATTGATGCTGACATTTTGAAGCCGGAATTTCGGGGTTTTTTGAATTTTTTAATAATTTGGACGCGCAACAAGATAATATTCAAAACTCATAATAGGATTATAGAACTCGTGATTTTACGTCGTTTACTGCATATCTTTTTTCAAAAAACCTATTTTTTGCGTTTAAAATTTACAAGTACCATTTAATTTCCTTTGTACCCCGCGTGCATTTAGTTTTTTTACGCGACGGATCTAATGAGACCTTCCGCGATCGAATCCATCGACTACGCGGATATAGATACCTTGGAAATACGAAAATCGGCAAAAATGTATTTTGACAAATCGGCGCATTAAACCGCGATTTTCTTCAACATTTCTTACATAAATGGTATCCTTTATACGCGATTTTACCAAAAATATAACGTGGAGGCACATCCGCGGTTCGTGAAGAATCTGTTTGAAATAGGTGTATATAGACATATTTTTGATGGGTGCTACTGAAACCGGATGCGCATAAAAAATGGTGGGTTTTAGCAAAACGCAAAATCTCAGAAATTATTAGACGTATTGGCATACATTACAATAGTAATTGTGACGTAATTATTGTTAGTGGTTATAATTATACTGCTACGCGGATTTAGTTTTGTTATTTATACATTCAATACTGTCTTGAAAACAAAAACCGACGTTTTAATCCCGATTATCTGTCAACTTTAATAAATTAGTACAAAAAATCCTTCTTTCTTTTAAAAATATTACCGTGGCAAACTGTAAATAGCTGCGGTAAAATATCAATTTTTTCGAAAAATTTTGAAGAAGCCAAACAAAGTACCGCATATTGAATTTGACACTGTTTTTCATTTGGTTATTATTGTTATACATGAATTTTTTATACGCCCAATATTATCTTCACAAACTTCACCAACTAATTTTACAAAAAGCGCGATTTTTTTTATAAAAAATTTAATTTTCATAAGGCAATACAAAAAAAACTTAATTGCCTTAATAACTTAAAAAAACTATTTCGTTATTTGTCACTGTTTGAACAAACAAAATGTGTCAAATATTTGCCTGTAATGTGAACACAAATAAAATTTTGTATGAAATTCACATTTGTTTGGGAAAATATGGGAAAAGGAATTTGTACCAAATATTTGCCTAATGTGACCTTACCTTTAAGGTCAATAACTCTGGGTCCAAAGAAGATATTGCTTGGTTTACATTTACGAAATCCACTCGATTTCAACTGTCAATTCCATTGATTAAACGTCAAACGAAATCCATTGGATTTAAGATGAGTTTTCATTTGACGTATACGCAAAGGAATTGACAGTTGAAATCGAGTGGATTTCGTAATGTAAACCAAGCATATTACAACATATAGCACCATTTTGGAAAGGTTAATTAGCTATAATATGACATAATGTAATTTAGCACCCATAAATGGCCTCTTTTCGACTTTTTTAGGGTTTTATGGAAAAACCCGGGTCCAAAAATCGATATTTTTGCTATAACTTCTGAACCGATAAAAATAACCCAGTCATGTCAACTCTTGTTGGATAGGTATTTGCATAAGCTTTCTTTCCAACGATACCCATTTTCATTTTCAGTTCAGTAGAACCGGGTATAGCGGGTACCCGGACTTCCGGAGAGTTTTTACTAAACTAGAGTTGTTCCCAAAAATGTTGAACTTTTGTGAATGAGGTACCTTGCGAATTCTTGGAACTTACGATATATAAAGTTTCGGCTATATCGGATAAGTATTATTGCTCAGCAGTCATTTTGGGTTGTGCCGGTAAGTGTAAATCATGACGGAGTAAGAAGGTGTTACATCTGTTGCTCAAAATCAGTCTAAAAGTCAAAATTTGTTAAAAATAACGCATTACTGTGAATTTCTCGTTTACGTTTTGTATGAGATTTTATTCACAATAATGCATTTTGCCAACTAGAATGATAATCAGCGGTTTTTCCGTTAAATCGATTAAAAAATATCGGCGCGCGCCATCTCCAGTCGAGTTGACGGCGGCGGATAAAACCTTAAAAAAAAGAGAAGCGGCGGCGCGCCGCCGACCGAAAATCGACTCGCTTCCACCTCTGTTATAGAGTTGTATAGTTCATGAACGAACTAGTTCAATTGAACGATTCATTGAATAGAGCGTATGAACTAGGTCAGTCGA
This sequence comes from Musca autumnalis, assembly GCF_047663935.1. Taxonomy (NCBI): domain Eukaryota; kingdom Metazoa; phylum Arthropoda; class Insecta; order Diptera; family Muscidae; genus Musca; species Musca autumnalis. Next base: position 58,154,521 of record NW_027411866.1, read on the forward strand.
TATAGTTGATTATAGTTCAATAGTTCACTGAACTATAATCAGTCGGCGACCGTACGATCAACGAACGAACGATTCACAATCTAGTTCAACATGTCGTTCACATATGCATAAAGTTACGCCGTCGTCTGTGTTAAGCGATGCCTTTGTAATGTGATGAGTTTGTTTACGTTTTGGATCAAGGTACAATGAATAGCTGTTCGAAAGTGAAGATTTTTTCAAAAACACAACAAATTCCACATACTGAATGTGCCTTGTTCTGGATAGAAAAAACACACACACACGCACAAAGCATTGACAGTTTCTACACACACACAACATAAGATTTTTGCCAGCCACCTACATGAAGGACGTGTTTTCTTAAATTAATACCAACTTAAGCTGGAAACACATACAACGTTTGGGTAAAGTTTTGTGTCGTTTTGGCCGTTTTTACACTGTTGGGCATGATGCCGAAAAATTCAAATTCATTTGAAATATATGCCGACAAACAGATAAACGCTGGACTTTGGTGTCGTCGTCGCCCTGTTGTTGTTGTTTTTTTCTCGACGCCCAACGCAAAACTTTAATCAAACGTTGTATCTGTTTTCAGCTTTAATCTTTCTTTATGAATGGAATAAAACACGTAAATGTAATGTCCATTTACATTAGCAACTTTTTCGTCATTTAGAGCTGTTTCGTCATTTATTTGCTAAAACAGGCAACATTTTGCGTCATTTACCATACAAAAATAAATGACGATAGCTACGTCATTTATTCTAAACAACGCACGAAAACACCATACTTTTGTACGCAACCCTGCTTTTTCGTCATAAACTACCAAAAAATACAACTGTTTTATGATGTCATTGTTTGTTTGTGTGTGTTGTAGAAAAACAAAAATACTCAAACGATGACAAAAGTGAAAATAAATGGTTAAAAAACTTGCAAAAATTATGTTTTTTGTTTCTGGAATTATTTTAAGTTATTTGATACACATTTGTGTTGTGAAATTCCTATTTTTCTGAATAAATATATTGTGTGCGTGTGTTTGTGTTATTGTATAAGTGTGTATGTGCGATTGTGTGCGTAAGCAAATGACGCAAAAAAACAGATGTAAATACACTTCATTTGATTCTAGGATTTCGTAAAACGAAATCATTTAATATGCATATGTAAATTGGACTTAATACTTTTGTTCTGGAGTAGTTAAATTATATTATTCTATCCCAGATAGCATTTAGAAGACTGTTTTTTTTTTTTCAAAAATCACATTGAGGAGTCTTTTTAGAGTCCTTTTGGTGATCAAAAATTGATTAAGTCGCTTGTGTGATCAGAAAGGGACTCGAAAGTGACTCCCTGTAATGATTAAAAAGAGTTCAATTTAAAATACAACAACAAATGTGTAGCAATCACAAATAAATCATTGAGGTGTTTAAAATGTGACAATTTTTTGTTATTTATTGTCACATTTTGATCATCTGGAAGATTGAAAAATGCTTAATCAAAAAAGGGTCATACAGGTGTTTGAAAAGTGATTATAATTATGTATATTCTGATCATATTTTGAACAGTTAGGTGATTAAAAACTGATTGTTTTTTTATTTTTGTTTGGTTGTAAATACTTCTCATATACACTTTCTACAAAACTTTGATATAAATGTAAAGTATAATATTAAGAGTATAGACAAACACAACACATGTTCAGGTTTTGCCAAGTGAAATGAAGAAGCAGTATACTCACCGCGCAACATAAAGAATAATTAAGAGACATAACAAAGCAGAAAAGACAACAAAACAAAGGAAAGAAACAAAAAAGAATAAAGAGAAATTTCTTTTAATTTATTTTGTCTAATAAATGACTCCCTAAAGACTCATAAACGATTATAAACATGACCCATACTATCAGAAAATGGGCAAAAATGACTCGAAACTAATGCAGAGGAAGACTCATTTGTGATTTGCTTAGACGAGTCGCCTGAGGTTATGTTTTCCTACCGACAAAGGAGTCATTTATGATCAGTGTTCGAAAATAAACACTATCGTACCGTACCGTTCTGTACCGTACCAAGGTGGATAGGTACACTACGATAGTGTACCGCTCCGGAACACAAACACTAAAAAATATTTTAGTGATACTGTACCGGAACACAACGATAATCGTAGTGTACCGCATGCCGGAGCACTAAAAATCGTAGTGCTCCGACTGCGGAGGACTAAAAACCGTAGTGTTCCGACTGCGGAGCACTAAAAATTTTAGTGTTCCGACTGCCGGAGCACTAAAAATCGTAGTGCTCCGACTGCGGAGGACTAAAAATCGTAGTGTTCCGACTGCGGAGGACTAAAAATTTTAGTGTTCCGACTGCCGGATCACTAAAAATCGTAGTGCACCACGTGTTGGAACACTAAAAAATAACAAAGGAATTATGTTTTCTTAGGAAAATGAAATATTTGGTTAAATTTGATTAATACAAATTAAGATAAACTGTTACATCCATATATGTTTAAACTAGTTAAATACATTGCGAAATATGGTCAAAATTATGAAAAAACAATATTTAGTTTTTGTGGAATGAAGCAGAAAGATCATCGCGTCGGAGCACTAAAAATCGTTTTGTACCACGTTTTGAAACTATAAGGTAATGAATCATACATTAATTAAATTAATTAAATATTATATATATTTTTTAATAAATACAAATTAAAAGAAAATGTGAAAAACATCTGATTTGGTTTTTGGACAATGGAGCACTAAAAATCGTAGTGTTCCGATTGTCGGAACACTAAAAATCGTAGCGTACCACGAGCCGAAACGCTAATAATAATGTTAAGATAATCGTCTGTTTATTATGTGTTTATTAAATATTTTATGTTTTTAGAATAAATAAATATGTATTTATTTATTATTTAATACATTTTTTATTAAATTATTATTTAATAAATAAAAATTAGAAGGAAATGTGTAAACATCTGATTTGATTTTTAGACAATGGAGCACCAAATATCGTAGTGTTCGACTGCGGAGGACTAAAAATCGTAGTGTTCCGACTGCGGAGGACTAAAAATTTTAGTGTTCCGACTGCCGGATCACTAAAAATCGTAGTGCACCACGTGTTGGAACACTAAAAAATAACAAAGGAATTATGTTTTCTTAGGAAAATTAAATATTTGGTTAAATTTGATTAATACAAATTAAGATAAAATGTTACATACATGTATGTTTGATTTGGTTTTTGAACAATGGAGCACTAAAAATCGTAGTGTTCGACTGCAGAACATTAAACATCGTAGTGTTCCGACTGTCGGATCACTAAAAATCGAAACAATGGAACAATAAAAATCGTGGTGTTCGGTTGTGGAGCACTAAAAATCGTAGTGTGCCGACTGCCGGATAACTAAAAATCGTAGTGTACCACGAGCAATACGAGGGCGGTTCGGAAAATTCTTAGCCTATCAATGAAAGAGAATAGTTAGGTTTTCAAAAATATTTTTAGCTTTCAATATAATCTCCTGAAACTTCAATACACTTAGTCCAACGCTTTTCTAGCAATTCTATCCCTTGATTAAAATAGTTTTCCTCAAGGTCTTCAAAATAGTGGTTTACAACTGTAATTGCATCTTCATTTGAGATAAAACGCTTGCCAGCAAGGATTTTTTTTAGATTTGGGAACAAGTAAACGTCACTTGGAGCTAAATCAGGAGAATAAGGTGGGTGGTCAAGCAACTCGTACTTTAATTCGTTGACTTTAGCCATTGTAAAAACACTCTTGTGCGCTGGTGTGTTGTCTTGATGAAAAATATTTTTTTTGTGTTGTAAGCCAGGACGTTTTTCTCGAATTTGTACATTTTATTGATCCAAAAGGTTGCAATAGTACTCTGAATTTATTGTTTTACCCTTTTTCAGATAGTCAATCAATAAAATACCTTTGAAGTCCCAAAAAACCGTTGCCATGACCTTATCAGCCGATTGAATTGTTTTTGCCTCCTTTGGGGCATTTCCTCCAGCTTCATTCCATTGTTTCGATTTTTAGAGATCCGGCAGTTGGAACACTACGATTTTTAGTGCTCCGCAGTAGATCACTATGATTTTTGTTGTTCCATTGTTTCGATTTTTAGAGATTCGGCAGTCGGAACACTACAATTTTTAGTGATCCGGCAGTCGGAACACTACGATTTTTAGTGATCCGGCAATCGGAACACTACGATTTTTAGTACTCCGCAGCCGAACACTACGATTTTTATTGTTCCATTGTTTCGATTTTTAGAGATCCGGCAGTCGGAACACTACAATTTTTAGTGATCCGGCAGTCGGAACACTACGATTTTTAGTTATCCGGCAGTCGGAACACTACGATTTTTAGTACTCCGCAGCCGAACACTACGTATTATTGTTCCATTGTTTCGATTTTTAGAGATCCGGCAGTCGGAACACTAAAATTTTTAGTGATCCGGTAGTCGGAACACTACGATTTTTAGTGATCCGGCAGTCTGAACACTACGATTTTTAGTGCTCCGCAACCGAACACTACGATTTTTGTTGATCCATTGTCCAAAAATCAAATCAGGCGTTATTCACGTGTTCTATTAAATTTTATATTTTAATTTGTATTTATTAAAAAAAATTATAAAATATTTAATTTTCCTCACAAATCATAATAAACTCATGTATCCACAGTCAGAACACTACAATTTGTAGTGCGCCATTGTACAACAACCGAATCAATGTTTTTCATATTTTCTACTTAAGTTCCCAACGTAATTAATTAATATGTATACATACGTGGATTTAAGAAGTGTATCTGAGTTTTTATGTCTTAATTTGTACTTATCTCAAAAATTATAAATATTTAATTTTTCTCGCAAATCATAATAAACTCGTGTGTGGTACATTATCATTACGTTATTTTTTAGTGTTCCGACATGTGGTACACAACGATTTTTTAGTGCTCCGACTGCGGAACACTACGATTTTTAGTGTTCCGACTGCGGAGCACTACGAATTTTAGTGTTCCGACTGCGGAGCACTACGATTTTTAGTGCTCCGACTGCGGAGCACTACGATTTTTAGTGTTCCGACTGCGGTACCCAACGTTTTTAGTGTACCAAAATGTGGAACACTACGTTTATCGTTGTGCTCCGGATCAGTATCACTAAAATATTTTTTAGTGTTTGTGTTCCGGAACACTAACGCTAAAAATATTTTAGTGATACTGTTCCCGGAGCGGTACACTATGTTAGTGTACTGTTTATTTTCGAACTCTGTTTATGATCAGAAAATGAGCTCATATTCCAGCTTTTTAATCGTGCAGTCGGATCAAAAAATACTCGAATTTGATTAAAATTTTCAAAAAATGCTGACTGGGATAGTATGTTTCTGTTTGGTGTATGTATGCGTTTGATTGAACGATTATGATCCGAATGATTGAACTGGATGGTGAACTATGAACTAGATTACTGAACTAGTTCAGTTAAAAAAGCTGAACTATTGAACTAGATCTTTCAAATGAACTAGATTGTACAACTCTACTCGGCTATTCGTCGCAGAGGGATGTTTTTGTGTTTAGTCATGGTACAATAAGAAAGGTAGATGCATCGGCGAATTGCTACAACAAAGCAACTTTTTTTGTAATGTAAACTGTCACAATTTTCGCCAAATGGTCTCTTCTTGTCTCTTTTTATCGCTTGTGTTTGTCTATAAAGTGTAGACATGCTATCTCTTACTTACCGAATCATAATTTTTTTGTTTTGATTTTTCATGGCGAATTCCTAGTTTTTTGACGTTTTAGATTCGATCAGCTGGGCTGATGCATCTACCTTTCTAATTGTACCATTAAAAAAGTAAAGGAACAAAGCTCATGGTAGAAGACAATGTAAAGTAAATACCATGGCCCAATTACAAGCGAATTCAAAGAAAAACAAAGATTTGAAATGTCAAAATTCATAAACAGAAGCGAAAAAATTTTTTGAGTCGAATTTATTTTCTGTCAATTCAGGTAGATACATACAAAACATTTTCCGAGAAAAAGTTGTTACCATAGTTATTTTTGTTTGACGAAGCAGAAAATACCAGCTGATCGAACTTGAAGTGCTAAAATAAGTACAGTCGGACTTCGATTATCCGTGATGGTCGGGACCGGAGGCTGGAAATTCATTGAGGAGGTCGCTGGAAATTCATTGAAAAAGGAGAAGCTGTTTCAATCTTTTGTTTTTGAAATCAAAAAACAACATGTTTATTAGGGGTTTGGTTTTTTCAAACTTATCAAAATACCACACCATATTAACAAATGTTCTACCGTCCCTATAAGCGGTGTTTTAGTGTGCGGCACGTCGTTCGGACTTGGAGGAGGTTACATGTCATTTATATGAAGAAGTTATTATGGGAAATAGTTATTTTTTCTGATGAATATATTTTTTCTTCCAAAAATATACATATATCCCTAACATAGAAATAAATATATAAAATGTCGTAAGGAATTTGACACTAACATTACAGCCCAGTTTAGTCAGCTGGGTATTGCTGCTACCTTATATTGTTCTACCATGGTCATACAGAACAGATGTTAATGATTTGTACGGTCTGTAAAAGTGACAAAAGTTTTAAAAGTTGAGAACTGGGGTTCAATTCAGTTTCTATGAAAATGTGAAATTAAAACTTTTATAAAGGAGAAAACTGTCAAATGGAAAAAATTACAAAGGAAATATTTTTCATTTCAAATTTTCATAGGACAAGAATCCAGCCCTTGTTCTCATATTAACAGCCTGTTTCTGTATGTCGAAAGAAGAATGTATGCGAAAGAAACACGTCCAAACTCTTGTGTGTTTTTCAAATTTGTTTTTTGTTTTGAAGCAAAAGCAAAGGTAAATTTATTTCGAAAACTAAAGTTCGGGCGTGTTTCATTCGCACACATTCTTCTTTCGACATACAGAAACTGGCTGTAAGTTTTTAAAATTTATAAACGAAAAAAGAGTTACAGCCTGTTTCTGTATGTCGAAACGAAAATGTGTGCGAATGAAACACGCCCGAACTTTAGTTTTCGAAATATTTTTACCTTTGCTTTTGCTTCAAAACTAAAAACAAATTTGAAAAACATACTCGAGTTTGGGCGTGTTTCATTCGCACATATTTTCGTTTCGACATACAGAAACAGGCTGTTAATTTTTCAAAAAGGGAAATGTTTGATTGTTCTAAAACAGAGGTACACACGAAGAGCCTGCTATTCTAGGTGATTGTATGGGAAAGAGAAACCAATTTTTCTAAGAGTAATTACATGGCAAAATAATACAGGTCCAACGGGAAAAACAGCTGATTGTCACACTAGTTGTCAATATGCATTATTGTGAATAAAACTACATACAAAAGGTAAACAAGCAATTCACAACAATGCTTTATTGTGAACAATTGGAACAAATTTCCTTTAGAGGCACTTGGCGGAAAATATCGGCATTTTCCCCACACATAGCCCATTCTATTCTGATTCGTTTTAAGTCACATTTCTAGACCGAATTAGGTATAATTTGATATTTACGGTTCTTAGTGACCAAAAAACTTATATTCGAAAAAAATTATGAACATAGGTACATGTTTTGGTATAGCCCCATATAACGGTACCTCCCGATTTTCGGTATTTTGAGTTTTTTACCTACAAGTTTTAACCGAATTAGCTGTAATTTGAACATTTGACATTTGAAGTTCTTAGTGGTCACCACACCTCTCCACCAAAATTGTTGAAGTTCGATGATGGGCTATATAGGTCTACGTTTTTGTATAGCCCCCATATAACGGTACCCACCCCCCCATTTACGGTATTTTGACGTTTTTAGCTACATTTTCAGGACGATTTAGCTATAATTTACAATTTTTAACCGTAATTTGACATTTGAAGGTTATAGTGGTAACCACACATCTGCATCAACAATTTTCAACATAGCCCCAATATAACGATACTTCCCGATTTTCGGTACTTTGGGGATTTTACTTAAAATGTTTAACCGAACGTAGGTCCATGTTTTGGTATAACCTCAAAACAAACCTCCCGATGTTCGGTACCTTAGCTTTATTTTTTTGGACGAACTTTCTGTAATTTGAAATTTAAAAGCCAACAAAAATTGTTCATTTAAGTCCCAATTTACATTGGGCGAGTTTACTTGCGGCAGTTGTCATTTTGTAGGAGAGAGAGGTGAGGCATATGGTAACCCTTTGCCTCTCAGCACCCTCTCTCACCTACAAACTGACAATTGCCGCAAGTAAACTCGCCCAATGTAAATTGGGACTAAGTTCATATTTTCGTATAGCCCACATACCTCCGAACTAGCTGTTAATGACATTTGAAGTTCCCACGTTATGTACCGATTTTCGGTATTTTGAGGATTCTAGCTACAATTTTTAACCGAATTAGTAGTTATTTGACATTAAAGGCTCCCATCAAAAACTGTCTACATAGGTCCATGTTTTATTATAACCCCTATATAACGGAACCTCCCAATTTCTAGCCCACCACAAATTGTCAACATACATACATAGTTAGATATAGGCACCATAAAAAAGGGCCGAATGAAGCATTTTATGTACATTATCTGACATTTTAACGTACCCACTTAAAGCTGGGGACAGGAATGAAAACTAATTATTCCATTTTAGTTCAGAATATTTTATGGTGGAGGGTATAAAAAATTCGGCCCGGCCGAACTTAGCGCTTTTTGGAACATTCCTAGTTTGACTATAAACGTCCGATCGATTTGAAATTTTCACCAGAGATAGATCTCGATGCCCTGATTACGAAAATATAAAATTTCATAACCGTTCATAACCGGTTATCCCGTTATTTTTATCGAGACTACGGGTAAAAACCGATATATAACCGGTTTTCTGGATATGGGTATCAAAAGAAAGCTTGGGAAAACACCTATCCAGAAATGTAATATTTCCAGCTGTATATAAACCGGTAACAATTCTTGATCAAATTTTGGGTTCGCGGGCAAAAGTTTCTTTAAAATTTTAAGTTTTCTTAAGTAGCCGTTCTTCGGCTGGGGATTTAAGACTTTCTCCTATGGACGGGTTAAGATACGCGGACAACAGTCTCTTTAAAATTGTAAGTTTTTTCCTTAACATTTTAATAATTACCAGAATTTTTAAGCAAACAATATAGTAAAAATACACTTTTTTCTCTAACTCCCAAGCCGGGTTTAGCATCTTAACAGAAAATAAATCATTAAAAAGGTGATATTTTAAGCTTTCATTTGATACCCATATCGGTTCATAAAACCCGGTAATATTTCCGGGTTTTTACCCATAATTTCAGTTTAAACAATCGGATAACCGGTTATGACCGCCGGTAAAATTTTATATTTTCGTAATCAGGGCATCGAGATCTATCTGTGGTAAAAATTTCAGATTTATCCGACAGTTATAGCTAAATTAGGAATAAGCCTTTGTTTTCATCTTTTGGTAGATGAAGGGATATAATAATAAAACATGATCACTATCGGTATGTGATCAGAATCTAAGGCCACATGTGTTTGCCAAGATGTTGTGATTATTAGCGACGAGCTGACGATGGTGATTTCTGTGGAGCTTATGCAGTTGGCCCTTATCTGGGTGGAAGTTCTCGATGAACGCTGCGAATTCCGAATCGTCAATCAAGTCTGCAATGCTGAGCCCAGTCTTGGTCTAATTGAGAAAACCAGGTCTCATGATGTGAATTAAAATCGAATGCAATAATCCTGTTATCTCCCTCAAGAAGGTGTTCAATAGAGGGTTGATAAATGAGCGGGATATATATCGTCGGTGTCATGCTTAAGTGTTCCATACGCCATTTGCCTGCTTCGAGAAAAACTCAAGTTAATGTTTAAGGCCATACGGGATAAAAATGGTGCAATAATCCAATACTTTAAGAGCTCAGTTCTACTTAACTAAACTCATAGAATATATCAGTAGTTTATTTTAGTCAGATATCTGTGATAGTCTAGAAGTTATGGCAAATTTTTATAATTGCAAAAAGTTGCTGAATTGTTCCATGGAATCTTTTTTTCATGTTTTTGGCAGTTTGTGTCACATGGAACACGTTTTGTCACATTTCAACCAAAAACACTTTTTATCAATCGTGTTCCACCTCCCTTATATGAAGTGATACTGTGGAGTTTAAAAATCAGGACTTTAAATGAAACATTTATTTTTCTCATATAAATACAATAAGGACCATTATTATAGGTTTCCTTAACATTTATTTAAGGGATTGCCTCCACTTATCACTATTTTTTTATGGTAAAAATTTCGATCGACAAAACGGATTGATGTTTTGCATTTATAAGGTAACATAAAACATTTAAACGCGATTTTCTTATAATACCATGTTTGTAGTCTGTTAGCTTCAAGTCGAATGGACGTTTTTGCGTATATTTTTGTGGACTTACATCAAAATTTTGTCTTTAAACTATGTATTATTTGTTTTAACGATTGATAAATTTTCGTTTTCATATAACAATACAATATTAAAAATATTTGGATTTAGAAACTATTATTCTTCAGTTTTTAAACCAAGTCCTTTAAAACAATTTGTTCCATATGCCACAATTTTCTGTAACTTGGCAAAAATGGACAATTTTTTGTTCAAAACGCCATCATTTTTGGTGCGGAACAATTCGTTTTTTCTCTTTTTGTTCCAAACGCCATGGATATGGAACTAAAAAGTTCAAAGTTGTTTTGTTCCATACGCCAGGCTTTATGGATATGGAACAAAACGACAAGATTTTTTGGGTCACAAAGGGGATATGGAACATACTGGCATCTGAATATCTCAGAAACTATAAGAGATAGAGAAAAACCTCAAAATGTCAAAAATGGCGTATGGAACACTTAAGCATGACACCGACGATATGAAATCTCATCTGGATTTCAATTGACGTTTAACCTATGGATTTGACAGTTGAAATCGAGTGGATTTCGTAAATGTAAACCAATCATAATAGCCCGTTTCCACGGTACGTCGTTCGTTCTCTATTCGTTGTTCGACCCATAACTACGAATAAATTACGTATTTCCCCACACAAAATTCTATGAACGAACGACGATTTTTCTACGTTGTTCGATTAGAAATACTCTCTGAACGACGAATAAGTATGTCCCATCCCTAACAAATGAGAGAATTTATCAAAAAAATTAATTATGACATGTCTAAATTCAATATTGAAAAATTTGTTGAAAACACAAAAATTTTTAGAAAAAAGGAAAAAGATGAATGAAAATTAATGAACTAAGCATTTTATATAGATGCAGAAGAAAGATGGTTGTGTTTCCTTCTTATTCCACGCACATTTCTTGTCCATTAGTTCAAAATCGCGTAAAAAATCAAAAACAAAAAGGAAACAAATAACTGTAAGTCTGTATACACAAACATTGTTTTGACATGTCTCTCTCTCTTTAATTTTGAAAATAGAAACATATAAAAATGTATTGAAAATACACCATTATTCAGAATTTTTGGAAAAAATGAATGAAATGTGTGTAGTTAAATATAGAAAATACATTTGAAGGAAAGTCTATTGCTTTTCCTATTCATTTAATGTATGTTTTATGTTTTTTCGGTTCAAATTTTCGTGAAAACAAGGAAACAAAAATGAAGGAAATTTTGTTTATGTTTCTGTTAATTACGAATGGTGTCGTGGAAACGGGTTAATTCGTGTACGTAGTTCGACAGGCGAACAACGTAATTGAAACGCTCGTGTGAACATGACATTACTATAATACGGCATGACATTTCATAACAAAAAACAAGTTTGTTTATTTTTTGAAATGCATAGATATTTCCTGTGAACAATCAAATCAATTCATTTTTGTATTATTAGGTGTGTACGATAACCCAATAATTTGTACAAATTCGTACAAATTATTGCTGAATGCTGTTCGATAACAAAATTATCCAGCAAAAGAGTGCGAGTTTGGAGAGATTTTTGGAGAGTTTTGTGACTGAGAACTTGCAAATTTTTGCTGGGAATATTTGTCCCGCAAAAATTTGCAAGTCTGATCAGCTGATTTGAAAACATTTGTTTTGTTTTATTTTTTATTCTTGTTTGGCGAAAACAAAATTAAACATTGAAATATCAAAAAATTAAACATCAAAAGCTGAAAAATATAAAAAATCATGGAAAACAAGAACATCAAATTGATGCAAAAACTTTTCTTCTTCTTCTTTTTCAAAACAGTTGATTCCTTGCAAGTTTTTACAAATTGTTGTTCGATAACTTTCTGCAATTTTTCTTGCTTGAGAGAGTAAAATTCACTGAGAGAGGTTGCTGGAATTGACTGAGTAATTTTTGCTGGGAAAGTTATCGTACACACCTATTGCTGGCAGATATATTAACGCCGAATCTTTCAGTCGATTAATTTTAAATATTTCCGCGGACACCGAAGTAATAGCATGAAGGGACATAAATTGATAGATGATGATTCTTTGTGGCTCAGAATAATTTGCTTGTTGGCAAAAGCTACCATTGCACGTAGGTTTCAATCAGGAAATTTTTGGCCAAAACCCTATTTTTGAAGTTTCGAATTTTTTTTTTGCACAGAATAATAAAAAACACATGAAGTCATCTGAAAATAATTAGTTTTTTGTAAATATCGTTAGTATTCGTTCGGCGCAGTACCAAAGTTGACTCTTTTTTATGTAGAAATAAAACAGACTTTGTGCTGTAAAATATTTTTTTTTTTTGTATTGCGTCGCTGCCAAAATATACAGAAGTGGGATCATAGTTATTATGAATCGGGAAGCTGGTAATGATTACTTTCATAACATTTAAAAGAAGAACAATGAAATTTGTGAAACTAGCGTAATAAAATCAATGTTTTTGTATATATTAAAAATTATTTTTCACAAATATTTTTTAAATATACTTAAACTTTTAAAAAAATGTCCAAATATGTCCACCTCCAAATCGAATTTGAAAGATAGCAGGGGGCCTGTACTAATAAATTCAGAAGTCAAATCGTGCTCAAATTTGCCACAGTTAAAATAAAGTGGATTTTTCTATTTTAAGATAGGAGAAGTTTTTGTAAATACCTGTTGTGACTGTACGTAGTATCCAAATGAAATAGAACGGTAATACGCACATCTATCAACCGATTTTCCTTAAAGTATGTATAATTTTTTTGAAAATAGGTCCATTTTTTGTCATAGCCCCCACATAAAAGTACCGTCCGATTTTAGATATGTTGTGGATTTTAGCGACACTTTATGACCGATACGGCTGAAATTTGGTAGTTTGACCTCTTGGAAGATATGAATCCTTCGTACCAAAAATTATTAACATAGGTCAATGTTTTGGTTTAGACCCCACACAACGGGACCAACCTGTTCAACAAATTTTGTCTGTTTTTGGTCGATAAAACGTAAGAATTGCTGTTTGTACACATTTATTATAAATAACAATTAATTCCAATACAAAATGGACGTTGAAATAGTTTTGGCCAGAAAATTTGGATTTGGGACCATTGGTCCGGAAATCAAGCTAGGGAAGAAATCGAAAACTTCACGGTAACAATATGATGCGCTTAAGCCCTCGGCACATACGGTCCGTTTAGTGACACGTTGGGAGACGCGTTGTCCCAAAACAGTTAAATTATGTTTAACTTTAATGCGTCAGCCATGTTGTTGTTTTTCAAAAAACTTGCAACGCACCGAACGCTTTAGGATTAAAATTTTCCAACGAGGCCACGATAGACGATAAGCAGCGAAATAAGCAGAATCACAGATGAATTTCATTTCTGAATATAGACTACCTTTTCAAGTGCCAACTACTCAATCGCTCAACAACGACAGCAGAAGCAATCACAAGCTTTGAAGGTTGTATGGTTTCCGAAGTCCTCACCAAAACCGTCAACGTCTATTGTCTTGTGGAGGATACACAAATTCCCATCACGCCTTTGAAAAGATACAAAAATCTTATTTTTTGTTTTGTTTTTTTATTAGTTAATAAAAATGTTTCAAAAAATAAAATCACTTTATTTGTTGTGCGAAATCAGTTCATCCAGTCCTTTCAATAATTATTCTTTGTGTAAGCAGAACCACGTAATGCTTGGTTTACATTTACGAAATCCACTCGATTTCAACTGACAATTCCTTTGCGTATACGTCAAATGAAAACTCATCTGAAATCCATTCGATTTCATTTGACGTTTAAGCAATGGAATTGAGAGTTGAAATCGAGTGGATTTCGTAAATGTGAACCAAGCATAAGTCTTTATTAAAACAACAGAACAGCCGCAAACCGCACGGAACTTCTCTTTATTGATTTTACACAAACCGCACCATTTAACCAACTTCATGTGGGAATCCACACGGATTAATGGTTCGCGACGGAAGACAGTTATAAGCGATTCCTTCATGCATACCTCGACTAATGTTTACAGCTGCACCAACATCGCGGAGGGTAATCTGCAAAATTGCCAGTCATTTATTGATATATTATTTGTTCCTTTCGCTTTTTGAGCATCAGGAAGAAAGGAAATTCAGAAATATTGTTACAATTTTTAAGTTATGCTAAGTTTACATTTACGACATCCACACGATTTCATCTGTCAATTCCATAGCTCAAACGTCAAATAAAATCTCATCTGAAATCCATTGGATTTCATTTGACGTTTAACCTATGAATTTGACAGATGAAATCGAGTGGATTTCGTAAATGTAAACATAGCTTTACATTGACATTTTTGTATAAATACATTTGTATGTATACACGTACACACATAAGCATTGCGTGTCAAATTCAATTTACTTCGAAATAAATACTTTAAAAACAATTTTAATCAGCTGTTAGCACGGGGTTACCTTTTATCATTCTACTATGAGTTGCGAACATTTTTGCGGTAATTCACGAGACGGAAATTTTTAATGGAGTGGAGTCCAGTTGGATGTCGAAAATTGAACTAGTGATGGGAAGGCAACATAAAAACCTTTAAGCGCTCGGCACATACGGTGCGTTGTGCGTTGCGTTACAACTACCACATGAAAAAAGTGTAAGTGAAGCCAAGTATTTTTGAAAAACAACAATATGGCGGACGCATTAAAGTTAAACATAATTTAACTGTTTTGCGACAAGTCCCAACGTGTCACTAAACGGACCGTATGTGCCGAGGGCTTTAGGATGATGAAGCAAAATCAGATGCGCTTGGATTAAATGGAGAACGGAGGAAGTAAACTCAAATATGATTGAAATTAATGGAAACTTTTTTAATTTGTGTTTAGATAATAATACTATGTTTACATTTACGAAATCCACTCGATTTCAACTGTCAATTCCATTGCTCAAACGTCAAATGAAATCCAATCGATTTCAAATGAGTTTTCATTTGACGTATACACAAAGCAATTGACAGATGAAATCGAGTGGATTTCGTAAATGTAAACATTGTATAAAGTTCTTTGTATTATTGTTTTATACAATTAATAAATGCATTTTATTTATTCTGGAATATTTCGCAATGGCTTGCATTTTTATTGCATCTTTATAGGTCATTTATAGCTCATTTAGACTAGCCCAAGATCTATTTAACAGGTCACGTAAGTAGCACAAATACAACTCTGTTTTTGTCAAAAATTCTTTCTTTTTCATACAATTTATTCACAATAACAAAAAATTTGACAGATTGAAACCAATCATCTGGTCATTTTACGCCACCTTATTATTTCATCATGGACTAGCCATAAATCCTCGATAGGATTTAATAAATCCAGTACAAATCTCATTGCATTTAGATATACATTTTGGAGGATTTAAATGGCAGTCAGCTGATTTTTGTTCATAGCACAATTACCAAGGTAGATGCATCAGCACATCTGATCGAATTTGAAACGTCAAAAGATTTTTTTTGTAAATTCGTATCAAAAACATACGTCAAATTACAAATTTTTTGTTTTATACTGAAAATTTTAGCACATTATAGCTCTGTTCCTTTACGTTCAAGAATCTTCAAGTTTTACCACTTTTTACTCGAAAAGCGTTCCTTTACTTCAGACACCACACAATTCATATGGGAGCAGTTTACAACTTTTACCACTTTTGCCGGTTTTACCATTTTCAAAAGTAAAGGAACAGACCATATGCTACTAATAGCTGTGTTCCTTTACTTACCTGAGGTTACCATTTTAACCACTTGTTACCATTTCTAACCTGCAAAGCGTTCCTTACCCCGAAAAGTGGCAAAACTGGAAGCAATTTTTAAGAGAGTGAGAGGGGAGAGAGAGCGAAAATGGCTTCCTCTTCTACCACAGGCTACCAGCAAAATTTCTGCAGGCAGAAAATGGCAGACCTGATTTTTCGACTTTTGTTTGACGATTATTTCACAAAATGGACGAAAAACCGAAGAAAAAGTCGAACACTGACAACACTAAATTAAAAACTGTGAAATAAAATACGAAAATTGATTTTTTATGTTTTTTCTGACATTGCTGCCGGATCTACCATTTTTCCGTTCCTTTACTTTTCTGGTAAAAATGTTCATGAGAGAGCAATTTTGACACTTTTCTCTTTTACCACTCTTACCATTAAAAAAGTAAAGTAACAAAGCTATTATAAGATAGGAAAAGTCAAATGCTACGATATCATAAGGTGTGTTCGTTTACTTAACAATTTGTACAAATTTGTACAAGTTCAGTAACTTCTTGTAATCGGCTAATGTCTGTTGCATTGTACTGTAGAGTAAACGAACAACATCCAGTAACAATTTGTAAAAATTTTGAGTAAACGAACACACTGATAGCAACATTCTGTTAAACGAAAACTGTTACTCATTGGAATATTGACAAGAAAAACATTAAAACTCAAGTTTGATGGCATTCGCTTTTGATTTTTTTCATTGAACGAACAATAAAAAAAGAAAAGAAATAAATTTCGCCCACAAAACACGACGTTAATGTTTTCTGCTGCGAGAAATGGTAGTAGTAGTAGTAGTAGTATTCTTTATTGAGACTTCTTCTTTTCAATAACATGGATTCATGTACTACGAATTGATAACATAATACCTTAGAACTATTTTCGTCTTGTTCTAATTACATTGAGAGAATACGCTACTTGCGAAAAATGATAAAGAGATAATAGATAAAATAAACAAAGAGAGTGCGAATGAGACTTGCTCGCGGCCTCAACAGTTACGAACAGAGCGTTAGAGTCTGCAGTTTGATAAATATAAAAATAAAAACAAACAATAAAAACTAAATAACAATAGATCTGTTAAATACCATAACTAACAGAATTCATATACTTATCAGTAAATGTGTAACATTACAGTTGATAAAATAACTTAATTTTATAAATCACAGCAATTGACGAAAGAATTAAGCACAGTGGGCCAATAAATCGATTGCTCGGGTAGAGCTTTAAGTATTTAAAACTTTTGAAGGTACAGTATTGCACAATTTGTAATTAATAACTAATGAATAAAATTAACCTCTAAGGCAACCAGATGTTGTTTTTAGGTAAAACTGTGGCAAGGCATAGACGTCAGAAACTTCAGCAGTTGGCTCGTTCAAGATCCCGACCGGAGATAGGTAAGACGATTCTGCCCAGGAAATGTTTTTTTCACGTTCGATGATATCATTCATCAGAGGATTATCGTGGATGTCGAGTTTTTCCACGAACTTCTTTTGGTGGTGCTGCATATACACACAGAATGGAACTATGCGGGAGGCATTGTATATGTATGAATTGGAGAATTTCTTTTGTGAGTTTTCATAGTGTTTGTTAATGCATTTTCTTAAAATGTTTCGTTCTAGGATTTCCAATTCCTTGGCCACTATGGGTGAAATAGTGAACCAGATTGGAAACCCGTAGGATAATATTGGTCTGATTGCAACCTTGTATAAAAGCAGTTTCGTATTCTGGGGTAAGTATTTATTGTGTAGAATGTACGAAAACTTCCCTGATATACTTCTTGCTTTTTGAATTGCAGAACGTGCGTGAGAATTGAACTTCAGTAGATTGTTGAAGTTTATGCCCAAATATTTAAATGATGTTGCAAATGGTATATCCACGCCATCTAGCGATAAGTGCAATGATTTGCTTTCTGGAACCACGTACTTGGGGCATTTTCCAGAGGCGTTGCGTATGCACATAGCCACGGATTTTGCAGCATTGATTTTGATGCCCCATGTTTTGTAGTATTCATTGATGATGTGAAGGTGTGACTTTGCGCTGTTTAATGCACTACATGGTGATAAATTGTGGGAGTAAATCAGGCAGTCGTCTGCGTATAATATTGCCTGTGATCTCTGGCTTACATGTGGAAAGTCATGTAGGAATATGTTGAAGAGATAAGGTGCCAGGATGCTACCTTGTGGTACACCGCTGCTAACTGAACCCAATGATGAAGACGAGTTGTTAATTTGGACCATGAATTTACGTGACATGAAGAAGCTTCGCATTATTTTTATTAGATATGGGTCGAAGCCAATTTGAATCAACTTATATAGAATTCCGATATGGCAAACGGAATCGAAAGCTTTTTGAATGTCAAGGGATATTGCAACTGTGCATTTTTTGCCCCTCAGATTACAAGTTATGTCATCATGAAACTTGAGGAGAGCATGTTGTGTGGAATGTCCAGGTTTGAATCCGAATTGATAATTGGAAATCGGACTTATGGGTAATTCGTTTTCCATTTTTTCTTTTAGGATGGCTTCGAAAATTTTTCCAACATTGGACAAAAGGGATATAGGCCGGAAATCTTCAACGCAGTCAGTACCTGATTTCTTTTTAATGGGAATAATTCTAGCTAGCTTCCATTGTGTTGGAAAATAACCGTTGTTGATACAATTGTTAAACAAACAAGTCAGAAGATTGATGGCAGATTCAGGAAATTTCTTGATGATGAAATTGGAAATCCCATCAGGACCCGTAGACTTTTTTGTGTTTATATTTGCTATAATACTCTTTATCTTTTCAGGAGCTGTGAAATGTAATGTGTCTGGATTATTCAAGGCGTCAAAACTGGCATCAAAGGAGTATATTCGTGAAGCAGTGGCATCTAGGCAGGAGGCAACAGTAGAATTAAGATTATCCACTGGTTGTAAAGGTGATGACTCCTGAAATATTGACGAATAAAAGGACTGAAAACGATCTGCAATTTCAGTGCTATTTGTAATTACATTGTTGCCATCTTGTAGCCTTTTGCAAAAAGGCGATTTTGATTTACCCGTGAATTTAGATATTTGCTTAAAAGCAAAGGGACTGGGTTTGATTTTTGACAATTTGCGGTTGAATTGTTGAGCAGATTCAATATTAACTAGTTCTTGTATAATGTTTTTTAAAAGTTGAATCTGTTTAGAAAGTATTGCATACTCACGGCTAGTTCTGTTACCAGTACGGTGAAAGATTTTCTTCAATTCATTTTGCCAGTTATGCTTGATTTTGAGGAAGTGTTGAATTTTAGAGGAGAACTTCGGTTTTCCATCTTTTAATATAATTCTTTCTGAATGTGAGTAATGTATACGGGTAAATTGGTTATTGAAATCTTCAATAATGGCATCAATCTCATCATTTTCCAAACTCCTATTGGTTGGAGGCATTAACTGGTTTGACAATACATTTACATCCTGGCGAAAACCATTCCAGTTCGTGTTCTTGTATGAGGTGAGAAAATGCGGCGGCTTCATTACCAAATCCGAAAATTCAAACTTTAAGACCAACTTAAGTGGAAAGTGATCGGAAAATGTGGGCAAGGTGGAAATACGATAATTTCCAATCCCCTGATTGACGAGGTGTGAACTTAATAAAAAGTGGTCTAAGAAAGACGGACCGTTGGGATATGACGGGTTAGTGTCGCACAGTCGAGTAACATCCAAAAAGTTGTTATTAAGCCAGGAACGTAAAACTTTCCCATTAGAATTCTCAAGTGAGTCCCCCCACATAGGACTTTTAGAGTTTAGGTCACCACCAAGTATGAAACCGTCAAAATTTATGCATAGTGACAGTAATTTGTTGAGGTCAGATTCTAATTGAATAACAGGATAGCTGCAAGGTATGTAGACCGAGCCGATTAGGAACTTTTTGGAGCAGTTGTTTGAGCGTGTTTCAATATTGATGAGGGATGTGTTAACTCCGATGTCAGTACTATGGACTCGGTTGTAATGTATGTTGTTTTTCACCAATACTGCTACTCCCAGAGGTGAGTTGTCACAAATAAAATTGTAACCATCAATTTTGACATATCTGTGGTTACGAAGACGACATTCTTGTAAAAGGGCAATGTCCACATTTTCCTTGTGGAGCATATTCCGCAACTCAATTCTTCGACTCGTATCAATTAATGATCGAACATTGAAAGTTAGGATTTTAATGGATCTATGGTCCATAATTAGATCTCACCTTATTTAGGAGTCTCAAGAACTCCTTTTTGGCATCATTTTTTGACATGTTTTTGAAATTATTCAAAAACAATTGAATTTCCTCTTCTAGAGATAATTCTTCTGGTTCAAGAAAAACATTTGCAAGTTTCAAGAACTCTTCAATTAGTTGTGGCTTTTGGGGACATTCATTTTTTTGTGCTGCAGATGGCTTAAGATGACTGGCATATGACTTTCCGGGGGTTAGAACGGACATATCAAAAACCCTTTTGACGTTGCTTTGGGCGATATTTTTATTTTCAATGGCTTTAGCTATTTTGCTTTTTCTGGCTGCGACATACTGTTTATATGATGGACAGCCTCTCCAATTAGCTGGATGTCCTGGTTTGTTGCAGTTTATGCAAAAGGGATCTGAGGTGTCTGTCCTCTTGCGTTGGCATTCTCCTGGAAGGTGCACTTGATCGCATTTGACGCAATTAAATGATGAGTTGCAGTTTCGGGAAACATGACCCCATCTCTGACATCTATGGCATTGAATGTCACCATTTTTCTTTTTTGGTTTTTCCCAAGTGATTGTTTGATTTTGTAGACCTCTAATATGGGAGACCTCTTCAAATGTTTTGCCTGGTAGCAATGTTACCAAGAAGAGACCAGTGTCGGTGTTCATTCGTATAGACCTTGGCGTTTTGAATTTTGTTACGTTCGCCACCGTGTTTGGAACCAACATATCTAGTTCCTTTTTTATTTGATCAGGGTCAGTGTGATGATAAAGATCTCTTATTATCATAGGAACTTGTTTAAGTTCTTTCGGTGTGAATGAGTAGGAGTGTATGTTTTTCTCCTTTAACAAAGTCATCATTGAGGTATGTGTTTGGGGATCTGCAAAGTAAAGCTT
Organism: Musca autumnalis; assembly: GCF_047663935.1. Lineage (NCBI taxonomy): Eukaryota > Metazoa > Arthropoda > Insecta > Diptera > Muscidae > Musca > Musca autumnalis. The sequence continues at coordinate 58,175,725 of NW_027411866.1, forward strand.
ACTTTTTGTTTTGTTAACATTTTTGATTTTGAATAACGATTCTGGGATCGATTTTCTTAGTGTCGCCACTAAGGCGTTGACGTCAACGTTGAATAGGAAAATTGGAGGGCACCAAGTTGGTTTGGTTTTATGTTCGCCTTCGTTGTGTTTTTGGGGTTTTGAATTTTGGGTTTGATTTGGCAATTCGAAATTGATGTCAGCTAGTGCTCCTAGGATGCCGAATCTGTTTTGATCTTGGCTTTTGTGTTTTAATAACTGATCATTTAGATCAGAAATATCAACGTTTACGGGTGACAAAGCACTTTCAAGCCGTAGCCTTTTGCGCTCATTTTGTTTTGTTTGTTTTGTTTGTGCGTTTGTTGATGCTAACGCCGGTAGAGGATGTTTAGAAGTTGTTGCTATAACTTCTAATACATCATGATCCATATCGGATGGAGTGTCAGGCGTCTCCATTGCAAATAAATGCAATATTTGATGCCTGCCACACAGTCAATTGGTATAAATCCAATAAATTATTATTTATTTTTATACAGCTAAATTCTGCACGTCTGTTTAGTTGTAGGGTTCTCAAGTTCGAATCTGCGAGAAATGGGAATCAAAAACGATTGGCATTGCTGTTATCAATTCCAGTGAGTTGTGAAGCCATCTGTAACCAAAATGTGGAACTATTAGCATATGTTTTGGAAAATGCATTTGTTCGGGTCCATGGCCCAATTGGTCCTCCGGCAAAATCAGATGATTTAGATTTGAGCTGTCAAAATTCATATTTGTCATTTGAATTCGCTGTGAGGTATTGAAATGTCGAACAATATAGAAACAGGTAGATGTATCTCGAAAAAAGAAAACAAATAAACTTAATGCTGTACACGTAAAATGTCAACATTTGTTGTGTTTGTATGAGAATTTAATTTACAATAACTTATTTTAGCAGTTCAAGTTTCGTCAAACAAAAATAACTACGGTAACAAACTTTTCTCGGAAAATGTATTGTATGTATCTACCTGAATTGACAGAAAAGAAATTCGCCTCAAAAATTTTTTCGCCTCTGTTTATGAAATTTGACATTTAAAATCTTTGTTTTTCTTTGAATTCGCTTGCTGGAGGACCTGTAATTGGGCCATGTTCGGGTCTTTATTGCTATACGTCTTTGGCTAGCATTTTTTCTCACTTTTTGTTAGATATGGCAACTATTCATGCAACTACCTTGCCTTTGTATTTTGCAAATAATTTTTTTGTGGCTGGTTTGTGTTATTGGTTTTATTCGCGGTGGTATTGATCGATTAAACAGATTAAACAAAACAATTCTCCTGAGAAGTTGTTGAATTATGGTCGTTGGTTAAAAAAAAACAACAGAAACATGCATTGACGGTAATTTTTTATTTTCATGAAAAGCTGAACGTTTGTTCGACATGTTATCCTTACAAAAAATAAAAAATTCCATGTAAGGTCATAACAGAAACAAAATGTAATTGTGCTTTAATTAAATTAAAATGTGTTTAAAAAGAATATCAGTGTGCGTGATTTAAATACTTAAAGGTTATATGATAACATTTGTAACTGGAAATATTTTTTATTTATTGTATAAAGTACCTATGTATGTACATTCGTACATTCACATTTAAAACCTTTCATTGATTTACGACGTATGTACCACAAATCGTACACTTCTATTGATTTTTATTGGATTCCGATTTATAAACAATAATAACCTTTGTACTTTTATTTTACTTTCCGTAAATTGTCGTGCTTCGTTTTCGTTTTTATATGTTGATATTGCATATGTAGACATTAAAACAGCAATAAAAATTGCATGCTCTTGTTTCCATCACACTTGACAGTTTTACTTTCCATCATATTTTAGGATTTCTGGATTTCTACTTCTAACCAAGAAAACCACCATTTTATCCTCGCTTTTTTCAATTAGGATCATCTTTCCTTTAGGTGAGAAATTCGACATTTCTCATGAAGTCGGGGCCGGGTCCGGCTCGTAGAGACCCCTGCCCACCCGCCACCCGGGAAGACGCGCCTAGTAGGAGAATGGCAAACTCCCCTAGGCAACTTTGAATTAAGTTCATCGCATTTACTAAACTCAAATCGTGTCAAAATTTTTGCTCTGTCCCAGAACCTGTAAGAAGCTACTATTTTTTACTACTATAACATTTTTCCTTTATGTTATCCAAAAAGTAGTAAAAATTAGTAGACTCTTGCAGGACTGGAACAGACCATTTGTTATTACATGTAAGTCTTGTCTCCCCCTGCCCACCAGCATACAATATGTATTGGTGAAAGTCCATACTTCCCTCATAGATACCAGGCCGGCCAAAAGCCTGCTATATAGAGAAAAATGTATGATTTTAAAGAGGCCCATTTCTCGGGAAGTGTACATTTCCGGGACACAAGCTATAAACAGTTGGAATTAGGACCGAAAGGAGTACTATCTATAATGAAAATGGCGAATTTTTCCTCCAAGTGCACCTAAAGGAAAGGAGTTCCAAAGGAAGTTGCATATTTTTAGAAAAAAAAAATGAATCAGACTGGACTCCAGATATGAAAGAAGACTCCCTTGTCTTTTTATTCTACCTGTTTCAGTTTTTTCAGGCTTTGTTTAAAATAATTCTGGGTAACTGTAAAAAATACTTTTAAGTTTTTAGTCGTAAATTAAAATTTAGAAACTGTTACGTATATTAATGGGTTGCTAGAAATGGGAAATGGGTAAATAACCAAATGGTAAATACCCATTAAAATGGGTAATTTGGGTACAAATGGGTAAATACCCAGGTTTTTAACCAATATGTGGGTAAAAACTACAGAAACTAAAATCATCCAATTGGACGCGAAAGCGCAGTAATTTAACAAATTTTAACTGACTATGAATAAAATTACCTTTTTTGGAAATGAGACTAGTTAATATTTTACCAATTTTGGTCCATATTTTTGGTAAATCTCTCATATATATATACAGCGTAATTTTTGACATATGAGGGCTTTTAGAACGGTTTGTTGAAATCCTTCTTGCTGAAAAACGTAACTGCTGTACCGATATTCTTATTTTTTCTATATACATATCTGATGGCTTTACTTTTGATTTTTGCTGATAATCTTGAGATTTTGGTCCTCTTCGACAAAGCTATATTTGCGGTGGTCTGCATTGATTTTCTTTCTACATACAACTCCTTTTCTTTTTGATTTTCTGTCTGACAGAAAAACAAAATTTTCATTTCAAAATAAATTTTTAAATACCCAAATAAACACCCGAAAAGGGTATTTATCGGGAATTTACCTAAGTTTTGGGTAAATACCGGGTAGAATCCCATCTATACGTCTTGCGACACAAGTCGTGTCGCGTTGTCAGTCGTCTCTGCGTAAAAGTATATAATATTAGACAAATTCACTTTAAATAAATAAAAATGTTACTTATGTTTCAATTTTTTTTTATTCACTTGTAAATATGCACGGCGACAGCTAATTTGTTGTCGCCCGAAAATTAACTTTATGGCGACAGAATTTGACGGCGTCGGGCGAATTTTGCCATACGGAATGTAAAAAGTGCATATGGTAACGCGACACGACTTGTGTCGCAATACGGAATCGACCCATAAAAGTTGCATTGGAGAATAATTGACAATTTAGAAAAAAGTAGATTTGAAATAATGAAACATTGCTTGAATTTCTACAAAATGTAAGTAAGGCCATGTTTATATTATAGCCTTTTGCAGCGTCAAGCTTCTTTATGAGGATATATTTGAAATGTAAACAATGGAATTGTCATTACCCAGTGAATTTGTTCAATTCGGTTATATATTAACGTACTATAAAGTTCATATTTGTAAATCCACATACATATGAATGTTTTTTTGAAATCATTTTTAGTTGGAGCCTCTTTAATATGGTGACTGCCTCTATTATGTTATCAAAATGGCAGGATAATTGCCACTGGCAACATAATTGAAGGTAATATCTGGAGTAATCCATCAAGCTCTAGAGTCCTAGAACACCTCCCCTAGGGATAAGGGAGACTTTTCTCATATCAATGAGAGCACGCTGACTCACATTGGTTTAATGGGAACCTACTTTCTATTGACACCCCCTGTAGAGACGCTTTTCGTGGCTGAAATACTCAGGACGTACCTGGTTGTAAGGTATCGGAAATCGATCTGGTCGGTAATCTCAGGGCGTAGAACTGCATCCCTACTCTCACTTCGTAAATCAGAATCGTTGTAGGGGTCGTTACTGCGGCATCAGATCTACGACAAGCAAGTGGGAGGACAGCAACATTGAGTATTGCAGGCTATGTGAGGATGTTGAAGAGACTGAAACAGTCGAGTACCTTCTCTGCCGGTGCCCTAGACTGTCCCTAAGTGGCGGGTCATCATAGACTATGAGAAATCAACTAACTAATTCTTCCCACCTCTCTGTTATATCCACTCTTTTTCTACCTCTTTCCTTTCTTTCTCCCCCTCCTTTCCTCTTAACCAATTTCAGGATGAACACAATGGACCTTTTGGAACCAATGACAACAAAGTGTCGTGGTCGACGGTAGCAGAAATCCGACCACAAACTGCCCCAAAATTTTAGGGGTCGCATTCGACACTACTTTCACTCCTTGCGCGCACGCCACAGCTATCTGCGACAAACTGAAAAGTAAGAACAAGGTCCTCAAGTCCCTAGCCGGCAGCACTTGGGGTGCAGATAAAAAACCTTTTTGACCACATATAACGCGATAGGTCGGTCTGTGGTAAGCTATGCGGAGCCAGTCTGGTCACCGAGGTTATGTGATACGAATTGGAAAAAGATTCAAACTTGCCAGAATGTCGCCCTGAGAACAGCAACAGGGTGCCTCCTCAAATCTTCAGTGGACCATCTACATGAGGAGGCAAAGATTCTTCCAGTAAAGCAACACAATGTGATGCTTTCGTTGCAGTACCTGCTTCGATGTTACCGTGTGAGCTATCCCAATCACCATCTTGTGGTAGGCCCGACATATTCAGGCAGATAAGGAAAGATCCAGATTGAACAAAAGAACGAACATGCAAACATAATAACAAACACTGTTACAACAACAACAAAGTACCAAACCCACGACATCGGATTCTTTCGTACCGGATTGACCCGAAACCATAGTGTTTCGGCCAGCGGCTGCCAACCCAGCATCAAACCTATGCTTCACCTAGGTTTCTATGCTGCTACAACCAAATTTGGAGTTTATTAAAGGAGGAAAACTTCCAATGTGTTTGCTAAATCGTTACCCTGCGGGACTTTTCTCAACCGGTTTACAAAATAGTTAGATATTATTCTACATTACATTACATTATTCTACAATGCATTATTCTACAATGCATTATTCTACAACTAACTACAAATTGGTTGAAAAGTCACCTATATATCAACCAGATTGAAAACTAAAAAAATGGAGAACTTACTATCTCTGCATTACTTTTCAACTAGTTATTAACCAGTTGGATAATAGACGATTACAATGCAATTTTAATACAACCAACTATAAATTAGTTGAAAAGTCATCTAGAGATAAACCAGTTGAAAACGTTGAATGTTCAATAGTGTGTTTTTTACGAAAATAATTCTCATATACACTTTCGTAATTATTTCGATTTAAATGCAACATACAATTATACAAGCTAGTTTTGATAGACTCGACATACCAAAAGAGGAACAACAAGGGAACATAACTGATAAACAACTGGTGTCAAAATAAAAAGTCAAAGATAAAAGCAAAATAAAGAATTTAAAGAAATAGAAAATAAATAAAATATAATAAATAAAAAATACTTTTTTCTCTCTCTTTAAGCCAAAAACAACATTTTTAAACTGACCATAAAAAGTCAAAAAATAGTTAGATATAAATTAGTTAAAAATAGTTGGTTTATAACTAGTTAAAAGTAATGCACACATGGACAATTGTCCATTGACTAGCTCATCCTCATGTTAAAATAGTTAGTTGGCGTAATGGAAAATAATAAAAATAACCACTTGTGGTTATTTTTAAGCTACTTATAAACTATTTTTAAACTAATTTATTTCCCCGCAGGGTAGTTTTAGTTATTAACTATATTTCTTTATATATCTTTGTATACAGCATATTAACTGACTAACACATTGAGAAAAAGTACATCCTTGTGCATAAATATAAATACATTATTCCCCATATATGTATTATGTTGCTTCCTAATTGTATTCATTTTTTCTTCAGGAAAATAAATGGAAGAACTAAACTCAGTCACAACTTTGCTGATATTAAGAGAGACCAAGCCATTTGTAATGAATATTTGATGTGACTTAAAAAGAAATACGCAAAATTATCTACACTTTGTGAAAGGTGCTAATATCCTAAGGTAATCTTATTGAAATTCCCACAATGATTAAATTGTTTCCTTATATTGATTGATAACGAACAATTGGATTAATAGAGGTGCCATGATCATAAAACTATAATCTTATTTTCTACTTCTGTAATTGATAATGAATTGTGGGTACAGTCTAGCTATTGACTCAGATAAGATATACAACTAAATAAAAATAAAAAAATACGCACAGATAACGAGCGGTTACCGTTTTTCCATTTCAATTGCGCTAAAGCTATAATAATGAATATCATAAAGTGTATATTCAACTTTTCAATATTTATGATAAATATGAACATGAAGCTAATCCAATTATTCTCAACTGCAATAACTGCAGAAATAATTTGTTATTACTCTCTATTCAAGTTCAAGGTTCTCTGAATAGTCAAGCTGTAAAAGTGTGGAGCCCTTGTTTACGGTCGCTATGAGAAACGTTATTCAGGAAGTTCAGAACAAATATTCTTTTTTAGACAACCTTTTGACAAATTTCTGGAAGTCATGGACGAAATCAAATTCAACATTTAAGCTACAATTGAAAAATATCAAATGGAAGAATAAGAAGGCAGATCCAGGCTGTGCATACAAACCAACTGAGGTTCGTGAAGCATTACATAAATACATATATGTTGGTAGACATCGGATTTTTGCATATTTTTGAAATGTTAACCAATTGTAACTACGTTATTATATAGAATTATATCGTTCCAATGATAGAAATTCGATGTCATATTGAAAATAATCAATAATTCCGTACAAAGCTCCAGCTTATATTGTTTAATAAACGAATTAGTTGCACTATAATTTTCAAAAATATGCAAAAATCTGATGTCTACATACATATGTGTATTCATTTAGTTGAAGAGAATTCAGCTGTATACTACATTTTATGTTAAAATAACAAGTTTCAATTCAATTGTTCTTTAATTTACATTTTAGATTGAGCAATTAGCAAATGTATTAACCCATGGTATTTGGATAGTGCCCGCAGTAATATGTGCCAATAAGTTATTCGAACGTTCCAAAACATCCAGCCAATATTTAGTATCGTGGGTTTATGGAGGTGCTTTAACTCTACTTTTTACATTATCAACATGTTTTCACTGTTCTTGTTTCTGTGATAATAAGGTGTAAGTATAATGAGAACAACAGAATAATACTTTTAATTTACTGTGTGCTGCTCTATTCTATTAAAATATGTATGTAGTTATTCTTTTGGCTTTTATTTCGCATAAGATCCATAAGAACAATCTCGAGCTGCACTTGATTGAAATAGCATCACGTAATGTAAATATTGTAATTGTATATTATTAATTTTGTTGACTTTTTTGCACACAATGACCGCAAAAAATGGAGTGAACTCTTTTCCTATGTCATCATGTTAATTGTTTGATAAAGCATAATATGTGTGCAATTTTTATCGGATCATTCATACACGAACATAACATAAAAGGAATTAGTACTCAATATGCGATGACCTCTCACGGGCAATTATCTACTGTTAATAATACCTACTTGACTGAATATTGTTGGGAAATAGCAAGCTATTAAACGATTAATCGATTCATTAAGTATCAACAATATTCAAAAAAATTAAAAAAGACTTCACATACATACACACCTGCTCAAAATAATAGATACACTTTGTACATTTTTCTTGAATGTTCAAAGAACGGTTATATTTATTTAAAGAAATTGAGAATATGATTTTTCTTATACCTCAATGTCATAAATGTATAGCAATCAACAACCAACGTAATGTTTCCACTAAGGACAGTAGATTTGCTGCTCATAATAATAGATACACTTCAGTTAAAATGGGAAATAATGAAATTTTATTAATTTTGCATTCGAAATATTGTTGAAAATAATACAATGGACTAGTAGCTGGTATTTTCGATTCTTATCCCTACCACTTTCCTAACAAAATTTGGAGTACAGGACCTTACTCCTTGACTTATCCCAAGAGACATTCCGTAGCCGACTTTCATCATTTTTACCCATAAATATTTATGGGTCGATTTCCAAAGTCGTCCGACGACGTCAAAATCTGTCGCCATAAAGTTCATTTTCGGGCGACAACAAATTAGCTGTCGCCGTGCATATTTACAAACAAATAAAAAGGAAAAATTAAAACGTAAGTAACATTTTCATTTATTTTAAGTGAATTTATTTAATATTATATACGTTGTGTTTGGTGTTTCAGTAATTATATTGGTAAAAATTACTACAAAAAAGCAATTTGAAATGCTGCTTGAAAAAATGGAAGCCCACCCAAACGTAGCTCATGGAGTCAGACTTCTTGGCGAAAATGTTGTGGAGCAATTAAATAGTTGTGTGCGTACACCAGATGAATGGCACAAAGTATGGACTCATTTTAATTCCAAACTAAAGAAAAAATGTCTCAAAATGGGAACATTACAGCTTGTGGAGCAAGCGGTAGCAGACTTACTGCAAATTAATATGGTTTCAAATCCTGCAGGTGCGATATACGGAATTGAAGAGACATTGGACGATAATAACAGTGAAATTGGACAATCTGCTGAGGTAGAAAATGAAAAACCTCAAAATGAAGTAGAAATTGACAATGTACTTGCCAACAAAACGTTTAAACTAAAATATCCTGTTCTATTCGGATATAAATAGCGAACACCTTCCTTTGCACCCATTATATGTACGTGTGTTCCGTCAATGCATCCGACAACGCCCGGGAAATTTGTTTTTGAATAAAAATAGTTTTTATTTTGACGCTTTTCCTCTTCTGTTAATTTGAAAACAATCCAAATCCAAAACACACTTTAAGGAGTGGCTGTATTGCTGTTGATCTGTGGATTTTTTTAAATTAGTTTTTAATGCCTCTACTATATAAATAACAACGTCTTTTGGAAGCCGAAAATAGGCTTTAAACCTAAAAAATTAACAATTATTTGTTGAACGTTGGAAACCAAACATACTGACAATACTGATGGCAATTCTAAAGTATTCGATTTATCTCTTAAGTGTCGCCTGATAGATGCTACGTTAACTATTTTTCTTCACTATCATCAAAAAATAGTTCCACTGAGCTTATCATTTTAGAAAACTATAACTTTTGTGTACAACATGCTCTGATATTTTTTCTGATTTATTCTGATTTACTACGTAACTGATAACTTGTTATCGACTATTATTTTCTATCGCTTTAGGTAGTACAATTTTTAAATTTTGTCGCAGAGACGATTGACGACGCGACATGACCCGCGTCGCAATACGGAATCGACCCATTATTGTATGCAATAAAAACTAACAAAAATAGGAATCCAAATGCGAAATGATGAAATACTTAAAAAATTTTAGGTGAAAAATGTTGAGTCCTCTAAGGACTTCATATCCTTTCTCCTAGGAAAGTAGCATAAATCGGACAGGAACCACTTTAAACGAAGGATTTATTAATTAACAATAATTTCAAAGTGGAAATAGGCCCAACGAATGCATATTTTCCATTGTACGGATGAATGTACAGGGGTGAAACAAGGAGTACCTTTAATAGCGTAATGGCACCTTCCTGGGCTCAAGTACGATGACGTAATATTTTGGAAAGAAATGAACGAAAGTGATTACTTTTTAATCGAACGTATATTTGGGGTCTATAAGAGTACAAATTAGCACACTTTTGTATTAGAAAACAACTTTTAACCAATAAATATTGCATCGGAAGATTACAGGCCAGTACTCCAACGAGGCTACTTTGTTTCACCCCAATACATTCATCCGTACAATGCAAAAGATGCATTCTGTGGGCCTATATCCACTTTGAAATTATTGTTATTAAATCCTTCATTTAAAGTCCTGTCCAATTTATGCTACTTCCTTAGAGAACTCAAAATTGTTCACCTAAAATTTTTAAAATATTTCATCATTTCGCATTTGGATTCCTATTTTTGTTATTTTTTATTGCATACAATAATACTTCTCCCCAGAATGCGAACATTGTGGTAAATGTTTATGGGTAAAAACGATGAAAGTAGGCTACGGAATGTCTCTTGGGATAAGTCAAGAAGTAAGGTCCTGTACTCCAGATTTTGTTAGGAAAGTGGTAGGGGTAAGAATCGAAAATACCAGCTACTAGTCCATTGTATTATTTTCAACAATATTTCGAATGCAAAATTAATAAAATTTCATTATTTCCCATTTTAACTGAAGTGTATCTATTATTATGAGCAGAAAATCTACTGTCCTTAGTGGAAACATTACGTAAACATAATTAATTTCAAATGAAACTTACGTTGGTTGTTGTTGGTTGCTATACATGTATGTCATTGAGGTATAAGAAAAATCATATTCTTAATTTCTTTAAATAAATATAACCGTTCTTTTGAACTTTCAAGAAAAATGTACAAAGTGTATCTATTATTTTGAGCAGGTGTGTATAATAATATAAAATATGTATTTTTGTGTCCCTCTCATTTAGTCACATTTTGTGACGTACATTCAGTATGGCACAAAAAAGTTACAAAACAACATTTGTGCATTTTCTGCTAGGTAAAATGATGAACATATAATGTTGAATACCATGAGGGCCTAATATAATGATGTATGTTCTGAGACACACTTCACCTCTCACTTCACCCCTCAAGCCTTTGCTCACCCCATTTACTCCTATTTTTTGCGAATTTCTTTGGGCCAAGATTCATTAGGGTATTGAAAAAGAAGAGTACAGCCTACCCCGTCCATAAAGTACTCGAATAAGCATAAATGGGGTAAACAAAATGCTTGAGGCGTGAAGTGAGAAGTGAAGTGTGTCTCAGAACATACCCGAATATTAGCGAAATTGTATTTACGTGCATTACTATTATTAATAACCATGGTTATTGCTGGGCATGTCCGCAGTAAAATAAATTTGATTTATGAAACTTATTTTTTTTCTTAAAGAGTCATTTATTGCAATATTTATCAATTGTTTATCCATTGCAGAAATAATTACTATATATCTGTAACAGTTTTGGTACATTTTGACCACTTTAGCATCACTATAATATTATTTTTTTACACATAGGAAGGACAATTTTTTAAACATGACGTTTGGCGTCCTCCTCAACAAAAATTTAATTTGTAGTTTTTGAATTTTTACCCACTTGCAACGTCAACGCTCCATTTGGTATATACCTAGCTAAGACCGCGGTAATTCTGCATCTTTTTTGTCTCTTTTATTTTAATATTTTCTGGCAGAAGAACATTTTTAATACCCAACTAAATTCTCAAAAAATGTATTTACACATTATTTACCAGGTATTTCTCCAATAAAAGGGTAAATACCGGGCAGAATCCATTCACTTAAGATTTAGAGTATTAGATATTTTAATTAAATTCAAAATGTTTTAACTAAAATTTTAACTCCTTCCATTTCATATTCAAAGAATTGCATTCGTAATTCAAAGTTTTCCATTTGTAATTCAAATAATATTCACTTCAAAATACAAATTTATTGCAATTTCGAATTTTTCCACCTGTAATTAAATATTTTCTATTTGTATTTCGAATCATGTTCATTTGAAATTTTGAATTTTTATTCAATTGTACGCATTGAAAATAATTCAAAATAGATGAATTATTATAAATGAAATAGTACGAACTTCAATTGTGTTCACAAAATTTGAAATTCAATCGAAAACTCGTAATTGAACTTCGTAACAGTTTACAGCTCATTAAATATTGCTTAAGCGGTTGAAATCGCTAACAACGTTGTTATGATATCGTAACAAATACATCTAATAAAAAATGTTAATAATCTTTTTTAAAAAATTCAAAAAACTTTTCTATTTGAATTTTTAAAAAATATGTAAATTTTACTGTGTGTTTTTCTTATTTTTATTTTTGAAAATTTTTTTAATTCTACAACATTTTTTTGGAAAGTTTAGTTCATCATACATATCTTTGTATGTACTTTAGGGCTATGACTTTTTTACAACCTCGTATCGCTGTATCATATTTTGATGAGTGTTTGTCTAAGATTAAACAAAATCTTAATTATAATGTGATTCAATAAAAAACATCACGAACAAAATCATTTAAAAATTGTTATTTATGGGTGTTTTTGACAATTTTTTGAGTCACTGCAAGAAGATATATAACTGAAAATTAGAGCCACACGACATAAACAAAATCATATAACCTTTTGTTTCTCATTAATTTTATCATATCATTTTATACACTTTTTCAAAATGTGGTTTTTGATTTAATCTATTTTTTGCTGTGGTGATGCTGCTCATCTGCGAAACATTTTAGTACACTTTAAGACTATTTTGACCAACTGTTCCAGACATATCGCGCCTTGAAAATTTTAAATTCTGCAAAAACTATATGCAAAGAAATACTCATAACTTCTTTAATATTGGTCCAAATAGAAAAAATCTTTTTTTGATTTTTTCATCAGGTATCTAATAAAAAAAATAATTACGCAAAGTGGGCTTGGATGCAATTTTCGCGATTTTATATTTAGAATCAATTTTTATCAATGATTGCACTCTTCGATTTTCTTGATTTTTTTTTTTGTATTAAACTAGGATTAATTACAGAAATGTTAAGTCCTGTTTGCTAGTGGGATTCGAATAATTACTATTTTTTCTAAATTTTTGCAAAATATGGTAAAAAAAAATAATACGTTGTCTTTATTAAATTTGTTTTGTTGTTTTATTTAGGAATTTATCTTAAAAATCTTAATGAGGGCAAACATAAAAAAATATTTCTCTCAGAATTTTTCCGCACGGAAAATAATTTATTTAATTTTTTAAAACGTGGAAAACTGCTAGAATAATAATAATTATGAAATAAAAAATAAGAAATTGGGGACGCAATTTTTATTCATGACTGCCCTGAATTTTTATTCATGACTGCCCGGTATACCTTCTTTATTTTGCGATTTTAAGAATGGTTTAACAATTAGTGTACCAGTATTAGTAGGTATTACTGAATGAAGTTTTTTGTGCCCGCGATACGTTTAAACATGGGCGTAGCCAGCTATGGGCAGAAGGGGGCAGCATAGATAAAATTCTTTAAAGTATGTTTGGACGATCTATGTATCGTAGAAATATTATGATGTGCAAGGTATGGACCAGATTTGCCGTGCGAGCCATTTTAGCGAAAAGTTTCAAATGTTTATGGGGAAGGTACCTGAAGAAGTGGACCGATATGGCTCATCTTCGAAAGTTTGGACAAAATATTACGGAGGCCAAATGTTGGACCGAATCTGTAGATTCGTTCGAGAGATATTGTGCGTCCAGTCAGCCAGACGGAAGGAGATAGCTAAAACGACTCAAAATTGTCTAAAACAGATTTCGTCCAAACATAATTGAGGTGCTCAGCGCCAAAACGATCTAACCCACATGTCTACAAAAATCAAACAGACTATAAAGGTCTAACCAGAACCTTTTGAAATAACTATTAAAACAATTCCGTATTGCATTGATTAACACTAGGCAAAACTATCTTCTAAAATAACACTGTGCAGCATTTTTAAGGTGATCTTGTGAAAACAATTCAAACTGAGGATTTTTTGAAAGTACAGACCTAAACGACAAGAAACCCTAGTTGGGTTTTGTTGTTTCAGATTCAGCTCGGATTTTATGGCTTCATTTAAACATGGTCTGAAACCAATGCGAATCTTCTTCTGACCTCTGAAGCAAATTCGTAGACAAGGACAAGAATAGAATATTTGGAGAAATAATGAACTCGAAAAACTACATTTTTTGCTTCAAATTAAAAAATATATGCAAAAATTCCACAATTTTTATACATTTCGCATCGTATCTCCAAAACCGTTAACTTTTTCTATTTTCTTTTGGAAAACTATTCCCTGGAATGTAATACACAACTCTTCAGAACATGTCATTGTTGTAAAATGCCTCTATGCCGTTGTTTTCAGTACATTTTTCAACGAAGATTTAATAAAAATGTCAATAATGTAGTGAAATCGGAAATGCGAGAATAAACTGTTGGTGTGAACTGTGTTTGAAATGGGTGTTGTAAAAGATATGATGCAAAATACCGCTGAAACAACATGAAGTAAGCATTTTAGAGTTTCAGAATGTTCTAAAGAATTGTTGAGAACTTTATTTGGAAGATTTTTGCAAAAGGTTACTTGGTTCAAATCCCAATAGTTTAGCCGATACTGACCAGAATTTCAGCAATTATGTAAAAGTTTCTATATTTTATAGATTTCGATGCCCTTCTTATGTGGTTTTTTCAAAAGATAAGTTCTATTAGTTTAGGGCTACAATATTGCTAAAGACAGCAAGGCCAAATTCCTATTCGTTTCTGAGATAAAGGCCTGATAAATGAAAAAAAAGTGTAAATTTAGCCCGATTTGATGAGGCCATAAAATTCGAACGTGATCTGACAGGACAAAACCCTACCAAGGTTTTTGTAGTCTAAATATGCACTTTCTAAAAATGCATACTAGAAGCTGTTGCATAGTGTAATCAATATGGCATTTTTTGGAATTTGTTTCAAAAGATTTCAGTTAAATCTTTACAGTCTGTGTGATTTTTTGGGCATGTGGGTTAGGTCGTTTTGGCGCTGAGCGCCTCAATTGGGGTCTAAAATAATTATGTCGATAAGACACATTTTGATCGTATGAAAGTGTATATAAACTCGTTAGCCTAAAGGCTGAGGGCATAAAAATATCATAGCAAAACGTGGACCTATGTTCAAAATTTTAAGGGGGATATTGTATTTTCGGTGGATAATTTTTTTGACCACCTTGAACTTAGAAAGCCAAATTTCAGCCAATTTAATAACTTCCACCTAAATTCAAAATTAAAGCAAATATATTTATAGATAAAATCTTAAAAATAACTGAAATCGGGGGGTACCGTTATATGGGGGGCTATACCTATATCCATAATTTTTGGTGCAGATTTGATCATCCTAATTGACAAATAATGGCTAAAATTCCGTCTTTCCAAAACTTCAGTATCCTATCTCAATTTTTGCGGATTATCAATTTTACCATAGTAAAATGGAAATTGGTGTTCGAAATTGGCGTGAACACTATATGTGTAGGAGTAAAATAAAATTGATTTATATGCTGTTTTATCGATATATTTTATCATTTTTGAACGAAAAAAATGATTAAAGGGTGGTATTGAGTCTTCTTTGGGCCTACAAAACTTTTCCCCGGAAATGTGTCAGCACTAGTCCACGTTTTTTATTACCCACAATAGAACGGTACCGCCCGATTTTCGGTGGTTTTCAGAGATTTAGGTGCATTACCCTATATAAATGGTAGTAATTTAGAAGTTTGTCAACACTGGTCCATGTTTTATATAGCCTATAGCGATTTTAGGAGTTTTCAGAATTTAAGCCGTACTCTCCTACAGAAATGGCTGAAATTTAGTATAATAATTTTTCCCCCTAATTTGTCAGTACATTTCCACGTTGTGATATAGCCACTGACATTTATGATAAGTATCAGTGTTCGAAATTTCGATCAGTCAACTTTGCATATATGTAAAGCATCTAAATCATCTTCTTTATATTATGTGAAACGGTTCCATATATTGGCAATAATTCACCATGATTACTTTTTAAATTTCATATATCGTCTGCTCCGTCGGAAAAGGTCGTAAGTCCCTCTCAATAAATTTTTCAGGAGGAAGAAAAAACATTCCAGCGCTTTCTGTATTAAAGATTTTATTATGGTGGTAAAGGAAGTATTCTTCGTTTATTTATTCCGCTTCAATACCTGTACTTTGTTTGATAAAGTTCCGTCGCGTTTGGGAGATAATTGGATATCTTTGGACTTACGACCTTTTCCTTGTACAGTTTTGTATTTTTGTTGGGACTTACGACCTTTTCCTACAATTTACGGACGTTTTTAAAATAAAATATTTATACTTTACAAAGCTATGTGGAAAGGGTATTTTAAGTTTGTTTTGTCCAATATTCGTGAAACATCGCGAAGTATTCGTCGTAGACCCCCTCCCCTTGCCATTTTTCCATATCTTGAGGGATAAAGCGATCTAGCTATGTGTGTCCGTCCATCCATTAACAATTGTAATAAAACTCCAAGCTTCAATTTGGGACCGATCGTCACGAAATTTTGTGAAGAGGTCGGGTTCCGACCAGAAGTGACCCCATTAGATGTTGGTTATGATCGAAAGGTGTGAAAGGGACCAAACACACATTTTTCACCCGACTTTGTAGCTGTCCTGTAGATCGCAGTAATATTCCGATCGGAGCGAAATTTTAAAAATGATTTGAGTTTAAGACAAAAAATTAAGCTTGCAATTTAACATGGTGATGAGATAATTATTAGCGGGTTTAATGGACCAAAACTTTTGGGTGAAATCTTATATATAAAAGACAATGTGTGTATGTTTGTATGTTCCGCATAGACTCAAAAACGGCTGAACCCATGGTTTAATAAGAAAGGTTAGCCAAAGCTTTATGTCAATTTAAATTTTTTCATTCGAGTATGCCTAAAACTTCAAAACAATATAAACAAACTGTGTATGTGTGTGTGGTGTTTGAATAATATGCCAAACAATTTTAAAAACAATCGAATTCAATGATTTTTAAAATTGTGTTTAGACCATTTGTATGGAAGAAATTGGTGAGATTTGCATTGAAACAATCAGTTTATCATATTCACAGCTCGATAATGTGGAGAAAACTTAACTCTTCATTCATTTTTCGCGTTTTTTATAAAATGCTCAAAAAACGCATTGTAAACAAACCGACTTGTTGCTTTTAGTTTGAAGTTTTAGGAATTCAAGAAAAACAAGGGTTCTATAGATTTTTTCATTTAAATCTACCTCTTTACTTATACCATGGCTGAACCGATTTTTTTGAAAATTTCAGAGAATATACAAGTAACAAACTATTTTTTAAAAAACGCTTTTTTGCTAAAGTTATGAAAATATCGGCCAGAAAATTAATTTTTGAGGCAACTGTTGTTGAATCTCCGACCCTAAGTACTTATTCCATGTAATTTTCAGATTATGCACAGGGATGTCCCTTGGTGGAAGTAGGCTATATATTTTGTTGAATTTCGGAGGAGCTGGTTACACCTGTGCCCTATTTTTTAAATTCGCTATATACATATATAAAACTTACGAACGAATCCGTTTCCCCAATCCTGGCTACATATTTTAGCAATAAGACCGGACCACCCCCACTTTCTTAAATAAGCTACAAATCAATGGAAATACCAGATGTTATGCATAACGAAGCTTTGGTATTATTGGAAAGCAAGTATTTAGATTAGAAGGCAACATATCTATAGCTATAGTTTCATTAAGTATATAAGATACATTTTAAGAAGATGGACACAGTCGGCATGCCTCAAGTCATCAGTTATTTGGCGGTATGTTAAAATTGCATATCGACACCAACATTTCTGAAGATTTTTATACCCTCCACCATAATATGGAGGGTATAATTAAATTTGTCATACAGTTTGTAACATATCGATATATTCAGCGGAGACCCTATAAATTATATATATTCTTGATCAGAGTAAAATTCTAAGTCGGTATAACCATGACCGTTTGTCCGTCTTTTGTAATTAAGATACAGCTCGCAATTTTAAAGATAGATCTTCGTGATTTGGTATAGAAGTTTCTATTACTTCTAGGATGTTTGGTATTGACGCCTTCATATAGCCCCCATAGAACGGTACCTCCCGATTTCCGGTATTTTGAAGGTGTTGCCTCAATATTCCTCAGAAATGGCTGAAATTGGTATTTATTCTTCGTTTGGAGTTTTTTGTTTTTGTCTGCAAACAACGTATAATCTTCAGCATGTAATGTCTTCCTGGGCTTAGGAAGTTTATCATCAGAGCTTTCAGAATCACCCTGCAAACCATAGGAAACTAGACCCATGACACCATCGTCTAATTCCAATCCAAATTTATACTGCTCTTTGTTAGCAAAAACCGTGATGACTTCTTAGTTTAATAACATTTCAATCAATTATTATTTTAGAATCATTTAATAATATAAAAATTGCACTTACCCGTCCGTTAGAAGGTATTACTTAAGTCAATTCAGAATACAAACTAATCTCGTTATGTGAATAAATGTCCCTAGAGAAAGCACAAATTACCAGTTAATAAGGTTAACGACAGTAAAACAGTAAAAATCTTGTTTTTTTAATTTTTTCAATACATGAGGTATTTAAACACATACAGCATTCCAATTTGTATCAATGAAAAGACCAGGAGTCCATCTTTCATAATCAGTTCGTTTATAGGGGAAAATAGATTTCAAATGTAAATTTTCGTTGCAATATAGAAATGATCATATTTTTGTTCGAAAGTTTGGTCCAAAGGCTCCGCCAAATATCATCCGATTATCATCCAATGGTGTAGGCTAGTTCTTTACATTGTACCCCAACCATGGATGACATTAAACATTATATCTGAACCACATTAGCTGTAGTATTCTTTTAAAGTATACATTTTCCTGTGGACTTACGGCCTTTTCGTACTCAAATTTGTACGTTTTGTGGACTTACGACCTTTTCCGACAAGGGCAAAACATGTAGAAAAACGCGACATACTACCATTTTCTTTGTATCATACGACGTGTTTTGACGTGTACTATCATCCTATAACAAAAACGCGATTTCCAAAAAAGTGGACTTACGACCTTTTCCGACGGAGCAGACGATATTTTTTAATTGTTTAAATTAATTTAAAAAGTATCCAAAAATATAGGTTTCAAAAATGTACCCCTACCATCTAGGAGGAAGGGGGAGTTTTCAAGGGAAGAATTTTTTTATTTGCTGACAGATGAGACTTAAAATACATACCAAAACTTGTTTAAAATTTGTTTACTGTTCAAAAAATCGAAAAGTACGAAATTGGTTAAACAGTTAAACAGAGACATATCGCACCTGTTCAACTAAAGGGTAGTAACTCAAAATTTTGAAATTTTCACTTTTCATCAAAAAACGATACATAATAATCAACTCCACCTATTGTAAAAAACTCCCATTGTTTTGTCTACTCTTTCGTCAAAAATACCGATAAGTCAATTGTCATCTCTTCAGAATAACTACTCTGTATCGACAATAGAGACTTATTTAAAGTTGCGCCCACATGTTTCAGGCATTTACATCGCGATTTTTTCAGCAAAAGAGTAGTATTTCGAATTTTTCCTCTTTATGTTGTTAATCGCCGCCCATTTTTTCAGTTAAAGGGGCACAAGTCGAAATAATTTCTCTACTAAAACAAACATTTGTTTCAACAAAATGGTAGTAACTCGAAAAATGGTTAGAAATATGACCAACCACTTAATGAAATAAAAAGAAATCCAGTGCTGTAGTGTAGTAAAAAAGATATCTTTACGATGGCATAGTTTTTTTGTGTATTATACTTTTAACATTAACATAAATCGTTTTTTGTCTCTACTGAAAAGTACAAAATTTTGAGTTGCTACCCTTTTGTTGAACAGGTGCGATATATATATATATTAACATTATCTAGGCATGCTATATGTATCTGTTAAGAAATTACTATGCTCGAACCATTTGTGTATATTTCGCTTGTTTCGGAATATATTCTGTAAAATGGTGTGAACGATAACTCTCGATGGGAGCAATCGATTTGGTCCAAAATTTGCACATCGTATTATTCCATCCAGTCAATCATGTCGGACATAGTCCATATCAATCCCGTTCTTCGGGTACCTCCCATTCAAAATGTTTGTTTTTATTTACATTTTCTCTATAAATTGGGTGCAATTTAGCATTAAGGGTTCATAGTGATCAAAATACTTCTCCGCCAATAGTTGTGGACATAGGTCCACGTTTTGGTATAGACCCTAAACAACAATACCCCCCAATTTCAAGTATTGTACAAAATTTTAGCTGACCAGATAAGTTTAGGTGGTAGGTAATTGTTTTACAAAGTGGTCAAACAAATTCGCCTAAAATTGTGGGCAATGGTACTTTCGTAACGGAGAGAAAATTATCTATTCCACATTAGTTCAGAATACTTCATAGTGGACGTTTTTTTACTTGTTGTTCATTAGGTAAGTACCTAAATAAAGGTTTTAAAATTTGTATGTAAAAAATATACACATAAAAAAAAAAATAAAATAATTGCTAATCCATTTTCAAAATCGAAAAAAGAACTCCGATTTTGCGATGTTCAAGATAAATTCCTAAAAAACAAATGTTAAAAAATTAATTTTTTTATGATATAACAACTAAAAGAAAAATTGTACTGACAAATTTTAAAAAGATAAGAAAAAATAGTAATAATTCGAATCCCACTACCAAATTGTGCAAAATGTTTTCTTTTTTATTAGATAGCTAATTAAAGAATACAAAAAAAGGATTTTTTTTTCTAGTTGGACTAATATTGAAGAAGTTATGAGTATTTCTTTGTATATGGTAAATTTCAAATTTCCTTTACAATTACATAGAAAAAAAATTAAAAACTTTTTTGGCGAGCACATCCGCCATTTTTGGTACATGGGTTACGAAAAAAATCGTGGTTTCAAATCTGTTCGCGTTCACAAAATTGGATGCTGCACTCAAAAGTTATGTGCGGTTTTACTCTCTTGTAAAGAAAAAATATTTAAAAATTCCTATTGTGTTGTAATAAGAACATGTACATATATATGAATCGTTAGCAGCATTTGATATATATCGGTAGATGCTAAAATAGTTGCTAAATTTATTTTTATTTTCGCGGAAAATCAACAAATATTGAAGAAATCTTGGAATAAATTTTATTTATTCGAAATCAGAGTCCAAAAAATCTCTAAAAATCTCTCTATATATTGTTTAGAAGTTTATTCTGGTGCTTGTGGTTCTGACATGAAAAGGGTTCAGCTGGCGTTCAATAGAGTCATTAGATATGTATATGGCATATGCATCCGGCAGCATGTAACACCGTACATACATAATTTTCTCGGCTGCAGCTTTCGTAATTTTGTGAGCCTACGTAATATGATCCATTTCTATAAAGTTGTTAAGCTGCAGTATCCTTGTTTCCTAGTTCGTTTCTTTCATTTTTCTAAATCACTGAGAAACCCCCAACTAATTATTCCAAGATTAACTCCGATTTTAGAGCATTCTTTTCATGTTAGGGTGGCCAGGATATATAATTCCTTGCCACTTTCTTTAAGACTTTCTATACGATTTTTTAATGTAACGCAACGTACATTTCGTGAAAATCTCCTGCGGCACCTTCAATAGCCTGAGTAAACATATGCATGTATATGCTTGTATATATGTATACATATTGCATCTTTTTAGCAATCTTGTGTTTTTATTTTTCTCCATGTTTTATTCTGCCTATGTTCACTTATGTCCAAAAATTTCACTTTCATTATAAAATATGGATGTTGCCACTCGGTCGTTATTTACTTGATTTGTTTAAGTACATCACGTTTTGGGTGGCTTGATTCAAATTCATATGTTAATGCAGTTTTCATTTTAGTAGTTAAAAATTCATCGTGTGCTTGCACAAAATGCCCTTTCTTCATAATCTTTGTTTTCTTGCTAAATTTAAATTTCAAAAATTATAGTTTTTTTACCAATTAGTTATGTGTATAATATATCATTGTATATTTTTGTTAAACGAGTAGTTGAACATCCCATCCATTTCCTGGAGTACTTTAAATCTCTATTAGTCGAAATGTTATAAGTTTATATCGTTTTTTTATAATTACTACCCCTACTTTTACAGATAGTAATTATTTTTGTTTGAGTAGTTTAAATATTCCTTACTTATTACTTTATTTTATATTAATTTTGTTATATAAACATTATAATGTAGTATACAGCTTAAGGTCGAAAGACTAGGCAAATATGAATTGAAATAAATAAAAAAAAAAAAAAAAAAAAAAAAAAAAAATAATTTAAAAATACGTACAGAATCTAGACAACGCGTAGAAAGATGTGATACCAAAATTATAAAGATCGCGTTTATAACTTGCATATTACAGCCACAACAAAGAACGGCAACTTATTGTTGGAAATTATTTCAAAAATATATTTTTGTTGTTGGCTTTGTATTGTTGGACTGCAAAATAATACTTGTTGTGTATTTATTTCAGCTAAAGTCCATACTTTGTTGCTTCAAAATTTGAAGAAACAAAATGTTTAACCGTGGGTATTGAAATTGATTACTACGAGCGGAGGCAGAGAATACTATAGTTTCGGAAGCAGCCAAACTTCCTCATCAGTTCTCTTAACCGCTGACTCTGTAATCAATTTCAATACCCACGGTTAAACATTTTGTTTCTTCAAATTTTGAAGCAACAAAGTTATGGACTTTAGCTGAAATAAATACACAACAAGTATTATTTTGCTGTCCAACAATACAAAGCCAACAACAATAACAGGCAATCAGCACGGCCTTACTTGTTGACTACGCATAAAGCAAAAACAACATTTTGTTGTGATCTCTGCTTACTGCAAACAACACTACTTATGCTTGTCTTCTTTGCGATGCAAAGACAGCATAAAAACAGTAGTAGTGGGTATATGATTTTGATTATTCTGACTCAATTGTGCGGTCAACAGATTTAGGAGGATACAGAAAATTTCTCGTTCTGTTTAATTTTCTGGTCACTCTTATTGACCTGTTTATTGATACAGAGTCAGCGGTTAAGAGAACTGATGAGGAAGTTTGGCTGCTTCCGAAACTATAGTATTCTCTGCCTCCGCTCGTAGTAATCAATTTCAATACCCACGGTTAAACATTTTGTTTCTTCAAATTTTGAAGCAACAAAGTATGGACTTTAGCTGAAATAAATACACAACAATATATTTTTGGTTAAATGCGAAAAGTTTGAAAAATAAATGTTGGGAGTTATTCTATTATTTCGCTAAATTTCGATCCAAATCCTGAAGTATTTTGCTTAAACTTCTACGAGAAAAGTAATTTGTCATCGTGAAAGTATATTTGCTTTCTGTGATAAGCAATAGAAATAAGAAGTAGAGAGTAATATTGAAATTACAATCAAAGAAAAAACATAGAAGTTAAAAACCGTATAATTCGCGAATTGGTTTAAATCGGTTGAGGTGCATGTGCTTTTCGGATACAGGGAGTCCATGTGTATCAATATGCATGGATTTTCCCATGTTTCATCCAGCGGCCAAAGTGTGCCATCAGTTGCATCTTACTATTCAAAAAACCTTCAAGTGGGCAAAAATTACGCGATGTGCATATGATTATAAGGTGCATCCGATTTCAATGGCCCCTATTAAAAATACGTCAATATAAATTATTTTAGACAGATTCGTCAAGAACTGCGGATGTGCCACCGCATTCTATTTTGGGATAAATAGGGATATTACTCCTGAATCTTTGTATTTTGTGACACACCTTTTTGGCAAATATTATAATCGCGTATAAAGGATTACATTTATGCAAAAATAATCAAAGAAAATCGCGGTTCAATTCGCGGAATTGTCAAAATATATTTTTGCAGATTTTCCTACTTTCAAGGTATCTTTATCCGGCGTTTTAGTGGATGGATTCGACCGCGGAAGAGCTCATTAGATCCGGCACGTAAAAAAACTAAAATCACGCGGGGTTCAGGGGTACCTGTACGACAGTTGTAAATTTTAAAGCCAAAAAACAGGTTTTTTCAGAAAATTTACGCACCACATTTTCGCCTTTGGACTCCTATTACTAGGAAGCTGTATGGAGCACACTCATGAGATATACATCGAACGACGTGGAATCGCGAGTTCTACAATCCTATAAACTAGTTTCGATTATTATCTAGTTGCACCATCTAATTATAAGAAAAATTCGAAAAACACTGAAATCAAAACTTCAAAATGTCAGCATCGATTTTAGGGGGATGCAGTGTATATATCGAAAAGTCATACACTAGAACCATATTGCCTAAGGGGTATTCTTTAGTTCTCTCTTTGAGCACAGGTTTGAATTTTCCGTGGTTTGGCCAGAAATCAAGAAAGAACACAAAAAAACTTGTTTACTTCAACACATTTTTCCCATTTTTTTTATATTACCACCAGCGCAGCTTCCACTAAAATTATTTGTTATGGTCCATATTATGAGATCGTAGCTTAAACACTTCAATATATATAAATGTATTCATATTTTATAAAATATATTAACAGTTCGCGACTTATTAAATGGTGAACCTCAACTTCAACGATTGTAAAACTTTTTTGAATATTACCATATAGTTTCCGAATTCGACATTTTCAAGGCGAGAAATCCCTGGAACCGCTAGCCAAAAAAATCTGAAAACATACTGATGCTGATGAACATCATCACCACAACCAAAAATAAAGGAAATCAAAAGCCTCATTTTCAAAAAGTGTCCGATTTTACTCAGAAATCCCCATATACTTTTATTTCATATATCAGCTAAAAGTGATTTGTGTGGGACCTTATTCAATATTTAAATGAAATAATAGTTAATTTAGTCATTGGCAGGAAAAATTTCATTTATTCGTGCAACAGGAAATAATTTTTTCTTCATATCATAGTATTTTTTACAAAAATATAAGTGGTCTGTGTGTGACCATTTTTATGACTTAAATTGAATAAAAGTTATTTTAGTCATTAACAGCTATACCTAATACACAACGTAACGTACAATAATATTCGTCATCCTACAACAACGCTCTTGGAGCGTTCGTATTATACTCATTTAAAACACAAAACCGCGAAAAACTTATTTAACACGTTCGCGGACGCTTAAAACTCAGAGGCACAAAAAATGACACCCAATTTTTTCGAAATTTTTTATTTCATTATTGTATTTATTAATTAATTAATACTATTATAGTTTTTTATTTATTATATTATGGATATTTACAAAATATGTAAGTCGTATTATGTGCATTAATCACAAAAACTTACGATTGTAGCCCACGGCTGCGGGTTCTTTCGTACCGGATTGACCCGAAACCATAGTGTTTCGGCCAGCGGCTGTCAACCCAGCATTAAACCTATGCTCCTACGTAGGTTTCTGCTGCTACAACAACAACATTGTATACAAGTAAATGAATAAAAAATGACATTGCATGTGAAGTTCACGACATGTTAGTTTAGGTTTAGGATGCGCAACTGCTGTGATGGCAGCTACTCCACTCGGAGACCTTAATGTCCAATGTGATCATCCTGAATATTTTAAATTAGATGTTACTACTCATCTAATGATGATGATTGTTGTAATTTTATGTGATCAGTAGTGCGATTTTCCAACACATTTTTTGAGTTACCGACAAAAATCGGTAAAATTAAAATGCTTATAAATTCGGTAATGAACGATATTTTTCGGTAAGTTAGCGACCAAGAGAAAGTAGTCGTAAAGTTCTACCGATAGCAACAGTGTTGTCAAATTTTACTTGAACTTTTCATTCATAATTTTGTGTTTTAATTTTACCGACATTTGTCGTTAACTCAAAAAATTAGAGAATAGCACTACAGGGCTATTAATTCGCAGATGTATGTAGGTGATGGTAAGATCAATCGAAAAACAATCGAATTCAATGATTTTTAAAATTGTGTTTAGACCATTTGTATGGAAGAAATTGGTGAGATTTGCATTGAAACAATCAGTTTATCATATTCACAGCTCGATAATGTGGAGAAAACTTAACTCTTCATTCATTTTTCGCGTTTTTTATAAAATGCTCAAAAAACGCATTGTAAACAAACCGACTTGTTGCTTTTAGTTTGAAGTTTTAGGAATTCAAGAAAAACAAGGGTTCTATAGATTTTTTCATTTAAATCTACCTCTTTACTTATACCATGGCTGAACCGATTTTTTTGAAAATTTCAGAGAATATACAAGTAACAAACTATTTTTTAAAAAACGCTTTTTTGCTAAAGTTATGAAAATATCGGCCAGAAAATTAATTTTTGAGGCAACTGTTGTTGAATCTCCGACCCTAAGTACTTATTCCATGTAATTTTCAGATTATGCACAGGGATGTCCCTTGGTGGAAGTAGGCTATATATTTTGTTGAATTTCGGAGGAGCTGGTTACACCTGTGCCCTATTTTTTAAATTCGCTATATACATATATAAAACTTACGAACGAATCCGTTTCCCCAATCCTGGCTACATATTTTAGCAATAAGACCGGACCACCCCCACTTTCTTAAATAAGCTACAAATCAATGGAAATACCAGATGTTATGCATAACGAAGCTTTGGTATTATTGGAAAGCAAGTATTTAGATTAGAAGGCAACATATCTATAGCTATAGTTTCATTAAGTATATAAGATACATTTTAAGAAGATGGACACAGTCGGCATGCCTCAAGTCATCAGTTATTTGGCGGTATGTTAAAATTGCATATCGACACCAACATTTCTGAAGATTTTTATACCCTCCACCATAATATGGAGGGTATAATTAAATTTGTCATACAGTTTGTAACATATCGATATATTCAGCGGAGACCCTATAAATTATATATATTCTTGATCAGAGTAAAATTCTAAGTCGGTATAACCATGACCGTTTGTCCGTCTTTTGTAATTAAGATACAGCTCGCAATTTTAAAGATAGATCTTCGTGATTTGGTATAGAAGTTTCTATTACTTCTAGGATGTTTGGTATTGACGCCTTCATATAGCCCCCATAGAACGGTACCTCCCGATTTCCGGTATTTTGAAGGTGTTGCCTCAATATTCCTCAGAAATGGCTGAAATTGGTATTTATTCTTCGTTTGGAGTTTTTTGTTTTTGTCTGCAAACAACGTATAATCTTCAGCATGTAATGTCTTCCTGGGCTTAGGAAGTTTATCATCAGAGCTTTCAGAATCACCCTGCAAACCATAGGAAACTAGACCCATGACACCATCGTCTAATTCCAATCCAAATTTATACTGCTCTTTGTTAGCAAAAACCGTGATGACTTCTTAGTTTAATAACATTTCAATCAATTATTATTTTAGAATCATTTAATAATATAAAAATTGCACTTACCCGTCCGTTAGAAGGTATTACTTAAGTCAATTCAGAATACAAACTAATCTCGTTATGTGAATAAATGTCCCTAGAGAAAGCACAAATTACCAGTTAATAAGGTTAACGACAGTAAAACAGTAAAAATCTTGTTTTTTTAATTTTTTCAATACATGAGGTATTTAAACACATACAGCATTCCAATTTGTATCAATGAAAAGACCAGGAGTCCATCTTTCATAATCAGTTCGTTTATAGGGGAAAATAGATTTCAAATGTAAATTTTCGTTGCAATATAGAAATGATCATATTTTTGTTCGAAAGTTTGGTCCAAAGGCTCCGCCAAATATCATCCGATTATCATCCAATGGTGTAGGCTAGTTCTTTACATTGTACCCCAACCATGGATGACATTAAACATTATATCTGAACCACATTAGCTGTAGTATTCTTTTAAAGTATACATTTTCCTGTGGACTTACGGCCTTTTCGTACTCAAATTTGTACGTTTTGTGGACTTACGACCTTTTCCGACAAGGGCAAAACATGTAGAAAAACGCGACATACTACCATTTTCTTTGTATCATACGACGTGTTTTGACGTGTACTATCATCCTATAACAAAAACGCGATTTCCAAAAAAGTGGACTTACGACCTTTTCCGACGGAGCAGACGATATTTTTTAATTGTTTAAATTAATTTAAAAAGTATCCAAAAATATAGGTTTCAAAAATGTACCCCTACCATCTAGGAGGAAGGGGGAGTTTTCAAGGGAAGAATTTTTTTATTTGCTGACAGATGAGACTTAAAATACATACCAAAACTTGTTTAAAATTTGTTTACTGTTCAAAAAATCGAAAAGTACGAAATTGGTTAAACAGTTAAACAGAGACATATCGCACCTGTTCAACTAAAGGGTAGTAACTCAAAATTTTGAAATTTTCACTTTTCATCAAAAAACGATACATAATAATCAACTCCACCTATTGTAAAAAACTCCCATTGTTTTGTCTACTCTTTCGTCAAAAATACCGATAAGTCAATTGTCATCTCTTCAGAATAACTACTCTGTATCGACAATAGAGACTTATTTAAAGTTGCGCCCACATGTTTCAGGCATTTACATCGCGATTTTTTCAGCAAAAGAGTAGTATTTCGAATTTTTCCTCTTTATGTTGTTAATCGCCGCCCATTTTTTCAGTTAAAGGGGCACAAGTCGAAATAATTTCTCTACTAAAACAAACATTTGTTTCAACAAAATGGTAGTAACTCGAAAAATGGTTAGAAATATGACCAACCACTTAATGAAATAAAAAGAAATCCAGTGCTGTAGTGTAGTAAAAAAGATATCTTTACGATGGCATAGTTTTTTTGTGTATTATACTTTTAACATTAACATAAATCGTTTTTTGTCTCTACTGAAAAGTACAAAATTTTGAGTTGCTACCCTTTTGTTGAACAGGTGCGATATATATATATATTAACATTATCTAGGCATGCTATATGTATCTGTTAAGAAATTACTATGCTCGAACCATTTGTGTATATTTCGCTTGTTTCGGAATATATTCTGTAAAATGGTGTGAACGATAACTCTCGATGGGAGCAATCGATTTGGTCCAAAATTTGCACATCGTATTATTCCATCCAGTCAATCATGTCGGACATAGTCCATATCAATCCCGTTCTTCGGGTACCTCCCATTCAAAATGTTTGTTTTTATTTACATTTTCTCTATAAATTGGGTGCAATTTAGCATTAAGGGTTCATAGTGATCAAAATACTTCTCCGCCAATAGTTGTGGACATAGGTCCACGTTTTGGTATAGACCCTAAACAACAATACCCCCCAATTTCAAGTATTGTACAAAATTTTAGCTGACCAGATAAGTTTAGGTGGTAGGTAATTGTTTTACAAAGTGGTCAAACAAATTCGCCTAAAATTGTGGGCAATGGTACTTTCGTAACGGAGAGAAAATTATCTATTCCACATTAGTTCAGAATACTTCATGGTGGACGTTTTTTTACTTGTTGTTCATTAGGTAAGTACCTAAATAAAGGTTTTAAAATTTGTATGTAAAAAATATACACATAAAAAAAAAATAAAATAATTGCTAATCCATTTTCAAAATCGAAAAAAGAACTCCGATTTTGCGATGTTCAAGATAAATTCCTAAAAAACAAATGTTAAAAAATTAATTTTTTTATGATATAACAACTAAAAGAAAAATTGTACTGACAAATTTTAAAAAGATAAGAAAAAATAGTAATAATTCGAATCCCACTACCAAATTGTGCAAAATGTTTTCTTTTTTATTAGATAGCTAATTAAAGAATACAAAAAAAGGATTTTTTTTTCTAGTTGGACTAATATTGAAGAAGTTATGAGTATTTCTTTGTATATGGTAAATTTCAAATTTCCTTTACAATTACATAGAAAAAAAATTAAAAACTTTTTTGGCGAGCACATCCGCCATTTTTGGTACATGGGTTACGAAAAAAATCGTGGTTTCAAATCTGTTCGCGTTCACAAAATTGGATGCTGCACTCAAAAGTTATGTGCGGTTTTACTCTCTTGTAAAGAAAAAATATTTAAAAATTCCTATTGTGTTGTAATAAGAACATGTACATATATATGAATCGTTAGCAGCATTTGATATATATCGGTAGATGCTAAAATAGTTGCTAAATTTATTTTTATTTTCGCGGAAAATCAACAAATATTGAAGAAATCTTGGAATAAATTTTATTTATTCGAAATCAGAGTCCAAAAAATCTCTAAAAATCTCTCTATATATTGTTTAGAAGTTTATTCTGGTGCTTGTGGTTCTGACATGAAAAGGGTTCAGCTGGCGTTCAATAGAGTCATTAGATATGTATATGGCATATGCATCCGGCAGCATGTAACACCGTACATACATAATTTTCTCGGCTGCAGCTTTCGTAATTTTGTGAGCCTACGTAATATGATCCATTTCTATAAAGTTGTTAAGCTGCAGTATCCTTGTTTCCTAGTTCGTTTCTTTCATTTTTCTAAATCACTGAGAAACCCCCAACTAATTATTCCAAGATTAACTCCGATTTTAGAGCATTCTTTTCATGTTAGGGTGGCCAGGATATATAATTCCTTGCCACTTTCTTTAAGACTTTCTATACGATTTTTTAATGTAACGCAACGTACATTTCGTGAAAATCTCCTGCGGCACCTTCAATAGCCTGAGTAAACATATGCATGTATATGCTTGTATATATGTATACATATTGCATCTTTTTAGCAATCTTGTGTTTTTATTTTTCTCCATGTTTTATTCTGCCTATGTTCACTTATGTCCAAAAATTTCACTTTCATTATAAAATATGGATGTTGCCACTCGGTCGTTATTTACTTGATTTGTTTAAGTACATCACGTTTTGGGTGGCTTGATTCAAATTCATATGTTAATGCAGTTTTCATTTTAGTAGTTAAAAATTCATCGTGTGCTTGCACAAAATGCCCTTTCTTCATAATCTTTGTTTTCTTGCTAAATTTAAATTTCAAAAATTATAGTTTTTTTACCAATTAGTTATGTGTATAATATATCATTGTATATTTTTGTTAAACGAGTAGTTGAACATCCCATCCATTTCCTGGAGTACTTTAAATCTCTATTAGTCGAAATGTTATAAGTTTATATCGTTTTTTTATAATTACTACCCCTACTTTTACAGATAGTAATTATTTTTGTTTGAGTAGTTTAAATATTCCTTACTTATTACTTTATTTTATATTAATTTTGTTATATAAACATTATAATGTAGTATACAGCTTAAGGTCGAAAGACTAGGCAAATATGAATTGAAATAAATAAAAAAAAAAAAAAAAAAAAAAAAAAATAATTTAAAAATACGTACAGAATCTAGACAACGCGTAGAAAGATGTGATACCAAAATTATAAAGATCGCGTTTATAACTTGCATATTACAGCCACAACAAAGAACGGCAACTTATTGTTGGAAATTATTTCAAAAATATATTTTTGTTGTTGGCTTTGTATTGTTGGACTGCAAAATAATACTTGTTGTGTATTTATTTCAGCTAAAGTCCATACTTTGTTGCTTCAAAATTTGAAGAAACAAAATGTTTAACCGTGGGTATTGAAATTGATTACTACGAGCGGAGGCAGAGAATACTATAGTTTCGGAAGCAGCCAAACTTCCTCATCAGTTCTCTTAACCGCTGACTCTGTAATCAATTTCAATACCCACGGTTAAACATTTTGTTTCTTCAAATTTTGAAGCAACAAAGTTATGGACTTTAGCTGAAATAAATACACAACAAGTATTATTTTGCTGTCCAACAATACAAAGCCAACAACAATAACAGGCAATCAGCACGGCCTTACTTGTTGACTACGCATAAAGCAAAAACAACATTTTGTTGTGATCTCTGCTTACTGCAAACAACACTACTTATGCTTGTCTTCTTTGCGATGCAAAGACAGCATAAAAACAGTAGTAGTGGGTATATGATTTTGATTATTCTGACTCAATTGTGCGGTCAACAGATTTAGGAGGATACAGAAAATTTCTCGTTCTGTTTAATTTTCTGGTCACTCTTATTGACCTGTTTATTGATACAGAGTCAGCGGTTAAGAGAACTGATGAGGAAGTTTGGCTGCTTCCGAAACTATAGTATTCTCTGCCTCCGCTCGTAGTAATCAATTTCAATACCCACGGTTAAACATTTTGTTTCTTCAAATTTTGAAGCAACAAAGTATGGACTTTAGCTGAAATAAATACACAACAATATATTTTTGGTTAAATGCGAAAAGTTTGAAAAATAAATGTTGGGAGTTATTCTATTATTTCGCTAAATTTCGATCCAAATCCTGAAGTATTTTGCTTAAACTTCTACGAGAAAAGTAATTTGTCATCGTGAAAGTATATTTGCTTTCTGTGATAAGCAATAGAAATAAGAAGTAGAGAGTAATATTGAAATTACAATCAAAGAAAAAACATAGAAGTTAAAAACCGTATAATTCGCGAATTGGTTTAAATCGGTTGAGGTGCATGTGCTTTTCGGATACAGGGAGTCCATGTGTATCAATATGCATGGATTTTCCCATGTTTCATCCAGCGGCCAAAGTGTGCCATCAGTTGCATCTTACTATTCAAAAAACCTTCAAGTGGGCAAAAATTACGCGATGTGCATATGATTATAAGGTGCATCCGATTTCAATGGCCCCTATTAAAAATACGTCAATATAAATTATTTTAGACAGATTCGTCAAGAACTGCGGATGTGCCACCGCATTCTATTTTGGGATAAATAGGGATATTACTCCTGAATCTTTGTATTTTGTGACACACCTTTTTGGCAAATATTATAATCGCGTATAAAGGATTACATTTATGCAAAAATAATCAAAGAAAATCGCGGTTCAATTCGCGGAATTGTCAAAATATATTTTTGCAGATTTTCCTACTTTCAAGGTATCTTTATCCGGCGTTTTAGTGGATGGATTCGACCGCGGAAGAGCTCATTAGATCCGGCACGTAAAAAAACTAAAATCACGCGGGGTTCAGGGGTACCTGTACGACAGTTGTAAATTTTAAAGCCAAAAAACAGGTTTTTTCAGAAAATTTACGCACCACATTTTCGCCTTTGGACTCCTATTACTAGGAAGCTGTATGGAGCACACTCATGAGATATACATCGAACGACGTGGAATCGCGAGTTCTACAATCCTATAAACTAGTTTCGATTATTATCTAGTTGCACCATCTAATTATAAGAAAAATTCGAAAAACACTGAAATCAAAACTTCAAAATGTCAGCATCGATTTTAGGGGGATGCAGTGTATATATCGAAAAGTCATACACTAGAA
The DNA here is from genome assembly GCF_047663935.1 of Musca autumnalis. Classification (NCBI taxonomy): domain Eukaryota; kingdom Metazoa; phylum Arthropoda; class Insecta; order Diptera; family Muscidae; genus Musca; species Musca autumnalis. Next base: position 58,208,852 of record NW_027411866.1, read on the forward strand.
CCATATTGCCTAAGGGGTATTCTTTAGTTCTCTCTTTGAGCACAGGTTTGAATTTTCCGTGGTTTGGCCAGAAATCAAGAAAGAACACAAAAAAACTTGTTTACTTCAACACATTTTTCCCATTTTTTTTATATTACCACCAGCGCAGCTTCCACTAAAATTATTTGTTATGGTCCATATTATGAGATCGTAGCTTAAACACTTCAATATATATAAATGTATTCATATTTTATAAAATATATTAACAGTTCGCGACTTATTAAATGGTGAACCTCAACTTCAACGATTGTAAAACTTTTTTGAATATTACCATATAGTTTCCGAATTCGACATTTTCAAGGCGAGAAATCCCTGGAACCGCTAGCCAAAAAAATCTGAAAACATACTGATGCTGATGAACATCATCACCACAACCAAAAATAAAGGAAATCAAAAGCCTCATTTTCAAAAAGTGTCCGATTTTACTCAGAAATCCCCATATACTTTTATTTCATATATCAGCTAAAAGTGATTTGTGTGGGACCTTATTCAATATTTAAATGAAATAATAGTTAATTTAGTCATTGGCAGGAAAAATTTCATTTATTCGTGCAACAGGAAATAATTTTTTCTTCATATCATAGTATTTTTTACAAAAATATAAGTGGTCTGTGTGTGACCATTTTTATGACTTAAATTGAATAAAAGTTATTTTAGTCATTAACAGCTATACCTAATACACAACGTAACGTACAATAATATTCGTCATCCTACAACAACGCTCTTGGAGCGTTCGTATTATACTCATTTAAAACACAAAACCGCGAAAAACTTATTTAACACGTTCGCGGACGCTTAAAACTCAGAGGCACAAAAAATGACACCCAATTTTTTCGAAATTTTTTATTTCATTATTGTATTTATTAATTAATTAATACTATTATAGTTTTTTATTTATTATATTATGGATATTTACAAAATATGTAAGTCGTATTATGTGCATTAATCACAAAAACTTACGATTGTAGCCCACGGCTGCGGGTTCTTTCGTACCGGATTGACCCGAAACCATAGTGTTTCGGCCAGCGGCTGTCAACCCAGCATTAAACCTATGCTCCTACGTAGGTTTCTGCTGCTACAACAACAACATTGTATACAAGTAAATGAATAAAAAATGACATTGCATGTGAAGTTCACGACATGTTAGTTTAGGTTTAGGATGCGCAACTGCTGTGATGGCAGCTACTCCACTCGGAGACCTTAATGTCCAATGTGATCATCCTGAATATTTTAAATTAGATGTTACTACTCATCTAATGATGATGATTGTTGTAATTTTATGTGATCAGTAGTGCGATTTTCCAACACATTTTTTGAGTTACCGACAAAAATCGGTAAAATTAAAATGCTTATAAATTCGGTAATGAACGATATTTTTCGGTAAGTTAGCGACCAAGAGAAAGTAGTCGTAAAGTTCTACCGATAGCAACAGTGTTGTCAAATTTTACTTGAACTTTTCATTCATAATTTTGTGTTTTAATTTTACCGACATTTGTCGTTAACTCAAAAAATTAGAGAATAGCACTACAGGGCTATTAATTCGCAGATGTATGTAGGTGATGGTAAGATCTGTGTGTGCATATTTCCTTTGGTAGTTGTGGTGGTGATGAAGATGTTTCGATGGGCGATGCTTTAAGATGGACTGTATATATTACTTGTACAGATGGTTTTAGATGCGGTGATGAAGATGTTGACAGATGTAAGAAAAAAATGTAAACAATCACCCAATGATCGCCGTGGGGAATCACAGAAGATTAATCTGATTAATATGTATATACATACATATGTATGTATGTGTGTGATTTGTATTTTGAAAACAAAAGCCAAACCAATCATGAAAATCAATTTATTGTAAAGGAAAATCATTTGTGTTTACCAATGGATAAAGGTTTAATATGTTTTAATCGCGGTTTTGTGTTTTAAACGGGATTTCGAGCGCTTTTGTGAAAGGATGGTGAATTATTTTAGTGCCGTCGCGTTGAATATTAGGTATGGGTGTAATAGGCAAAATTATGTTCATTCTCGTGACAGGAAATCATTTTTGACAAAAAATGTCAGAAAGTCCTAACCCTAATGTACATACGTACATTTATACAATACATACACATAAATAATCAGTACATTTCATTTGCACTTTTTACTTTTAGTGGCATCAAAAATGTTCTACATCGCTGTGATCGAGCTATGATTTATATATTCATAGCTGCTTCGTATTTTCCCTGGCTACAGTTAGAAAATCCTAACCATTCCTCGCTTCTAATTTGCTTGGAATGGGTAATATGGTTAATGGCAGCAATTGGTATAACATATCAACAGGTATTTGGATTGAAAGAAGAAAAAGTCAAAAGTCATGGAAACTATTCCTTTTTTACAGATATTTCACGAACGATTTAAATGTTTGGAAACTTGTTTTTACATACTCATGGGATTAGGCCCGGCTCTAGCAGTGTTTGGGACGGGTCATGAATTTCCTGGTATGACAGAACTTAAATTGGGTGGATTTTTCTATATAGTGGGGATATGTTTCTTCAAATCAGACGGGCTGATACCAATGGCTCACGCCATATGGCATTTGTTCGTGGTAATAGCTGCCGGATTTCATTATTATGCCATTTTAGTACATCTATATCCTATAGGAGATTCGAATGTTTAGCAAACATAGCATGTTGATCTTGGCGAATGGTGTAAATTATTTACTTAAACTACATATTTAAATATAATTTATTGTAGAAGTCATATATTTCTTATAATTAGACATCACAACTCGTCCATTTTATATGATTTTGCCCATACATTTGCAGGTATTCATAAATATTTTTGTTTATATTTATTTAAACATTTGTTTTCAAATGAGGCCCGAATTTACTTGTTATTTATTCCCTTTCCCTTAGTTAAATATTTTCATCACATTAAGTTGAATACAAATACTAAAATAAATTAGGCTTCCAACTACGATATATCATTTTAACATGAAGTGAGAAATAGTTCTTATACTAAACAACAAATATTTTTCATTTTTAATATCGAATTGGGAGAAATTGAAGAATAGCAATAAATTTGTCTTCCTTCGAGGACCTACTGTAATATATGCCCAGATGATGACAAGATGTCCTACACGAACAGCATATTCCGCCAAATATACACGACAAATGTGCAAATTATTTTTGTAAAATGTAATCGACAGAGAAGTTTACGCAACATCATTGTAAAGTGTGATTTTTTTCAATCTTTACCTCCAAAGTATAACCACCAATTTTCCAAAACCAAAAATATATACCTAAAGATGAAAAATTATTCTAGTGTTCAATAGAAACAAATGATACATTTTATAGGTTAGCGTATTCAACAACATTAGCGAAATTGTAATTATATGTATTACTATTATTATTATTATTAACTATGTTCGCAGTGAAATAAATTACAAAGGTGAAACTGATGTGTTTTTCTTATAAGGACAATTTATTGCAATATTAATCCATGGCTAATGCATTGCATACATAATCACTGGCTATTTTTTGATCAACGTTTATGTGTTGTAGGTGTTTTGAGCGCTCGGCAAGAATAACAGCACATGAAAGGAGAGGTGCTGCCTTTTCGGGTACCATGCGGAGAATAACACGCTTCCATGTGTTCCTTACTATATCCATATTCCGTGAGAGCTGCCTCTTTAGCATGGGCCAATCTTCTTTATTGGAAATCTTAACAAGATGTGCCAGAGCAAGGCACAGCTGTTCCTGTAAGTTGTCACGATGATTGTACTCGTGAAAGTTTTCCAAATTATGTGATTGTTCAATGGCATCCAAAATTGAGGTCCAGAATTTGTCAAAATAGCTGCCAAAATGGGATCTTTCGGTTATATTCATAATGGCTGCGGTTGCATTAGTTCGGACCTTAAAGTTCGCATGATTGACAATGACATGACACAAGGCCGAGTATAGGGTTTGTTGCCAGCTCAATGAATCCGCAGAAGTTCCGTTATTGAATATTATATGATTACGCATGATGTTGCCAATTGCATAGCAAGTATTCCATTTTACTTTGGCATTACCAGATGATCGAAGACAATCGGTAAGTTTACAAATGGATTTTTCAAATAAATCTTCCCAATCCCTTTGAACATTTTCCTTCTTCAAGTGATCGTCGGTTAATAGGCGCAGAAGATTTCCCAATGTTCGAACTGCATTACATCGAACTTTGTCATTATCACTACACGCAGCTGTGGACGCCTTTATCATTCGATAGAGTAGATCGTCCGAAATTCTTTCCGGATTTTCTTTGGTATCCTCCAATTTACCAATTAGGGCATCACTAATATTCCCCAGTGCCCAAAACGACTTGATACGGACGAGTAAATTTGAATCCGTTACTAAACGCAAAGTCAAATCAGCAGTATTTTCCACAAATACTAAATCGCCACGTAGAGAAGGATAAAGTACATATACGGCCAACGCTCGAACAGCAGCTGCTCGCACAATGGGCTCATCAGAACAGTCTGAACTAACACCCGAAAGAAAACTTAACAGCGTTAATTGCATGGAATGGGAGCAGTTTTCAAACATAACGACGCCGATATTAGAAAGGGCATCACATAACACAATTCTTACGGTGCTTGTTTCTCCTCTATCCCTTCGAATATGCTCCATTGCAATTGGTATAATTTCTGTCCAAAATGTACTTAGGGACTTGACTTTTGCTTGGGAACAAGGCGATGTGGAGAATTCTAATAATTGCCTGTTTATTTGAAAGGCACAGCTATCTATACATCGAGCAGCATATAAGCGAACATCCGGTAAAGAATCATTCATGGCTTGCTGTAGCACCGCAGAAATTTTTGGTAGATGAGACTGCAGCATAGCAAAATGCAAACTCATTGCTGTTAATACCTGTAAACTTTCGATACGTATCGATGCGGCTATAGTGGCGTTACTGTTGTAAGTTAAGTTATGCAACAATCGAACAAGTAGCCAAGAATTCCCATGCTTGTTTGTTAAGTTGTGAGTAACGTCAGCTTTGTCATCTTTCGACTTTTCTTCGTCTTCACTTAGATCCGATTCCACAAATTCTTCATCGTCTATTATGTCCAAATCTTCTTTACCAAGTGGATTCGAAGCTTTGGTCGTGCTTTTTTTATTAGCACCCTGGGGAAGTCCCATAGCTTTCGCTATTTCGATACCAGCATCTGTTGAACTAATGAGGAATTCCAAAACCATTAAAGAGGACACTTGAATGGAAGCATCGCGATGATGAATTAATGGTCTGATGTGTCGAACCAAATTTTGCACAAATTCTTTGTCAAATTTTTGAAATGGCGTTCCTTGAACCAGCACTGCTAAACATTTCAATACCTGCGTCAGTACTGGCAAAGACGATTCCGTTGAAAGCATCGTTGTTAGGGCTTTGTAAATAGAAAGTATCATATGACCGAGACTCACAGAAAATGGTACAAATGTAGAAGGACAGCGCTTAACGTTTATCTCCGCCTGATGTAAGAATCCTTTTGAGCCGTATAAGAGTTGAGCACATACTTGTACAGCGGCACACCGACAGCGCATATTAGGATCGTGTTGTCCTATATATAATAAGTTGTCTGCAGAATCACCTACGATAAGATAAATAAATTGACATTAACAACACAAAATAGTACAATAGCAAATGATGCAGATATAATTTGAGGCAATTTAAAATAGAACTCCCAAAAAGTGTATCTTATATAACCAATGGTAATTAATGTACATAAGGCTAAATAGTTATTTTTTGTATCAAGTGACTATAGGATGGTAGCACCATATCGCCCCTTCACTCAAAGAGTGACATAAATAAAAAAAAAAAATGCGTCGTCTTAGTTGTTTCTACAATTTCTACTTTATCTTGTGTTAAATTTCCATGTTGATATTTCTGAAACTCAACGAGTTCCAGCTTCTTTACTAGGAGTTCGGCATAAATCAACAACAAAGTGGCTGACTTCATAAATGCAGTATGCGTCAAATGACATCCGCACGACACATCACATTGCGCAGCAATTGCGAAATTAGTGCAGTGTCACAACTCGTGCTGAAATTATTTAACATTAAAATTTATTTTCAAAAAAAAAAAAAATTAATTTTACAAAATGTAAACAAATTAAAGCAATTTGTGCATTCATAAATGAAGTAAAATGACAATGTCAGTGTTGCCACACATTTTTACTTCGTCTTTTTATGATGTTGTCATTATTTGCAATGCATGACATGATAGTGTATTCCGTAAGCTTTACAATGGTATCCATTTTGTCATTATCCGTTCACAAATGGCGATGTTATAAACAATTAATTTTCGGAAATTTAGAGGCCCATATTCGAAGACATCATTATTGCCATTAATGTAATTTTAAAACTGGGATCACCTTTTTTTCGAACGTTCCCAACGCCACACTTTCCCACCCCTTCCGAACCGTGGGGGCGGGATCGCGTACACGTCATGATCCGGAGCATGACGGGATAAAAAGTTGGCATTGAATACCAGCTACAGAACATTCTTTAACAGCTAGTATATTTTATGATGTTATGTATATTCTAAGTATTAAGATATGAAATTATTCTAGACTTGATAATATTGATATCTACATCAAAATCTACAATAAAATATAAAGAATAAAATTCATCACACATTCTGCAGACTGGTTCGCTTAGTGCATAATTAGTGCGATGAGAATCAATGTTACAGAAACGATAATATCTACTGAATCTGATAGGAACATTTATTCTAATTGAAGAGATAAGGAAATCTGAAAGTATATTGCCATTCAAAATTTTTTGTACCATAATTGTATTGAACATTACACGTCTACTTTTTAATGTTGGTAATCTGATTAACTTAAGCCTGCTCGTATATGATGGCAAGATGAAATCACTATTCCAATGAAAGCCTCTTAAAGCAAAAAGTAAGAATTGTTTTTGCACAGATTCAATTTTATCGGAATATTTCGAATAATAGGGATCCCATACAACAGAACCATATTCAAGTATAGGTCTGACAAGTGAGCCATCAATATTGAGTTCCCAAGTCCGTTGCGTTATCTATGTCCTATGTGGCCTTCGCTGGAACAACATTAGTGACTATCTCTTGGTCGGACAAGGTTATATTGAGTAGTATGTCTTGAAGTTTCGCCTTGTCTGTCTGTCTTCTATTGGCACAAACCAATCCAGTTTTTTCAGAGATGCGGGTAAGATGTTCCCGTCTATAATTTCAGTTCTGTTGGCAGAAGTCTGTTTTTAACCCAGCTAAAGTCGCGTCGCCATCCATCCAATTACTAGTTTTTGCTGGTATTGTCAAGAATCATTTGATCTCGATAGCGCATATTTTGTAGTCGCACAAACTGTACTGTCATTTATGCCCTGCGCCGAACATTTTTTCTCTTTTCAGAAGATTTGTGGGACATATCGGCTGACTTCCGAAACGTCAGTTGCTTTGTATTCGTGCATGAAACTAGGGGTTTTTAGATATAGTTCCCCACTACTGCAATTTCATAACATTACTCTAGTATGGAACTCGATCTAAGAACCCGGCTGACTTCTGTATCGTCTGTTGCTCTACAAACGATTGCAAATCTGCGAAGAATTATGTTTCTTAACGCCGTTGTACTTAACAACTGCGAATCTACGTGTTTCAAAACGTCAAAAACACGCATTTTAACGAAGGTAAAAAGCAAAAATGTATCAGTTTTATTTCTGATGCATTTTCGAGGAACAATGTACGATTGTCCAACTGAATTATTTAGATGAAGTTTAAACAACACAAAGCAACTAACGATACGGAAGTCAGCCCCCTAGTTTCATGCACGAGTACAAAGCAATTGACGTCTCGGAAGTCAGCCATCATATAGACAAGTCTACTCAAGTAATGATTTGTTAAAAAAAAACAACTAACCCAAAATTAGCATGTGGCGATTTGTGCAGCTTTAAAAGAGACCTGAAATGTACTGCATTGAGCTACCCAATCTGCTCTAATCCTTTTTGTACATTATAGTTGCAGTTTGTATTTATAAATTACCTGTTCCACTTGGAAATAAAGCATGCCAAAATCCATACAAAATCCTTCTCTCCACTGCCTTTACTATAGCTCCAACCAAAGAGATCGATGCAAGTCGAATCTTTGCCATTTTATTTCTTTCAAAGAGAACACTGCTGCCAGTATTCTCTTGCTCAGACGTGTCAGAATCGCTCGTTCTCATATCCATGGACAACAGTGTTATCTTTCGTTCAGGGCTACCACTGGATACTTTTCGATCCGTGTTATTAGACTTCAAACGAGGCTTGCGAGTTTTTTGTGCTTTACCACCACAGTTTCGAATCCTTTCTGAATTTATGTTTGAATCAAAATCTTCAGCAGAATCATACAAAGCTTGTTGTGACATATACACCTTCTGGGGCACTGATGGAACAATTCCAAAGTGTTCGATACCATAATGCAAATACGCCCTTGACAACCCAAGAAGCTCTGATATATTCTGCCTAGCAAATTCTGTGTTTATTGATATTATGCGGTTTATCAATTGCAGAGAATGATACAAATATGTTGCCCCTAAGTCTCCTTCGAATATAGCTTCATCCTGGCTGCTGTAGAACAACTGTAGTATTTTTCCACCTATTTCAGCACTTGTATTCTTATGCTCTTCGGAAGCATTTATTTGAGCACAAATGAAAGTGCCTACCACTCTGTCCAGACACCTAATAATATTTATAAGTGTATCACATTTCACGTTCACATGGATATGATTTAGCATCCATTTAGCAGTTTGAACAAAATACGTACATGCATTCATTGGATGTTTTACGAAAAGGGCACCGTAAATAAGGCACAATTTAGATACCACATTTTGGTCGCCATTGTTATTCAACGAAATCCGAAGAAGCCATTGGAAGACCAAATCTAGTTGTGAAGTAGTCAAACATGGGAATTTATTCTGCTCTTGGAGGTGTGTCACCAAGCCCACAACACCCACAACATACTCATTAGCTTCCGCATTTCTTTCGAAGAGGAGGTGAATTATTTCATCTATTACTCTTTGTTGTTGTGTTTTGTTTTGGCATCCGTGCTTCTCGACATGTTCTATTAATTTTGTAGCTTCTATTAAATATTTATTTTCGGTCCTGCAAATCAGTTGCTCGCTGTTGCTCATTGTTTAAATAAACTTTTTTTTACTTTCGATTAATCTAGTTTCTGCCTTGAAATACAAAATCGAAACCTGTTACCTTTCGATAACAACAAGTTATCGAAAAACACAGGGCAATACAACCAAAATTAGCATTTCAGTCTTGCTCTATTTCAGAAACTGCAAGAAGCTACTATTTTTTAAGGCCAGAACAGAATCAATCGTTGCTTGCTGCCCCAAATGTCAAATTATAAAGGAATGCCAAAGCCTCTTCGCAAATCCGCCTGCGTTCTCCTTTAGGAGGCTCTTTTTTCGAAAAAGTAAAATGCATTTTTATTAAATAAAAGCAATTGTTTTTTTTTTCTCCTTTTTGATTACTGTGGACTATTTGTGCAAAATGTCAACTAAAGCGAAGACATTTCCAAATTAATGGTGGTGACAAATTAACGATAATATCGATAGCAATCGATTTTTTAAACTATTATATCGAAAATACCTAATGTTGGGAATATCGATGGTTGAAACCTAGTGATCCCTAAAATAAACAAGCCGTGCTGATTTAAGCTGTTAAAATAAAACAAATATTTTTGTGAATCACAAGCAATATTCTTTAACTGCAGGCATCCTAGTTGCATTTATATGCAATGGAGATGTCTGAAACACTTCCTGATATGGATTTAGATGTGCAGGAAGTTAATGTATTAACTTCCAATAATTCTCTACCGGCGGTAGCAACAACACACACACAACCTAATACATCCAAACAATGCAATCAAAATGAGCGCAAAAGGCTGCGTTTAGAAAGTGCATTATCACCAATAAATATTAATGTTTCTGATCTTAAGGAACGATTAATAAACCATAACCCTCAAGACCAAAACAAATTTGGAATCCTGGGTGCTCTAGCAGACATTGACATAGGAATATCTACTCCTGTTCAAAACAAAAAAAACGCCGACAATATCAACAGCAACAAACCCAGAGATGGGAAACCCAAACCCAAATCATCGTGGTGCCCACCAATTTTTGTTTTCAATGTGAACATTGCAACATTGATAGAGTCTTTAAAGGCCTCAATCCCAGAATCTTCGTTTACAATTAAAAACGTAAATAAATCGAAAAGCAAAATATATCTTGAAGATCCCAATGTTCATGCCTCCTTGATGGCTATATTGAAATCAAAAAATATAAATTCTTATTCATTTACACCAAAAGAACTGAAGCAGGATTCAGTCATTATTCGTCAGCTTTACACCAATTCAGATCCTCAGCTAATTAAGCAAGAATTAGACATACTGGTACCTGATACTGTAGCAAACGTCACAAAATTTAAGACCCCTCGGTCAATTAAAAACAACAAAGACACTGGCCTCTTTTTGGTAACATTGTTACCGGGGAAAAAATCTGGCGAAATCACTCACATAAGAGAGATTAATAAACAATCTATTAAATGGGAAAAACCGAAGAAGAAATCCGGTGACGTTCAATGTCACAGATGCCAACGTTGGGGTCACGTATCTCGTAACTGCAACTCGTCGTTTAATTGTGTTAAATGCAGCCAGAAACATCTTCCCGGAGAGTGTCAGCGCACGGTCAATGACAAAACTGAGCCCTACTGCATTAATTGTGCTAAACCAGGACACCCGGCAAGCTGGAAAGGTTGTCCAATATATAAAAATTACGTTGCTGCCAGACGAAAGAAAGTCGCGCAAGCTATAGAAGCAAAAACAACCGCACAAAACAACGTACATAGAGTTTTGAATATGTCTGCAGTATCCCCTGGTAAAACATTTTCCAGTCTGTTTAATACTATGCCTGTGAACAGATCTGAGAGTACAAAGAAACCACCTCTTATACAACAGTTTTTACAGTTAGCCAATTTATTTCTAGAACCCGAAGAGCTGTCTCTAGAACAGGAAATTGAAATATTCTTGAACACATTTCAAAAGAAGTCAAAGTCAGAAGCCAAACAAGAATTTGTTCGGCTTCTTTCCAAAGTAAAATCTAATTATGGACCATAGATCCTTAACATTTATTACTATCAATGTGCGCTCACTAGTTGATGCAAGTAGACAAATTGAATTAAAAAATATGCTTCATCGTGAGAAGGTAGATATTGCATTTGTTCAAGAATGTCATCTGCGGAAAAATAAGAAAGTGTGGATTGACGGTTACAACTTCATTTACGATAACTCTCCTGTTGGAGTAGCTGTTATTTCGAAAAGTAATATTCAATTTTCCGGAATCATTTTAAATGACGTTGGCATTAGTACATCGTTGATCCAGATAGAAGCACGGAGAAACAACAACACACTCAAATACCTCATAGGCTCTGTCTATATACCCTGTAGCCTCCCAGTTAACAGACTTAATTCCGATTTGCAGAAGTTGCTTCAACTTTGCAGGCATTTTGATGGTTTTGTCCTTGGTGGAGACCTCAACTCAAAAAGTACTTCATGGGGTGACTCATGCGAAAATTCAAATGGAAAAATTTTGCGATTGTGGTTGGCGGACAACTCGTTAGATGTCACTCGTCTCTGTGATTCCTCTCCATCGTATCCCAATGGTTCATCGTTTTTGGACCACTTCCTTATTTCTTCCCACTTAATTGATCATGGGACACAAAATTACGTCATACAAACGCTACCGACATTCTCAGACCACTTCCCCATTAAAATGATGCTGAAATTTGATTGCTCTCATCTGATCCTGAGACATCCAAAAGTTTTCACCTCATATAAAAACACAAATTGGAGCGAGTTTCGTCAAGATTTAAATGCTATGTCAATTCAAATTATGCCACCAACAAACAGAAACTTGGTAAATGAAGAAATCGATACTGTCATTGCAGATTTTAACAGCGAATTTCTACGAATTCACAACAACCACTCTGAAAAAATAGTTCTAAAGAACCACAAACAGCCTCTCTCGGATAGAACTCGACATCTTCTCAAAATTAAACATAGGTGGCAGAAGGAGTTAAAGAAGATTTTCCATCGAACGGGCAACAGGGTCAGCCCCGAATACACAATTCTTACTAAGCAAATTCAACTCTTAAGAATTATCATCAAAGAACTCATTGATATTGAATCCGCCCAGGCATTTGGTGATAGATTGAAAGACATAAAACCAAGTCCATACGCATTCAAAAAAGTTGCTCAATTCACTGGAAAAAATAAATCATCATTTTGTCATAAACTTCAAGTCGGAAATAACACCATTACAAACAACTCTGAAATTGCTAACAATTTTCATCAATTTTATTCTTCAATATTTAGTGAAAATTTACCATTAAATCCCGTTGAAGACCTTAACACTAGAGTCGCATCATGTATCAATGTCACTACATCGCACATTTATTCATTTAATGATCACTTCCGCTCGTTAAATAATCCAGACACGTTCCACTTTACTGCTCCTGAAAAGATAAAAAGCATTATTGTCAATGTCAATCGCAAAAAGTCAAGTGGTCCTGACGAAATTTCAAACTTCCTAATAAGAAAGTTTCCAGATTCTGCCATAAGTCTGCTTGCTTGTCTTTTCAACAATTGCATTAACAATGGATACTTCCCATCTCTGTGGAAATTGGCAAACATTATTCCAATAAAGAAGAAATTAAATGGTGACAACAGCCTTGATAATTTTCGACCAATATCTCTTCTGTCAAACATCGGGAAAATTTTTGAATCCATTCTAAAGGAAAAGATGGAGAATGAAATGAGAATAAGTCCAATCTCAAACTATCAATTTGGTTTCAAACCTGGTCATTCCACCCAACACGCTTTGCTGAAATTCCATAGTGACATAACATCAAACTTGAGAAACCAGGTTTGCACTGTGGCGATTTCATTGGACATCCAAAAAGCTTTTGATTCAGTGTGTCATGTAGGTGTCCTATACAAATTAATCCAAATTGGTGTGGATCCATATCTGATCAAATTGATGAACAGCTTTTTCGAGTCACGAAAGTTTTTGGTTGACATCAACAGTACACTGTCTTCCACGGGTATAGTGCAAAGTGGAGTGCCTCAAGGAAGTATATTGGCACCATATCTTTTCAATATTTTCCTACACGATTTCCCGCACATCAGCCAGAATTCTCAAGCAATATTATATGCTGATGACTGTTTAATATATGCTCACGACACGTCGCCAATAAATGCATTACAAAGTGCAAAATCACATCTCAACATAATCAATGAATACTACCAGAAGTGGGGTATTAATATCAATGCCGAAAAGTCAGTTGCAATATGCTTCCGGAATGCCTCTGGGAAATGTCCAAGGTACGTAGTCCCAGAGAGTAAACTACTGCGGTTGTCTCTAGATGGAGTTGAGATCCCCTTCAAAACTTCTATAAAATACCTGGGTATACAATTCACTAACCTGATGAAGTTCAACACTCACGCACGGTCAGTATTGCAGAAGACAAAAGGTATATTAGCCAAGTTTTATTATATCTTAAACAGCAAACACTTACCACAAAACACGAAGCTGCTTCTCTATAAAGTTGCAATCAGATCTATCTTGGTGTACGGATTTCCGATCTGGTTCTCTATTTCTCCAATAGTGGCCAAGGAGTTGGAAATTCTAGAACGCAAGATTTTAAGGAAATGTGTTAATAAGCACTACATAAACCAGGAGAAGAAATATAGCAACACTTACATATACAACACAGCCCGTGTTGTACCATTCTGTAAGTACGCCCAAAGTCACCAGAAGAGATTCGTAGAAAAGCTCGAATCTCATGAAAACTCATTAATGTTTGATATCTACCAAATGGAGAAACACATATCTTGGGCAGAGTCATGCTATCTATCTCCAGTCGGCATTTTGAATGAACCACCTGACGCTGATTCTGACGATTATGCACTCCCATCTTTTTACAACAAAACAGCACCTGGCAGTCACAGAGGTTAATCTATCAAACTGAAAATATTTATTTAGAAACATTATTTATATTAAACGATTTACGAGTAGCATTATAATAAGCTCTTTATATGTACCTGAGCGTTCGATTTAGTAAGAATCGTATCCCTTACTGTGATATTAGATTTATTAACTTGCATTCATTATCACCATATTCATTTTCAATATGATCTCTGTTAGTCATATCGTTTTACAGAACCCTCTTTGTTATTTAGTTTTGTGTTTGTTTTTATTTCATTATTTATTGTTATGCAGACATTCTCGCTCTGTTCGTAACTGTTGAGGTCGTGAGCAAGCCTCTTTTACTCTCCCATATTTTGTTATCTTTAACATAATCTTTTACTACATACACGCAAAGTAGCGTATTCATATAAGCCCATGATAAGTTAGAACAAGACGACAATAGTTCTAAGCATGGCAGAACTACCAGGTAGTGGTATCACACCAGCTGATCGAATATGAAAAGTCAAATCCCTTTATAAAAAAAATATTTTTGTTGTAATTTCCCCAACAACATAAAGAAAGTTTTGACATAACATATTCAAAATTTTACGATGCCACTACCTGGGTAATTGTGCCATGGTTCTAAGTTTACCATGTTAACCATTCGCTTTGTATAACATTATTATAGAAAGAAGAAGACTCAAATAAAAATTACTTACTTACTTACTTACTTAATATCGATGGTTTGACACCTCTTTTTCCCTTATGGGTACTTTACACGATATGTTTTTTACATATGAGCTGTCACTTTGCATATACATTTTGTATGGGAGAAGTGACAACTCATATGTAAAAAACATATCGTGTAAAGTACCCATTAAGCTAGACAGTTTGACATTTATCGATATTTCCGAAAAATCGACAGCCAAAACTGATCGTACCCCGCTTAAAGCTGGGTACACATTGTCTGTTTTGAATGACAGCTTTGTTGTTGCTTTGTGGCCGTTCAGTTTTGTCATTCATCATGCAATAGAGCTGGCAAATCATCGATATTCCCAACATTAGATATTTTCGATATAATGTTTTAAAATATCGATTGCTATCGATATTATCGTTAAGTTGTCATCATCATTAATTTGGAGATGAAAATGGCGGAAATGTCAATGAATTTCTTGAAATTATGCAAGAGTAGTTCACAGAAATGTAAAGGAGAATATACAACTGCTTTAATTTTATAAAAATGTAAAAAAATAAATTTTATTTTACCGAAAAATGTGTACGTGTGATTACGGACTTACTTTCTTACACACACATAACCGAAAAGCAGCGAAATTTCTATTTATTTCAATGGATTTCAGGTTAGGGGTTTTTATTCCGATAATATCGATAGGCAAAACTATCTATCGATATTGAATTTTTAAATAATAATCGATCTTATCGATAGTGCCATCGATTTTTTACCAGCTCTATCGATAATTGCAAAAAATCGTCATTCAAAACTGACAATGTGTACTGTACTTAAAGAGCAGTACACATTGACCTGCGTGAAGTTGCAACGAAAGTTAGCAACGATAACAAAAGTTATCGAAAAATGCAGGGTGACACAGAACGCCCAAAATTTGCGTTTAAAGCATAGTACACACGGTCCAACAAAACTGACAGTCATCGAGGTCTATTTCGTTAATATCAAAGTCTAGCTGAATAATTACTTTGCTAATCACTAAATTATACCTTAAATGTTGTATTTCAATCATTTTTAGCTAACAAAAAGTTTTTATTTGTCAGAAAATTGCCGTAAAAATACGTTGACTGTCAGTTTTGTTGTACCGTGTGTACTATGCTTTATACGTTTTTTCCAACTGTGGGGACGAAAAATAGCTACGAATATAAAAATTTAATTTATTTATTAATTAAAAAATAAGCTCCAATGTATAAACGTACACAAGAAACTATACATAAAACGAAAGAAGGAGTCCTCACGAGCATTTTGGCATACTCCATATGTTCCAGGTAGCTTCTTTCAGGTTCCGGAACAGAGCAAATGTTGGAAGTAGCGATAGTTTGCCAGCTCTAGTTGTACACTTTGTCCGATCACATCAATATCGATTTTTAAAGTATCATCGATTGGTTACCAGCTCAAGAAGAAGAAGAAGAAGCATTTGTTTTTCCTCTCACAACACAACCAATGGAAGAAGAAGCATTTGTTTATAACAAGCCAAACATAAATAAAAATAATGGATTGTAACAACGAAACCACTTTCCTGGTTGAGATCTCTTAGTGTGCGGACATCAAGTGTAATATTTTGCTGTGCAGACGAATAAGGAGAATAAACGAAATAAAAAGTTCGATAAAAAAGAAATTTTTGGCAGTGCTGTGGAACGAGAAGTGGTCGTGGTAATTTAACCTTCTGTGGTATAATAAAGATTTAAGGAGTAAAGGAGTGTTTGAGCTTGGTCAATTCCTATATGGTGGCCAGGCAGATGGCCGATAAAGTTGAGGTTATGGACACCGAGATGTCCATACCTCAGAATCAAAATGAAGATAGTGGTGTTGTAAAGAAGTGTGAGATGAAAAGAAGTAAAAGAGTTCTGGAAAATGGCGTGCAAATGAGTGGAAAAACTGATTGCAATGGTGTGTGTAATGATGGCAAAGCTGACTCGTATGCTGATTTACTCAATCAAAGCCTCAAGAAACGGCGTTTCAATGACGAACCTGTGTTATACACAGATGATCACAAAGGTGAGTACATGGTATTGGTAGACACCAGTGAAGCAGACAACATGAAGAATAAAAGAGTTAGAAATGGTCTCTACTTCATGGAGAAAATTAAAGACATAAAGACGGAGGATATCGAGAAGATAAAACGTGTGGTTGCTATTGGCACCACTTTATATAAATTGACTATGGAAGATATGGGGTCTGCAAACATGCTTGTGGGCAATGAAGCGTTGAAAGAGAAGAAAATGAGGGCTTTTATACCCAAAAATTATGTACAAACTTTCGGGGTGATTAGGGATGTTCCAACCTGTTACTCTATAGAAGAGCTTTTAAGTGGTATAGTGGCTGATAGAAAGGTAGCATCAGTTACAAGATTCATGAGGAAGGATCCTAGTGTGGAGACGGGCTTCCGGGAGACAGAAACAATAAAGATTGGGTTTTATGGCAATGATCACCCGGCTTGGGTACTTTTCAATCATACGGTTTTAGTGGTGAAAACCTATTATCCTGCGGTGAGGCAGTGCTTCAACTGTGGTCGTCTTGGACACACCAAACTGGGATGCAGGTCGAATCCTAGGTGTCTAAAATGTGGGAAGACTGATTGTGCTAAAGACTGTGATGTTAAAGTATGCATATTATGCAATGGAAGTGGTCATACATGTGAGATGAAAGATAAGTGTCCAGTGTGGGCCAAAGAAATTGAAACGAATAAGATAATGACAAGAAAGAAGTTATCTAAGAAGGAAGTACAAGATATTTATAACAATCAAAATAGATATGATGTGTTATGGGATGAGACAAACTTCCCCTCCCTTCCATTAGTTGACAAAAAGAATTCGAGTGCAAAAAAGATCCAGGAGGAGAGAGCTGATGAGGATGTGAATGTGATATTGACTCCTTATACGTATAGATCTGTGGCTAAGAAGCCAAAAAAAACATATGTACACAAGGCTGGTGTACAGATGCAAGATCGAATGTTCCCTGAAGTTACTCCGTCGTCTCCGGTGCACATGAAGGAGAGCGAAAGAATATCGGAACTTGAAAGGGTAACGAAGGAGTTATTAAAGTTTATGACCGACTATTTTAAAAAGGAGGATAATAAAGTCGCTGAGGAGGCGATGAATCACTTCAAGAACAGAATTCAAAAATGTGTAGTCACAATGGAGTGCGAAGCTAGTCAAAACTCAACAAACAATAATGATGGATACAATCAAAATATTTCAATATAACATACAATCTCTAAAACATAATAAGAACTTCATTGAGTTCTTTTTAAACAAATACAACTACGATGTTGTAATACTGTCAGAAATTTATGCGGAAAACAAGAAATGCAATAATAAGATTATAAATTTTAACCTGCTACAAAAATTTAGACCAGATGGCTATGGAGGGGTAGCCATAGGATTAAGTAAAAGGATAAAATTTACAAGAATACCATATGATTCTGAGCATGATATTATTATAGTCAAAACCTTAAATCTGCAACGTAATCATGTTTTTGTTTCAACATATTTCCCACCATCTGTTACATTTAATGCTTTCAAGGATGAAATGTCAAGATTGATTTTCTTCTTAGAAAGGTTTGATCATGTTGTTATGTGTGGTGACTTCAACTCTCGTAATGAAAGATGGGGTGACCATATGACCTCTAGGAAAGGTAAAGAATTGGAGCTGTTAATCACTGAGGCAGGTCTGAGGTGCATGAATACAGGCAAAGCGACGTTCAAAAGGAATCGGGACTCCCAGGGATCTGTTCCTGACCTCACATTTGTAAGTAGCGGGAACGTTCGTAATTGGGATGTTCTGGAAGGACACTTCGGCGGCAGTAACCACAAACCAATAACGTTTGAGATTGAAGTTCGTAAAACTCGTTGTAGCAGCTTTCTACATAAATCAAAACTTCTGAAATCCCTGAATAATTTGGAGTTGGAGCCAGTTTGGTCTACAATTGAGAATTCTATGGCTGATGAAGTGAAGGCTGCCACCAGTAGGTTAAGAGGTAACAGATCTCCCAAATACTGGTGGAATAACACTTTAGAAATGGCATATAGGAAACAGCTGGCTGCAGTTAAGAAGGCCAGAAAGTACCCTAATTATCAAAATCTTATGTTGGCAACACAGGAAGTAGAGGAGTGGAAGAAACTGGTGGAAAAAGCTAAGAGGGACAGTTTCTTGTCTAAAATTGAAGACATAAATGCGAACTCCAACACTCGAGAAGCCTGGAGGTTTGTAAACAATGTGCGCAACAGAAATATGGTCGAATTAAGAATGTGGAACAGTGAGAATGATAGCGATTACTTGCAATTTTTGAAAGAGCAAGTTCCTGAGAACTCAGACCAACAGGACATGGTGTTCGAGGTGGATGGTTTTTCGTGTGACCCAATTATCTTTGACTATGAGCACTTTGAACGTATCTTGGCCAGCAAAAGGAAGGGTTCGGCTGGTGGCCAGGACAGAATAACCTACGAGATGATTAAAGCTCTGCCGGGAATGTCGAAAAGGGCTCTTCTCACAGCTATGTACAATGCATTTTTGGATAATGATATTAAGGACAGTTGGAGGATAATCAAAATAGTCCCCATACCCAAGCCCAACAAAGACCTGAATGTGATCTCGAATTACAGACCAATCTCGCTCATCTCAGTGTTTGTGAAGTGTATCAACTTAATGTTGAAGGATATGCTAAATAAGTTTCTAGAAGAAAATAACATCCTGCCTAGCAGATCCTTTGCTTACAGAAAGGGTCTATCTACTTCCACGTGTCTAAATGAGTTTTTACACAGAGTAGCCCTTCTGAAGGCGAACAATTATAAGGTTTTGGTTCTATCCCTGGACATCAATAATGCGTATAACTGTGTAAAGATTGATATACTGGCGAAATTGCTTCACGAATATGGAGTCAATGTACAGATGGCTAATTGGATGATAAATTTTCTTTCAAAACGGGTTTTGAAACTTGGAGACAGTGAGATAGTGGTGACAAATGGCATCCCTCAGGGAAGTTGTTTGTCGCCTATCCTCTTCAACATTTATACTGCCAAATTACATGAGTTGGAAGATAGCAGAACATTAGTCTTTCAATATGCTGACGACTTCTTGATTATGACGTTTGATAGAGATTTTGATGCGGCATTGGAAAACCTACAAAGGAAAGCCATAGCGTTTCAAAGAAAATGTGGTACATTGAATCTGGCTTTCAATCCTGGAAAGTCCAACACTATTTATTTCGCTAAAAACAGCATTAAGCAAATTGTGCTTAGTGTTAATGGCCAGGAAATACAACAAGTCAAGAAAATGAAGTTCTTGGGCAGGATTGTGTCCAATTCCTTAACTGTTAGAGATCACTACTCCCATATAAACGAGACGGTAAAAAATAGGACCAATCTCCTTAAATGTTTGACGGCTATAAAAGGTGGCCTTCATCCGAGAGTTGCAATGAATGTGTATAAGTCAATTGTAAGGTCAAAGGTGGACTATGGGAGAACTACGACGGCAAACTCACCTGAGTATGTCAACAAATCTATTGAGCGTCTCCAGAATGAAATGCTGAGAAGATCCCTGGGAGTTCCCAGATCGTCTCCCAATCATGCCATATATGTGCTTGCTGGTGAACTTCCTCCCAAATATAGAGCGAAGCTCCTTACAGCGAAAGAAATTATAAAGATCAAACTCAACAATGACTATCTTTTTGATATAATTTCAGACAACCCCCTAGTTAAGTCGAGCTATAGTGTTGTATATCATGAGTTTGCAGACATCATACAGAGTATAAAGGTCTTACCCTACATCCGACAGTATAGTTTGTGTATCAGAGTCAACCTATTGCCCTCAACGAAACAGAAAACCCCCAATGAAATAATTTCAACTATATACAATTATGAAGTCAATTATTACAAGCATAACAATTTTGGTATTTTTGCGACGGATGCGTCGGTAAATGTCTCGACCACAGGATGCGGCATTTACAACGTTTTAAAAGGTCATCGTTTCCTCTTTAAGCTAAATTTCAAATCCTCGTCTATGTTCGGCGAGCTTTTCGCAATTCGAAAAGCGCTAGAAATTGCGACGGAGGACGGCTATGATAAATGTGTCGTGTTCACAGACAGCCTTGCTGCCTGTAAGGCTTTGGGCGCTGAGAATTCCGACAACTATCTAGTGGCGGAATGCCACAGGATTATAGAAAACTCGAAGTTTGAAAGGTGTCATGTGGTATGGACCCCTGGCCACAAAGGCATTAAAATCAATGAGGAAGTTGATTGGCTGGCTAAACAGGCAGCTGAGGTTGGGGCCCCAGTTGATGCCAGTCTCACACCTAAAGAAGCGTTGGCTATTATTGAAAAT
Organism: Musca autumnalis; assembly: GCF_047663935.1. Classification (NCBI taxonomy): domain Eukaryota; kingdom Metazoa; phylum Arthropoda; class Insecta; order Diptera; family Muscidae; genus Musca; species Musca autumnalis. Next base: position 58,229,956 of record NW_027411866.1, read on the forward strand.
CGCATTAAATGTAGTTGGAATGATGAATTTACTTCCATTTCAGAATCTAAAGGACGCCACTTCTTTCAATGTACTAATAACGTTTTTGAGAAGCCATGGTTTTTGAAAGCCAACCTGTGCCCAAAAGATACCAAGCTGATGAATAGACTTTTGGTAGGACAGACTTATGATAAGGTCTTCCTACACCGAATTGGAGCAATTGTGTCTGAATTGTGTGAAATATGTGCGATACCGGAAAGCGCACACCATAGCATTTTCCAATGTCCTAAGTTTGCAAATCATCGGTTAAACTATCCACAAATTTTTACCCAATACCATGAACTCACCACTCTCCTCAAAACCAAGGATTTTAATTTATACACACTCCTCCTCGGATTCATTAACGAGGCAAAAATACATTTGTGATCTCCACTTCGAATTTTATTGTGATACTTCATCTGTGATATTAGATATAAGCATGCCTATTATACTGTAAAGAACGTTACTAATTAAATCTCTCCGATCCTTTTCCCCATTTTTGGCCCTATTCCTTTCTTTTTTCTCAACAGTTACGTTTAAATGCTGGATTGGAAAGATATTGGATTGTGTCCCTTCATCTATAGTGGTACACAACTCGTCGACTTTTATTAAGATCTGCTGTTTTACCCAGGAGTTAACTTGGGCATTATCGTTTTAGCCCGGAATACACTTAACGCACTTGGAGCTATCTCTCAACCAGGGTTTCGTGAGTTTTATAAAGTTTTTGTTTTATTCGTATATGGCGGAACGCCATAACAATTATACTATTTGTATTTTCGATGTATTTATATGTTTAATTTGCTGTATACTTAGCAGCCGTCGAGATATTGCTGGTTTAATGAACCGGTGTGCTGTTTTGGATTCATTCTGAATACACCCTGGCTGCCTGAATCCCAGGATCGCCAACTTTCCTCCGAAGTAGAGGAGACTCGCTTTATAGTCCAAAAAAAAAAAAAAGTAACAACGAAACAACACGAATATTAAATTCTGAAACAATAGAGCAATTAAATAAATCTCGTGATGAAGAGCTGGCAAAGGTGCTTGCGCCTTGTTCTAAAACTCAAGCAGTTGAACTGTCATAAAATGTTAATTCCTGTGAGGAGCAAATAGAAAAGGCTTTGAAAGTCATAAAAATTGGAGACTACTTATTTTACACATGTATCTATTGCAGACTTTACCCAACTTTTCCTACACATAGGTAAACGTTTCAATAATTACTTCCTTATATTCCACATATATCCTAACCCCAATTCAGTTATCCAGTTTTACCAGTTCTTCTGAAACCCATTTGAGGACTATTTAGTAGTTTTTGTATAAATAAGTAGGAATTTCCAAACCTCCTCCCTACCTCCACTCTAAAACCAATTGCTAATCTAATACCGAATTTCAAAATTCCAGTTCTACCCTTTACAAAATGACAAATTGTACAAAATTCTATACCATACAGCAGATACCAAAAGGTACCAAATTTTGTACCATTTAGCACTTTTCGTACACGATTTTCCAAAATGTACTTTCATATCTCAGCTCTATCCGTTTACCTAAACCCAAATTATAGCCAATGTAGTTCCATTTAGCACTTTTCCATAAGTACGAATTTCCAAAACTACCTCAATCCTACACTCCAACAATAATCTGTTCACGCAAATACAAATTATAGCGAATTTCGTACCATTTAGTACTACTTCGTGCACATTAGTACGATTTTTCAAAGCTACCTCCATATCTCAATTCTATATTCCAACAGTAATCTTAATTTCAAATTTCAGGATTCCAGCTCTTCAAATCCAAATCATAATAAACTCACTACCATCTAGGACTTTTCGATCTTTGGTAAATCTTTCTTACTCTTCGTCGGTGACCCCATTCCAAATTTCAGGATTCCGGCCCTATTCGTTAACCCATACCCAAATTGTACTATATTTAGTACCATTTAGTATTTTTCGTATAATTTTAATTCGAATTTCCAAAAACTTTCTTTTTTACTCTCTATCAGTGACCTTCATTCCAAATTTCAAGATTCCAGCTCTATCTGTTCACCCAAACCCAAATTGTACTAAATTTACTACCATTTATTACTTTTCGTACACTTATAGTTCGAATTCCAAAAACCTTTAATTTTTACTCTTCATCAGTGATCCTCATTCCAAATTTCAGGATTCCGTTCACCCAAATCCAAATTGTACTAAATTTAGTTCCATTTAGTACTTTTCGTGCACTTTTAGTTCTAATTTCTAAAAACCTTTCTTTGTTACTCTAAATCAGTGACCCTTATTACAAATTTCAGGATTCCAGCTTAATCCGTTCACCCAAATCCAAATTGTACTAAATTTAGTACCATTTAGAACTTTTCGTGCACTTATAATTCGAATTTCCAAAAACCTTTCTTTCTTACTCTCCACCAGTGACCCTAATTTAAAATTTCAGGATTCAAGCTCTATCCGTTCACCCAAGTCCAAATTGTACTAAATTTAGTACTTTTCGTACCCTTATAGTTCGAATTTCCAAAAACCTTTCATTGTTACTCTTCATCAGTGACCCTCATTCCAAATGTCTGTATTCCAGCTCAATCCGTTCACCCAAATCAAAATTGTACTAAATTTAGTACCATTTAGTACTTTTCGTACCCTTGTAATTCGAATTTCCAAAAACCTTTCATTTTCACTCTTCATCAGTGACCTTCATTCCAAATTTCAGGATTCCAGCTCTATTCGTTCACCCAAACCCAAATTGTACTAAATTTAGTACCATTTATTACTTTTCGTATACTTATAGTTCGAATTCCAAAAACCTTTCATTTTTACTCTTCACCAGTGATCCTCATTCCAAATTTCAGGATTCCAGCTCTATCCGTTCACCCAACTCCGAATTGTACTAAATTTAGTACCATTTAATACTTTGCGTGCACTTATGGTTCGAATTTCCAAAAAAACTTTCTTTTTTTACTCTCCATCAGTGACCTTCATTCCAAATTTCAGGATTCCAGCTCTATTCGTTCACCCAAACCCAAATTGTACTAAATTTAGTACCATTTAGTACTTTTCGTTCCTTTATAGTTCGAATTTACAAAAACCTTTCATTGTAACTCTTCATCAGTGACCCTCATTCCAAATGTCTGTATTCCAGCTCAATCCGTTCACCCAAATCAAAATTGTACTAAATTTAGTACCATTTAGTACTTTTCGTACCCTTACAGTTCGAATTTCCAAAAACCTTTCATTATTACACTTCATCAGTGACCCTCATTCCAAATGCCTGTATTCCAGCTCTATCCGTTCACCCAAATCCAAATTGTACTAAATTTAGTACCATTTAGTATTATTCGTGCACTTATAGTTCGAATTTCCAAAAACCTTTCTTTGTTACTCTCCACAAGTTACCCTAATTTCAAATTTCAGGATTCCAACTCTATCCGTTCACACAAATCCAAATTGTACTAAATTTAGTACCATTTAGTACTTTTCGTACCCTTGAAGTTCGAATTTCCAAAAACCCGTTGGTACATCTTTCTAGCTCTCCATCAGTTACCCTCATTCCAAATTTCAGAATTCTAGCTCGTACAGTTTGCCTAATACAAAGGGTACCATATTTAGTACCTTTTAGTACTTTTCGTACACTTCTAGGTCGAATTTCCAAAAACCCAGCCTTATCTCACCCCTACACACCAACAGCAACCTACACCCAAAATTTAAACTTTCTAGCTTCAGCGGTTTCGTCTGGGCGCTGATGAATCAGTCAGTCAGTCAGTCACTCACCTCACTACTCTTTTATATACATATATAGATTTACAAAAGGTATATATGGATACAAAACACTAATTTGGCACAAAGTACTCTAAAAGCTTATTTCGAAAAGTATACAACGAATGATTAAAAGATTTCAAAGTCAATGGCAACATATTATATATCCGAGCAACTCTGACTAGAAACGACCGTTCTAAAAAGGGCGTTAACATTGGTATTTGTATCTGCGGGTCAGAGACCTGCGCCCTGAACACAGTTTGTCGGCGGCGGCTTATGTTGAAAAATGTCAGCGGCGGCTATCAGCCGGCTGTGAGCCGACGTTTTTTTAAATTTTTTTCATATTGCATTACATCGTTTTTAATAATAAAAAATATACTATATGTACACACATAAGTATTTTAAACAACAAATTAAAATATTGCATAAATTTTTATTAAAAAAAATTTACTTGTAAAACAAAGAAATTCATATTTTTAAATTTAAGGACTTGGAATTACACATAAAAAATTATTTTTTTTTATATTAAACTATTAAATATATCGTAGTTGTCGTGTATGAATACCACCCTGTTTATCGTCAAAGGGCTTAAATTTGACCTTTTAGCTGTAACTAATGAGCCAGCACTTGAAAAAGCTTCTTCTGATGCGCTCGGGCTACATACAAATGAAGAGGCTTGTTTCGCCACATTGGGAAACTCCTAACAAGTTTTTATAATATTAGCGATAAATTTGAACACATTTAAGCTATCCCTTCCTAGAAATACCACATTCACCCTTTTAGTCGCATAGAAGACTCCTACGTTAATGTCGTTCAATTCCATTAAAAACAGCCAGGTCGTCATCGGATTCTGGGGCCTAATTATGTGATTCGATTCGATCGAGAATTTACTCGTGAATAAGTTTTCGACACGAGAAAAAAACGGCATGATAAGACTCGATCGAAATCACTGATCGAATGTTTCGAGAGTAACCGGTAATCGAACTATGTGTTCTTTGGGGAAAGTTATGAAGGTAGACGTCAAAAAATGTGTTTATTTCAAATCAAAAACTAAAAAACAAAATTATGAATGAAAAAATGTAAATATTTGTGGAATTTTTTGAACAATACATTGAATAATAATTTCGGAATGAAGTAGTGCTAAGAAAATATGAAAATTATTAATGTTTGCAAAATTGTTTTGTCATTCTTGTTACAGATTGCTAATACATCTACCTTAATAATTCTCTCTAAAAATAAATGAGAGAATTTGGTGGGTGTTTTGCGTTAGCCTCTCTGAGAGAGTATTTCCTTTGGTAAACAACGGGGGATGAACTATTTAAAATGCACTTTATTAAAAGTTGTTCACCTATAAAATAAAGCCTATTAATATTAAATAATTTTTTGTTTTGCAGAAATGTTTTTTTTTTCAACTTATATTTTAACGACTGCAAACACTAATTTTTGGTTAATGATAGCATGCATATGTATTTATTTTAATTATAATTTTATCACAATTTCTTAAAACGACTGAAAAGGACTTTTCCCAATTTCTCTTATTTTGTGTAAAAAATGCTCACAATTATTTACTAATATCATTTTTCCTCTATAAACCGTCAATAAACAACAATTTTTTACATTTTAAACACAAATACAATAAGAAATCTTTCATTTTGTTTGTTTACGATAGGCCATTTGGCTACGAGAAATTACTCGCAAATTTATGCTCAATTTCTCGATAATTTTACTCGATAACGAATGTTGTCATCCCAACTTTGAGTACTCGGGTCGAAACAACTCGATGTCGAATCACGTAATTAGGCCCCTGAATTAGATTCATTTAAAAGATTATTTTACATCTGTAATTTTTTGGTTCGCCATTCTTGCTTATTTTGTTTTAGCTTACGAAAAAACTAACGTACTCCTAAAGTGTTACTCCATTCACCAAAAACAGAAAAGGTGTTTCAGTGTTACCACATTGCAAAAATAAAAAAGTAGATGTTTTAAATCAACAGCAAGTAAATATGTATACAAAAATATATTTTTGAAGTTCATTATTAATAACAAGTTTTTAATATTTAAGCATTAAAAAATTAATATTTACATATTTTAATTATTAATATGAATTTAACGGCTCAGCCGACAAAATTGTCGGCGGCTTTAAAATTTTATAGGCGGCTCGGCTTAGCTGGCTGTGAGCCGATCGGCGCAGGTCTCTGCTGCGGGTTTCTTAATGATCTGGAAAAATGAAATGCATTTAAGTGCTGTTTTACATTTAAGCGATTTGTCTTACGATTTTTTGTCTCCTCTTTGTGGTGGTTATTCTTGTTATGCAGAGTTGCAAAACATAGTAAGAGAAATTGAAACAAAATTTAGTTTTGTAATGAATTTTGTGCATAAAAAATCATTTAAAGCATAAAATGATTATTTGTTATTAGCATTTTAAAATTTGTATAACATATTTTTATAAAATACCTTCTTTTTACATTAAGTATTTTTAACAAAATGTACACTTGGTACCATGTTACAAAAAAATGCAACCCTGTGTGTGAAATTTACGAAGATGAGCAAAGAGGAGACAAAAAATCGTAAGACAAATCGCTTAAATGTAAAACAGCACTAAGAAAAACATTGGGGACTGTCTTTTATACCACTTATAAAAGAACAATACGGAACGAAATGAAATATAGTGCTGTTTTACATTTAAGCGACTTGTCTTACGATTTTTTGTCTCCTCTTTGTGGTGGTTATTCTTGTTAGGCAGAGTTGCAAAACATAGTAAGAGAAATTGAAACAAAATTTAGTTTTGCAATGAATTTTGTGCATAAAAAATCATTTAAAGCGTAAAATGATTATTTGTTATAAGCATTTTAAAATTTGTATAACATATTTTTATAAAATACCTTCTTTTTACATTAAGTATTTTTAACAAAATGTACACTTGGTACCATGTTACAAAAAAATGCAACCCTGTGTGTGAAATTTACGAAGATGAGCAAAGAGGAGACAAAAAATCGTAAGACAAGTCGCTTAAATGTAAAACAGCACATAGTCGTCCAAAGTACAACCTAAAAAGTCAATTATTAATTGGAGTGACATGCTGCAAAGGGTTAATTGAGTAAATATACAGTTATGTGAAAAATAATAAGGGCAGTGACGTTCACTACCTTTGATCGCTCCTAAAATGTGTAAAATGGAAGAATTGGCAATAGAAATTTGTTTTTGAAAATGTACATGTATTGCAATAAGAAATTCCGTTACGATTTTGGTTTCTTTCTGTTTCGTTTTTATACAAAACAAATATTTTTCGTAAAACACGCGATTTCTGTTGTGAAAAGTAATAAGGACAGTTTTTCGTTTTAATGAAAATAAACGGTCTAATTTTTACTATTTTTTCTGATAACATAAAAGAAAAAATGTTATCGTAGTAAAAAGTAGTAGCTTCTTGCAGGTTCTGGAACTGAGCAAAACTGATATTATATTTTGTGATGCCTTCCTGTAAGTATAAGTTTACAATGAATTAATTTATATTCATTAAATGTTTAATCTACCGATATTTTTTAGCTTTTTTTAATATGGGTAAAAATACGGATTGTAATGACGCTACTCGAGAAATCACTAAATGTTTACATAAAGAAGGAAATTCATATAGAAAAATTACAGGAAAAGCTTGGGATTGTCAAACAATGGTGGAGGACTTCAAAAAGAAACTCGTGGCAAAACACCAAACATTACACCTGTAATAATAAGACGCGTTATTCGATGAGTAAAAAAGATCCTTTTACCACATCCTTACAAATAAAAAACGACTTAAATATTAATTTTGACGCATCAACAACTCATAAAACCATCTTTGGTGTCCACATCAGAGCTCATAGTGTCAGAAAATTATCATTTTAATTGAAAAATAATGCCCTTCCCACGTTGTGGTGTAGGGTATAAAAATATTCAACAAATAATTCAAATTGCTAGAAATCACATCGCTTGGTCTAAGAAAAATTGCGTAGCATTCTTTGGTCTGATGTAGCAGAGGTAACATCATGGTGTGGCGCTCATTTTCTTACTACGTCGTGGGGTCCCTATACAGTATTCAAAGTGTTCTGAAATCACCAGATTACATTGAAATTTTGAAAATATAATACTACCGTATGCTGATTGTGCTAGGAAGTGTCTCTCAAATGAGTCTTTAAGCTGGATAACATGAAACCAGTAGGAAAAGACCAAAGTCGGGCGGGGCCGACTATGTAATACCCTACACCAGTCGAAATATGTGAAAATGGAATACTTAGTATACATCCCAATACTAACACATAATACCCCTTATCACATGGTGGTGTAGGGTATAAAAAGTATATAAAAACTGCAGAGTGCCTAAAATCTAGCGGTACTTTAATATGGAAGCTATACCAAAATTCGGGGCTATATCAAAACGTGGACATATGTATGTCCATAATTCTTGGTGGAGAAGTTTTTTAATAACCCAAAACAAACATTAAAGTAAATTTTTTGAACTCATTAAACTCCAAATGGCAAATTGGAGCCATATTTGGGGAAAATCGTTAAAATACCTAAAATCGGGAGGCAAAAAATGTGGCTAAGATCCCTAAAATACCTTAAATCGGGAGGTATCGTTATATGGGGACTATACCGAACCGTGGACCTATCTTGACAATTTTTAGTGGAGCAATTTCGCGGCCATTGAAAACCTCAAATATAAAACTTCAGCTAGTTTGGGCAAAAAATGTGGCTAAGATCCATAAAATACCTTAAATCGGGAGGTATTGCTATATGGGGACTATACCGAACCGTGGACCTATCTTGACAATTTTTAGTGGAGCAATTTCGCGGCCATTGGGAACCTCAAATGTAAAATTTCAGCTGGTTTGGGCAACAAATGCCGCTAAGATCCTTAAAATACCTTAAATCGGGAGGTACCGTTATATGGGGGCTATACCAAAACTTGGACCGATATAGCCCATCTTCGAACTTGATCTTCCGACGGCTAAAAAAATGGTATTCCCCAATTTTCAGCGAAATCGGTCAACAAATGCGACCTGTATGATGCGAACGGACGGACATGCATAAGTCGACTCAGAAAGTGATTCTATGTATATCCCTAGAAGGAACTATGGGTATATCTCGCTTCCTTTTGTATGTTACATACAAATGCACTAACACATAATACCCCTTACCACATAGTGGTGTAGGGTATAAAAAGGGGTTCCAATTAAGTTAAGTTGTTAGAATGGTCCGCACAATCCCTTGATTTGAACCCGATTTAAAGTTTGTGGAATGAAGTTAAAATATCAAGCAGGGAAAAGTGTCCATCAAATTATGACGACTTTTGGCAATTTATACAGGTTGCGTGGGACGCGGTGCCAGTACAGGAGTGCTTAAATTTGGTTGACTCAATTCTAAGACGATGCGCTGCCGATTTAGAAAACAATAGCTCGTCTACAAAGTACTAATGAAAGCACACAGATGATGATGGTGTGGAAGAAACGAATGATGTGATGCATGTTATGGAAACAGTAAAGGACCCAGATGACTCCCTTGAGGAACCCCTGATGGAACATTTATTAATTTAGAATAACAATCCTCGAATAAAACCACTTGTAATCTATCTTGCAGATAAGATGAGACCCAAGATGATAATAAGTTTTTACTGAATCCGATGCAATTTAATTTGTAAATTAGTAATTTGTGGTTAACTCTATCGAATGTTTTACTAAAGTCGGTATAGATCGTGTCAGTTTGCTTTTTCTGACTAAAACCTTTAATGACCTCAGAGGTATATTGAACTAAATTCGTGACAGTGGATAGTCCATATCCATTCTTTAATTTTTTAAGTGAATATCTTATTCTGATCTTGATTTCGAAACTTTTACTAATAAATTCTCGATGTTCTAGGATGAATCATCTCCAGTTGTTGTAACTGGTGAAGTTACCGGCTTGGCTAAGGGCTTACATGGCTTCCATGTTCATGAATTTGGTGACAACACTAATGGATGTACTTCTGCTGGTCCCCATTTCAATCCCAAAGGCAAGGAACATGGTGCTCCCTCCGATGAAAACCGCCATGTTGGTGATTTGGGAAATATTGAAGCCAGTGGTGATGGCCCTACAAAGGTATAATTTATATAAACTATTGGTCTGTTCCAGAACTGCAAGAAACTACAAATTTTGATTATTTTTTCTATATAAAGGATAAATTGTTATCGTGGTAAAAATTGTAGATTCTTCCAGGTGCTGGACAGGCATATAATTATCTAAGACCACACAGTAATTGTATAACTAAACTTTCATATTTCTAGGTAAACATTACTGATTCTCAAATCAGCTTGTTTGGTGCTAACAGCATTTTGGGCCGCACCATTGTCGTTCATGCTGATCCCGATGATTTGGGCAAAGGGGGACACGAATTGAGCAAATCCACAGGAAATGCTGGCGCTCGTATTGGTTACGGTGTTATTGGAATTGCTAAAATTTAAATCGTCATTGACTTCAATTGATTGTCATAACTTTAACCACACATATATATTTCCATTTATGTTTAATCTACATATTGAAGCCTCTTTATAGAAGAGCTTTATAATTAAATTATATAGCAGCTCCTAACAAGTTTCCTTATACATATAGCTGAAACAAGAACATGAATATATGTATACATGTCAGCGCAAACTATTTGCAATTCTAAAGAATCTATTTTAGATAAAGAATGTGGGTATGTGTGTGTTGAAGAGGTGTTCCGGGTATGGTCTGTAAGAGATGTGATGTCGGTTGTGGATGAGGTGATTGTAGATGCGGATGCGGCTAGCTATATGGTTATGGTCAGGGACGTACGCAGGATTTCATTTCGGGGGGGGGGGGGGGGGGGGGGGGGCCCAACTTGACCAAAAATCATGAAATTAAAAAATGTTGTGTAGCGTTACGTAAAGCTATTTTAATGGGTTATGGTCACTTATAAGAATCCATTTTCATGCATTTGTTTAAGAAATCTATTAAAACTTGAGTTACCTTCTATTTTTTTTTTTTTTTTTTTTTTTTTTGAAAAAATCTTTCTGATAAATGCCCACCTATGAAGCACTATTTTTACTAAAGCATTTTACGGTACCCACTATAGTTTAAAAAAAAAAAAAAATAAACCTATCAGCATATATTTTTGTGGGATCATTACGAACCTAATAATATTGTCCATTATCAAAACGGAATTGAAAAAATATCAATTTTTAAAAATTTTGAAAAGTTGAAATCGAAATTTCGATTTTAACAAAAATAAAAGACTGTAAAAAAATTGATATTTTTGTTGGACTCCGTCAGTACTTTTTTAAAGACTCTCTCGGTTAATCACATGCTTTATGTGTATAATAGTCCCACAAAAACATATACAGCCCTATTCTGAACATTCCCATGGGAACTGTTTCCCATGGGAGCGAAATTTCCCATTCCCACGTTTTCCATATTCTAAACGACGTGGGAAGAGCAAACCATGGGAGCTGAAATTTCGAAATTAGTTACACCAAATTATTATAGCATACTTTTGGGTGCTGTAAATTTTGTTTTGTAATACAAAATGCCTATTTGCATTGAATTCGCGGTTTTTGAATTAGATTAGCAAAAGCACAACTCACTTAATTCAACAACCGTGCAGTGATTTATGGATTTTTAAGTGAATGGAGTCAGCGATGTGTGATGTTGTTCTAATAAGCACATTTTCTTCAGAATGTGCGAATTTGTGTAAGCATTTTTTATTTAGTAGGCAAAAATAATTTTTGTGTATAAAGTAATCGGAACTTTTAAGTTTGTAACGAATTTAAAAATTAAACGAGTATATCGCTAGTTTTACTTTTATTCCTAATGATCACTAGAACTCGTATTTTGCATATTTAAAAAAAAAAATTCAAAAAGATAAATTCCTCAATTATTACATATTTTTGCGTGTTAACACATCGTCACCATAAATTTCCGAAGAGGTATCTCAAAAAAAAAAAAAATTAATAAATAAAACACGTTTTTGATTGAATTTAAAACTAAAAGACGTGCCCTTGAAAAATTTCAAGCTTCTACGTTCAAAAATAACGATCTTATTCAAGAAAAGATATTTCGGAAAATGGAATAGCATTGTAATAATTTGGCATATATGTATGTACGTTTGTGTGATCGTTGTCGTGTCGTTGAGGAGACTAACACGTTTTCAATAGAACGTTAGTCGTCTGATTTAAAAAACCCGAAGGTTATATTACGAAAATGAATAAAAGTTGTAAAGATTGTATATATTATGGTTATTTTCCAATATATTTTAATAATTATTGCCAAAAATTATTTTGAAATTGATTTGTTTTTACTTGCTGTGCTGCGTTAACAGAATCAACCATGACTCTTTTTCTCGTATTTCAATACATATGGTCTGTTCCAGAACTGCAAAAATCTACTAATTTTTACTACTTTTTCTTGTTTTGTTCGATAACATAAAGGAAATTTTTTTTATCGGTGTAAAACAGTTAGATTCTTGCAGGTTTTTGTATCATATAAGAATATGCAAAATCCGAAGTCTACTAATGACATATTTTACAGTACATTTTGTACGCTTTTTATTAAGCAAACACATGGCGATTATAAATATTTGCAGTAATTTTGTCGTGTAGATGTCTTAAAATATGAAATTTCATAAAAATATGAAATTTCTAGAAATTTTTTTTCAAACTCCCACACTGTTTGCTGGGGAGATTTTTCCCACAAAAAGACACAAAATTCTCCCACAATTCAAGATAGAGAATGTATACTTTTTTCCCATGGGAACAAATTCCCAATTCGAACTTCATTCAGAATGAGGGGAGATGGGAAATGGGAAAAAAAACTCCCACAAAATTTTATTCAGAATACGAAAATGTGGGAATGGGAAAAAATTCCCAACTCCCATGCGTTCAGAATAGGGCTGATAAAGACCGGAGCATCCGTTTTTTAGCTACAGTGGGTACCGCTTTCAAAAGTGCCTCTTCGAGGAAAAGACGTTTTTAGTTTCTATGATACATACAAAACACAATAAATGTTTCCCTTCGAAAGCTCATATCTCGGTAAATTTTTGTCCGATGGACTGGAGATTTTGACACACATTCTATTCTACATGTACTTTAAAATGAGCCAAAAAAATTAGATTTTTCGAATTTTATATGAAATATTGATACATAGCATATAAATTCAATAGCAAGAATTCATAATATTTAGGATACAATTTTAAATATTTACAGAGTAGGATATTTAGAATTGAAAATAGCATATAATCATAAGTCCACGTTATGGTTTTTCGCAGAATTTTATAAACACAAAGAATTGCCGTTATCTCTGCTATAGCAAGATTTTCACTATTTCGATGATCTTAGCTTAATTTTTAAGAATATCGTCTGTCGTTGATATGTTTCCAAATGAAAACATTAAGAAAAATTTAACAGTTTTGGAGATATGGTGCGCAATGTATACAAATTATGGAATTTTTAGATATATTATAACATTTGAGGCAATAAATGTACTTTTCATTATTTCTCCAAATTTTTTAGTCTGGTCCAAGGCATATCTATACAAGGTAAAATTGACAACCTGCTGTATTCTTACTTTTTTATAAATTTAATTTTCAAAATGTAATAGGGTCTTCTCATGAAATTTGAAACTTCGAAATTTGCTACCATCTAATTATTCTTTTCACCGTAAACGTGCAATAACAATGAATTACGACACTTCTGTAAGCTTTATATTTACATTTTGTTCTATTTTAGAGGATTTTCAAAATGTATTTATGTCTTTCCTGAAAAAATTTTTGGAACGACCCTATTATTCAATATTTATTTTTGACAATTAATTTTCAGTAACAACAATGTTGTTTTTGTAACTTTGTTAGTTGTTGTAATTCATGCATATACCTTATATAAATTTGCCTTGGTCTGGCCCTTATCTACAAATTTGCTTCAAAGGTCAGAAGAAGATTTTCATTGGTTTCAGAGATATAGCCCCGAGTTGCTTTAAAAAGTCAATATTAAACAATGTTTGGATAATCCGAGCTGGATCTGACTCAACAAAACTGTTATGTCTTTACTTCAATAGACAAACGATAACTCTTTATTGAATTCTTAAGGTGAACTACATACGTACAAAAGTGATGAATATGGAAAAAGCATTAATGGATAATGATGGATAAACAATAGATAATGTTGTACAATGTTGCCATATTTGAATTTATTAATAGTGATGACAATAAAGAACTGTGACGACACTACACTCTCCCAGGCTTAATAACGAACATGATCCGAAAAATATGCAGGCGGCTTTCTAGCTCTACTAGATCTTCTTATAGTTGTGCTGCTGGTTGGTTGACTTTGAACTGGGGGTGTATATGGTCGCGTCTGCTCTGGTGGTTGATTGATTGATGTTTCGATCCAAATTTCTTGATGGAGTGGTTTACGGACTTTTTGCGGTTCATGTTTTGGATTATTGTCTCGATCAGGTTTTGGAACATCAGATCTTCGAATTTGATTGATATGTCTCTTCAGCTTGTAACCAGTATCTAGTAATACCTCGTAATGTAGATTACCCCACTTTGCAGTGATAACACCAAACTTCCAAATAGTTTTACCTCTCTCGTACCAATGCACTTGTACTCTATCACCAATGTTAATTTGACGAACTATTAATGAAGGTGGTGACGTCTTCTCTGGCTTACTTGGTCGAATGACATCTAATTTCGTTCTAATCTCTCGATTTAAATATAATTTTGCCGGTGTGTCTCCCCTGGCTAATGGAGTTGCTCGATAACGCCATAAAATCTCTTGTACTTTTTCCCATAAAGGTGTTGAATCGTTTTCCATGGCCTTGAGTTTGTGTTTTAATATTTGAACATATCTTTCAGCGAGACCGTTTGTTGCTGGATGACCTGGTGCGATAAACTTTTGTAATATTCCGTTGGCTTCACAAAATTCTTTGAATATGGCACTTGAAAAAATTGTGGCATTGTCTGAAAATTTGAGATTGCACATGAAACCTGGAATACATCCTATTTTTTCTTCGAAAATCTTAGGGTACTTCTGCATTATTTGCTCGATTGAATTTATTGCATGCACCTTACCTTGATCCAATTCTGATACCGTGTTGTCAAGGTCATTGAGATTTATTCCAAGATGACGTATCCATACGCGTCCTAGCAATGCTGAATGGTTAGATGATACTACGTACATTTGTTCTCTTGATGACTTTTTGTTGAACTGAACTTCGACATCCACAACACCTAATGGCTTGAATACGTCTCCTGTGTACGTTCGAAAAGCGATGTTTGTTGATTTTAATGTTGATTGTATTTTCAATTTATCGAAGTCGCATTTGGGAATTAACGTGAACCCTGCACCTGAATCCACTTCAAATTGTTGTGTTTCACCGTCAATCAAAACTGCAACATAAAATTTTTGTGCATCTGCATTTGATGCAGACGAATTGTAAACATTAAAAATTTTATTTATGCCGTAACCACTTGTTTCAAAATTGTCCAAGGTATTGGCAGAATTTTCGTTTTTGTTTTGATTCATCTTTTCTTTAATGCATACTGATTTTACATGGCCAATCTTCCCACAGGCAAAACATTTCAATTTCCTTTTATTTATTTTACACTCCTTCGCAATATGATTTGATTTGCCGCATCGAAGACATAACCCATCCAGACCTAACTCTCTGTAATTTACTTTAGTTTTTGTTGCTCTGTTTTTGTAACTGCGGCTGCTTGCTCTGCCTCTGCTCTGCTCGAAGTTTTCGTTCTTTGGCTTTGCCTTTTGTATTTGATTTACGTTAGATGATGTACTGGTATTGTGAGAGATTGCGGTGTTGTCAAGTTTGGCTGCTTCCAAGGCTGTTGATTTTTGTACAATTTCTGAAAAAGATGCCGTTGGATTTTGGAGTAACTGTTCTCTTATGTGGCTACTGCGTATTCCCCTTATAAATTGCGCTCTCAGAAAAATATCAGCGACAGATTTTTGGCACTCGCACACAAATTCACAGTCTGTTGCTCGTTTTTGCAGCACTGTTACAAAATCCGTTATGGATTGGTCTTCATTTTGTACTTCTGACAAAAATTTATGCTGTTCCACTAATATGTTCTTTTTTGGACAAAAATGAGACTCAAACAATCCAATTATTTCCTCGTACGTAAGGCTTGTAATAATTTTTGGTGCTGCTAAAGATGTTAATAGAGCGTAATTTGATGAACCAATATATTGAAGTAAGAGTTTTGCGCACATCTCTTTATCGGCAAATATTTTCTTTAATTGAAAATGGATTTCAATGCGTTCCTTATAATTTTTAAAAGACTCCACTTTTGGGTCGAACGGCTCGAAGCTTGAAATCACATTTACGTTTGTTGTTGGAACTGCACTTTGGCTACGTTCACTCATTGCCACTGTCATCGTCGTTATTGCTTCTAATAATTTTTGCATTTGCTCTTCCATGTTGATCTTATTTTATTTTAATGCAAAAATATTTTGATTTTATTTAATGGTGTTTTGATTTGCACGTTGTAATTTTTATTTTGCACTTTTACGTTTTGATCCTCGTCGCCATTTAATTGTTATGTCTTTACTTCAATAGACAAACGATAACTCTTTATTGAATTCTTAAGGTGAACTACATACGTACAAAAGTGATGAATATGGAAAAAGCATTAATGGATAATGATGGATAAACAATAGATAATGTTGTACAATGTTGCCATATTTGAATTTATTAATAGTGATGACAATAAAGAACTGTGACGACACTACAAAAACGCAACAAGGGCTTTTGTATTTTGGGTCTGTACTTTCACAAAATCCTCACTTCAAATTGTTTGCACAAGATTACCTTAAAAGTGTTGCACAATGTTATTTACCGGAGGAGATAGAGTCTGATTCCAGGATTATTTTTACTTTTAACATAATGTTACAAAAGAAGTGTTATAATTTTTGTTCTTAATTGTACGATTAGAAGTTTTTGGACTCGATGACAAATACTTTGATGGACTTAGTTCTATATAGTTTTGACAAATAACAATCGATCCTTATAGAACCCCACATAATTATTCGCTAATAATAAGATAATTAATTTTGGAAACGGATCTTATTTTGAGAGACGTTCCTCTCGATAGTTACAGCACCCATAAGCTATTTTAGGTGGTCACCGTAGTATTTACATTTTTGTCAGGAAGCATGAACTTGTCCACGAAAAATAGGATATCGCTGTAAACAAGACTACAGAATTTCCAAAGGATCCTCGAACAGTCTTTAAACTGCAGTTATCCTAGTGTATATAATTTCGTAACCTTAAAATCTGAAGCTACAATTATACTACGGTGATGATAAGAAAAAAAAAGTGACGCACAAAAATTCATTTGTCTTCATTATTTTCTCATACTGTTTAGCAGCTAATTTGTCTAAAATAGGAAACAACATTTTGGCGATGCCAGTAAAACAAATTTCTAAATGGCTTTCATGATGTAGTCCACGAAGAACCGACTCTTCATACGTTTTATCCAGTAGACATTTTTTCATATACTTCCATTCCCACAATACTCAACTCGTTATTTTTGTTGTTACAGAATGAGTTTTAAGCTTCGAGAGCTATATATAGTTCGAATATGACATAAAGTTGCAGTATATTCATTATGGAATTCGCATTTGATAGTGGAATGATATGACATGAAGAAGTAATTCAGATTTTGTTGGAAGTTTCTCTCAAAAACAGCAAACATACAAACATTTTTCAAATATTTTCTTACAAAACTTGTTAATGATGAACATTTTCTGTTCGGAAATTTAAGAAAAGTATAAGTTTTAATTTGAAATCTTCAAACATACAAACATTTTTATGAGTAAAAAATATAATAAGTAGTTACAGTAGCGTAACAAATTTTGTTCGACCAAACCATTTCGGGGGGGGGGGGGGCCCGGGCCCCCCGTGCCCCCCCCTGCGTACGTCCCTGGTTATGGTGTTGTGTGACTGCAGATGATGATGTATGGCTGCTGATGATGATGTGCTATGTGGGAGGAGATGGTGGGTTAAGTTGGAAAGGAGGGAAGTGGAAATTGATAAGACAAGAGAGAGAAGAATAAGACGAATAAGTAACTGCAGAGGAGAAATCAGATTGTTTTAAGAAGAAAATTTTTAGTAACTAACTAAGATTTATTAACTACCTGTTCTAAGTCTGTACTGACCCGCCCCAGAGCCACACAATGCTCTTGCCGTAAACTACCAGGACTGTAAGGCGTAAACTACCAGGACTGTAGAGGAGAAGTAAGAGAGAGGTTCAATCACGTGTACACCGAATAGTCTATGTCTTTTGACCATTAGTCTAGGACATCTGTATAGAAGGCGCTCGATTGTTTCCGTTTCCTACTCATCCTCACATAACCTACAGTACTCAATGTTATTGTCATCCGCAGTGGCCAGTTGTGACGCCCACAGCTGTTTTGATTTCTGACTTGCACAGTGAGAGGAGGGACGCAGTTATACGCCCTGAGTTTACCGGCCAGATTGACTTAGATACCTTACAGGTACGTCAAACTTTAACGGTTTTCTCTGCTTACTGAGCTTGTCGAGGAAAAAGCAGAGAGGTGGTTTCACACAATTCTCCAGCCTGAGGTCCGAGGATTGGGAGCCTCTTCTTACCCAATTCATCAACTATATCGTTTCCCTCAACATTGCAGTGCCCTGGAACCCAGCAAAACTTAACAACTATGTTACATGTTTTTAGGATAGACCTGCATCTTTGAACAGTCCTAACAGTAATAGTGTATGACTTTAACGCTTTTAGAGCAGCCTGGCAGTCCACGTAAACAGTGATTGTCTTATCTACAAGGTCCGTCATTCCCACTATTAGCTCCAAGGCTTTCCAAACCGCAAAAACTTCTGCCTGAAAAACACTACAATTGTCATTAAGCTTATATGATTTCCTGATGTTTAGTTCTTCACAAAACACACCAGACAGCCTTCTTCAATCTTCGACCCATCGGTGAAGATTGATAGGCTATCGGAAAGTGGTCCGCTATGTCAAAGTCCAGGCTTGGTGAAATGTAGTCAGTCTCACCTCCCCGTCTCTTAATCCAAACTGACTAACTATCCGCTGCAGGACGTTGCATGTCGTTTGAGAAACGCCAAAGATTTAGCTCCTTAAGCCTCAAGGCAGATCGTGATGCTTGATACTTTACAAGAATATCCATGGGCTGGACGTTCAGTAATGCATTCAATGCTGCCTGAGGAGTGCTTCTTGCTGCCCCAGTAATGAGAATTGACGCAGCTCGCAGCACAGTAGCTAACTTAGACAGATTGAAATTATTGCTTGTCACCAGACGAGACAACCATAGATTAAAACGAGACAGACCACTGTCCTATACAACCAGTGTATTACATATGGTCTGAGACCCCCAGCTCTTGGTGCGCATCTTCGTGTTCCTTTTCCATCTTAGCCGATGGTCCAGGACCACTCCCAGGTATTTCGCCTAAGTAGAGAGATCCAACCGCACACCATCCAGCATTGGCGGCACAAATTCGGCAATATTTCTTTTTCTGGTGAATAGTACCAGCTCAGTCATAGCAGGGTTCACCATTACGGTGAGCCAAGCGAGAGAGCTTCACCAGCGCACCCTGCATAAGTTCCGACAGCGTCGACAAGAATTTTCCACTGATTAAAAGGACAACGTCGTCGGCATATGCTACTACTTTAGTCGCCAGTCTGTCGAACTCCTTGAGTATCCCACTCACCACTAGAAGCCACAATAATGGAGATAAAACTCCACCCTGTGGGGTGTCCCTAGTGGCTGACATCCATACGGAACTCTCTCCAATACTGGAATTGATCAGTCTGCTCTCCAGCATTCTGTCAATCCAGTTAATTAGGATAGAGGGGACACTCAATAGCTCTAGAGAAGAATGAATAGATTCAAGTTTCACATTACTGAACGCTCCTTCTATGTCTAGAAAAGCGGCCAATGTGTAATCCAAGTTATCCATGTTCTGCTCTGTATAACCCACTACCACGTGTAGCGCTGTTTCTGTAGATTTCTCTTTCATATAAGCATGCTTAGAACTGCTTATAAGGTTTATATAAGATCTATGGGCCGATTCCGTACAGCGAGGCGAGTCGTGTCGCGTTGTCAAATGCAATTTTTCGATTCCGTATGGCAATATCGCCTGACGTCGTCAAATTTTGTCGCCGAAATGTTCATTTTCCGGCGACAACAAATTAGCTGTCGCCATACATTTTTACTAACGAATAAAAATACTATAAAAAAAAAAATAAAAATAACTTGTTATCGACGATTATTTTCGATCGCTGTACGTAGTGCATTTTTTAAATTTTGTCACAGAGACGATAGACGACGCGACATGACTCGCCTCGCTGTACGGAATCGGCCCACTAATCTCCAAGTCGAGCAGCCTTCCTATAGTTTTTAATAGAAAAGAGGAAAGACTAATCGGTCTGTAGTCCTTCGGCAAAGCGTGGCTGGACTTCCCAGCCTTGGGAATATAAGTCACTGTTACCCCTTTCCACAGTACCGCTATGTGCGAAAGCAGTAGACAGGCCCTAAAAATAACCTTCAGTGTAGTGATCAATATAGGCCGTGCGTTTTGAAGTATCACCGGAATGACACCATCTGAGCCAGGAGATTTATAGGATTAAAAAGTGCTGATCGCCCAAGACATCCTTGAATCACTTATCAACCTATCAACGAAGATCCTCTCGTCGTGTGTATAGCGAAGCTTCAGTCTTATCTCCTGGAATTCCGCCTGAGAGACCTCTCCTGGAGACTTGTCTACAATCCACCAAGGCGTCCTGCCTGGGAAGAACTGGTCTGTCGGTAGCGACCGACGTATCATCCCCTGGGGGAGTTACTCCCTTCTCGTCCGGGTTAGCACTATCCGAAGCAACCGAGGGGGACATCTCCTTGTTCATCTGAGATGGGATGACCGTAGTGTCCATCTCGTCATCAGACAGGGGGATATCCTCCCAGTTGCTTATGGGAGAACTTTCTCGACTCAGATGTAGCGACGCACTTTCCCTTAGGAGATCGAGCAATTCCCTGCTCTGCGTGTTAGCACCGATCGATTATCGATAGCAATTATCGTTGAGTGGAGTTATCAGTTGTCAAAACTTCTTTATGTATGGCAACCTTCAACTGAAGTTGCGAATCTCAGTTGACAAACCGGCTATTTTTCAGCAACCAGTTATTTTCAGTTGCAGTAAATATTTTCGAAGAAAAATGAAGTAAAATTGAAAGGAAAAAAACATTTTCTTAACAATTGTTGATTATTTGAATGATTAATTAGTTTTGTGTATAAAAAATATGGTGAAAATAACAATAAAACAACAGTAACGTTTCCACAATGTAAACAACGGCATCCTTTTCAATCGAAAATTGCCTTAAACCTAAGATAATTTACTGATTATACACATCTTTCCAACATGAGCTACAACTTACAGTGCAGATGGCAATTCCAATGGATTCGACTTGTCCCTCAAATTTCTTCGAATAGATGTCATGTCCTGTACATTTTCTTCATCATCAAAAGATAATTCCACTGAACTTATCATTTTAAAATAGTTTTTTGGCGAATTGTGCCTTTTGGATTTAATAGAGTTCACAAGTTTGAAAAAACACTGCTCGATAACAAGTTTATCGACAACCCAGTTGGGTTGACACCAATAAAAGAACATTTCATCCAGTTGTGCTGACAACCGACAACGCAACTCAATTTTAGTGGCAATGCTTAATCGACCCCTTAAATTAACATCCATAGAGAGATTTTTGACTGGGGGAACTGAGGACAATCATGGCATAGCCCTCCACTACCATGATTAGAGCTTGACAACTAAGCCCGCTACTCGTTGAGGCGCCCAGGTGTCAACGAGGCTCCGTTATAATACAGTCGGCACCCTGACTGCAAACCTGAAACACCGATGGGCTTAACACCCCGGTGTTAGGGGATCTCGAATTATTTTGGTAGGAGATCAGTAACCAAATATATGTCACTCATCCCAAAGATACACTGTGAGATTTCAGTGCATTATGTTGGTTTGCGACAAGAAGAATGGATAACCTTTGGTCACAAGTCACAACCCGGACACTCAGAGAAATGAGCAGATTGTGGCGTCAAGCCCAGATTGTTATCGCCGGTGGGAGCAAGTAAACAATTATTCGGGTACATGATTATTTGATCACTTATTGTACGGGTACTTATAAATTTATTTAAACTCATGACAATATTATGACAAAGATCGGATCTTTCACCACTTCATTTGCACTCATGAAAATTCGATGATAAAGATCGGATCTTTCACGACTTCAATTGCACTCATGAAAATTCAATGAAAAGGATGGGATCTTTCACGACTCCATTCGAACTCATGATAATTCGATGTAAAAGATCGGATCTTTCACGACTTCATTTGAATGGGTTCAAATGCTGATGAAAAGATCGGATCATTCACGACTTCATTTGAACTAATGCAAAAGATCCAGTGAAAACATGGCATCTCATAGAACCACTTCCATAAAATTTTGCTGGGGTTTTCAGGATGAAAGAGGTGTTATACCAAGTTTACACTTGCGCTCTAAAATCCACTGGATTTCACGAAATCCTGAAATACACCCCGGTGTTTACACTTATTTTTTGTTGATTTCAAACATATCACAATAATCAAGGTAGATGCATATGCGCAGCTGATCGAACATGAATTTTCAAAACAAGTTGTTGTAGATTGAATTAGTCATCAAAAATATACGACAGTATAGAACTTTACAACTTTATTTCGAAAATTATCGTAGAATTATCTATATATCGTATTAATTGTGTATGTTTCTAACAAATGAAAAAAAAATGATTTTATCGTTGAGACATCATAATAATTTTTGATCGATAAAAGTTGTGTTCAGAACTTGCAAAATATTACTGCATGCAGCAGTTTTCCCGTTTAGTGCAAAAATGTGTTCCCGTACTCCGAAATCTAGCAGGACTTGCACTTCTCTTTAAACAAAAATAGCGCCGAATAGCACCCTCTTCTCCTGTTTTCTGTCATACAATTTTGGCCTAGTAGGAACTAGCAGCATGTTCATTGGCATCTAAATACGATAGCTGATACGTTGATTTTGTCATTTCTACTGTAGTTTTTGCAATTTCCGTCATTTTTCCGTTCCCTTATTTTTTAAGAAATTTGTATGGGGATGCAATTTTTGACAATTCGCTCTTTTTTGTAACATTACCATTAAAAAGTACGGGAACGCAATGAAAAATAGCATTGTACAAAGTAATTTAATATTTTTTTCATATGTTTACAAACTTTGATACTAAAATTTTTTGTTGCAGCAATTGAACATCTACCTTGTTTATTCTGGTACGTGAAATGTATTGCAACTTTTGGTACTTTTTTTAGGCAAAAACAGGGCTGTATATCATGTGTAGTGTGATTTCGATGTTGATTTCGCTGAAATCACGAAATGAGATGATTTCGTTTTTGTATGCAAAATCATGATAAATTTTGCTTGATTCCGCGCAAAATCACGAAACGCCTTCGAAATCACGAAAAGACGACGAATGTAAACCAAACATTAGATATAGAAGAAACAGAATACATTTAAGACCAAGGAAATGTGATGACAATGAAAGGATTAAAAGCAACATGTCTAATCTATCTAGCTTTGAAAACCTGCAAAATACAAGCTGTGTTCCAGAACTAAAAAGTTTTTAAAATTTTTACGACTTTTACACTTTTTACTCGAAAAAGCGTTCCCGTACACAAAAAAGTTGTAAAATGTTCACTTCTCTTTAAACAAAAATGGCGCTGAATGACGCTCTCTTTAAAAACTTTTTACACGACAAATTTGGGCGAGTAAAAAAATAGTAACATGGTTGCCGGCGTCTGATTGGCTGATACGCCGACTTTGACATTTGTTCCAGTTTTTTGACGTATTTTCCATTTTTCCGTTCCCGAACTATTTCAAAAAACTTGTGTGTGACAACAAATTTTTTGCAGTTCTCTCTTTTACGTGTTTTACCACTAAAAAGTACGGGAACGAAGCTAAAATTTTCTATGATTTGAATGTATACTAGTCGTTAAACCGTTTACTTTTCATTCATATTTTGCAGTTTTTCTAAAAATGTTTGGGTTTTTAATAAATTTTTAAATTTTGTATATTTCCTGACATAATTAATTTATTACGATAAATTCTCTCATTTGTTAGAGATGGGACATATTTTATCGTCTTTCTGAGAATAATTTAAATTGAACAATGTACACATATCGTTGTTCGTTCTAAAAAATTTGTATGGGAATTGAAGTAATTACATCGTAATTTGGGGTCGAATAACGAATAGAGAGCGAAACACCGTCAGTCTGAACAAGGCATAAGTAAGTTAACGATGAATAAAAAGCAGTCGCTAGCCTTTACCGACACAAACAGTGATGCCAACTTTTCTTTATGTTTTTAGTCATAATTTTGAGATTTAAGCTTCGTTCCAGTACATTTTTAATGACAAAAGTGTCAAAAGAGCAAATTGTCGAAAATGAGCCCAACATACACATTTTTCCAAAATGTACGGGAACGGAAAAATGGCAGAAACGACAACAAATATGGAACAAATGTCAAAGTCGACATGTCAGCCAACCAGAAGCCGGCAAACATGTTGAACATTTTTGCTCGCCCAAATTTGTCGAGTAAAACTCAAGAGAAAGCTACTCAACGCCATTTTTGTTCAAAGAGAAGTGAACATTTTGCAACTTTTTTGTGTACGGGAACGCATTTTGGGCAAAAATGTGTTAAATGTGTAAAAACTTTTTAGTTCTGGAACGAAGCTTTAATTTTATCGATTTTTGTTGGTAACAGCAAAAATGAGTTACAGAATCTCACTACAGGTAGTGGTATCACACCAGCTGATCTTTGTATTCGATCAAATGCCTTTATAAAAAATTATTTTTGTTGTAATTTCACCAACAACATAAAAAGGTTTTGACACAACATATTCAAAATTTTACGATGCCACTACCTGAGTAATTGTGCCATGCACCAAACCAAAAAACCGCGTAATTTCTGTTCATTTCAATAGATTTTTAATCTGGGAAAACCTATCTATCGATATTGAATTTTTAAAAAATAATCGATAGTGTTAGCTCTAGCTCTTCCTCTATTCCAGAAAAAATAGTAAAAATTAGTAGATTCTCGCAGTACTGGAACAGACCATCTACTATCTTTCACATTTTTGGTTTGTTCCAGAACTGTAAGAATATACTAATTTTTACCATTTTTTCGATAACATCGTCTCCGACAGTCCCATATTCAGCAAAATTGGAGATTCAAGACGTACGGGCAGACCTCGAACTGGCAGATCGGCCGAAAATATTGATGCTGTGCGACAGAGCGTCGAAATGCCATAAAAAGAGTACATTTTTGCGTTAGAGAAAACGGTTCTCATTTAACTGATATTATTTTTCATAATTAATGTAAAAAAATAACATAAAATAAACTTTCTTTTATCATAAACTAAAAGAAGCTTAAACACAAGGGTAGCAGAACACGATGCAGATATAAAAAAGGGAAAACAAACTACAGCTTTGGCACAACACTGTGTTGAAAAGGGCCACACAGCAGATCTCACAAACGTCAAAATACTGAATAAGGAGAGAATAGAGAACAAGCGATACACGATAGAAAGCTTAAGAATACAGCAAAAAATAAAAAGTGCAATAAACAGAAAAGAGGATAAAGACAATACAAACGCAATATACACGATAGCAATTTTTTAGTAGTATTCTAATCATCTGCGATACCTAGCACCTAAGCAACTCTGTGATATTTACAAGAATTTTAATTATTTTTACATTTATTTATTAGTTTGTTTGTTGTGTTTATATATTTTTTAAACCTACACTTGACAAATATTAAATGTAGAAACTTGACGAAAAATTATTTGTAAGTATTGATTTGCTCTCAGTGCTAAGATCAAAAAATAATGTTATATTAAAAATGTTATACCGTCTCTGTTGTCGTTACCAGATTTAAATAAAATTATCCCTGAGGAAGTTGGAAAATCCCAACGAAACGTTGGATAAAAAATGAAATAAATAGTTTTTTATTTTCATTCAAAATACCCAGACCTAATAAGCCCAATAAGACAAAGTCTTAAACTATTGATTAAAAACATAAAAAGGTCGAAAAAATAAAATACAGAATCTATTCGGAGGGCCCGCCGATTATAATAAAAATTAAGTCACAGTAACACAACATGAAGGATTTCTTTACACACATCAAACGTAAATACAATATAGAAACATGCTCTGCTCTGAAAGCATATTGCAAGGATATAAAACGTTTGGCAAAACTGTCAGAAAGACTAAAATTCTTGTTAGCATGCAGAAGGAGTGGCCTCATTCCACCTCACTTAACAAATTCAACCACAAATTCAAAGTCTCTATTCACAAACAATCACGCACTTAAAGATTTTCTCAAAATTGAACAAACCTTTCACACAAAAGTATTGAACATTGAAATCAAAGAAACTAATCTTAACATAAAGCAGACAAGAATAAACATGTCCAATACATCTAAGAAATTAAAATCGATAATGCAGATCGAAGAATACGAAAATTTCATCAAAAAGCAACGAACACGATATTCATATTTCACATCCAACGACAGAGAAACGCAAAAATCAAAACTGAAACGACTAAAACAAAAAGGACTTGATACGTATGGTTTAAAATACAACGCTTCATGGTTTGAGAATAAAACAAACATAGAATTTAGCCAAGAAAGTATGTGGTTGCTATCATTAGGCCCAAAATTCTCTATTCCTGTCAACGAACGACACTTCTCTTCATTACAATTAATAGCCGATTTAGAACAATGGGTTCAAACGCTATCAGATGATAGACAAAAAGAAATAGTAAGATCGAAAATAACAAACAGAATATTAACATACAGAAGAGCAACAAAACTTAGCCAAAAAGATAAATTCATTTTACATTCGAAGAGACTAAACAATTTTTAAGAAAATATAGAGAACAAATAGTCATTACCAAAGCGGACAAAGGAAATAAGACAGTAGTTATGTACCGAGATGCATATAGTAGTGGAATGGAAAACCTATTGGCAGACAAAACAACTTACAAGGTAATGAGAACAGACCCAACACAAAAATTACAAAGAACAAACAATAAAATAATCATGGATCTTTACAAACAAAACTATATAACAACTCAGGAAAAATTCAAACTGACAACACATGCCTCGAATGCTCCCAGATTATACGGCCTTCCAAAAGTCCATAAGCCAAACATGCCCTTACGACCAATATCCTCATCGATGGAGGTACCGTGTTACAAATTATCAAAACACGTGGGCGAAATATTGAAACATATCATAGTAGAGGAATATAATATAAAAAATTCAATTGAATTAAAGAAAAAATTAGATGTTTTAAAAATTGAATGCGATGATATTTTGGTTTCTTTCGACGTAGTGTCGTTATTTACGAATATCCCAATTCATCTGGCTATTAAAAATATAATGGCACAATGGGAAAATCTTCAAAATCACACAAAAATTCCCAGATCCCAATTTCTAAAAATATTACAATTCTGTCTAAATGATAACAATTATTTTATGTATGATAGGAAAATCTATTCACAAATTTATGGAATGCCAATGGGGAATCCCCTATCTCCAACAATAGCTGACATTGTTTTGGACACCCTTTTAACACAAATAATAGAAGATCTTGACAAGGAAAACATCCACTTTAAATTTTTGACGAAATATGTTGATGACATGTTCGCAATAGTTAAAAAAGGAGAAGAAAGAAAAATACTGGAGACGTTAAACAACTATCACAGTAAGCTCAAATTCACCTTGGAACTGGAAGAAAACAACAGCATACCTTTCTTGGACATAAAAATATATAAGACAGAAAACAAGTTATATACCGACTGGTACATGAAGCCAACGGCAACAGGAAGAATAATAAACTATCATTCAACACAACCAATTCAACAAAAAATAAACACCGCCACCAATTTAATCAAAAAAGCACTAACTCTAAGTCACGAATCCTACAAAAACAAAAATATATCAAAAATAAAAGAAATTCTAAAACAAAACAGCTATCCTACAAACTTAATAAATCACCTGCTAAAGAAATCGTTATCCCATAACACGCGCAATAACAACACATCTGGCAACACGAAATATTACGGCGTTCAATACATTCCAAAATTGACAGAAACGAAACAAATAAAACAGATCATGGAAGAAGAAGGAACAGCTGTTGCACATAAACCATACAAAACAACATCTTGTTTGTATACAAACACCAAATCAAAAATAGAAAAAGCAGACCAAAACAATGTAGTCTACGAAATAAGATGCACAGGGAACTCAGGCGAACAATGTGATAAGGTTTATATTGGGACAACTAAAAGAAGCTTAAACACAAGGGTAGCAGAACACGATGCAGATATAAAAAAGGGAAAACAAACTACAGCTTTGGCACAACACTGTGTTGAAAAGGGCCACACAGCAGATCTCACAAACGTCAAAATACTGAATAAGGAGAGAATAGAGAACAAGCGATACACGATAGAAAGCTTAAGAATACAGCAAAAAATAAAAAGTGCAATAAACAGAAAAGAGGATAAAGACAATACAAACGCAATATACACGATAGCAATTTTTTAGTAGTATTCTAATCATCTGCGATACCTAGCACCTAAGCAACTCTGTGATATTTACAAGAATTTTAATTATTTTTACATTTATTTATTAGTTTGTTTGTTGTGTTTATATATTTTTTAAACCTACACTTGACAAATATTAAATGTAGAAACTTGACGAAAAATTATTTGTAAGTATTGATTTGCTCTCAGTGCTAAGATCAAAAAATAATGTTATATTAAAAATGTTATACCGTCTCTGTTGTCGTTACCAGATTTAAATAAAATTATCCCTGAGGAAGTTGGAAAATCCCAACGAAACGTTGGATAAAAAATGAAATAAATAGTTTTTTATTTTCATTCAAAATACCCAGACCTAATAAGCCCAATAAGACAAAGTCTTAAACTATTGATTATAAACTTTTATGTTTTTTCATTCCATTCAATAGTTATTTAAAAAACAAATCATATAGTTACTTTAGCCGCACCCTGTACTATTCTAATGTTTGTTCCTATTTGGTGTATGTATGTGTTTTCATCAAGCGAACGATTAAGAGCCCGTGACCCATTCTGATCGGAATGATTGAACTGGATAGTGACCTATGAACTAGATTACTGAACCAGTGAACTAGATTATACAACTCTATCAGGCAAGGCAGCTTATGTACGCAGGCCTTAACCCTGCGTTTACAAATGACAGGACAGTTGACTTCATGTATTGATTGTCAAAATCCCACAACTTGCCTGTGTGACGTAGGCGTCCCGACAACTACAAAAACAGTTGTAAAATTTTGAAGGAAAATCATCGATTTATTTTTGTTTTCCGTTCTCAAATTTTGTTTTTGTTCATGTTCTTTTGTTTTCAACACATTTCAATTATTATCTCACTTATTTTTACAAAAATGCCAAAAATTTGTTACACCGGCTGTCTGTGAAAAAATGATGGACAGCTGGGAGACAAACGACAAATGTATGTATGTGTTGACCCCCGCCGGGGATAACAATCTTGAAGCGATGCGGAAGCTAGACGTCACAATCTTCTCATTTAACTTCTTGTAGTGTTGAACTGGGAGGCTGTGATCGACCAAAGGTTATCCACTCTCTGTCACGCACCAATTCAGTGCACTGGAATTCAGAGTGCATCTCCGGGTTGAGTGACACATATTTGGTAGCGATCTCCTACCAAAGTAATTGTGAGATCCCCTAACACCGGGGTGTTTAGCGACCTCGTGCCCATCGGTGTTCCAAGGTTTGCAGTTAGGGTACCAACTGTATTCGAACGGAGCCTCGCTTGGGCACCTCAGCGAGTAGTTAGCGCCCCAGTCATGGTAGTGGAGGGCTATGCCATGGCTGTACTCAGCTACCCCATTACCGTTCATCTCTCATGGATAATACTAACAACAAAAATAATAAAAACAAAAATTCCGAACCACCCTCATCACCGACCTTTGCCTTGCGGACAATGCCACACCTCGTGCGAACACCCAACCCCTGGGCGGGGACGTCTGCAAACCGACACTGGACAGTGTAAGCGACGCGATCAATAAGCAGAGCAGGGATTTGCTCGAGCTCCTGAGGGACAGCGAGAGTTTACGACTTAGTCAGGAGAGCCCCCCTCCATTGGACTGGGAGAGTTGGGAGGATGATGAGATGGATATTACAATTATCCCATCTCAATCATCCACCGCTACTCTCTCTCGTGCTTTGGAGAGCTCCAACCTAACGGTCGAGGCTCCCTCTCCTTCAGGGGCTGAAATGTCGGTCGGTTCCGACAAACCACCCCTAAACAGGCAAGACGCCTTGGTAGAGGATGCTGTGGAGGAGGATACGTCGACGGCCTCACCCATGTCTCCCTCCACCAGAGCCAATAAATCTCGACAGAAGAAGGATAGGTACAACTACCGTAGAGCTATCTACTACTGTCCGAGATTTATTGGCAAGGACCCATCCGAGGTGACCCCGTCGGAATCTAGGGAAATCGGCCTGAAGATCCGATTTGTGAGGCGTTTCGAAAGGAAATATCCTCACTTTGAAAAGATCTCCCTGCCGATTGACCAGATCCCGGTGGAGGCTGCAGTTTCCGGCTCAGCGGCTGAGAAAAAGGCAACCTCTATGGGGAAAAATGCAAAACCAGTGCTGTCAATCTGCTCCAACCCCTTGCGAACGTCTGCGACGGCCGCGGCAGGATTGGACAGGTCGACTTCACTGGCCCCGAAGACTACGGAGCGTAAGGGAAACACTGGTGTGATCCCTTCCGTTTCGAAGTTGACGCAGGGTAAGTTGCAGCCACCAGCTAGACAGCCGCCACAGGTACCGCCTATGCCGACTGTCTTGCCAGTGTCTGCCACCGTATCTGCCGGGGGAAAGAAGGGTGTAGATCCAGTAGGGGCGACGACCTTGCAGTTGACTAGACAACTGTAAGACCATCGATACCTACTGGAGCTCACTCTTCTGTTGTAAGGAGAGGTGATGGCAGTGTGAAGGGCCATGAGGTTGTGGCGAATGATGGACCATCGACCTCTAAACAGAGCGGATACTCAGGGACATCTGCGCAGGAATGCGTCAAGAGGGTCAGATCTTCTGAGGATCCACATCCTGTTGCTAAGAGGGTGGTGGATCGTCGCCCGAACAACCACATGGGCCCGCTCTCACAGGGGACGACCGGTCGGAAGTCTGAAGGGGCTCAACCCGGGAAGGCTAGTAAAGCCGACCCAGGCATGTCATTCCCACGGTCTTTCAATGACAAGACCCCGAAGCCAGTTAGCCGGGAAGGCGTGATCGCCCCGGAGAATCTCCGGGTGGCGATTATTGACAAGGCTGATCTGGATGGGAGGATCAGCGACGCACACTGGATTGCAGTGGAACGCCTGCTAAGGAAGGCTATCACCTCTGATGAGGTTGATGCTGGTAAGACCGGCTTCGGCAGATCAGTCATCCAAAGGGGAGTCAGAATTCTCTATTGTCAGGACGAGGAGTCAAGAGACTTCCTCATCAGTTAATAGAGGGTTCTGGTGACCTCTGGGAAAGCTGTCAGCTAGCTGCTGTCCCTGTTGAGGAGATCCCCAGGAGGATTGTGGCCACTACGTGGGTGCCGCCTCCTGACTCTGATGCAGGGGAAGTGGTTAAAATGTTGCGGAAGCAAAACAGAGGTCTTTCTGTCGACGGCTGGAGGCTTCTGAAGCACTTCAGGGAGAGAGACGGCATGGTGATGCGTTTCACCGTCGATAGTGAGAGTGCTGAATACATCAGAGACTGTGGGGGAGTACTATACTTCGGTTCCGGTGGACTTCGGTTCCGGTTCTCGGGGTCACAGTAAGGTTGTTCAGCAGAATGGTCTTCAGGTGATGCAGTCTATATGCCGTATGAGGCACCCGACCCACCTAGCGAATTGGTGCGCCAACTTGTGGAGGAGACGGCGGGCAGTTGCAGATTGGTGATGGGCTGTGATGCAAATGCTCATCACTTTCACTGGGGAAGCAGGGACACCAATACGAGGGGTGAGTCCATATTCGATTTTATTTTAGTTAATAATCTACGAGTATGCAACAGGGGTGACACTGCCACCTTTCATAATAGGGTAAGGGAGGAGGTCTTAGACATCACTCTTACAAATATGGAAGATACTTCCATAATGGACTGGAGAGTATCGAATGAGTGTTCTTTTTCAGATCACAGGGCGATACACTTTCGAGTGCATTATGGAAGTAAAAGGCAACCACCTCATAGGAATCCAAGGAGAACAAGCTGGGAAATCTACAGCTCCCTTGTTTCCTCGAGGTTGTGCGAGTTCCCCGAACCACGTACAACGGAGGAAATAGATGGCCAAGTTGAAGATCTCACGCGTCCTCCTGGGTTGTTATGAGAAGTCCTGCCCATTAACTTATCCTGGTAAGAGAACTCAACCAGTTTGGTGGAACAAGGAGCTGGCTAAGCTTAGGAAAAGCTGTAGGAAAGCATATAATAAAGCTAACAGAACAAAATCTGATACCGATTGGAATCTCTATAAAGAGAGTTTCAATCGGTATAAAAGTGAAATCAGTAGTGGGATTCTGTAACTCATTTTTGCTGTTACCGACAAAAATCGGTAAAATTAAATCGCAAAATTATGACTAAAAACATAGAGAAAAGTTGGTATCACTGTTTGTGTCGGTAGAGGCTAGCGACTACTTTTTATTCATCGTTAACTTACCGAAAAATTTTGTTAATTATCGAAATTATAAGCATTTTAATTTTACCGACAATTATCGATAACAGCAAAAATGAGTTACAGAATCCCACTACAGGAAAGCTAAAAGTCGATAGAAGGGGTTAATGCAGCGGCGAGATTCCGTAAGGTGATCTCGAAGGACCCAAAACCCTTCGGGAGTATCAAACGGGATGACGGTACCTGGACTAACTCCGCTCTGGAGACTCCAGATCTGCTGACAGGAACACACTTCCCTGGGAGCGAGGATGTCAGCTCGAGTACACCGGGTGTGTACGAAAGCATGAACCGCACGCCCGAGGAGGTGGCTCTTGTCAACAGATTAATAAGCCATTCCAAAATCTCATGGGCGATAAGTACTTTTCAGCCATATAAGTCTCCTGGACCTGATGGTGTCATTCCAGCGATGCTTCAGAATGCACCGGCTGTGCTGACAACCATTCTTCAGAAGATTTTTAAGGCATGTTTACTACTATCGCACATTCCGGCACTATGGAAAGAGGTGACAGTGACCTATATTCCCAAAGCTGGGAAACCAAGTCACTCGCTGCCTAAAGACTATAGGCCGATTAGTCTTTCCTCCTTTCTCTTGAAGACTTTGGAAAGGTTGTTAGACTTAGAAATTAGAACTTTCTTCAGAAGTGACCTTATAACATGATGAAATTATAAGGTGGCGTAAAACGGCCAGCTGATTGGTTTCAATCTGTCAAATAATTTGTTATTGTGAATAAATTGTATGAAAACGTAAACAAACATTTTGACATATTGAAGAATTTTCGGCCAAAATTGAGTTGTTGTTGAGCTACTTACGTGACCTGTTAAATAGATCTTGCCTTATAAGCAATTCGCAACACGCTTACATTAAAGGTAAATCGACAGAAACAGCGCTACATTGTGTCGTAGGTTATATTGAGAAGAATATGGGGGATTCGAACTTCACCTTGGCTGCCTTTCCGGACTATGTCCTTTAATAACGTGAAGCTCGAATCCATCCATCTCGCTCTAGAATCTCTGGGTGTCCCCTCTATCTTGATAGAATGGATTGACAGCATGCTTAGAAGCAGACTTATCAATTCTAATATTGGGGAGAGCTCTATTAGGAGATCTGTCACCAGGGGCACACCGCAAGGGGGAGTCTTATTCCCCTTGCTCTGGCTACTGGTGATAAATGGGATACTCATGGAATTGGACAATCTAGGGACAAAGGTAGTTGCTTATGCGGATGATGTGGTAATCCTGATCAGCGGAAAATTTTTAACCACATTATCTGATTTAATGCAAAGGGCACTTACTAAACTCTCGCGCTGGGCTCACAACAATGGACTGGGTGTGAATCCGGCTAAGACAGAGCTGGTGCTCTTTACTAGAAAAAGAAAGATCAGCGAGTTCGTGCCACCAACACTAGATGGAGTGCAGTTGAATCTCTCTACAGAGGCGAAATACCTGGGTGTGATTCTTGACCATCAGCTTAGATGGAAAAGGAACACAGAGGAGCGAACTAAAAGGGGTCTAATTGCACTCTATTCTTCGATAGGTAAGAGCTGGAGTCTGAGACCAAATGTCGTACATTGGTTGTTCTTGACAGTGGTATGCCCCATTTTGACCTATGGGTGTCTTGTCTCAGGCCCTGAACAGTAAGTCAAATCTGTCTAGATTAGCTAGTGTGCAAAGATCTGCTTCAGTTCTTATGGGGCAATGAAGAGCACCCCTCAAGCAAGGCGCTAAGGTCTTACACTATTAAATCTAGGATTGTTCAAAACTGTAGGTCCTTATTAAAAACATGTAATTTACGCGTTAGGCTATGTTGGGTGCCAGGGCACTGTAATGTTGAGGGAAACGAGATTGTTGACGAACTAGCAAGACGTGGCTCCCAGTCCTCTAACCTCATGGTAGAGGACTATGTTAAACCCCGCTTTGCTACTTCCTCGGCAAGCTTAGCCAGTTCTACGCAGAGAAAACCGAAAGGATATGGCAGGACGTACCTGGCTGTAAGGTATCAAAGTCAATCTGGCCGGCAATCTCGAGGCGTAGAACTGCGTCCCTTCTCTCACTTTGCAAGTCGGAAATCAGAATAGCTACAGGGGTCATAACTGGCCACTGTAGAATAAGATCTTTGACATGCAAGTGGGATGGTAACAACAGTGAGTACTGTAGGTTATGCGAGGATGAGGAGGAAACGGAGACAATCGAGCACCTTTTATGTAGATGTCCTAGACTGATGGTCAAAAGGCATAGACTATTTGGTGTACATGTGATTGACTCTCTATCTTACTTCTCCTCTATTGACCCTACAATCCTGGTAGTTTACTGCAAGAGCCTAAAGTGGCTTTGGGGCGGGTCAGAATAGGCTCAGCACACTCTAGAAAACTAACCTCTTTCTTCTTAAAACAATCTGTTACTCTCTTTACAATTACTCACTCTTCTTTTCTTGTCTCTTTTGTCTTATCACTTTCCCCTTCCCTCCTTCCCATCTTTCCAACCTAATCCACAATTTCCTCCCACATAGCTCGCCATATCATCATAAACAGCCTTGCATTATCATCTGCAGGCCTACAGCACCATTCAGAATACAATCTGAACTCTCGCAACACCATACAAAATCATCAGTCACACATCACCACAATCTGTAGTCACGCAAATTATACAGCCTCGTCCATAGCAGGAAACACATCACACTTTCCATTACACATTAACATCATCTGCACTCACACATTACCATATAGCTGCATCTAACATCATCTCATCCATAGTCTACAGTGAATCTTCTTTTCAACACCATCCATCACCCATCGATAAATCCACAACCGCACACTTCATCATCATCAACAGCCTTGTATCAACATATGCAGACAAAAGGCACCATTCAGAATATACATCATAGCTCATGACTCTTGTACACCATCATCACCGTATGCACAAATCACCATACACCCATCATGCACACATCATCATCATTATCATCATCTACAGACACGTAACATCATATAACCTGATCCATAACACACATCACACTTCTACTTCACATCATCACCATCTACATTCACACTTCACCATATAGCCGCATCTATAATCACTTCATCAATAGCCGACTTAAACATCATCACATACAACACATATACTTCAATAATCAGGATGATCACAATGGACCTCAAGGTCTCCGAGTGGAGTGGCTGCCAGCACGGCAGCTGCGCATCCTAAACCTAACCTAACCTATGTAAATCAGAGTTGTATTTGCAGACAGTCTGTCTTGTGTAAACGCCTAGTTAGTTGCCTCACCTGTAGTGGGATTCTGTAACTCATTTTTGCTGTTACCGACAAAAATCGGTAAAATTAAATAGCAAAATTATGACTAAAAACATAAAGAAAAGTTGGCATCACTGTTTGTATCGGTATAGGCTAGCGACTACTTTTTATTCATCGGTAACTTACCGAAAAATTTCGTTAATTATCGAAATTATAAGCATATTAATTTTACCGACAATTATCGATAACAGCAAAAATGAGTTACAGAATCCCACTACTGATTGCCTTGCTTTCTTGCTTCATTTCTGACATAACAAAAATAAAAGAATAAAGAAGGTTGAGCCAATTTCTTTTTTATTCTTTTATCAGAAGCAAGCAAGGCAAGGCAGCTTATGTACTCACCCCTTTATTTTGGTTCTTAACTTACCGAAGAATTTCGTTAATTTCTGAAATTATAAGCATTTTAATTTAACCGATATTTGTCGGTAACTCGAAAAATGAGTTTCAGAATTCCACTACAGAGCTTCGAAATACTCGCTCGCATTCGAGCGGGAGGGCGAGTAGAAAAAATAAGTCGAGTATAC
This sequence comes from Musca autumnalis, assembly GCF_047663935.1. Taxonomy (NCBI): domain Eukaryota; kingdom Metazoa; phylum Arthropoda; class Insecta; order Diptera; family Muscidae; genus Musca; species Musca autumnalis. Next base: position 58,266,430 of record NW_027411866.1, read on the forward strand.
TCTATTTTTACTCATTTGCTCTGTTCCAGAACCTGCAAGAAGCTACTATTTTTTACTACGATAACATTTTTTCCTTTATGTTATCGAAAAAAATGGTAAAAATTGGTAGATTCTTGCAGTATTGGAACAGACCAATTACTTGCGAATCATATTTCAGACTTGCTAGATTTAACTCGCGTGTGGAAAGTGTTTGCGAGTACGAGTACTTGAATATACGAAAAAGAGTGGGAAATGCTCGAAATAGAGTACGAGTTTGCTCTAAAAGTAAAATCAAGTGATTTTATATATACCCAGCAAAAAGTTTGCATCCGCGGATGCAGTTAAATCACTAGAACAATTGTCGCTGGAGTACATCTTTTCCTATGAATTTTACAAGAGAGCGCGCAGGCACTCCATTTCGCTTCCACAGCACACAGCTAGGATGCACTCCATTTTCGATCCAAATCACAGCCTTTGATGTAGTGTTTTGGATTGAATTTAAATGTAGTCTAAAGATGCTATAAAATGCAAGCCATTGCAAATATCCCAACATAAATAAAATACATTGCTTATTCGTGTAAACAAGAATATTAACTTTATTACACTAGTAAAAATTATAAAAACTCCATTAAATTTTATCATAACTGAGTTTACTTTCTCTGCTCTGCTTTTTGTGACACCGCAACTGATATTGCTTCATCATCCAAATGTTTTCTCATTTTTCCTCCAACTCCAGTTCAGATTTCCAAAATAACTCTAACTCCCCTTTAAAAATAATTTGCGTCTCGTGAATTACAGCAATGTCCGTATCTTTAGTTTGTATTTTTTTTATTTTTTTCAACAAATTCTTATAATTTTAGACTGTAGGGATCAAAAAATTGGCTTGCTTGGCTAGGGATCCATAAGCTAGTGCTTCTAAAATGTATCGAACGGAGTGCATTTTTCATAACTCCGTGTGGACTGCATCGAAAGATGTATTGAAATCATAACTCTGCAATGCACTACTTCCAAACTTTTTTGCTGGGTATATATATATATATATATATATATAAAATCACTTGATTTTACTTTTAGAGCAAACTCGTACTCTATTTCGAGCATTTCCCACTCTTTTTCGTATATTCAAGTGCTCGTACTCGCAAACACTTTCCACACGCGAGTTAAATCTAGCAAGTCTGAAATATGATTCGCAAGTAATGAGTAAAAATAGAGTATACTCGACTTATTTTTTCTACTCGCCCTCCCGCTCGAATGCGAGCGAGTATTTCGAAGCTCTGTAGTGGAATTCTGTAACTCATTTTTATTATGTATACTTCAAATAAATCCTCAAAAAGAAGGTTAGCCCAACAAAAAAGCTTATAATATAAACAGGTTTTAAACGGGTTATGTTGGTATGAAGCATGTACCATGTGAGCGAACAACGTAATTTAAGCACCGTCATAAAATGAATGCATGTTTTTTAATTTATTTGTTGGTTCGAAAATATTTACCAGATAAACTGTATATTAGATGTCATTCAAGGCCGAAAATCGTAAACTATCGATAACAATTTGATTGAAAATCGATTTTAGATCCCTAAAGTCGCGCCTTTTTTCTTTGTGACATTTGTTTTTTTTTTCGTGTAAATTTGTGTATTTCGACAGAAATATATAACTTTACATTATTCCCCAGCAGGCGTTTAAAGCTGTACGGGATTAGGGAAACTACTATAAGCTTGCTGTAAATGTGAGGTGCAAACTAAAACTGTATTCGGAACAGAGTACAAGTGAATACAACAAATAACAGTGCAACCGGGGACACCCAAACAGTGACAACAAACATAATGACCCAATCTCGAGAAGATGGCTCTTCCGATTCAATACGATCCAGATACGAAGAATTATGCAGGGAGCTTAACATGGATAGAGAAACTGAGGAACTATCTTGGAATAAATTTATGGACATTTCGCAAAGATTTTCGTTAGAGGTATGAGGTTGACTGCAATTACGCACAATTAATTTGAGAAGAACTTTTTGGGTTTCTTTTTAGGGAGAAACTCTCCATTGGTTTTGTTGTGCTCTTTATGCGGCTTGCCGTGGATCATATACCCCGACTGTAGGTGGTACCAACGATGTCGTATTGGGCAATTGTATATCTGTTGTTAAGTTGCTACGTAGTTGCAATATGAGGTACGTAAGATGGCGAAATTGTTTGCATGTAAAACAAAAAATTACCAATGATTTTTCAGCATTCACGAATTCACATCCAAAATGAGAAAGTGGCATGAAATGGCAAAACTTCCAGAATCATTTTTGAACCAGATTAATAAAATGGAACGTTGCTATAGCATAACATCGAATGTTTTTATTCGCTACGCTGATATATTTGAGCAGCTATTTGTACCCCCACCTAATGAAAAGAAGAATTGCAAGTTTAGGTAAAATTTTAGTTAAAATTTTTCGATTGAGCTCATATTTATTTATGTATGTCTTCTGTGCGTTTGCAGGTCTGCCAAATGTCCCTATGGAAAGCTTTTTGAAATATGTTGGTGTCTATATCTTTGTGCAAAAAATCAAAATAAGGTTACGGACATAGTCATGTCGTTTCATCTATTGATCTGGTGTATAGACTTGGTCTATAGAAATGTTTTGAATGAAAATCCCGATCTCATAAACCCAAAGTTTGTAGGCGTACCCCCAAAATGGGGTAAACCTGATTTTGATATTAGAATCTTGAAAGACTATTGCATTATCGAACCACTTTGCAATATGACGAATGCATCGCCGCTTGATGCCAAAAATATGAAGGACACATTTAAGGGAATCATAAAGACGTTCCTGAATGCTAATGTTTGTAAAAATGAAATATCTTGAGGCTTTAGCATTTTTGTATAATAGTAAATTTTTTATTTAGACATTGTATGGCACCGAAGATACTTTGATCGCCAATGCAAATTTTGAACGGAATTTAAGATCCTTAAAGGGTGCATATGAACTTTATGTTTTAAATATGGCCGAATTAGATGAACGAATATTACTCGACTATCGCAAAATTAACAGTTCACGTAAGTTGTAATAACTACACTTATCTAAAATAGGTATAAACTTAAGCTGTTCATTTTTATTTTGATAGATGATTCGTCTGGAATAAAAATTGATTTACATCCGGTAGGATTTGCAATATTAAATATTTGAGACAATTCTAATTTAATATGGTTCTGTTTAGGATATCAAGTCGTTGATGCCAAATACTCCCTATACCCGTAAGGAGAGTCTTCCATGCAAAGATGGTGTATTTGATCCCGTGGCAAATGCCACAAATAATGTTAAAAAATTACGTGAAATTTCCCATATTACGGAGCCATCTGAATTTATAAGGTATGTCTAGTATATTAACTTGTTTTTATCTACATTACTTATATTTGTTTTTGTAAATATTTTATGATTATTTTTTAAATTTTCTAGAAAATCAACTAGCGAGGAAGTTTTAAAGAAAATTCACGACAAAATAAACTATATGTCTACCATTTTAAATAACAAATTTCCCAACAAAGAAGAATCTGTTAATAAATTTCAATTGGCGAAGTCGCTGTATTACTATTTGCTAGACAAAATACTTCACTTCGAAGTCCGACAAAAGCCTATCGATCTCAATATTCTTTTTCAAAAAGATAGCTTTAATACAACTCTTATTGCATGCAGCGTCGAAATTGTTCTTGATGCATATGCTTCCCCACTAAAGTTTCCATGGATTTTGGAATGTTTTGGTATTAACGCATTTGAGTTTTACAAATTAATAGAGATTATAGTCCGAAGTCACGATAATATTCTCAATAGGGAGCTCATTAAACATTTGAATTTAATAGAGGAAACGTGTCTGGAAAGTCTAGCTTGGAAAAAGAACTCTCCTCTATGGGAGTTGATAAAGAAGGAACCAATTCCATTGCCAACTTGGTCCGAAGTTAAAGTTGGCCGTATAGACAGCACAGAGCCACAATGTAAGTAATACCATAATTCTATTTTTTCTCTTTCCAATAAAACTTATTTTCTTATAGTACAATCGCCAATGAATTCCGCCTTTGATACCTTTAGTACATCTAGTACACCTATAGTTAATGAATCTGTCAGAAGAGACCTATTTAATACTCCTAGAGGTAATGTAAAAATGAAAACTTTTTTGGTAAAAACATTCATATGTCATATATTGCAGACACAGCATCGGTAAATCGGACAAATGATCTTAGTAGACAATTAAATGTTCCGAAACGTTCAACTCCTCTGAAACTATTCCTCAGAAAGGTATACAAAAGCAAAATAATTATCATTATAAAAATAAATAAAAATAACAAATATTTTAGTTTTATAAACTTGCTTGGCTGCGCATAAAAGAATTATGCAAAGACTTGGACCTTGACGAAGATATGATACAAAAGATATGGACACTTTTTGAATATTCAATAACTCAGAAAACTGAATTAATGCAGGACAGACATTTAGATCAAATTTTTATGTGTGCAATATATTTATATATAAAGGTAAATTACAAACATTATATTTATTTGTCACGGTACTTACTTTATATTCCGATTTTAGGTCGGTGAAGTTAGTGGAAAACTTTTCAGAGACATAATGAAATTTTATAGAAAGCAGCCACAAGCTACTAGCAGTATATATAGAGGAGTGTTAATTAAAACAGAAAATGGGGAGCAAAGTAAGTCGTAATCTTTTAATTTCTGTATACAAATTATAACAACATTACATACATTTTTATGCGATTACACATTGAATGTAGCTTTTGGAGATATTATTAAATTCTACAATGAAATTTACATGCAAAAGATGACCCCATATGCATGGAATTTTAGTAAAAGACAGGAAAGACCAGTAAGTATTATTTTGTATTATTATCAGGATTTATTTGCTAAATACTACCAGATTTACCATACAAAAATAAATCCTCGTATTGAGTGGATTTGTTTTAAATCAGGCATAAATCCTCGTATACAACTCTGTTTTTTTGCAACATTTTGCTAGAAAATACAAAAAGTTGCACGTTGGCACAAGAAACAAGGTAGATGCATCGGTGAATTGCTTCAACAAAAATAATTTACAATGTCAAAATTTGTAAACAAGGCGAACAAATTAAATTTGCTTTGATACAACCAAGACTAATATTTACGATGTCAATTCCATTGCTCAAACGTCAAATGAAATCTAATCGATTTCAGATGAGTTTTCATTTGACGTATACGCAAAGGAATTGACAGTTGAAATCGAGTGGATTTCGTAAATGTAAACATAGCATTAGCCTTAGTAGCATAATGTGCTAGAATTTTCAATATTTAACAATAAATTTGTAATTTGCCGTATGTTTTTTGAGACGAATTCAATTTACAACAACTTTTTTGACGTTTCAAATTCGATCGGATGGACTGATGCATCTACCTTGGTAATTGTGCTAAGAACAAAACTAAGCTGAGTGCCATTTAAATCGTCCAAAGGTATATACAGTTAGGCAAGAAAAGTATTGCAAAAACCAAAATTGTAGAAAATTTCACATTAATTGTTCGTTTATGGCAACAAATTATGTAAAAACTATACGGTTTTTTGTGCAAATATCTTGCTATAGGTCCTTACAACAATATTCCGACTTATAACAAATACGGTCAAAAATAAGAATTAACTACTACTTGGGGGTGACAATAAAAGTATTGCAAAGGGAAAATCAGTACTATAAAACTATAAAATTTCTGCGGTCATTATGCATTTTTATGACTTTTGCGGCTAATAATAGAATAACAGTATTGAATGTAATAAAGTTCAGTGATAAAAAATGCCGTCCTGGAGGGTAAAAAACGCATGGGACCATATTAACAATAAACCATGACGAATAGGCCACAGGCAAGTAGGCAAAGAATGAATATTTGACTCAATATGTATTGTAGGATAATGGAACAATGCAAAACAGTCCGATTTTGGCTTAGTCTGAAAGTCAGAAAAATCGATCCCGAATGCTCAAACAAAGTCAACTACCACCATTGCAAAGACCAGATAATTACATGTTAATCTTATTTGTGTAAATTGCCGATGTAATATAACAAAACTAAACTCTTAAATGCATCGGACCAACATCCTGATATCAACCCTCATAAAATGTTTGGGTCCAATTTAACAAAAGGCTCCAAAAACATCCTGCAACGAAGGATCAAGATTTACTAAAAATTGGGAACCAGTATCCTTAGAGTGGAACATACCGAGCCTTATTTGTTGGTTTAACTAAGCTCATTAATGCTCAAATGAATGTCCAAAGTGGATACGCAACTCCTTAAAGAACACATCTTTGGTAATTCTCGAAGAAACCATCGATTTGGTAATTTTTGCAATACTTTTATTGTCACCCCCAAATAGTAGTTAATTCTTATTTTTGACCGTATTTGTTATAAATCGCAAATAACCTTTGCATGTTTTGACGGAATATTGTTGTTAGGACCTATAGCAAGAAATTTGCACAAAAAACCGTATAGTTTTTACATAACTTGTTGCCATAAACTAACAAGAAATATGAAATTTTCTACAATTTTGGTTTTTGCAATACATTTCTTGCCTAACTGTATATCTAAATGGAATGAGATTTGTACTGGATTTATTAAATCCAGTTGAGGATTTATGGCTAGTCTAAATGAGCTATTAGATTTAACCCATGTTTTGCCTTTTTTAGGATAGTGACCTTCTACTATCGCCACACCCAACTGAAAAACAGACATTTCCGCGACAGCTTTCTAGTAACCACTACTTTTATGTACACTCTATGGACAAAAATGATATTGACAAGTACACGGCATCACCAAATCAATTGACATTTGAGTTTTGTCGCAGTCCCGGAAAGGTAAAATTTTGAACAAATAATCTTTTGGCCAAAAAAATTAAAAAAATCATATTTCTTAAGGATCTCGAAAAAATAAACGCAATTATTAGCAGCAAAGGCAAGAGAAATTTTCCCTTTGGCCTAAATGATTCTACAAATGATGCCGACAGAAAACGAGCTAGAGGAGGATCGGGAAATCAAGTACTTCTTAAGATGATAAAAGATCGCCAACAAGAACATAAATAATTATACAGACATAATTTAATTTATTATAGGACAAACAATAACGAAAATATTAATGTCTATATTTAGTTTTCATAACTTAAGAAGATAGAACTACATGAAAAACAAATAATACTATAATGAAGTAATCTGTACATATAATACATTAATTAGAAACCATTAATTTTTAACAAAATTTAATCAAAAATGAGAATTTCTAAGAAAAATTGTCATCGTGAATTGTTTGAACTCATAAATTATAATTTTGTACTATTTTTAATTTATGATGTGTTATTTTAATTATATCCCTTGATAAGTAATTCAAATTGTATTTAATTTGATATATTAATATATATAACATAACTATACGGTATACATATTTGAATTAACAACTCGTTGTTTTAGAATGAATTCCAATAAATATGTACTTGTACATACTTAAATATACAGTTTATTAACAAAATTTTAGTTTAAAAATTTAATTTTCTTTTGCATTGTTCGAGAACCTGTAGGAAACAAAACATTTTTACGACGATAAAAAAATTTTCGAAGAAATAGTAAAAATTAGTTCTTGCATTCTGGAAAATAACAATAACAACCTAGTCAGGGGTAACATTCTTAATGTGATGCGAGGGCTTAAAGCCAATTTTCTTCATTTAAAACATATCCTTTGCTTACTATGAAGAAAATTGTGAACGAACAAACCCAGAAAACCTGAGGAAAATTACTCACTATTGTATTAGAAGTTTGACTTGGCAGCGCTAGCTAGAGCGACGAATTCCGCGCGGAAAATATAAAGAAATGTCCCAATAAAATGCGCATCGTTTAGTTATCTTTGACTGCTGAAAGAAAGCGCATCGCAATCGCTGATAGAAAGCGTGTCGAAACCGCAGAAAGAAGGCACATCGAAAGCGCATAAGAAGGAACGGTCCCGAAGAGCACCCATAACACCCCTTATATTCTCAGAATTTAAAACAAATTTGAATTTGAGTTGAAATGTATTGAGACTTTTAACGAATCATTAAAGGGATTACAAACATAATTTGGAAATATTTGAAACTATAGTGTATTATTTTAATAACAGTAAAGGGATTCAACTCGTATTTTTAGTAATAAAGTGTACAATATTTAATGGTTAACATGAGAGATACCACGCTTGCTCATAGCGTTAACAGAATTTAGAACAAAAAATTTGTTTATTTCAATACAAAAGGAACAAAAAGATTACATAAACTGGCTGAACCCGGTGCGCTTTGCTGCCCCGACTACGATAAAATATAATGGAATGCCAGAATTATTTTAACGTTTTTAATATTTTAACAAATAAATATAGGAGATATGAAGGCGTTATATACCTATTCAGGGTTGTTATGGAGCTACTATGGTATTTTTGTATGTTTCAGGAGGTAACACTCCCCGAAAGCTTTTCCGCCTATAAGTATTCCTAATGATTTAGATACATCATAATAAAACATAAATCCTAAGAAGTCTCTCAAAGACATGATACTTAGTAGTTGTAGCCTTGGTCAATTCCTTCCCGAATATAAATACTTCTGTAAATAATGATGACTTTTACTGACTGCTAAGTCTTCACATTCACATTTTGTGCATATAATACAGAAAATCAGCCGAAAATATATATGGGAATTACATTCTAATCTGAACCGATTTCGGTATAATTTGTCCCATTTATTTCTAGAACGAATTGCGTCACGCTTTCCAAATTTCAGTGAAATTGGACATATGTAGTGTGTCCAAATATGAACCGGTCTCGATATAATTTGGCACATTTATATTTGGAACAAATTCCGTCAGACATCCCAAATTTCAGCGACATTGGACACATATAGCGTGTTTAGAGCATCAAATCCAGAAAATCGGCCTAAAATATAGATAGGAACAATATCCAAATCTGAACCGATTTCGATATGATTTGGCACATTTATGTCTAGACCAAATCCCGTTACGCATTCCAAATTTCACCGAAATTGGTCATAAATAGTGAGTGCAATCCCACGGCAGCGGGTTCTTACATACCGGATTGAACCGAAACCAAAAGTGTTTCGGCCAGCGGCTGCCAACCCAGCATTATATGCTGCTACAACAACAACATAAATAGTGAGTTTGGTTCATAAAATACAGGAAATCGGCCGAAAATATATACAGGAGCTATATCCCAATCTGAACCGATCTCTACATAAGTTAGCACATTTATTTCTGGAACAAATTCCGTCAGACCCTCCAAATTTCAGCAAAATTGAACATATACAGCGTGTTTGGTGCATAAAATGTGGAAAATCAGCCGAAAATATTTATTGGAGCTATATCCAAATCTGAACCGTTTTCGATATAATTCGGCACATTTATGCCTAGACCAAATTCCGTTACACATTCCAAATTTCAGCGAAATTGGATGTATATAGCGTGTTTGGTGAATCAAATGCGGAAAATCGGCCGAAATATATATGGGAGCTATATGCAAATCTGAACCGATTTCGATATAATTCGGCACATTTATGTCTAGACCAAATTCCGTTACACATTTCAAATTTCAGCGAAATTGGACATATATAGCGTGCTTGGTGCATAAAATACAGGAAATCGGCGAAAATATATATGGGAGCTATATTCAAATCTGAACCGATCTCTATATAATTTAGCACGTTTATTTCTAGAACAAATTCCGTCAGACCCTCCAAATTTCAGCGAAATTGGACATATATAGCGTGTTTGGTGCATAAAATAAGGAAATCGGCAGAAAATATATGTGTATGGGAGCTATATCCAAATCTGAACCAATCTCAATATAATCTGGCACATTTATTTCTAGAACAAATTCTGTGAGAAATTCAAAATTTCAGCGAAATTGGACATATATAGCGTGTTTGGTGCATAAAATAAGGAAGTCGGCCGAAAATATATGTGTATGGGAGCTATATCCAAATCTGAACCGATTTTGATATAATTTGGCCTGGAAATTTGGTCTGGAAATAAGACCAAGTTCCGTCCTACATTCCAAATTTCATCGAAATTGGACATAAATAGCATGTTTGGTACATAAAATAGGGAAATCGGCCGAAAATATATGTATGTGGGAGCTATATCCAAATCTGAACCGATTTGAATATAATTTGGTAAATTTATTTCTACATCAAATTCCGTCACGCATACAAAATTTGGAGATTGTATCTTTAACAGTTCTAAAGATATTTGCATACAAAATCTAAATTTTTTGGAGGTACCTCCGGTTTTGATGCTATATCTCCAGATCAACGCGAAATTTCAAAAAATTATATAGCCTATTTTCATTCCAGGCCATGTAGCAATGTACCCTAAACATTTCAGTAAGATCTGTGCAGCGGTTTTCGAGTCTATTACCCAGCAAAATTAAATGGAAGTGATTCCATGTGAAATCATGATTTCACTGGTTCTTTTGCATGAGTGCGAAAGGAGTCGTGAAAGATCCCATCTTTTTCATCGAATTTTCATGAGTGCAATTGAAGTCGTGAAAGATCCGATCTTTTTCATCGAATTTTCATGAGTGCAATCGAAGTCATGAAAGATCCGATCTTTTTCATCGAATTTTCATGAGTGAAATCGAAGTCATGAAAGATCCGATCTTTTTCATCGAATTTTCATGAGTGCAATTGAAGTCGTGAAAGATCCGATCTTTGTCATAATATTATCATGAGTTCAAATAAATTGATAAGTAACCGCACAATAAATTATCAAATACTCATATACCCGAATAATTGTGTACTTGCAAAAGTAATTGTTAAAATGAAAATAAAAGTCAGATGAAAGTGGTCGATAGTGGCAAAATTTATATATTTTAATTAAATATAAAACAAAAGAAAAATATATTTTGTGTTTGGAAACCTGTTTCGTTTTGTGGATATTAAAAAGAAGTATGAAAAAGACCCGGTCTATAAACCACGAGCTTCCCCAGCCGACCAACACCGATATAGTAAAATATATCGAGCTGCAATTATTGGGTTGGTTGGGCCATGTTAACAGGATGGATAAAGATGCCACCGGCATATGAATACGAGCCATTTGACGTTATGCAACCCGAGGAAACAAAACTCCAATGGAAAGATCACGATATCACAAGCATGGCATGCAAAGTGAGAGAAGCAAAGTAGGAGATAGAGACCATAACGTGGTAACTATTACAGGATAAGCTTTTTCTTTTGAAATAAAATAACAGAATTCAAATTTATACTAGATTTCCCAAACGATGAGCTTGGTTCAGAGATTGACACATAATTTATCGAATATTGGAAAAAAGGAACCCCCAAGTTGAAAGAAGTATCTTGCAGCCATCGGAAGAGATAAATATGATATTGCAGATTAATATAATATATAATTTTGAAAATTACATACAAAATAAAGAAAAATAACATCTGGCGATACAAATCATCTGCGCATTGTATTCTTATTAATTCAACAAATTACATAATTGTATTGCGAATTTTATTTCTGATTGGCAAAAATCCGGATCCAAAGCATTGGTGCAAGAAGCCATGACGATGAACTGGTGCAAGAAGCCATGACAATGAACTGGTGCAAGAAGCCATGACAATGAACCGGTGCAAGATGCTATGACAATGAACTGGTGCAAGATGCCGTGACAATGAACTGGTGCAAAATGCCATGACAATGAACTGGTGCAAAATGTCATGACAATGAACTGATGCAAAATGCCGTGACAATGAACTGGTGCAAAATGCCGTGACAATGAACTGGTGCAAAATGTCATGACAATGAACTGGTGCAAAATGCCATGACAATGAACTGGTGCAAGATGCCGTGACAGTGAACTGGTGCAAGATATCGTGACAATGAACAGGTGAAATCAGGTGTCACTCCCTTGTAAATTTCATCGGTGATTCACCTAAATTTGCACCTATGACAAGTCACTTGCACCTATGATTCAACTCATGATCTGTCATCGAACATTTTGCTGGGTAGGCACAAACAAACAGACAAACAAATTTCAATTTTATATACATACCCAGCAAAATGTTCGATGACAGATCATGAGTTGAATCATAGGTGCAAGTGACTTGTCATAGGTGCAAATTTAGGTGAATCACCGATGAAATTTACAAGGGAGTGACACCTGATTTCACCTGTTCATTGTCATGGCATTTTGCACCAGTTCATTGTCATGACATTTTGCACCAGTTCATTGTCACGGCATTTTGCACCAGTTCATTGTCACGGCATTTTGCACCAGTTCATTGTCATGACATTTTGCACCAGTTCATTGTCATGGCATTTTGCACCAGTTCATTGTCACGGCATCTTGCACCAGTTCATTGTCATAGCATCTTGAACCGGTTCATTGTCATGGCTTCTTGCACCAGTTCATTGTCATGGCTTCTTGCACCAGTTCATCGTCATGGCTTCTTGCACCAATGCTTTGGATCCGGATTTTTGCCAATCAGAAATGAAATTCGCAATACAATTATGTAATTTGTTGAATTAATAAGAATACAATGCGCAGATGATTTGTATCGCCAGATGTTATTTTTCTTTATTTTGTATGTAATTTTCAAAATTATATATTATATTAATCTGCAATATCATATTTATCTCTTCCGATGGCTGCAAGATACTTCTTTCAACTTGGGGGTTCCGTTTTTCCAATATTCGATAAATTATGTGTCAATCTCTGAACCAAGCTCATCGTGTGGGAAATCTAGTATAAATTTGAATTCTGTTATTTTATTTCAAAAGAAAAAGCTTATCCTGTAATAGTTACCACGTTATGGTCTCTTTTATACTTATTTTACCGATCTCCTACTTTGCTTCTCTCACTTTGCATGCCATGCTTGTGATATCGTGATCTTTCCATTGGAGTTTTGTTCCCTCGGGTCGCATAACGTCAAATGGCTCGTATTCATATGCCGGTGGCATCTTTATCCATCCTGTTAACATGTTTTACTATATCGGTGTTGGTCGGCTGGGGAAGCTCGTGGTTTATAGACCGGGTCTTTTTCATACTTCTTTTTAATATCCACAAAACGAAACAGGTTTCCAAACACAAAATATATTTTTCTTTTGTTTTATATCAATTTACATTGTATTTTTAATTAAAATATATAAATTTTGCCACTATCGACCACTTTCATCTGACTTTTGTTTTCATTTTAACAATTACTTTTGCAAGTACACAATTATTCGGGTATATGAGTATTTGATAATTTATTGTGCGGTTACTTATCAATTTATTTGAACTCATGATAATATTGTGACAAAGATCGGATCTTTCACGACTTCAATTGCACTCATGAAAATTCGATGAAAAAAATCGATGAAAAAGATCGGACCTTTCACGACTTCAATTGCACTCATGAAAATTCGATGAAAAAGATGGGATCTTTCACGACTCCTTTCGCACTCATGCAAAAGAACCAGTGAAATCATGATTTCACATGGAATCACTTCCATTTAATTTTGCTGGGTATATAGATATTTATTTTTAGAAACTATATTATTATTTTATATAAAATAGGCTGACTTCATAAATACAGTGTGATGCGTCAAATGACATCGTCGCGACTTCATAAATGCAGCATGTCTTTTTATTGACATCGTCGCGACTTCATAAATGTCGCTCGACACGTCACATTGCGCAGTAATTGATAAATTTGTGCAGTTATATCACTTGGACTGCACAATAATTGACATTTCTTTAATACTGTTATGCGAACTGATATTTGCGAAGAAAACAAGAAAAATACTTACTTACTTGGCCATTACAGAACATTTGTTCCACAGACCGAACTAAGAAAAGATCTCCATTCCTCTCTGTTTTTCGCTTGACTTTTTGGAATACCAGGCCTTTTCATTTCTTCATCCACTTGTATGCTCCATCGAAGCTTAGGCCTGCCGATTCTGCGTGCACCGCCATGTGGCATGTATTCATACGCCTTTTTAGCGGGTTCATCATCGCTCATTCTCATGATATGGCCTAGCCAACGCAATCGTTGCATCTCGATACGTTTAACTATATTCATGTCTTTGTATAGCTTATATAGCTCGTGGTTCATACGACGTCGATATTCACCGTCAACGCAAATCGGCCCGTAGATCTTTCGAAGAATTTTCCTCTCAAACACACCAAGCACTGCCTTATCTGCTTGCGCAAGTACCCATGCTTCGGAGCCATACATTAGCACGGGTAATATCAGCGTTTTGTATAGTGTTATTTTTGTTTGACGAGATGTGGCTTTGTTTTTAAATTGCTTACTTGCATCTGTTGGCCAATACAATTCTTCTTCTTATTTCACAACTGATGTTGTTTGTTGTGTTTATGGCAATGCCGAGGTAGACGAAGTATTTAACTACCTCAAAATTGTAGGTACCAACTTCCACAGTTGGTCCGAGCTCTTTCGTTTCGAAATTGTCGGAGGAGGAGGAAAAAAGACAAAACAAAAATCTTTTTTATTTAAAAACGAAATTCCCTGGTGTTGTCGGCTGTATAGATGGAACCCATGTGCACATTGGATTTGCATTCAATTTATCAATTAACTGTTGTTTTATTGTTATTTTCACCATATTTTTGATACACAAAATTAATTAATCATGCAAATAATCAACAATTGTTAAGAAAATGTTTTTTTCCTTTCAATTTCACTTCTTGTTTCTTCGAACTCACTACAACTGAAAATAACTGGTTGCTGAAAAATAGCCGGTTCGTCAACTGAGATTCGCAACTTCAGTTGAAGGTTGCCATACATAAAGTAATTTTGACAACTCCACTCAACGATAATCGACCCCTTATAATCGGCATCTGTTTGCTTAATAAAAGCATACAAAATGCACTGTAAAATACATATGTATGTCATCACTAGACATCGAATTTTAGCATGTTTTTTATTTCTTATCCGATTGGACTCAAATTTTGGATCTAGACGTTTTGAGGGTCAATTATTCGATATTTGGGGTCATATCAAAAATATGCAAAAAATATGCAAAATATATGCAAAAAATATGAAAAATATATGCAAAATATGTAAAAAATATGCTAAATATGCAAGCGATTTCTGACAAAAATCGTCAATTAAATTTGGAAAATCATCAAAAAAGCATTCTAAATTAAGTTTTTTGCCGTCTAACATTGTTTTTTGCAGATTATTATGTTATTGAGAGTCTCCAGATATTTCGCCACAGTAATAAATCTAGACTAACAAGACTTAAATCAGTTTTCACAAGGTGAGAAAATGTCAAATAACCCAGCATTCCTATTACAACATAATTTGCTTCCTATACAAATGTAGATAGATAATGGAAAAATTTCAAAAACTCAATCAGAAATGTTAAATCAACGTGTCCAAATATGGTGATAGTTTCTAAACGGCCAAAATTGTCTAGCAGAAAAACAAAGGAGCTAGAGTTAGTCATCGCTATTTTTGTTTAGATAAAAATTAAATTTTTTGCAGTTTTTGGAAAAAGGGTTCGTTTTTTAGCGCAAAATGGGAAAAAGTACTAGAGCACAATTTACGATTCCAGGTTCTGGAATATAACTATAATTAAAAGTATACGTTTTGAATATCCACATATTGGATTTGAATATATTTTATAGTGTATTCAGTATATAGTGTATTCAGTAAAGCTTCTTTAGAAAAATGCTCTAACTGCCGCTTTAATATTGATGACATGGTTTTAGTTTAATGCATTAAAAATACATAATTTTATAATATCGATCTATATTGTACGCATACAACCGCTTAATGCAGAATTGCAAAATGTTCACTCCTCGTCGAAAAGTAATGCATTATTGTTATACCCATCCACGATGAATAATAAGCAAATGAAGAACGCCCAATGATTAGTGCAAAATAACATCACTTAGAAAAACCACACAATAGAGTGGTAGTGGTAAAATAAGTCAAAAACCTTGGAATTTTCTTTGAAATGGGAAAACCATTCACACATTTCTGCTAGAAAAGTATTTGGAAAGCTAAAAAAATATAGTTCATTCATTCCTGCTACAAGAAAACAATTTTGATAGCACAGTCGAAAAGTCATAACCCTTTTGTATACACAATTAATTAATTTATACCTGTCCGTGTACTCGATAATTTGTGCTAAATATTACCAATTTTGACAGTTGTTTAATGGAGAAGTTGGTGAAAAATTGTTCCACCTACATTTAGTAAAAATTATCGAGTACAAGGACAAACTTTTCATGACACATTAGTCCTGTTGTATAGGATATAAATAAATATATTAAGAAAAATATTCGCCGCAGATTGTATCTGTAACAGTTCTAAAGATATTTGCATACAAAATCTAAATTTTTTGGAGGTACCTCCGGTTTTGATGCTATATCTCCAGATCAACGCGAAATTTCAAAAAATTATATAGCCTATTTTCATTCCAGGCCATGTAGCAATGTACCCTAAACATTTCAGTAAGATCTGTGCAGCGGTTTTCGAGTCTATTAGGCACAAACAAACAGACAAACAAATTTCAATTTTATATACATATATAGATATTTATTTTTAGAAACTATATTATTATTTTATATAAAATAGGCTGACTTCATAAATACAGTGTGATGCGTCAAATGACATCGTCGCGACTTCATAAATGCAGCATGTCTTTTTATTGACATCGTCGCGACTTCATAAATGTCGCTCGACACGTCACATTGCGCAGTAATTGATAAATTTGTGCAGTTATATCACTTGGACTGCACAATAATTGACATTTCTTTAATACTGTTATGCGAACTGATATTTGCGAAGAAAACAAGAAAAATACTTACTTACTTGGCCATTACAGAACATTTGTTCCACAGGCCGAACTAAGAAAAGATCTCCATTCCTCTCTGTTTTTCGCTTGACTTTTTGGAATACCAGGCCTTTTCATTTCTTCATCCACTTGTATGCTCCATCGAAGCTTAGGCCTGCCGATTCTGCGTGCACCGCCATGTGGCATGTATTCATACGCCTTTTTAGCGGGTTCATCATCGCTCATTCTCATGATATGGCCTAGCCAACGCAATCGTTGCATCTCGATACGTTTAACTATATTCATGTCTTTGTATAGCTTATATAGCTCGTGGTTCATACGACGTCGATATTCACCGTCAACGCAAATCGGCCCGTAGATCTTTCGAAGAATTTTCCTCTCAAACACACCAAGCACTGCCTTATCTGCTTGCGCAAGTACCCATGCTTCGGAGCCATACATTAGCACGGGTAGTATCAGCGTTTTGTATAGTGTTATTTTTGTTTGACGAGATGTGGCTTTGTTTTTAAATTGCTTACTTGCATCTGTTGGCCAATACAATTCTTCTTCTTATTTCACAACTGATGTTGTTTGTTGTGTTTATGGCAATGCCGAGGTAGACGAAGTATTTAACTACCTCAAATTTGTAGGTACCAACTTCCACAGTTGGTCCGAGCTCTTTCGTTTCGAAATTGTCGGAGGAGGAGGAAAAAAGACAAAACAAAAATCTTTTTTATTCAAAAACGAAATTCCCTGGTGTTGTCGGCTGTATAGATGGAACCCATGTGCACATTGGATTTGCATTCAATTTATCAATTAACTGTTGTTTTATTGTTATTTTCACCATATTTTTGATACACAAAATTAATTAATCATGCAAATAATCAACAATTGTTAAGAAAATGTTTTTTTCCTTTCAATTTCACTTCTTGTTTCTTCGAACTCACTACAACTGAAAATAACTGGTTGCTGAAAAATAGCCGGTTCGTCAACTGAGATTCGCAACTTCAGTTGAAGGTTGCCATACATAAAGTAATTTTGACAACTCCACTCAACGATAATCGACCCCTTATAATCGGCATCTGTTTGCTTAATAAAAGCATACAAAATGCACTGTAAAATACATATGTATGTCATCACTAGACATCGAATTTTAGCATGTTTTTTTTATTTCTTATCCGATTGGACTCAAATTTTGGATCTAGACGTTTTGAGGGTCAATTATTCGATATTTGGGGTCATATCAAAAATATGCAAAAAATATGCAAAATATATGCAAAAAATATGAAAAATATATGCAAAATATGTAAAAAATATGCTAAATATGCAAGCGATTTTCTGACAAAAATCGTCAATTAAATTTGGAAAATCATCAAAAAAGCATTCTTAATTAAGTTTTTTGCCGTCTAACATTGTTTTTTGCAGATTATTATGTTATTGAGAGTCTCCAGATATTTCGCCACAGTAATAAATCTAGACTAACAAGACTTAAATCAGTTTTCACAAGGTGAGAAAATGTCAAATAACCCAGCATTCCTATTACAACATAATTTGCTTCCTATACAAATGTAGATAGATAATGGAAAAATTTCAAAAACTCAATCAGAAATGTTAAATCAACGTGTCCAAATATGGTGATAGTTTCTAAACGGCCAAAATTGTCTAGCAGAAAAACAAAGGAGCTAGAGTTAGTCATCGCTATTTTTGTTTAGATAAAAATTAAATTTTTTGCAGTTTTTGGAAAAAGGGTTCGTTTTTTAGCGCAAAATGGGAAAAAGTACTAGAGCACAATTTACGATTCCAGGTTCTGGAATATAACTATAATTAGAAGTATACGTTTTGAATATCCACATATTGGATTTGAATATATTTTATAGTGTATTCAGTATATAGTGTATTCAGTAAAGCTTCTTTAGAAAAATGCTCTAACTGCCGCTTTAATATTGATGACATGGTTTTAGTTTAATGCATTAAAAATACATAATTTTATAATATCGATCTATATTGTACGCATACAACCGCTTAATGCAGAATTGCAAAATGTTCACTCCTCGTCGAAAAGTAATGCATTATTGTTATACCCATCCACGATGAATAATAAGCAAATGAAGAACGCCCAATGATTAGTGCAAAATAACATCACTTAGAAAAACCACACAATAGAGTGGTAGTGGTAAAATAAGTCAAAAACCTTGGAATTTTCTTTAAAATGGGAAAACCATTCACACATTTCTGCTAGAAAAGTATTTGGAAAGCTAAAAAAATATAGTTCATTCATTCCTGCTACAAGAAAACAATTTTGATAGCACAGTCGAAAAGTCATAACCCTTTTGTATACACAATTAATTAATTTATACCTGTCCGTGTACTCGATAATTTGTGCTAAATATTACCAATTTTGACAGTTGTTTAATGGAGAAGTTGGTGAAAAATTGTTCCACCTACATTTAGTAAAAATTATCGAGTACAAGGACAAACTTTTCATGACACATTAGTCCTGTTGTATAGGATATAAATAAATATATTAAGAAAAATATTCGCCGCAATATTGTCATTAAAGTTGCCAAATGCACTACACACCTCAAAAGCAAGGAATATTAATTTACAATTAATTTCGAGGAATATTAATTTACAAAACGATGAAATTCCTCATCTGTCTCTAGGTTTGCTTACATCCTGATGTAAACTTTAAAAACGTCATACGAGTAATTCTAGCACTACTTTCACAATCTGATTGGCTTTTATCTGGAACAAATACGGGCAATAAAAATGCTAATAAAAATGTCCGGACTGTCGAGTAGAAAAATCTCACTATTTTTTACACGTAGAGCACTTTCATTTAAGTGTATTAGCAATTACAATTTAAAAACATATTATTATATAACTTCCACGAGTGATTTAATCATATAAAATAATTTATTTTCCTTACAATTCGTTAGTCCGAACAATTTGATAATTCGCACACCACCGAAACCTGTGGTGTAGGGATTGTCGCGAATGTACTGTATATATGGGAGTAATATCCAAATCTGAATCGATTCTTACAAAAATAGGGATCGCCCTAGGGCCAAAAAATCCCCAATTTTTATGCGAATTGGTCTATAAATGTGACCTGTGCTTTGTTTTCAAAAAGACATGGCGAGATGGATAAGTGCGAATCTATGCAGATCATCAAAAGGAACTGTGGGTCTATTTCGTTTCATTTTGCATGTTGCAAATTCATTAACTAAGACATAATACCCTTAGGGTATAAAAATATAGTTATCAGTGCAATCATGAATAAAAATTCCGTGCGGAATTTGTTTCCTTTCCCCAATTTCACGATTTTTTATTTCCATATTTTTGCCCAAAAAGGGAATATTTTTGTCGATTCGACTAGAATACGCCATAATGAAGCGAATCTAATAGTTTTCAACTTTTAACAAATATTAATTTTAAAAGAATTTCACTTTTTAAAATTATTTTCCGTGTGGAAAATTCAGAGGGAAATATTCATGATGGCACCGTATATATTTTTTATATGTTTTTAATAAAATATGAAAGATTTTATGTAATATTCAATATTTTCTTAGTCTTAATTTCTAGCTCATTTGTTATTCTGTCAGACAATTTTGGCCGAGCAGAAACTATCAACATATTTGGATACGTACATTTTGACATTTCTGATTGAGTTTTTGAATAAATTTGTATTAGAAAGCAACTTATGTTGTTATAAGAAGGTTGCGTTATAGGAAATTTTCTTTTAGTCTTTTAGTCCAGATTTATTGCTGTGGCGCAATAATAATTAATAACATGATAATCTGCTAAGAAATCGACGTTTAACGGCAATAAACATAATTTAGAACACTTTTTGATGAGTTTCCAAATTTAATTTGATGATTTTTGTCAAAAAAATTACTTGCATATTTTGCATATTTTTTGCATATTTTGCATATTTTTTGCATATTTTGTGCATATGCAAATATGCAAAAAAATAAAAAATATGAGCCTGTCACTGCATTCAGTTTTCTTCAAAACGAATTTTGGTCCAATCAGAATTTTCGTATCTTTATTAATAAAAAATATGCAAATATGCAAAATCCGATGTCTAGTCATCACTAGACTTCGGATTTTGCATATTCTTAAATTAAGGGAAATTATATACTACGACAAATGTTGTAATTTTAGGGTCATTCCGAGGACGGATTTCTTGGGTTAAAAAGAGCATTTTTTTATTTAAAAGAATTTTTATTATTAAAATATATTGGAAAATTACTAATATAAACAATTTTTAAAACTTTTATTCATTTTCGTAATATAACCTTAGATGACTAACTTTCTATTGAAAATCTGATAGTCTTATGCCAGACTATGATTTTCATGTACGTGAGAATGAGTTTATAGGCAAGAGGTGTGAAGGGGGTGAAACTCTGTACACAAGTTTCTGTAATCTGAAACTATTCTTTGTGTTTAAAATCGTAACTCTCAAACCAATGCAAAGCAATGAAAATATCAAATTTTTCATATGATTTCATATGTATGTGTGTAACGTCAATGAAAATTTGGAAGAAAATGACAAAACGTTTTCAATGAAAATTTTCATAGTCTGGCATAAGAATTAGTCTCCTCAACGACTACGACAACGATCACACAAACGTACATACATAAGGTCTGTACGATAACTCAAAAGCTTTTACAAACTTTTACAAAATGTTGTTCGATAACAAACTTCAGTAAAAGAGAAATGAGAAGTAGTTGCAAGTACTTCGCAAGTACTTGCGAAGTTATCGAACAGGCCTATAAATATATGCCAAATTATTGTTTTGATTGTAAAAATGGTTGGTTGGCATCTGTTGATGCCTGGTCCAGAACCTGCTAGAACCTACTTCTTTTTACTACGATAACAATTTTTCCTTTGTGCTATTGAAAAAAATAGTACAAATTAGTAGTTTCTTGTAGTTCAGCAACAGACCATTGATTTAAAGGTAACAAATGATCTCGTAACAGTTCTATTGGTTTTTGTTGCCAAAATAATTTTTAAAAACTAATGTTTTTGTTTTTCATAATACCGATTAGGCGTAAAAAATATGTCAATATAATAAATGTGAATATGTAATAATACGCAAAAATATGTAAAAATCAAGAAAAATATTCGAAATTATCTTTTTGTTTTTAAAAATATGCAAAATACGTTAGCTATCATTAGGAATAAATAAAACTAGCGATATACTTGTTACACCCCTAACTCAAATTATTACGAATGTATATAAGGCCATGTTTATATTATAGCCTTTTGCAGGGTTAACCTTCTTTATGAGGATTTGTTTGACGTATATGTAATGGAATTGACATTTAAAACCCAGTGGGTTTGTTAAATCCGGTTATATATAAAGACCATCTTCCAGCAATTTGAGGAAATGGTCAACAATAAGATATTGGATCACATAATGATTGGAGGTGATCCAATTCAAATTATCAGCAGCGGGGTCAAAGGGGACGTGATGGTGTTCCAATTTGCCCAGCATGCAAACGTTGCCGCCCTCAAGGATATTATCAGCAGCATAATACCTCCATGGGAAAACGGCAAACTAAAGTTGGTGAGGAAAGACCAAATTCCTCAACTAACAAAAACTTCAGTATTCGTCAGAGGATGGGGCAGCAAGTTCGAGACTGAACGCATGCTCGAAGTCTTTGGTCGTCAAAACAAGGACTTGGACGTGAAGAGATGGGAGGTCTTCCACAGGGAGGAGCAGGAGGACGGAACTCTCCTTGTGGTCTTAATTGACCATCTCTCCATGGCTAGTCTGACAAAGACTAAGGGCAGGGCTTTCTACATCTCCAACGCTGTCCGCTTCAAAACAGGAAAGGCGGTAATCGGCGAAAGCGAGGAAGCCAAACAAAATAGCGAAGAGGTTTTACCTCCCAGCAACAATGAAAAGGGAGTCGATGCCGTAATCACCGACTCTCAAGAAGTCCGTTTACTGGAGGACCAATGATTGAGGTCATCCAGATAAACCTCCATCGGAGCGAGACGGCAACCATGGCCCTGATGGAGAAAATCAATACAGGTAAAATCCATATTGGCTTGATCCAGGAACCTTGGACTATTCAGAACAAGGTCTCTGGACTAAACCATATAAACTACCAACTGTTTTATGCAAATACGGGGTCTCGACCGAGAACCTGTATAATATGTCACAAAAACTTAAGTTTTCTTTTCTTGACGTAAAAATAAAGGACAAAGTTGGTCAGGGTACGCCACAGGGGGGGATTTTATCCCCACTCCTATGGGTCACTACCATAAATAGCCTATTAAGGACTTTAACCGATGAGGGATTTGACCCAGTCTGCTATGCAGACGACGTTATAATACTTCTGAGGGGTAAGAATCCAAACTTGCTATGCAGAAGAGCTGAATCAGCCCTAAAACTAGCGTACAACTGGGCTAGACCAAGAGGTCTTAATGTAAACCCGGAAAAAACGGAAATATGTCTGTTTACTAGGAAAACAAAACTGGCACACTTTGAAGAACCAGTTTTCCTGAACAAGACGATCAATATTTCCAATAAAGTCAAATAGCTGGGAGTAATTCTGGATAGGAAACTTAAATGGAAAGACCATATTCAAGAAAGAGCCAATAAAGCTCATAGATGTTGGTCAACCTGTAGAAGGGCTATAGGCGCCAAGTGGGGTCTTAATCCTAAGATGACACACTGGCTATACAAAAGCGTAGTTAGACCTATTCTAACATACCCCAGCAAAATTCGACGGAAGGGGTTCTTTGCGATGACGTGATTTCATGTCATCTTTTGCATTGATTCAAAGGAAGTCGTGGAAGATCCGATCTTTTCATTAGGATTTGAACCAATGCAAAGGAAGTCGTGAAAGATCCGATCTTTTCATCAGCATTTGTACCCATTCCATCGATCCAATAGAGATGATGTTTGTGTTTTTATTTACACACCTGTTTATTTTCATTTTGGTATGTCCCATTACTGCAAAAATCTACTAATTTTTACTATTTTTTTCGATAACATAAAGGAAAAATTGTTATCGTAGTAAAAATAAGTAGATTCTTGCAGTTTCTGGAACAGACCAAAGTTGTTAGAACTGTCGTCGTGATGTTGTCTTACATTTCCTGCATATGAAACAACTAAAACTTCTAAACAATTGGTATTATATGAAGTCCCAACCATCGAGCTAAAAATAGAATCGGACTGCACACATTGCTATTTTAAAAGTTCCCTTGTCTGTTCTAAATCTGACATAGAATGAAATCAATCAAATCTCGCTTCTTGGAATTTGAAAAAAAAGTCCGAAACGAAAAGGAACAAGAATCTGAAAATAAAGAAGAAACTACTTTTGGAAAGAAACAATTAAAAATAAATTAATTAAGCATAAATGGTATTTTCCATAAAAAGTCTCTCCTCCCCGTTCGTTACATTTTGTTCTTAGAGATCCCTAAAGCAAACCGGGTTGTAGATCCCTACATATTTCCGTCACTAAACAAAAGAGTATAAATTACCAAAATGTTATAAAATAACAAAATTATAAAATAAAAGTAATTTACGAAATAAAAATACTTAAAGGAGTGCATTTGGAGTCCATGTCGAAATCTGAACTGGTGATGGGAAGATAATTGAAAAAACCTTTTGTAAGATGAAAGAATATCAGTTGCGGAGAACGGAGGAAGTAATCTTTTGCGTTGCAGCGGTGGTGATTACATTGCAATTTTGGATGTAAACTTTTGAAAAACTAAACTGATAAATTAATTGTAGTTATTTCATGAATTCGTTTGAATTAATAAAGAGTTTTGTTTTTCATGAAAACCATATTTTAATACAGCATTTCCATTTTCCAAACAAGACATGAAAATTTCATGCCAAGCGGTTGGTGAAAATGACATGCCAAAGCATTGGTCAAAATGACATGCTTAGGATCCAGAAAAGAACGTCATCTTTTGGGGTCCACGCTCATATAAAATTCATCGATGAAGATGCTAAAAAGATGACATGCTAGATCACTTGCACCCATGATTGAATGTCATCTTTGGCATCGAACATTTTGCTGGGACGCTTCAGTAGTCTGGTGGACAGCTATGGATAAAAAGTGTAATATTAAAATACTACAGAAAGTCCAACGAATGTGCTGTCTAAGTGTAAGCGGCGCAATGAGGACAACATCAACGAGGGCATTAGAAACTATTCTATATATACACCCAATAGAAATCCAGATAAGGTATGAAGCGGCTGTCGCAGCTATTCGACTTAAAGCGATGGACGAGTGGATCAGTAAGGACCACGTAACATACCATCAAAACATTCTACAGGTAACAACGGGAGAGTCAATGGATAACATTGTATCGGACCGTATACCTGAAACATTTGTAGCTGCCTCATGCGAGACATTAATTCCAGACAGAGACTCGTGGTTCGGCGGAAATCTAGCACAAATGCCGACTGGAAACTGTTGTTATACAGACGGCTCAATGCTAGGTGGGAGAACGGGACTGGGTCTCTTTATTGAAGAACCAGAGACCGAAATATCTCTTCGTTTGCCGGATCACAATATGGTCCATCAAGCGGAGATCCGAGCGATCACAGAGTGTCTGAACTGGCTTAATGCCAACACGAGGCCAACTACTGTAAACGTCCTTACGGACAGTAAAACTGCAATCAAAGCAATAACGTCCAAGACAGTAAAATCACAAACAGTCTTGGATTGTATAAATTCGATCAACAGCTATACTCAGCATGGCACGGTGCGTATAATATGGGTACCGGGACATGCGGGGAATAGAGGTAATGAGATAGCAAATTCTCTGGCAAAAAAGGGAAGGGAATTAGCAACCGTAAACTTGGCGAACGCAAAGCCACTAAATGCGTCTCGGCTAGAGTTAAAAAATTGGGCAAAAAATGCCCACTTATCCCTATGGAATAGAGAGGAATTAGGGAAAACCACAAAAATCCTATGGGGAGACCCAAATGAGGAAAAAACTAAAAACCTATTACTGCTAGGTAAAGCAGAGTTGAGTAGACTTACAGGTGTTCTTACAGGTCACCTGGGTTTACAAGCTCATCTGTAGACATCGGATTTTGCATATTTGCATATTTTTTAATAATAAAGATACGAAGATTCTGATTGGACCAAAATTCGTTTCAAAGAAATCTAAATTCAATGGCAGGGTCATATTTTGTATTTATTTTGCATATTTGCATATTTTGCATATGCACAAAATATGCAAAAAATATGCAAAATATGCAAAAAATATGCAAAATATGCAAAAAATATGCAAAATATGCAAAAAATATGCAAAATATGCAAAAAATATGCAGAATATGCAAAAAATATGCAAAATATGCAAACAGTTTTTGGCCGAAAATCGTCATAAAAGTCGTAAAATTGACAATTAAAGTTGGGAAAAATCATCAAAGTGTCCTAAATTAAAATTGTTGGTCGTTTAACGTCGCCTTTTTAGCCGATTATTATGCTATTGAGACCCCTTACCACAGTGTGGATATAAAAATATGGTTATATGTATATTATAATACCATTTTTTATTATCAACCTATTAAAAAATATAAAATTTGTTAAATTGTCAAATATTTTATTTAAAATTCAATATTTTCTTTGTCTTAATTTGTTGCATTAGTCTGGTTTTAACTCAAAGGGAAAACATCGATGTCGGATTTTTTATGCGGCACTCCCCTAAAGTGTTTATTTTGGTTAGATTTGAAGATTGTTAAAGTTTAAGCACAATTGGAATATGTTAACACATGCCACTGGGTCCGCGTAGTTATGAAAATCTCGACTTTTTGGCTATTTGACGACTTCTGCTACCCATATCTATGGAACGATTAAAACTATTTGCCCGTGTTATGCATTAAATTAAATGCCATACTATTCTTAATATTTCTTGCCGAACAACAAAATACGTAAGTAATACTGAATTCAAGATAATAAAGCCAATGTTCCGAAAACGCCTTAGGGTGAAAATGGAGTCTATTGTGAAAAAAACCCTTTTTACAGTGTTTAATTTAACTTGCTTTTGTGTCTGTTTAGTTCAAATCTAGTAACTTATTTTTCACACAGTTGTAGTTGACCAATCGAACTAAAACTTTGCACACTTTTCAGACTTGGATGACAATACATGAATATGAAACCAAAACCAATATCGGTCCATATAGCGGTACCACCCGATTTAAAGTATTTTAAGGATTCTGGTAAAATTTTTTGGCCGAATTTGACTATAACTTGGCATTTGGGGTTCCCAATGGTACAGAAACTTCCTCACTAAAAATGTTGGAGTCAGGTCAAGGTTTTGGTATAACCCCTATATAACGGTACAACACGATTTCAGGTATTTTAACGTTTTTATCTACATTTTCGGCCTAAATTGGCTATAATTTTGTTATGAGGTTCCCAGTGGTCAAAAAAATTAAATGTTGAAAAGTTAAAAATAAAAAATAGATAAAAAATAAATTACAGTGTTCTATTTACAAATGCACATAAAACTAGGAAATATTTTTTAATGATTAAATCTCTCAAATAAAACGTTTGCATTTGAATTAAAAATTGTGGCAATATTAAACGGCCACCAGCGTTTTATTTGAGAGAATCCATCATTAAAAATTATATTCTAGTTTTATGTGCTTTTGTAAATAAAACATTGTAACTTAATTTTTTTAAATTATTTTTTATTTCTTCCCATTTTATCAAATTTTGGAAATTTAAATTTATTTAAGGGGCTGACATAATGTGATTTTGGAGACATCTGGGTAAAGATGACCACTTGGTGATGAACTCGACTCCTTGCTCTGCTATGTCGTTCACAACTTTCAAGTTGTTTAACATCCTTCACCCTTCCTGGTTATTGATGTTCTGTGGTCAAGTTACAGGATCTTTTTCAAGAAATTCGGAGTTAATGCTTAATATCTTGAACAACAAGTATGTATACCCTGTAATTACGCCTGGTAGACTTTTTCTGGAAATTTCGGCAGTTGTTCTTTTGTTATACCCCGGTTACACTTAGCCGGATTAACCCAGTGGGTTTGGATTTCAAATGTCAATTCCATAGCGCAAACGTCAAATCCTCTCGAAGTGGGTTAACCCGGCAAAAAAACTCTAGTGTAACCGTACGATTAGTTTGGTTTTTTCCATCTTCTTCTGCTTGCTTTGTTAAGATTTTTGTCGCATTTGGCTCTTTACGGTGGTTTGAACTATCAGATCAGGCCAACAAGTTCAGGACTAAGATACCGCAGATGATATATCATTTTGTTATTTCCTTTATCTGATATTTGTTTCGTATTTCAATAAATCTTCAATGCGGTTTAGGACTTTTTTTCGACCTAAAAAATATTTCTGAATTTCGCTTTCACTATTTGTTGTATTAAACTCAATTTATTGTCTCTAATCCTTTTCAACCTATTGATTATGTTTACCCAATCCATCCAATATTATATCTACATAAACATTATTTTGTTCATTATAGGTTTTGTAAAATCAATAACCCACACTCTCATTTATAATACTCAGTTGTTGTCCTTTGATACAAAATAAATAAACAAAATAAGAAACGTTCTGGGTGCGTTAAACCGGGCTCGAAAGATGAAAACACAAAGTGCTTCTACGACCTCTTGTTCTTGGGAAGTCAGCTGGGAAGTAGTTTCAAAACATTCTCGCCTACATCGAACTTGGATTTGTCAATCGCAGACTATTCTTATAGAAATCGCGTGAATATGTTTGTTTGATGTCCGGACGTGCTGCCAAACTTGCAGTCAAAAATCCCTCTCAACAATACTTCTTATAAATCTGTACGCAGGTACAGAAACTCTCGACTTAACATCTGCTCAAGCTGGTAAGACCCCATTATTCTAGGCATTCGTACACTGCTAAGACTTGTTTCTCCCCTGAGCTATGTCAGTTTCAGGAACGCCCAGGAGTTGTTCTTTACCCCCATAACAGATGATACCAGATCAGCAACCCGTTCTTTCTGCACTGTTTTGGGAATACCTGGTAATAGTTTTCCATGCCAGTGCACGCAAATGGCCTTGTTTTGGGGTATCTTCCTTGAAGTTGTATTAGTATTTTTCGCTGTTTATTCTCCGGAATAAACGGATAAAGCTTCTAAAGATCATATATTTTTTGGGGGTCTTCTCCGAGAGCTTCTACTGTAGAAAAAATGATACGACTAACGTTCCTATAGGACACTTTACAGGGATCCAGCAGCAATGACAATTTCATGGTTAGGAGTTTTTGTTGAAGCTGCGCTTGATTATTTTCGGGACAGATGGTTCTTCAGATTCTACGAAGCGTTTAGCATCAAAAGAAGACCTAGACCTCATTGAAAATCTATTGAAATAAGAAAACATAGAGAGAAAAAGAAATAAAAAATGATAAATCGCCTGTGGTATCTTAGTCCTGAACTTGTTGGCTTGGCATTGTTTGATCCGACAGTGCAAAACACCGTAAAGAGTCAAATGGCGACAAAAATCTTAACAAAGCGAAGATGGAAACTTCTCCGGAAATATTCGACCCAAACTTACAAAAGAACAACTGTTCGAAATTTATAAAAAAGTCACATTAACTCCGAGTCGAGCTCACCACAGATTACAACCAATTAATTACAAAGACGAATAACTAAAACAATTCGTTCTCCAAGTAGTCGGCTATACCCAGATAGTCACGTTAATCGGGACACTGACTTTCTATCTCGAATTCAGTAATACTTACCCATTTTGTTTTTGAATATGAAATAAACAGAATGGCCTTTAATGCATAATACTGGCAAATAGCTTTAACCGTTCCACAGATATAGGTCGCCGAGAGATGAGATTTTCATAACTTCGAGGCTCCAGTAGCACGTGTTAACTTATTCAAATGGTGCTCAATTGGTAATCTTAATCTTAAATCTATCTAAAATCTAATCTAAGTAAACAGTTTAGGCGGCACCCCCGCCTAAAAAAATCCGACATCGATTTCTTCCCTTTGTGTTAAAACCAGCTTACAGCTACAAATTAAGACAAAGAAAATATTCAATTTACATAAAATGATTGGTATTTTATCAAATTTTATATTTTTGCATAGTTTAACAATTAAAAATAGTATTACAATACCATATACCCTACAGCACAACGTCGTAAGAGGTATCAATAACATAATAATCTGCTAAAAAATCTACTTTAAATGGCCAACAGTCTTAATTTAGGACACTTTAAAGTTTTTTTGATGATTTTTTCCAACTTTAATTGTACATTTTACGACTTTTTTGACGATTTTCGACCAAAAACTGTTTGCATATTTTGCATATTTTTTGCATATTCTGCATATTTTTTGCATATTTTGCATATTTTTTTGCATATTTTGCATATTTTTTTGCATATTTTGCATATTTTTTTTGCATATTTTGCATATTTTTTGGCATATTTTTTGCATATATTTTGCATATTTTTTGCATATTTTTTGCATATTTTTGATATGACCCCAAATATCGAAAAATTGACCCTCAAAACGCCTAGATCCAAAATTTGAGTCCAATCGGATGAGAAATAAAAAACATGCAAAAATCCGATGTCTACTCATCTGCAAAAAATTAATTGTGCAGACAACAGCGTATGCAGGGCATGCGGAGAGGATGATGAAACATTGGAGCATTTTCTCTGCCAATGCCCCGCTTTCGCAAACATCAGATCCCAGTTTTGAGGGAACGACACAATACCAGATCTTAATCAGGTAATTGTAGATGACCTAAAACAATTACGGGATTTTGTTAAGGGAACACAGTTCCTTAATTAATTTATAGTAGAGTCCCCTTCTTCAAAAAACTTTAGACTAGAGCGCACAACAGGCCTACTTCATGGCTTATGTGTATGTCCACCAGGACATGTGGCGAGTACTCGCCCCTCTTTTCAACCTAACCTAACCTATATATAAACGTACTATCAATATACAATTTTTAAATTCGTTACAAACTTAAAAAGTTCCTATTATTTTCTACACAAAAAGCATGTTTGCCTAATAATTAAAAAAAATCCTTACACCAGATCGCACATTTTGCAGAAAAAGTACTTATTAGTACAACACCACACAATGTTTGATTCCATTCACTTAAAAAATCCATAAATTAATGCACGGTGGTTGAATTAGGAGAGTTGTGCGCTTACTAACCTAATTCCAAAAACGTGAATTCAATGCAAATATGCATTTTGTATTATAAAACAAAATTACAGCCGCCAAAAGTATGCTATAACAATGTGGTGTGACTAATTTCGAATTTCAAAATTTCTTCTCCCTTTTCTTGCTGTTCCCACGTCGTTGAGAATCTGGAAAGCGTGGGAATGTTCAGAATAGGGCTGAACATTTCATCTGAGTTGTGCTGACAATTGACAACGCAACTCAAGTTTAGTGGCAGTGCATAATCTATCTGATGTTTATATGGTACGGTTGTGCAGTGGTAAGCATGTTCGCTTTACATTCTTAATGTCATGGGTTTGACTCCCAGGCCAGGCAATATCACATTTTAAAATGACAAAATTAATGTAGACGACAATTTCACAATCCCACGGCAGCGGGTTCTTTCGTACCGGATTGACCCGGAACTAAACAACATCATTGTTCCGGCCAGCGCACAGAGGGGAAACATAGGCCTAAAGTTGCTCAAAACTCAAAATATGAAAATCGTTTTTTATGAAAAAAATGTTGATAAACGGCAACCAGACTCTTTTCTACATTCGCTATAACCATCCTCGACTTTGTAAGATTAACCAATCCAATGCAGCAGTCGATTGAACTCAGCCATACTGAAAACAAAAAGTAAATTTTCGAAAACTAAGAAGTTAGGTGAACATTAAAATGACATTATTTTCGCGAAAATTTATATTTTTCAAGATTTATTGTTTTTGTACAGTCTCCGAACAAAATTAGTATTTAAAAATTTCAGATTGATTTTACATCTTTGCTCTTTAATAATGGTGATACATATCCTCTTTATGAAAATTTTTTATGACAATTTTTAAGATAACTACAATTTCAATAGTGAAAAAGCCTATTTCCCCGTCGTTTCCCGACCATAGTTTCTTCTAATGTTTTTTGCGCTTGAGTCTCAAATATCAGATTCAATCATAAAAAATTGCGCATATTTGCGCCATTCCGAAAAAATCTAATTTTTCTCAACTAAAATATGAAATATTTTTATATGGACTTGCAAGGTTTACTCACACTAAATTTTGTTCCGCCGTATAACCGGGACTCTTATTTATCAGACTAAACCAACACCTATCAAATATGTTTGCATTATTCAGAAACATTCACGGCTTTTCTCATGTGAATTGAGACAAATTTAATTTAAGTAAGTTTCAAAAAATAAAATTTGGAATGAAATATATGCATATGGGACTATATATACATCTGTACCGATTTGTTTGAAAATTGGCTCAATGCATGTGTCAAATTTCAGTGATTTTGGTGCATTTTTATCTCACATGAGATGCGAATATATATGGAAGCTGCATCCAAATCTGGACCGATTTTCCCCAGCAAAATGTTTGCCTCCAAAGATGCAGTTAAATGATATGTACAAGTGATCTGGATGTGCATCAAATTATGCATTTTCACTCATGATTTTTACAAGAGCGTGACTACTGAAAGATGCACTCCAAAGCACTGCATTTTAACTAACCCTTTGGCACTGCATTTTAACTGACCCTTTGGCATTGCATTTTAACTAACCCTTTTGCACTGCATTTTAACTGACCCTCTGGCACTGCATTTTAACTGACCCTTTGGCATTGCATTTTAACTAACCCTTTGGGGTAGAATAGGAGGCAGTCCAAAGCACGTGTTTGGTACAGGCATTCTGCGGAAATTGTGCAAGCCATTACAAAATATGCCAGTACAAATAAAATGCATTTATTATTTGTGCAAAACAAAAATATTAACAACTTTATTACATTAACACAAATTATGAAAATTCACCATTGAATTCAATCGCAAACATGCGTGTTTCCTCCGCTTGCATTTGTTCCAAGCTGAACTGTTTTTGCTTCATTTGCTAAATGGGTTGTCTTCCCATCACCAGTTAAGATTTCGACACGTACTCCAACAGCACTCCATTCGGAAATTTTCTTCTGGTGAGTTGCCGGAAAAATGTTCACAAATTAAATATTATTTAAATATTAAATATTATTTAGTTTGTATTAACAAATGTTTGGACATGTTAACACGCTTATCTCTTTTTGGAAAATGAAAGCCGCTGCCTGTAGATATGTACAATCTGATTTATGTACATATAGGGATCTCTAACAACTGCTAATAAAATGTAGCGAACGGAGTGCCTTTTTCACGACTCCGTTTGGACTGCATCCGGATGCTGTTAAATTGTGAGGAATTGGAGTGCCTTTTTCACGACTCCGTTGAACTGCATCCGGATGTTGTTAAAATGTGACAAGTGGATGTGATTCTTTGGATTGCATCCAAATGCGGTTAAAATGTGAAGACTGGAGTGCCTTTTTCACGACTCCAGTTGAACTGCATCAAAACATGCCGTGACAGAACTAGTCCACATTGCACTACTTCCAATTTATTTTGCTGGGTCATTATTTTCTATAGGATTAATCCTTGTACAGAAGATATGCTTTGTGCAAAATTTTATATCAATCCGACTATAAATGAGCTTTCTAGGGCTTTTGATCAAATTTTAACACAAATTTCCCCTCTGTGCAGCGGCTATCACTTCAGTGTACATATGTTTGTATTTGTTTCGTTTTTCTGTGTTGGGAGCAGGATATCCCGGAATGCCTGTTCCGGATTCTTTTGGTCCGTGCCGGGACGGAGGAAAACCCAAGACCAGGGTTTAAAATGCTAACGCCATATTAGCAAAAGTTACGAATTTTGCAGATTTGCCTGCTAAAATTTCTTCGAAATATGTTTAGCAACAATGAACAACGGCAACATGTAGCAACAAATTTCACAAAAATATTGCTAGCGATGCTGATGCTAGGGTCGTCTTTTTACTTACTAAATGTTGCTGAAACATTTTTTTCAGCAACTTTTCCTTTATACAACTCTCAAAATCTGCAACATTAGTAATAATTATTACTAATTATCACGTAAAACGACACAGCTATAACTAGACATCGGATTTTTGCATGTTTTTTATTTCTCATCCGATTGGACTCAAATTTTGGATCTAGGCGTTTTAAGGGTCAATTTTTCGATATTTGGGGTCATATCAAAAACATGCAAAAAATATGCAAAATATATGCAAAAAATATGCAAAAAAATATGCAAAAAATATGCAAAATATGCAAAAAATATGCAAAATATGCAAAAAATATGCAGAATATGCAAAAAATATGCAAAATATGCAAAAAATATGCAGAATATGCAAAAAATATGCAAAATATGCAAACAGTTTTTGGCCGAAAATCGTCATAAAAGTCGTAAAATTGTCAATTAAAGTTGGAAAAACAATCAAAAAATACATAACAGTGTTCTAAATTAAGACTGTTGACCGTATAACATCGTTTTTTTCAGCAGATTATTATGTTATTGAGACCATTTACGACAGTGTGGTGTAGGGTGTAAAAGTATGGTATTGTAATACAATTTTTTTATTATTAAACTATGCAAAAATATAAAATTTGATAGAATATCAAACGCTCTATGTAAAATTCAATACTTTCTTTGTAATAATTTGTAGCGTTGGGCTGGTTATTGTTCAAAGGGAACAAATCGATGTCGGATTTTTTAAGGCGGCAACCGCATAAAGTTTTTAGTTGGGTCAGATTTTAAGACTGTCAAAGTTTGAGCACAATTGGAATATGTTAACATGTGCCACTGGGGCCCTGACGTTATGAAAATCTCGTTTTTTTTTTGGCTATTTAGCGATTTCGGCGACCCATTTCTCTGGAATGGTTAAAGCTTTTTAACCATATTAAGCATTAAATTAAAGGCCATTCTGTTCTTAACATTTCTTGCTGAACAGCAAACTACGTAAGTATTACAGAATTCGAGATAATAAAGCCAATGTCCCGAAAAACGTGACTAGGTACACCTTTGTGCGAAAATTGAGACTATTAAAAAACATTTTCTTCATTTTTATAAGTTTTTGGAATGAAAACAAATGTCTTTGACATTTTGTTCTAAATTAAATTTGGTTCTGGGTACAGCTGACTACTTGAAGAACGCTCTGCTATGTAGTTTGCAACTTTCAAGTTGTTTACCATACTTTGCGCCTCCTGGAAATTCGGAGTCAATGTTTAATCTCTTGAACAACAAGAATTATGCCAGATCTTTTTCTGGGATTTTCGGCAGTTGCTCTTTTGGAAGTTTGGATCGAATATTTCTGAAGAAATTTGAATCTTTGCTTTGTTAAGATTTTTGTTGCCTTTTGGCTCTTTACGGCGTTTGCACCGTTGGATCAAACAATGCCAAGCCAACAAGTTCAGGACTAAGATCCACAGGTGATTTATTATTTTGTTATTTCCTTTTTCTGATAATTGTTTGTCTATGTTTTCGTATTTCAATAGATTTTCAATGAGGTCTAGCTCTTGTTTTTATGCTAAACGTATCGTAGAATCTGAAGAACCATCTGTCCCGAAAACAATCAAGCGTGGCTTCAAGAAAATCGTAACTATGCAATTGTCATTGGTGCTGGACCCCTGTAAGATGTATAGGAACGTTACTAGTATCATTATGGCATGGAAAACTATTACCAGATATTCTCAAAACGGAGAAGAAAAAACGGGTTACTGTTCTGGTATCACATGGGGGTAAAGAACAACTCCTATGCGTTCCTGAAACTGACAGTAGCTCATGGAAGAAACAAGAACTAGCAGTGTACAAATGCCTAGAAAAATGGGGTCCACGAGCTCGAGCAGATATTAGAGAGTTTCTGTACCACCGTACAAACTTGTTAGAATTTTTTTTTTTTTTTTTGTTTTGCCTTATTAAGGCGAAGGTCATTTTTAGAGTGATATTTGAATTAATTCTCTTTCGAGTTGAGCTATTTAGACCTAATAGGTACATTGAAAAATTAGGAATCCACCGAAGTCCCACACATTCAACCACTATGCTACGTTTCACGGGTGGTTAGACCGATCATCAGGCATATTGAATGGTGTTTTTAGTGGGTGGACGAAGGCTAAGCTTGGAGACTAGCATTTATATCACAAATCATTCGAAATTTGTATATTCGAATTATTTATTTTTTTAATGTTAGTCATTTAATTCCAAACCTTTCCTATAGTCCGACTTGGCTGGTAGAAAATTGTTGAGAGGGATTTTTGACTGCAAGTTTGGAAGCACATCCGGACATCAACCAAACATATTCAAGCGATTTCTATAAGAATAGTCTGCGATTGACAAATCCAAGTTCGAAGTAGGCGAGAGTGTTTTAAAACTACTGCCCAGCCCACTTCCCAAGAACAAGAGGCCGTAGAAGCACCTTGCGTTTAAATCGTTCGAGACTGGACGCCCCCAGAATGATTTTTTCTATTTTATTTATTTGGTATCCCACACGACAACAACTAAGTGTTATAAGTGAGAGCTTGGGTTATTGATTTTACAAAACGTATAATGAACAAGATAATGTTTACATAGATATAATATAGGATATATTGGGTAAACATTATCAATAGGTAAAAAAGAAATAGACAATAGATTGAGTTTAATACAAAAAATAGTGAAAAGCATATTCAGAAATATTTTTAGGTCCAAAACAAGACCTAAACCGCATTGAAGATTTACTTAATACGAAAGGCATTCACAAACAAATATCAGATAAAGGAAATAGCAAAATGATAAATCATATGTGGTACCTTAGTCCTGAACTTATTGGTCTGGCATTGTTTGAACTGATAGTGCAAAACACCGTAAAGATCCAAAAGACGACAAAAATTTTAACAAAGCAAAGATAGAAATTTTTCCAGAAATAATCGATCCAAATTTACAAAAATCAACTGCCGAAATTCGTAGAAAAAGGTTTACCAGGCATAATTACAAGTGAGACTTAATTGTTGTTCAAGAGATTAAACTTTAACTCCGAATTTCTTGAAAAATATTCTGCAACTTGACCACAGAACATCAATTGCCAGGAGAGGTAAAGGAGGGTAAATAACTTGAAAATTATGAGCGACATAGCAAGGAGTCGAGTTCATCACCAAGTTGTCATCTGTACCCAGATGGCTCCAAAACCACATTCATAGCGATCATGAATACTCACGTAGGGAGCTTCTCACGAGTGAGTTGCAGCTCACTTCTCACGTCTCGACCTATCACAAATGACAAGGGAGGAGCGAAAAAAGTGAAGAGGGGTTCACAAGTTTGAAAATTGAAAATAGTACCGCATTTTGTGAACCCTTGAAAATATAATTTGCGTTGCCATATCGTTATTTTATTTACAAATAATTTTGCAATAATTAAATTCGTAATTTTTTTTATAAAACATTACATTATTTTAAATTAAATTAATATTTCTAAAACGAAAAATAATTTTTATCAACAATGCACTTTAAAAATACATGGTAATTGATAAAAAATATTAAATGTTTGATATATGGCAACATCTTTAACAGCTGTTTTTTTTTTTTTTTTTTTTTTTTTTGACAGATACATACATACATATGTAAAAATTGTTTATTTACGCCCGAAGAATTTCTGCAATTTGCAAAAAAGTGAACAAAAACCGTTTAAAGGTCATTAAATGGCAAAAAGAAATGAAAATGTTTAATATTGCATTTTGAATGATGTGCGAAACGACAAACGCTGAGGAATACATAGAAAACCAAGCAAAATTTTGTGGAAGTCGTTCCATGCGATGCCAATATCTCACTGGATCTTTTGTATTAGTTCAAATGAAGTTGTGAATGATCCCATTTTCAGCATTTGGAAGGGATTTCAAGAATTGTAAATAAATACAATACGTGAAACATCCGATCTTTTCTCCAGCAATAGGACCAATTATATGAACGCTAAGTACAATTCGTGAAATTCGGATCCTATTCAACATTTGAACCAATTTCATGGATTTTAAATACAATTTCTCAATTTTCAAGAAGGTTAACCCTGCATAAGGCTATAATATAAACATGCCCTTTTTTATGAAGTTAATCCTTCCTATTGTGGCTTGTTCGTGGAATATGCCATGCCAAGGTGGTGGTTAAGATACCATTCCACTGGGTTATTGAAGATGCCATCCAAAATGATTTAGATCTTTTAGGGGTCACAGTATTGTAAAAAGAATGGGCGAAGGTGGTAAAAAGGTGACATATAACTTGCACTCATGCTTGAATAGAATCTTTGGCATCGAATATTTTGCTGGGAACGTTAGCGAACAAAGAACAATACAAAGGCACTTAAGATATGTCACTTATCATCTTGAGTGGCCTCAAAGTTTGGAAGTACCTACAAAAAAATTTTAGAAAGGTGTTGCACCTGATTGGATCCTCTTCCATTCCTGTTTTCGTCATATGATTCTGAACCGCTTCCCATATCTGAAAAATTTTGGCCAACTTCAACTCCACCTCCAAATTACGCCAAACTCGATTGAGGTCTTCCTTGCTTCATTGATACACGGATGAACATGTATAGTTGCCAAAAGATTTTCTAATTGTTTTTTATTTGTTACCTTTAACGTAAAACACAAATAAATACAATTGATTATCATTGCAAAAGATTCGTTTCTTGTCGATTTTTTCTAGATACATTTTTTTGTTCAACTCACCTTGATTTCTGTGGTGAGAGAAAATTGCCTCACATTCTCACTTTTTTGACATTTATGATAGCTACTTTTCTCACGAACGTGAGTTTTGTTCTCCCTTATGATGTTTGTAATAAGGGAGGAGGCGAGAGTGAGAAAACTCACGGTGAGATGATGTTCATGATTGGGCTGATTATGTCAGTCCCTTAATGCCCGTAATTTCAACGCGTAGTTATCTATGAGTTCACAGATATATCCCGTGTAAGCAACATTTTATAATTTCAACGCATAGGTAACATTACTGAGTCAAAAACGGCCGTGTTACTTACACCAAGGATTTTACCTGGTTAATCGTTGCCAATGTGTTAAAAGTTCTTCTATGTGGCAATGATTTTGCGAAATCATGAATGAAAATCACCAATATTACCACATCATTTCAAAATTTACACGCCTCGGTAAATGGCATGTAGAAATTACGCGTAGGCAAAGATAACTAATAGGTAGCTGCGTACCCGTATACCCAGACCTTGAAATTACGGGCATAAGTAAGTTAAAATATATATGAACAAATGGTAAGCGTTTGTCATTGAAGCCATACAATGAATGTACAAATGTCCATCTTTGTAAAAACAAAATTGCATTTGAAAAAGGAAATGTTTGATGGATAGCGATGCCATTCCACGGCCGATATGTCTGATGAGTCTCTACTAAAGGCGAACCATGTCACATAATGGTGGTTGTGAGGGTTCGAATCTTCGGCTTTCCTTGTTCACTTGCAAACATCATCGTTCATTAAGCTCGACTCCAACGAGAAATGAATTAAACACCTGCATGGATACAACTGAATATATCAGTTCCGACATTTTTCAACATTGAGTGAGTATGGATATGTAGAATGTAGTTTCAGTTACAAGTTGATACTGATACTTTTTCAAACAGGTATGATATGAGTTGGTATAGACAGAAAAAAAGGAACATATTTGTTTATATCTGCTTTGTACAAACTGATATAAATGGATATTGGTGTGATACAATAAGTACTTATTGTATGTAGCCCAAACAAAATAGGAATTGAAAAAGAAAAATTCATACAGAGCTGAATTTTGATGGAGATGTACATTTGTCATTAAAATAACCTCTTAAAATTCTTTGTTGGTCTTATGCGTGGAAAAAAATTATTCATGATCATAGGTCATATATTTATTTTTGTTTTTATCTCAAAAACGGTGAGCCTTACCAAAAGTGACTAAAACAAAAGACAAAGATCGTAAAATTCTTGATAAGATATCGCTTTCTCGTAAAAATGATATGCACATATAAAGCAGCTATAACAGGATACAAAATCTGGTTAGACCTGGTTCTATTGGGCCGACTACTACAAATCAAAAATGTGAATTTCGAATTTCTTCAGAATCATGGACCAATAACAAATTCTGCATGATGTAATGGAGGGTATATAAAGTTTGTCACTCTGTTTGTAACTCCTCGAAATAATAATTTAAGATCATAGAATATGTATATATTCTTGATCAGCATTCTTCTACACAGATATAGTCATGACTGTCCTTCTGTGCAAATCACTATAGTGTCCGAAGTATGTAGGTGGATAATACTTTGGTAAATGTATTGTAGGTCTATTCAACGAGCCGTTTTAAGGTCTTTTGAAGGTATTATTCGTATTTTACAACCGAACACGTTGCAATTTTGTATTTTGTGACTAAAAACTTCTCCACCAAAAATGTTTTATATATGTCAACGTTTTTGTATAGGCACATATAAATCGAAGCGTCACTATAAAAATGATGATGGTGGTAGTCCTATTGGACTGCCAATTCGTTTATTTTGTGTGTTTCAAAGGCTAAAAATGCTTCTACAAAAACTAATTTATATAGGTCCACATCCCATATAACAGTACCACCATGTTTGACGTTTTTCACGTTTTATCAATATTTTCAAAATACTTGGATTAACGATTCTCAGTGATTAAAAACTTTTCCACCAAATATGCAAGTGCTAACAAAACAAATATACCATTGACATATATGTTATGGTGAGAATTGTATTTGTATTTGAAATCTAGTTAAAAAATAACCACAAAAACGCTTCAACAATTGGTTTGAGCGCGTGAAAAAGTGCATAAATCAAGCTGGAGAATTCTTTGGAATATAATAAGTTTTATATTTTATAAATATCGGTGTTTCCATTATTAGGGTGGAAACTTTTGTAGTAGCCCTCGTACATTCTACTCGCTGAAACCAGAAAAACATTCAAATTGATGCGTTCAGTTGTAACTGTTCATGTCTTTAATATATGTATCCCCTAAAAAAATTGTGGAAAATTTTGTTTTTTATGAAATGTTCCTTAGAAGTAATTCACACAAGCCTGTTACACCTATAGTATCTGTTGGTCAGAGAAGTGCGCAAGTAGCTGATTTTGACACTCATAAGCCACATGCTGAAAAACAAGCGTATGTGCGGCTTGCTACTCTAAAAAATAAATGCAAGTGTTGCTTGCCATTCTCAAAATATGTACGAGTGTGGCTAGCCACTCAAAAAATAAGTTGTTTAAAAATGGATATTTTTTGACACTTGCGTATGCTTTGCCAAGTAGTTTTAAATACGCAATAACAATTTCTGTCTTACTTTTTTGCTCATTGCACATCAAGTATTGTT
The DNA here is from genome assembly GCF_047663935.1 of Musca autumnalis. Classification (NCBI taxonomy): domain Eukaryota; kingdom Metazoa; phylum Arthropoda; class Insecta; order Diptera; family Muscidae; genus Musca; species Musca autumnalis. The sequence continues at coordinate 58,307,573 of NW_027411866.1, forward strand.
TTCAACCCTTGTAATTCAACCGATTGTCTCGTGCTCTCCGAGAGAATGAGAGCTAAGATCACTGATTTTCAAACGTTAAAAGAACATGCAAAAACACACATAACATTCCAAGCAAATAAAGAAAAGCATACACAAACGAAACAACAACAAATAAAATTACAATTGTTTATTTTTTGTAGTGTTGTGTGTGAGCTTCCACTTGATAAGTCACTTGGCAAACTATCTACGATTGCGAGTTTTGTAACAGTGCAAAATATGATGAATACTTGTTTTACTTATTACGCACAAGCAACGGTCTTGATGCGTCGCAAGTATTTTTGGTGGTGGTGGAAAAAATACCGAGTGCGAGAAAACACATGCGTTAAAATAGCAAAAGGCCCAAAAAACTTGTGCGTGCTCAATTGGCTTACGGGGGCAAGTAACTCATTGATGATCTCTGCTGTTGGTATCTGTAGTATTTGAAAAATATCTGTTGTACAACAGATACTTGAGAACGAAAAAACAAATAAAGTTCTAACTCGTTCATATACAACACAGAACTGTTTCTATCAGTTATGTTATTGTGAGTATACACAACCCAAACAATATCATAACTGTTACACTCATTCACACATTTATATCATATTATATCTGTTATGTATATGATATATCTGTTTTGTTGATACAAACAGTTATACCATTGCACGTGTTTAAAATGAATTAAAATTAATATCGATCGAGATCGATTTGGTCTTTGAGTTAAAATCAGCCCAATTCTACAAATTAAATTAAGATGCTACAAAAAAGAAAATATTGAATTTTACATAAAACGTTTGATATTTTATCAAATTTTATATTCTAAATGGTTTAATAATAAAAAAAATGGTATTACGATACCATATTTTTATACCCTACACCACACTGTCGTAAATGGTCTCAATAACAAATTAATCTGCTGAAAAAATCGACGTTATTCGGTCAATAGTCTTAGTTTGGAACACTGTTATGTATTTTTTGATGGTTTCTCCAACTTTAAATGACAATTTTACGACTTTTATGACGATTTTCGGCCAAAATCTGTTTGCATATTTTTTGCATATTCTGCATATTTTGCATATTTTTTGCATATTTTGCATATTTTTTGCATATGCAAATATGCAAAATAAATACGAAATATGACCCTGCCATTGAATTTAGATTTCTTTGAAAGGAATTTTGGCCCAATCAGAATCTTCGTATCTTTAATATTAAAAAATATGCAAATATGCAAAATCCGATGTCTAATTATTACTAATTATCACGTAAAAAGACACAGGTGCTATTTGATATTGTCGCTATAATAAAAAAGCATCGGACATACATACTCATATTTTGCAGCACACATGATCAACACATACATATCAGAAAAGAGAATAAGCAACAAAGTTTTTGAGATTAGGGTTACCAGTGTAATGCATTAAAAATCACTTTTTCGTTCAAAGGACATGTGAATTTTTGGTGAAGCCGTTCAATATATATTTTTTTTATTTTTAAACAATAATAACACTGTGATACAAAAGAGGACAAAATTTTTTTGCAGGATTTCTGATGCACAAATTCGGTTTTGTGGAAGTCCATAGAAGACGAAAATACCTTTGGTTTCTTTGGGTCACTTCGGGTTTGATTTTATAACGGTAAATGTAGTGAAAAGTGGGCTTTCTTGGATTTTCAAATACCTTTGGATACCCATCTTTTATAAAGGAAAATATGAAAAAAACCAAAAAGTTGAAACATCAAAAATGCCATAACGCATTCATTTTTCAACGGATTTTGTTGGTTTTTCCCATTTTGGAAAGCCAACTAAATTTCCTACTTGCTAACTGTAAATAATTGTACTGTTAGGAGTCATTAACGCAGCCTAGAGCACAAGGAAAAACATTCTACTGTTTTTTAATGCGTTTTTGTCACACTTAAACCACTATTACTTAGCCATTTGTTAACCGATTTTAAAAATCTATGGCTTGTTCGAAAGGCATTACTCTCCTCTTTATAAGGAAAAACAGTGTAAGAAGTAATGTCCGTTTAAAGTTGAAAATCCAAGAAACCCCATTTTTCACTACATTTACCATTATAAAATGAAAAACCGAAGTGACCCAAAGAAACCAAAGGTATTTTCGTCTTCTGTGGACTCCCACAAAACCGAATTTGTGCATTAGCACCCCTGCAAATTTTCACTGTAGCACAGTGTAATTAGTATTCTTTAGGTTCTACCATATGATGGAGGCATTTCGACATTAGATGACACCTTTTTTATTACGGCGTTGGCAACTCTAATCACAAAACCACTCTCCGTTGCTAATTCACTGCGACGGTCAGCCGACTGCAAAATATGTAGCATGGTTGTCGATTATGCCTAACGAAAAAAGATTAGGCGTAAAAAACGAAATAAGCAAAAATGCACAAAAATAAATATGCGTTCGGTTGCCTATTTAGCCCTTTGTGTCAATATTGTGTAGCAGTTGAAGTGTACAGCTAATGCTAATGTTTTTAGATGCTGGTTTTTAAACCATTTGTGCTCGGTTTGTCACATCCTCATCTTCACCCACATCCAGCCTTCGGTGGGATGCAATAGATGTCAGGAGTGGGTGCCTCTAAGGGGTTGCTCTGGTTGCCACGTGAGGGACTACGACTATGTTGCTGCATGCTGTGTTAATACAGTCCCCAGTGAGTCGTCATCGGATTACGAAACTCCCTCCTTCGGCCCTCGGAAACGACCAGAGAGGTACAGCGCTGGCAGAGCAGATTGACAGGTCTACGTTTTACACGGTCAATGAGGACGCCCCTACCAGAATTAGAGGAAAGTGTCACAGCTCGCCAGACATGACCATCGTGTCACCTGGTCTGACAAATGACGTTACCTGGCAACCCGCCATTTCCTTGGATCAGACCATCTGCCCATAATTGTCCCCATTAGCAGACCACCCGATTTCATTACCTCTGAACGCGCACATTCGTCAATCATAAGAAAGCTGATTGGCCGGGTTTCAGAGAGTTCACCAATCACCGCTTCAGAGAACTGCCCAATCCTTCAGATGTTCGGGTAGCGGAAAGGACGTTCCGAGGCATCATCACTGCTGCAGCCGCTCGCCATATCCCTGCTGGTCGAATACCCGAAGTAAGACCAAACTTCCCAGCAGAGGCGACGGGATTAGCGAATGATCGTGATGAACTTCGTTAAACCAACCCCAATGACCCCAGAGTCAGGGAGCTGACACTGGAAGTTAACAGGCTGGTCGGCGAGCATAAGCGGAACAAGTGGTTAAATCATCTGAAGAGTTGCAACATTGGAGCCGGTATAGATGAATTGTGGGCAACGGTTAAGTCACTCTCGAACCCTGGAAGAAGGGAATATAGGACCTCAGTCACGTTCGGCGACGTTACGTTGACTGATCCGAAGAGGTGCGCAAGTTATTTCAATCGACAGTTTGTCGAGCACCCCGAGAGTGACAGGGCGAAGAGAAGAGTATTACGTCGCATCAGATCTCTTCCTACCGAGGAGGAACCACCACAGTTTACAATGGATGATGTTGCCAATGCCATCAGGAACGCTAAATCATCCAAAGCGTTGGGCCCTGATGGAATCTCCATGGTAATGCTGAAGCAGCTGGATGAGCCGGGAGTGGAGTATCTCACTAAAGTTCTCAACTTGTCGCTATCCACCCTCATTGTTCCCGAAGTCTGGAAAATGGGCCACTACCGAAGCCCGGCAAGGATGCCAGCAAAAGTGAATCGTACAGGCCGATTTCGCCCGTAGCAAATGCCCTTGAGGCCTTAGTCCTCCCCAGTATCAGAAATAGCTATTTTCAAAATATGAGAATGTGTTTGTGAATGTGGTCATATTTACATTAGGCAATTTTCCTTGCGGCAATTGTCAATTTGTCGGTGAGAGAGGGTGTTGAGAGGCAAAGGGTTACCATATGCCTCACCTCTCTTCTCTCTCCATCAATTGCAGCAAGGAAAATTGCCTAATGTAAATATGGACATTGTTTTGATTTTCAAAATGAATCCGGTCAATATGGTTTATTTTCAAAATGAAAATGTAACGCTTCGAGAAACTTTTTCCATTTCTTGTTTTAGCCATATCTCAGCTATTTTACGATATGGGTGAATATTGCGAAAATACTTGTTTCTGTGTCCCGACGCATTTAAGGATAAAAATATTGAAAAAAAATTTAATTCTTAGAAACGGAATAAGTAAAACAAAATTTCCTTAAACGAGGCTCGAAAATCAAATATTCTACATATTTATATGAAAAAATTGGTCGCAAGCGCAAATACTCATTACCGTGCGTGTCCCCAGTCGTTTTGTGCTCAAAAAACACTGATATTCATTAACATTTAAAAAATATTATATATATGAAGTACGCCGAGTTATTCTAGAAGAATGAGCAAAGTCTATTTTGATTTCATAAATATAATTTTATTTTTTAAATTATGATTTTGTGAGAAAATTGTCAAAAAACAAGCTTGAAAAAAGAACATTGTGTTTGCGAGGAAATAAAAAAATGTAACTTCATTAATTTTTAGAGGTAAATTTTAAGATTTCGGTTGCAGATTGAATGCTTGCTACACATTTATCAAGCACACACGTACAGTAGGAGTTCATCGGCTGGACAAGCCAATTTGCTCTTTTCCTAATGTTATCATTAAAAAGATAAGGGAACACACATTTGTTCTGTTCCTTTAGTCCTGGTCCACACTAGAGTGATTTCATTGAAAAAATTTCATGAAATTATGCGTCCCTAGATCGAGTTCCATAGTAGAGTAATATCATTAAAATACTGTAGTGGGGAACTCGACCTATGAACGCCTAATTTCATGAAATTTCTTCAATGAAATCGCTACAATTAAAAGTAAAGGAACAAATCAACTGTCTTTTGTTTAATGTCTTCTTCATCTTTTATAATGACAGTTAAGTACTTAACAAGAAATTCCCTTAAAAATCCCCAACATTTTGTTCAGATTTCCCCAAAAATTCTCCAAGTAAATTTTTTGACCCCATTTTCAAAAATAAATCCACAATTTATGGAAAAATCCTCAATACTGACAATTTAATTGTTAAAAAAGTATGAAATTCAATTCCATCGTATACAGTCGCTAAGTCCCGGTCCACACTAGAGCGATTTCATTGAAAAATTTCATGCAATTAGGCGTTTTTAGATTGAGTTCCCCACTATTTCATTTTCATGATATTTACTCTACAGTGGAACTCGATCTAGGGACGCATAATTTCATGACATTTTTTTAATGAAATCGCTCTAGTGTGGGCCGGGACTAATGTGTACAATATTGGGAATTTTCCTTACGCCATTTACTTTTTGCGTCCACACAAGTAAAAATGCAATAAAATTACATCTCCACATTGCCTGCGTGGGTAGATATTGCATGTTGTTATTTCGTGTTATATTACATTGATAGCTAGTGTAAACTACCTCTAAGTAAGTAATGAACTGAATTGTATTATCAGTTTCTCATACACCGCTAGTCAAAGTAAGACTTCAGTCGAACTTTGCTGTTACCTGTAATAATTGTACCATGCCTTCTATCAAAACAAATATGTTTTGGATTCATATTGATGTATGTTTATAAACATACGCATTTTATTGATTTCTATTACAAACTAATTCTAAAATAACGAAATACATAATATGTATTTTAATGGATACTAAATACAAATTTCCAAGAAGAGTATACATTGTAGCTTAATAGTTGCTATTTACAGATCCGTCAAACGGCCCCATATTATCGCCAAAATCTTGCATTTCTTCATCAAGAGCATCATCCAAATCATCACCCAAATCTTTTGTTTCGGGACAATTTCTGCAACGACTTTCATTTACACCATAATTAATACAAGTTGAACCAACACATTCGCAGCAGCCATCATGGAACCATCTAAAGTAAAGTTCACATAAAAAGTTTGTTATACCTTTTATAAACATTTCTCTTTCATTTTACCTATAGCTACTTGCTCCTGTACTTAGACAACTGGAACGACATTTATTCCAAGAAGTGCACTGATTAAGATAAATCACTGTACAATTGACTACGCCCATATTTTCTCTTTCTGTAGAAGCTCCATCCAAATTTTTGTCATTGTTTTCCATAGGAAAACTATGTAGTTTGGGTCCAGATAATACTTTATCAAAATCTAATGGAAAAGTATAAATATTCCAGTTGAAGTCCAATTCATCCTCGGGAGAAGAAACTAGAACATTAAAAAGCTCAGGGACGCCTTCAAAATCTTCAACATGTGACTTTTTGGAGAAAAAGTTTCGTGTTTCATTTTGCTTGGGACAAAGATCTGAAAAAAAAAAAACAAAACAAATAGGTAGTAATGTAATTTTTAATTGAAAAATATAATCACTATGTAGGCCAATAAGAAAGTCAGAAAATTTAAAAAACATAACTTAAAGTTTAGGTCCTAAACTCGCAGAAGAAGTTAATCGGCTTCATCGGCTGTGCAAGATCAAGCATGACTTGAAGTGTTTTAGTGCTTTATAAACTCAAAATACTTTTTTTATTGATTTATGCCAAACTCCTAGAAAATGTAACTCAATAAGAGGTAGTTTACACTATCGATCAATGTCATATGACACGAAATAAAAACATTCCATATCTACCCACGGAGGCAATGTGGAGACGTAATTTTATTATATTTTCGTTGGGGTGGACGCACAGAATAAATGGCGTAATGAAAATCTCCAATATTCCACATATTACTGAATATTTAACGATGGAAAATTTCATGTCGTATGACATTTACATATAGTGTAAACTACCCCTAAGTAATCATTAGACATCGGATTTTGCATATTTTTTAATAATAAAGATACGAAGATTCTGATTGGACCAAAATTCGTTTCAAAGAAATCTAAATTCAATGACAGGGTCATATTTTGTATTTGTTTTTTGCATATTTGCATATTTTGCATATGCCCAAAATATGCAAAAAATATGCAAAATATAAACAACAAGTAAGTATCCCCTGTAATTACGTCTGGTAGACTTTTTCTGGGAATTTCGGCAGTTGTTCTTTTGTTAGTTTGGTTTTTTTCATCTTCTTCTGCTTACGTCTGGTAGACTTTTTCTGGGAATTTCGGCAGTTGTTCTTTTGTTAGTTTGGTTTTTTTCATCTTCTTCTGCTTGAACTATCAGATCAGACCAGGCCAACATATTTAGGACTAATATACCACAAATGATTTATCATTTTGTTATTTCCTTTATCTGATATTTGTTTCGTATTTCAATAAATCTTCAATTCGGTTTAGGTCTTATTTTGGAACAAAAAAATATTTCTGAATTTCGTTTTCACTTTTTTTTTGTATTAAACTCAATATATTGTCTCTAATCCTTTTCAACCTATTGATTATGTTTACCCAATCCATCCTATATTATATCTATATAAACATTATCTTGTTTATTATACGTTTTGTAAAATCAATAACCCACACTCTCATTTATAACACTCAGTTGTTGTCGTTTGATACAAAATAAATAAACAAAATAAAATAATAATTCAAAGGCAGCGCTAAGCGTTTGTCATGAAAGCACAACTAAATGGGAAAATCCTCATTGTTGTTGTAAAATACAAAACAAAAATGCATTTGAAAGAAGAAAAGTTCGAGGTCATCGAAGCCGCTCCACATCCGATATGTTTGAAGAGTCTTTACCGAAGACGAAACATGCATGTCACATAGTGGTGGGTGTGTGGGTACGAATCGTCGGCTTTCCTTTTTCACTTGCATAATGGATCATAAAGCTCGATTAAAAAAATTAAAAAATTAATCTTAAAAAATGATCTTCGCTTAAAAAGCAAAAATTTTCAAATAAATAAAATCAGCTGAGCCAGGCTGGGGTTTGAACTCACGTCCTTGAAAACACAGGAAAAAAGTGTTGTCACGGCGTGTTAGCGTTCAGAGCCAAACTCATAACTTTCAAAGGCAGCGCTAAGCGTTTGTCATGAAAGCACAACTAAATGGGAAAATCCTCATTGTTGTTGTAAAATACAAAACAAAAATGCATTTGAAAGAAGAAAAGTTCGAGGACATCGAAGCCGCTCCACATCCGATATGTCTGAAGAGTCTTTACCGAAGACGAAACATGCATGTCACATAGTGGTGGGTGTGTGGGTTCGAATCGTCGGCTTTCCTTTTTCACTTGCATAATAGATCATAAAGCTCGATTAAAAAAATTAAAAAATTAATCTTAAAAAATGATCTTCGCTTAAAAAGCAAAAATTTTCAAAAAAATAAAAAAAACGTTCTATGACCTTTTGTTCTTGGGAAGTCAGCTGGGAAGTAGTTTTAAAACATTCTCGCCTACATCGAAATTGGATTTGTCAATCGCAGACTATTCTATTAGAAATCGCGTGAGTATGTTTGGTCTTGTTTCTTCCCTGAGGTACTGTCAGTTTCAGGAACGCCCAGGAGTTGTTCTTTATCCCCATACCAGATGATATCAGAACAGCAACTCGTTCTTTCTGCTCTGTTTTGGGAATACCTGGTAATACATAGTTTTCCATGCCACTGCACGCAAATAACCTTGTTTTGGGGTATCTTAACCCTTCCTTGAAGTTGTTGCGAGTAATTTTCACTGTTTATTCTCCGGAATAAACGGATAAAGCTTCTAAAGATCTTATATTTGTTGGGGTCTTCTACCGTAGATAAAATGATACGACTAACGTTCCTATAGGACACTTTACATAGGTCCAGCAATTTCAATTCCAATGACAATTTCATGGTTAGGAGTTCTTGTTGAAGCCGCGATTGATTATTTTCGGGACATATGGTTCTTCAGATTCTACGAAGCGTTTAGCATCAAAACAAGACCTAGACCTCATTGAAAATCTATTGAAATACGAAAACATAGATAAACGAGTATCAGAAAAAGGAAATAACAAAATGATAAATACCCTGTGGTATCTTAGTCCTGAACTTGTTGGCTTGGCATTGTTTGCTCCGACAGTGCAAAACACCGTAAAGAATCAAATGGCGGCAAAAATCTTAACAATGCGAAGATGGAAACTTCTCCGGAAATATTCGACCCAAACTTACAAAAGAACAACTGTTCGAAATTCCTAAAAAAGGTCACATTAACTCCGAGTGGAGCTCACCACAGATTACAACCAATTAACAACTAATCCAAACTAAACAACCAAGTAGTCGGCTGTAGAGTTGTGTAGTTCCGGAACGAAGTAGTTCCAAGGAACTATTCCGGACAAGGAACTATTGGAACTATATCCGGCTCTTGTATTTATATAGTTCCTTTAATTCATATAGTTCCAGTCGAACATATAATTCGTTTCATTTGTATAGTTCATGTTCTTCCTTTAATTCCACATTCCGATCTTTCTCTTTCGGTTTGTTCATCATTCAGATGCGGTCACATTGTCAATGATCAGACTAGCACGATTTCAACAAGGCGACGCACAATGGTTCAGGAATCGATTTTCCTGGCCAAAAATAAAAATTTTGTTTTATCAAAGATATTTAATTTCTATATGGGATTCGATAGTAAACATATTGAAACTAAGGAAACCAAAAAATTAGGCCCAAATATTGGAAGGTGTGGGCGTGGCGTGCCCCTAAAGACGAGCATTTTCCCCATTTTTGGGAAATATGTCATTTTTGCAAATTTCTGGAGAAAGACGTAGCTATTTCTCTGAAACTATAACAGTTATTGTGTTCATTGTTTTTTATAAGGTATGTAGGATTGTGGCCTTTAAAAATCGTTTTAGTAAATTACCGTAGCGTTTACACAACATGATCTATTTTATTTTTCCTCGGGTACTAAATTTTATGAAATTCCAAATTTAGTGGACTAGAACTTTTGTGGAACAACATGGAACAAAGTTCTGTTTTCACAGAAAGATGCCCAAAAGTCTCCTCTTCCAGCCCATATATACTTTTGTACCCGTCCCGTTCCGTCCGTTTAACACTTTTTTCAATTTATTGAAATTACATGGGTAAAAATGTGTGTTTTTCTATACTGTTTCCATATTAATTACAGTTTTTTGACACAAATTACAACTTTTTTGAGTATATGAGATTTTATACGAGTTATATAAGCTTTATTAAAACCCAAGGAGAATTTTTTTAATTTTTGAAAAAATTTAAATTTTTTTGTAAATTTTTTTTTTTTTAAAAATTTAAAAAAAATTTTTTTCGACATTTTTTCGAATTTTTTTTTTTTAGTTTTTTTTTTGGTAAATATTTTGTTTATTTGTTAGTGTTTGACCATCTTTAATACATAGGAAGATATAAAAACCACAAAAACGCTCATATTTTGATGAAAAATAGTTAAAAAAAACTCAAAAGTTTAACTTTGACCTTGAATTTCTCTGCAACTACCAGACCGAACTTGACCGCTTATAATTCGTCTTAAAGCTGATTGTGTTATCTGTCTAAAAAAAAAGGATTATGAATATATCTCTATCCGTTCATAAGTTACAGAATTTTGACCAGGAAAAAACGATTCTGAACCACTGTGCGACGTCAAGTTTATAGGCGAGGGGTATGAAGTAGTGAAACCCACGTACATGGTTTGTTGTGTTGCCTCTTCTTTTCTTTCATTTTTATTTTCTCAAACAAACGTAAACCACAAAACAAGCATAAAAAGATTTAATAAAAACATTTAATAAATGAAGTAGTGACAATTTAACTATTAATATTAATTTAATTATTAATGTTAATTATTTTGTGTTGTTTTTTAGTTTATTTATGTTTGTTTTGTTGTTATTGGTTTGAGAAAGAAAGAAAGAAAGAAAAAAGAGGAGGAAAAAGGATACGTTAACGTGTGTGGACACTAATGAAACTTGAAATAAAACTTTAGGTCCCGGGCCACACTACAGTAATTTCACTGAAATTTTGACACGAAATTATGCGTCTCTAGATCGAGTTCCATAGTAGAGTAAAATCATAAAAATTCTGTAGTGGAGAATTCGAGCTAAGAACGCCTAATTTCATGAAATTTTTTAATGAAATTCATACTAGTGTGGACCGGGACTAACGAAATTGGTTTCATGAAACCTTGCTAGTCTGACCATCGACATTATAAAATAAACGTAAATAACACTCTCTCACTCTCGGAACTATGTATTTGGAACGAAGGAAACAGAAAGAACGATGAAAGAGAAAGATTCATTGAACTATATACATAGCTCTCGGAACTATTTGGAACTATGGAACTATATTAAGGAACTAGTTCCTTTTGGGAAAAGGAACTAGAAAGATCGATCCGCTCCAGGAACTAGATTGCTCAACTCTAGTCGGCTGTACCCAGATAGCTATTTTCGCCCTAAGGCGTACTTGGTCACGTTAATCGGGACACTGGCTTTCTATCTCGAATTTAGTAATACATACGCATTTTGTTTTTGAACATAAAATGAACAGAAAGGCCTTTAATTTAATTCATAAAACGGGCAAATAGCTTTAACCGTTCCACAGATATGGGTCGCCGAGAGAGACGAGATTTTCATAACTTCGAGGCCCCAGTAGCACGTGTTAACTTATTCCAATTGTGTTCAATTTGCAATCTTAATCTTAAATCTATCTAAAATCTAATCTAAGTAAACAGTTTATGCGGCACCCCAGCCTTAAAAATCCGACATCGATTTCTTTTCTTTGAGTTAAAACCAGCCTAAAGCTACAAATTAAGACAAAGAAAATATTGAATTTACATAAAATTATTGATATTTTATCAAATTTTATATTTTTGCATAGTTTAACAATAGGTTTGTCCTTGTACTTTCTCAGTAAATATTACTCAGTAACTTATTTTTAGAGAGTAAAGCATTTTATACTCTTTGAAAGGAAAAAATTAAAGAAGTAAAAAGACAACATTCAGTACAAATTTTCAATTTGATTAAAATTTACGATTATGATATTTGAATATTTTAAACTTTTGACAACTGCCTAAAGCTACAAAATGTTACTGAACAAAATTCCTTCAGTAAAAATTATTAGTTCTCAGTAATAAAAATTTCAAAACAAGTTTCTCAATTCATTCTCTTTTACTGAACATTTGTGTAAAAAAACAACATTCAGTAATAATTTGTAATAATTATTACAAATTATCGAGTACGCAGACACACTTAATAAAAAATAGTATTACAATATCATATACCCTACACCACACTGTCGTAAGAGGTATCAATAACATAATAATTTGCCTAAAAATCGACATTAAATGGCCAACAGCCTTAATTTAGGACTTTAAAGTTTTTTTTTTGATTATTTTTTCCAACTTTTATTGTCAATTTTACGACTTTTATGACGATTTTCGACCAAAAACTGTTTGCATATTTTGCATATTCTGCATAGTTTTTGCATATTTTACAGATTTTTTGCATATTTTTGATATGATCCCAAATATCGAAAAATTGACCCTTAAAACGCCTATATACAAAATTTGAGTCCAATCGGATAAGAAATAAAAAACATGCAAAAATCCGATGTCTAGTACAGTAGTTTTGACTTAGCTGCCAAAACAAATTTTGCACGCATTTTGTGGCAGCAAAGCGAATTTCGCGCTTATCTTTAATATTTTTAGCTGCCAAAAAGTTGCAGTTATCCGATTCGTTCACCTGTCAAAGAATTGGCTCTTCATGTAATATTCAGCTTCAGATTTCTTGATATCCGAAAACTATTTGGAGAGGAATAGTGAAAAAATAAGAACATATAATCAAAAAGCTTATTTTGCATCAGCTGAACGAACCAAAATGGAATTAAATAACTATTATTATCGTAATATTTGCTTCCACATCTGTCATTAAATTTTTGTTTCAAAGAAAGTGATGTTAACTTTTACACCAATCTGCATGTGACACAATAAATATGCCTTGAACCTGCAGATGTGATATGAGAGAAGTCTCCCTTGTCCCTTCTGGGATGTTTGTGGAATAATTAATAATTATTATTAGTTATTATTATAAGTTCCATAATATCATAGGTTGTCTACAAATGATCAACATAAAACAGTTTTCTTCTGTACAAAAGACTCTGTGCATGACGCAACTGTCGCATGACGTGATTTTAGTTTTGACTGGTAAATACAAATTTCTCTGTGAAAATGCGTTTCGCTTCGAGGAACTTTTTCCATTTTTTGTGAAAATGTTCAATAGAAATCACTACAAGTAGGTGTTCATATTATTTCCCGACAACTTTCTTGTTTTAGCCATATCTCAGCTATTTTACGATATGGGTGAATATTGCGAAAATACTTGTGTCTGTGTTGCCGAATTTGCTGAAAATTTTTTGAAAATTGACGATTTGACGATTTTATGGTCCAAAATGACGATTTTTACGTAAGGCAGAAATGCATGAAATAAAAGACGATAACAACATTTTGACCAAAGTTTCACGAAAGATTTTAAGGAAAGCAATGTTTCAAATTCGATTGTTGAGCTTTTTTAATGTTTTATAGCAATTTCCAGACGGATTGGCTATATTTAGGCACATATCTGGCATATCTAGATACAGGCATTTCATATTTTTTGCCCCACATTCAAATTACATGAGCTGAAAATTTTCGTTTAGTTTTGGTAATGGATGAAAATCTTCTTTAAAAAGTTTTCGAGATAAAATATTAATTATGTATATATATTTTGCTATAAAAAAATATGATTCCAGCTTTATTAACTTCCTACAAATGCCCTCTTTAAGCTGTCAGCCAGTTTTGAATGACAATTTTTATCGATTTTCGACTGCCCAACAACCAAAATGTACGTGTACGAACAAACATGGACGTGGAGGGTGTGTGGGTTCGAATCGTCGGCTTTCCTTTTTCACTTGCATAATAGATCATAAAGCTCGATTAAAAAAATTAAAAAATTAATCTTAAAAAATGATCTTCGCTTAAAAAGCAAAAATTTTCAAAAAAATAAAAAAAACGTTCTATGACCTTTTGTTCTTGGGAAGTCAGCTGGGAAGTAGTTTTAAAACATTCTCGCCTACATCGAAATTGGATTTGTCAATCGCAGACTATTCTATTAGAAATCGCGTGAGTATGTTTGGTCTTGTTTCTTCCCTGAGGTACTGTCAGTTTCAGGAACGCCCAGGAGTTGTTCTTTATCCCCATACCAGATGATATCAGAACAGCAACTCGTTCTTTCTGCTCTGTTTTGGGAATACCTGGTAATACATAGTTTTCCATGCCACTGCACGCAAATAACCTTGTTTTGGGGTATCTTAACCCTTCCTTGAAGTTGTTGCGAGTAATTTTCACTGTTTATTCTCCGGAATAAACGGATAAAGCTTCTAAAGATCTTATATTTGTTGGGGTCTTCTACCGTAGATAAAATGATACGACTAACGTTCCTATAGGACACTTTACATAGGTCCAGCAATTTCAATTCCAATGACAATTTCATGGTTAGGAGTTCTTGTTGAAGCCGCGATTGATTATTTTCGGGACATATGGTTCTTCAGATTCTACGAAGCGTTTAGCATCAAAACAAGACCTAGACCTCATTGAAAATCTATTGAAATACGAAAACATAGATAAACGAGTATCAGAAAAAGGAAATAACAAAATGATAAATACCCTGTGGTATCTTAGTCCTGAACTTGTTGGCTTGGCATTGTTTGCTCCGACAGTGCAAAACACCGTAAAGAATCAAATGGCGGCAAAAATCTTAACAATGCGAAGATGGAAACTTCTCCGGAAATATTCGACCCAAACTTACAAAAGAACAACTGTTCGAAATTCCTAAAAAAGGTCACATTAACTCCGAGTGGAGCTCACCACAGATTACAACCAATTAACAACTAATCCAAACTAAACAACCAAGTAGTCGGCTGTAGAGTTGTGTAGTTCCGGAACGAAGTAGTTCCAAGGAACTATTCCGGACAAGGAACTATTGGAACTATATCCGGCTCTTGTATTTATATAGTTCCTTTAATTCATATAGTTCCAGTCGAACATATAATTCGTTTCATTTGTATAGTTCATGTTCTTCCTTTAATTCCACATTCCGATCTTTCTCTTTCGGTTTGTTCATCATTCAGATGCGGTCACATTGTCAATGATCAGACTAGCACGATTTCAACAAGGCGACGCACAATGGTTCAGGAATCGATTTTCCTGGCCAAAAATAAAAATTTTGTTTTATCAAAGATATTTAATTTCTATATGGGATTCGATAGTAAACATATTGAAACTAAGGAAACCAAAAAATTAGGCCCAAATATTGGAAGGTGTGGGCGTGGCGTGCCCCTAAAGACGAGCATTTTCCCCATTTTTGGGAAATATGTCATTTTTGCAAATTTCTGGAGAAAGACGTAGCTATTTCTCTGAAACTATAACAGTTATTGTGTTCATTGTTTTTTATAAGGTATGTAGGATTGTGGCCTTTAAAAATCGTTTTAGTAAATTACCGTAGCGTTTACACAACATGATCTATTTTATTTTTCCTCGGGTACTAAATTTTATGAAATTCCAAATTTAGTGGACTAGAACTTTTGTGGAACAACATGGAACAAAGTTCTGTTTTCACAGAAAGATGCCCAAAAGTCTCCTCTTCCAGCCCATATATACTTTTGTACCCGTCCCGTTCCGTCCGTTTAACACTTTTTTCAATTTATTGAAATTACATGGGTAAAAATGTGTGTTTTTCTATACTGTTTCCATATTAATTACAGTTTTTTGACACAAATTACAACTTTTTTGAGTATATGAGATTTTATACGAGTTATATAAGCTTTATTAAAACCCAAGGAGAATTTTTTTAATTTTTGAAAAAATTTAAATTTTTTTGTAAATTTTTTTTTTTTTAAAAATTTAAAAAAAATTTTTTTCGACATTTTTTCGAATTTTTTTTTTTAGTTTTTTTTTTGGTAAATATTTTGTTTATTTGTTAGTGTTTGACCATCTTTAATACATAGGAAGATATAAAAACCACAAAAACGCTCATATTTTGATGAAAAATAGTTAAAAAAAACTCAAAAGTTTAACTTTGACCTTGAATTTCTCTGCAACTACCAGACCGAACTTGACCGCTTATAATTCGTCTTAAAGCTGATTGTGTTATCTGTCTAAAAAAAAAGGATTATGAATATATCTCTATCCGTTCATAAGTTACAGAATTTTGACCAGGAAAAAACGATTCTGAACCACTGTGCGACGTCAAGTTTATAGGCGAGGGGTATGAAGTAGTGAAACCCACGTACATGGTTTGTTGTGTTGCCTCTTCTTTTCTTTCATTTTTATTTTCTCAAACAAACGTAAACCACAAAACAAGCATAAAAAGATTTAATAAAAACATTTAATAAATGAAGTAGTGACAATTTAACTATTAATATTAATTTAATTATTAATGTTAATTATTTTGTGTTGTTTTTTAGTTTATTTATGTTTGTTTTGTTGTTATTGGTTTGAGAAAGAAAGAAAGAAAGAAAAAAGAGGAGGAAAAAGGATACGTTAACGTGTGTGGACACTAATGAAACTTGAAATAAAACTTTAGGTCCCGGGCCACACTACAGTAATTTCACTGAAATTTTGACACGAAATTATGCGTCTCTAGATCGAGTTCCATAGTAGAGTAAAATCATAAAAATTCTGTAGTGGAGAATTCGAGCTAAGAACGCCTAATTTCATGAAATTTTTTAATGAAATTCATACTAGTGTGGACCGGGACTAACGAAATTGGTTTCATGAAACCTTGCTAGTCTGACCATCGACATTATAAAATAAACGTAAATAACACTCTCTCACTCTCGGAACTATGTATTTGGAACGAAGGAAACAGAAAGAACGATGAAAGAGAAAGATTCATTGAACTATATACATAGCTCTCGGAACTATTTGGAACTATGGAACTATATTAAGGAACTAGTTCCTTTTGGGAAAAGGAACTAGAAAGATCGATCCGCTCCAGGAACTAGATTGCTCAACTCTAGTCGGCTGTACCCAGATAGCTATTTTCGCCCTAAGGCGTACTTGGTCACGTTAATCGGGACACTGGCTTTCTATTTCGAATTTAGTAATACATACGCATTTTGTTTTTGAACATAAAATGAACAGAAAGGCCTTTAATTTAATTCATAAAACGGGCAAATAGCTTTAACCGTTCCACAGATATGGGTCGCCGAGAGAGACGAGATTTTCATAACTTCGAGGCCCCAGTAGCACGTGTTAACTTATTCCAATTGTGTTCAATTTGCAATCTTAATCTTAAATCTATCTAAAATCTAATCTAAGTAAACAGTTTATGCGGCACCCCAGCCTTAAAAATCCGACATCGATTTCTTTTCTTTGAGTTAAAACCAGCCTAAAGCTACAAATTAAGACAAAGAAAATATTGAATTTACATAAAATTATTGATATTTTATCAAATTTTATATTTTTGCATAGTTTAACAATAGGTTTGTCCTTGTACTTTCTCAGTAAATATTACTCAGTAACTTATTTTTAGAGAGTAAAGCATTTTATACTCTTTGAAAGGAAAAAATTAAAGAAGTAAAAAGACAACATTCAGTACAAATTTTCAATTTGATTAAAATTTACGATTATGATATTTGAATATTTTAAACTTTTGACAACTGCCTAAAGCTACAAAATGTTACTGAACAAAATTCCTTCAGTAAAAATTATTAGTTCTCAGTAATAAAAATTTCAAAACAAGTTTCTCAATTCATTCTCTTTTACTGAACATTTGTGTAAAAAAACAACATTCAGTAATAATTTGTAATAATTATTACAAATTATCGAGTACGCAGACACACTTAATAAAAAATAGTATTACAATATCATATACCCTACACCACACTGTCGTAAGAGGTATCAATAACATAATAATTTGCCTAAAAATCGACATTAAATGGCCAACAGCCTTAATTTAGGACTTTAAAGTTTTTTTTTTTGATTATTTTTTCCAACTTTTATTGTCAATTTTACGACTTTTATGACGATTTTCGACCAAAAACTGTTTGCATATTTTGCATATTCTGCATAGTTTTTGCATATTTTACAGATTTTTTGCATATTTTTGATATGATCCCAAATATCGAAAAATTGACCCTTAAAACGCCTATATACAAAATTTGAGTCCAATCGGATAAGAAATAAAAAACATGCAAAAATCCGATGTCTAGTACAGTAGTTTTGACTTAGCTGCCAAAACAAATTTTGCACGCATTTTGTGGCAGCAAAGCGAATTTCGCGCTTATCTTTAATATTTTTAGCTGCCAAAAAGTTGCAGTTATCCGATTCGTTCACCTGTCAAAGAATTGGCTCTTCATGTAATATTCAGCTTCAGATTTCTTGATATCCGAAAACTATTTGGAGAGGAATAGTGAAAAAATAAGAACATATAATCAAAAAGCTTATTTTGCATCAGCTGAACGAACCAAAATGGAATTAAATAACTATTATTATCGTAATATTTGCTTCCACATCTGTCATTAAATTTTTGTTTCAAAGAAAGTGATGTTAACTTTTACACCAATCTGCATGTGACACAATAAATATGCCTTGAACCTGCAGATGTGATATGAGAGAAGTCTCCCTTGTCCCTTCTGGGATGTTTGTGGAATAATTAATAATTATTATTAGTTATTATTATAAGTTCCATAATATCATAGGTTGTCTACAAATGATCAACATAAAACAGTTTTCTTCTGTACAAAAGACTCTGTGCATGACGCAACTGTCGCATGACGTGATTTTAGTTTTGACTGGTAAATACAAATTTCTCTGTGAAAATGCGTTTCGCTTCGAGGAACTTTTTCCATTTTTTGTGAAAATGTTCAATAGAAATCACTACAAGTAGGTGTTCATATTATTTCCCGACAACTTTCTTGTTTTAGCCATATCTCAGCTATTTTACGATATGGGTGAATATTGCGAAAATACTTGTGTCTGTGTTGCCGAATTTGCTGAAAATTTTTTGAAAATTGACGATTTGACGATTTTATGGTCCAAAATGACGATTTTTACGTAAGGCAGAAATGCATGAAATAAAAGACGATAACAACATTTTGACCAAAGTTTCACGAAAGATTTTAAGGAAAGCAATGTTTCAAATTCGATTGTTGAGCTTTTTTAATGTTTTATAGCAATTTCCAGACGGATTGGCTATATTTAGGCACATATCTGGCATATCTAGATACAGGCATTTCATATTTTTTGCCCCACATTCAAATTACATGAGCTGAAAATTTTCGTTTAGTTTTGGTAATGGATGAAAATCTTCTTTAAAAAGTTTTCGAGATAAAATATTAATTATGTATATATATTTTGCTATAAAAAAATATGATTCCAGCTTTATTAACTTCCTACAAATGCCCTCTTTAAGCTGTCAGCCAGTTTTGAATGACAATTTTTATCGATTTTCGACTGCCCAACAACCAAAATGTACGTGTACGAACAAACATGGACGGTCACACTGTCAAGCAATCGATATTTGAGCTAAGCTACAATTTAAAATGACAATGTGTACCCAGCTTTACCATGCTGCATTACTTCAAACTCGATAACCATAGGAAAACTATCATCTTCTGAAAGCAGTTTTTATAGCTGTATTTAAGTGATATTGGGTCAGATTTATTGCTGTGGGTTGTATATCTTATCTTGTCAGACTCATTCACAAAAATATCAGCGAAAAATCGCATTAAACGGTAACCAAACCGAGTTTTGGACCATGTTGACGATTTTTCATATATTGTTGACGATTTGACGATTTTTTGGACGATTTCCGAGCAAAAACTGTCGGCAACGCTGCTTACAACACAAAAAAATAATTTTTCATCGAGACAACGCACCAGCGCACAAGAGTGTTTTAACAATGGCTAAAATCAACGAATTAAAGTAAGAGTTGCTTGACCACCCACCTTATTCTCCTGATTTAGCTCCCAGTGACTTTTCTTGTTCCCAAATCTAAAAAATCCTTGCTGGCAAGCTTTTTACCTCAAATGAAGATGCAATTACAATTGTAAACCACTATTATGAAGACCTTGAGGAAAAATATTTTAATCAAGGGATAGAATTGCTAGAAAAACGTTGGACTAAGTGTATTGAAGTTTCAGGAGATTATATTGAAAAATAAAAATATTTTTGAAAAACTAACTATTCTCTTTCATTGATAGGCTAAGAAGTTTCCGAACCGCCCTCGTATCTAATAATAACACTGCATCCAACACATTTAGTTCCGTACTTTAATCCTTTTCTATTCTTGCCAGGATAGTGAGTATCTGTCGATCCCGGTAATGCGATTTTAATGATTTTATTACTCATTGCTCTATGGGTTGTAAAACATATGTAGCATTGGGTGGTAAAAAGTCAAGCTTTGTTGACATTAGATCGCCTACATGACTGTTCAAAAAAAAAAAAAAAAAAAACAAATAATGAAAAAAAAGTTTCTTCCTCATATGGTTCGACGTTATAACCGATAGCAAAATTCAAATATTTCACAAAAATCCGACGTTACAACCGATATGACGCTATAAGCGATGACGTTATAAGCGATATTTATTTGTGTGGAATATAAAGGACAGAAATTCGGGACTTTTGGATTTCGTCTTTATAAGCGATATGACGTTATAAACGACGACGTTATAAGCGATTTCGACTGTATATTGTTATGGATTAAGTTTAACGTCAAAGCAGGAGGCTTGCGGTTAACCCACTTAGCGCCGAGAATTTTTTTTGCGAAAAAACGTAAAATTGTTTATGAAAATTATATTTTTGAGACTTTCTAAAACGTATAGTTTTCCTGCAATCGGGCCTTCTTTTAAAAGTGCCAAAAACTTTGGAGGGTAATATTGGTGTATCTTTACATGGCAATCCCATGGTTTTTGATTGAGAAAATACTGTTACTATATTCCTAACAAATCCCTGACTTTATATGATTCTAACATTTATGATTAAATTTTTATCGCATATTTAAATTTCTCATCAAAAATCGAAAATTAGAAAAAAGTCGATTTTTTTGAATAGCTTGGGTTTTAGGCCAATTGCGTGGAAATACGTAAATCAAATGAAGCTTTAAAAGCGTGAAATGACAGATAACAGACAATACTATAACAAAGTGCAAAAACCCCACAAAAATATTCGAAAAAGCCAGAGTTTTACGTCAATTTTTGCAACCATTTTTTTGTGGCGTTTAAACGACCAGTGGCTTTATCTGGGTTAACGCAAAACAATTTTGTTTAAATGTACTGCATAAAATCTTCATACAGTAGCATACGCGTTTATTTCTAAAAATGTAAAGTCATTAACACAAATTACAATAACAAATATCATTGCTGATACTTACTTACCGCTGTTGCAATTATCAAATGCCTTAATCAGAAATTGTCAAAGAGAGAGAATGGAGGAAACTGCGATAACTATCAACATCACAAACAGAAACATGATGAATCAATAGAATCGATCGCAAACACAATAAAAGCGCTTGGCGGCAACGTCAATTAAAAAAAAAATAAAATGTAAAAATTTAATAAGTGCCGTTCTGGAACTCCCCCACCCCCGTGGAGCGGTTAGCTTCACCATCATCCAAGTCCAGGACGGCTAAC
Organism: Musca autumnalis; assembly: GCF_047663935.1. NCBI lineage: Eukaryota > Metazoa > Arthropoda > Insecta > Diptera > Muscidae > Musca > Musca autumnalis. The sequence continues at coordinate 58,329,103 of NW_027411866.1, forward strand.
TTTGAGACTGCTTGTTGAAGTACTCCTGTGGAGGTTTTGACATCATCTCCACGAACAACACCATCTGTCCCAGTATGCAGATGAGTGACCATACCTCGCCGCCATTGATTACGTGGAAGATTAGGATCGCAAACAAACACAACATCTCCTACTTCTATTGGCTTCGTTCGCTCACACAACTTTACTCGCCTGGTTAATGTTGGCAAATATTCAATAACCCACCGCTTCCAGAAGATTTGTTCTTCTGGAACGTTGACCGCAGATGTCGGAGGAATGTTGGCTGTTCCGAGCAAATAATGATTTGGAGTGAGGGGCTCCTCCTCATGAGGGCTTATGGGCACGTGAGTCAATGGCCTAGAATTTATTATATTTTCTGCTTCAATTACAATGTGCTACAAAAGTAGACAAATTTTTTTGCAGGGGTTCTGATGCATATCTTCAGTTTTGTGGGAGTCCATGGAATACGAAAATACCTTTGGTTTCTTTGGGTCACTTCGTTTTTTGATTTTATAACGGTAAATGTAGTGAAAAACGGGTTTCCTTGGATTTTCAACTTAAAAAGGACATAACTTCAGAAATGTGAAATATTCTGTTAAAAACCTGCTCCCAAAGTATCAAAATATAATCACTACCGAAAATCATAAAATTTACACTGTGAACAACGTAGTTTTCGTATTATGACCATTACCGTCAATATAGGGTCAGAAAGTATCGGATAATTGTACATTTCTGATTCAATTGGTGTCCAAGGATTATATAAGACCATATTGAAACACAATTCAAGGTCTTCTGTATGTAATTTGAGCCAAGAATTCCGAGGAATCTATTAACTTCATGAGATATCCCAGGAAAAATGTGAATTTATCGACACCCAGGAAGGTGTGTTATGCACAAAGTCAACTAAAAAGCTTTCTAGGATCTCAAAATCTATAATCTGACACTAATATTGTGGCTTTTGTATACTCAAATACCAAAAACGGAAAGAAATCAGCAAGGGTCCGCTTTAACGAGCTATACAAGAAGTTTGGCATTAAATACCCAAAAATTATTTTTTTTTTCTCAAAATATATCTCGGACACCCAGACACATTCGCCAAAACAATCAAGTGTATAAATTTTGCTGCTAATTCCATAAATTGTACGATAATACTCATACTTCCTTAGGGCGTAAGTATACTTTTGTAAGTGTCATTTTTTGGTTTTTGTAAAATTTACCGTTATTTATATTATGGAATATACTTTTGTTGTATTAAATATTGTTTATTAGTGAGACGAAATAAACCTGTGTACTTGGAATTTCATAAATATCATTACTTTTTCTAAAACCCGAGATTTATGGGGCGTACGTATACTTATGTAAGACTGTGTAAATGCCGAAATAAACTTATGCAAATACCTCAACACATCAAAGAAATGATTCAGTTCGGAAATATTTATAAAAGACATTGGAAGCATTTTAGGGATGCAGATGACAGACATCAAATGAATGTGCTCAATAGAAAAATTAATATTGAGTTATCCCATTTTCGAAACAAGAATTGGAATAAAAAAATTAACTGAAATGGAAAAAGCCTCATCTCCCTTTTGGAAAATATCAAAGGTGTTAAGGAACAAGAAAAATATTATTCCACCTCTTAAAGTGAATAATAAGATGGTTTTTACCCAAGAGGAAATCTGTGAGGTCTTAGCTGAAACGTTTTTAAACAACCATAACATATCTTCTTCACTTAGCGATGTCAATACCATTAACCAAGTCAATCAATTGTCAATTGCATATGGAACGCACGACCAGATCCACAAAGTTTGAAATTCACATCCATTAAAAAAGTCTTAAGTTTAATTAAAAACAAAAAAGCGCCGGGTATGGATGGGATTAGCAACAAATGCTTGAAAATGTTACCAATTTTTGGAGCCAAATATCTAACAAACATAATAAATGCTTGTTTAAAACAATGTTATTACCCTCGTGAATGGAAGCATTCAAAAACAATTCCTATTCATAAAATCAGCAAAAAACAATTTTTTTAAAATGATTTTTAATCTGCCTTGGCATTATTCTACACAAAGACTGCATACCCTATCTGGATTCCAACTAGTAAGAGACAAACTGGAGAAATCTAGGACCAATTTTGAGCACGATGTCTATCCTCGTGCTATGCTCACATTAATGAAATCATTTCATAAATGGATTTAACAGAAAAATCCACCACATCTAGTCAATACAATAGTAAGGTTTATTTTTTTCTCCTTACATAAACATCATAAATATGCTAAATTATATATCTTAATGTTACAAATAAATATCATAACTAAGTAGAAAAGGAAATATGTTCCTAACAACATATTACATGTTAACAATTATTACTTTATATCTGAATTTTCCACAATATTGCTAATTTTATTTTATTTATTTTAAGTTAAGAGAGTAATGTAAATATATAAAAAGAATAAAATCAATTATAGTTTTAAAGAAACTCAAGTGGATACTTTTGACGATGACTCACTGTATATTGGATATACAACATAGCAATCAGACCGCTGCACATATTTTCCAATTTTATGTGGCCAAAACTAATTACTCTGGTATTAAAAGCTATATATATGTATATCGAAGTGAAACTTCCCAGCAAAAATTTTTGGAAGTTGTGCAATTGGAGTTATGATTTCACAACATCTTTCGATATAGTCCATTTTATAAGCAACAGTTGGTTGATCCCTACACATTTCTTTAAAAGATAAAGAAGAGTGTATACATTTCGAACAATTTGTTATAAAATAAAGAAATAACAACTTAAGTTGGGAACATTTTTGCTGTAATTCACGAGACTGAAATTTTTAATGGAGTGGAGTTGGAGTCCATGTCGAAAGCTGAACTAGTGATGGGAAGGCAACATAAAACAACTTTAGGATGATGAAAGAAAATCAGATGCGCTTGGATTAAATCGAGAACGGAGGAAGTAAGCTCAAATGTGATTGAATTTAATGGAAACATTTTTTAATTTGTGTTTATATAATAAAGTTCTTTGTGTTTTTGTTTTACACAAATAATAAATGCATTTTATTTATTTTGGGATACTTCGCAATGGCTTGCATTTTAATTGCATCTTTGGACTGATTAAAAATGCAATCCGAAGTGTGCCTTTAAATTCAATCCAAAACACTACATCAAAAGCTGTGATTTGGATCGAAAATGGAGTGCATCCTAGCTGTGTGCTGTGGAAGGAAAATGGAGTGCATCCTAGCTGCGCGCTCCCTTGTAAAATTCATAAGTGAATTCATAGAAAAAGATGTACTCCAACGGCGAATGTACTGTACACTTGTAGTGATTCAACTGCATCCGCGGATGCAAACATTTTGCTGGGTTGGTACATATAATCCAAAAAAATATTAGATGATGTACGAAAAAAATGGGCGGGTCCGCTCACTTTTGGGTTGTATAAGAAATAAAATATCTAATATTTGCTAGATCTTCATTAAAAAATTTATATATTGTTACGAATGTAACTGATAGGTTTAAGTTTATTTAGTTGAATTTCCGTTAATTTGAGTTGTAACGAAGATTTCTATAGAGTCCTTGGCCACACTAGCGAGTTTCTTGAAACGAATAATAGGAAGAGGCCACATCAAACACAGAAAACCATGTGCAGCGGTTTCACTACATCATACCCCTCGCCTATATACTCGAAGTCACCATGTTGAAACAGCGCTAGTGTGACCTTCGACTGATCAGTTAAATTGTTTAACCCATTTCGTACTTGGTGTTCGATTTTTCGAACAGTAAAATCACTTCTTTTCAAAAAAATATTTATGGATGAAAAAGGTTAAATTTTAAACAAGTTTTGGTATATGTATAAAGTCTACAGCAAATAAAAAAAAATTGTTCCCTTGAAAACCCCCTCCCTTTCGATGTTAAGGTTAGATTTTTGAAACCAATATTTTTGGATACTTTTTAAATTAATTTTAAAAAATTATAAGAAAAATGAAATTAAAAAGGTAATCATGGGGAATTATTGCCAATATATGTAGCCGTTTCACAAAATATAGAGAGCTTGATTTTCATGTGCAAGCGCGACTTTACAGATGTGCAAAGTTGACTGTTCGAAATTTCGAACGCTGATACTTAACCTACATATCGATGGGTATATCAAAACGTGGAAATTTACTGACAAATTGCGGGGAAAAGTAATTATAGCACCATAAGCAAAATTTGCTAAATACTACATTTCAGCCATTTCTAAAGGACAGTGCGGCTCAAATCCTGAAATACCCTAAAATTGTTAGGTATCATTCAACGGAGGCTATATAAAACGTGGACCTATGCTGACAAATTTCTGGAGGAAAGTTAAGTAGCCTCAAAAAAGACTAAATATGTATTAATTTACAACCATTTCTGGTTGTACCGTTCTATGGGGGGCTATCCAAAACGTGGACCAGTGCTGACACATTTCGGGGAAAAGTTTTGTAGGTCCACAGAAGTCTCAATACCAATCTTCAACCATATTTTAATACAAAAATGGTGAAATAAATCAATAAAACGGCAAATAAATCAATTTTATTTTACTGCTATACATGTAGCTTAAGCGCCAGTGTTCGAAATTTCGAACACCACTTTCCGGGAAAACGAAAAATCGGAAAATTTTTTAAGTTGGTTTTTGACATCAGTGGGTCCTAATTACCCTAAAAAAGTGATTTGTTTTTAAAAAATAAATAAAAAATTTGTCTCGGTACGATATGGGTTAAATCGAGTTACAACAACTATTAGATAGAATTCTCTCCATCATTCTACTTCTTACTTTCCATGTTTATTTTGTTATTGTTGTACATTTATCCGTCATAGATGGACATCATTGGCGTATGGTGATTCAATTATGCTAACGGAAATTATTTTGGTAAAAATGAATGATTTGTTTACGAATTGATGCGATACAAAGCAAAGATGCAAAGCAGCCCTCTGGTGTGCACCTAAGTGGCTCGCGCTTGCCTGTGGCTTATTGAAGGTCTCTGGTGTTATAAAAAAACATAGGTTTGATCCTGGGTTGGCAGCCGCTGTCCGAAACTCTATGGTTTCGGGTCAATCCGAAAGAACTCGCTGACGTGGGACTGTCTGGTGTTGTTGTCAGTGTTTTTTAGAACTCATAGGCCCAATATTACCTTTCGGTATTTAAATGTTGGTCAGTATCGGACAGATAACCCGTTTTTTATACCCTCAGCATTTATGCTAACGAGGGTATATACACTTCCATACGGGCAAAATGTGCCTCATCGAAATAATGGTTTTAAACCCCAAGTATGTTTGGACGAAATAAGTTTCAGACAACTTGGAATCGATTTAGCAATGTCCGTCAGTCTGTCTGTCTGGCTGGTGCGCACGATAACTCTCGAACGGATAAGCCGATTTGGCCCAAAATTTGGCTTTCGCAATATTCCGTCCAAACTTAGTTTAATTTCGAAGATAAGCAATATCGGTCCACTCCTTCAGGTACCTGCCCCACAAAAGTTCGAAAATGTTTAGAGAATTTGTGCCAGCGATAAATCTTGAAGGGAGTAACCGAGTTGGCTCATACTGTGCACATTGTGAAATTTCTACCAAACATAGATGAGGTTCCAATATGGACTCTATCGGTCCAAAATTTCGGAAAAGTTCAATTTAGGACCTGCTTTCCGATCGCTTTGATTTTTGTTGTAGCAATTATATTCACTGCCCCCATTACGAAGGTACAAGCTTTATCAGGGGCAAGTCCATACTTCCTGAGAAAATAGCCCGAAAGGTGTAAAAATCCCCTATGGCACAATGTGTAGTGGTTAGGTCTAAAATTTGGTCGTGGTAATATTTTGTCCGAACTTAGTTTAAGTTCGAAGGTGAGTCTCCCACAACAGTTCGAAAGTATTCGAAAAAATTGTGCCCACAATACCTCCTGAATGCAGTAACGAATTTGGTCCATATTTTCATATTTTGCACATCGTAATATTTCTACAAGACATAGGTCAGGTTTGAATATGGACTATTTACATATGTCAACTCCTTCAGGTAACTCCCACACAAAATTTCTGAAAAATGCAGTTTAAGGCTTGCTTTCGAATCTTTGTTGTAACAACTTGTATTCGCTACCCCCATTAAGACGGTGCAAGTTTTTGCAAGGGCAAGTCCACACTTCCTGAAAAAATAGCCTGAAAGCTGTAAAAATCCCTATGGCACTGTGCCATAACTCTCGAACGGATCAGCCGATTCGGTCCAAATATCGTAATATTTAGTCCATCGATGAGCACCTTCCGGTACATCCCCCGTCCCCCAAAAGTTAAAAAATGCCACTAATAGTACGCGCTATATCTGCTGAACGGAGCAACAGTCCAAAACTTGGATCTCCTAATATTTTGTTCAAATGTAGTTTTACTTCAGAAATCGGTTTTCCCCACAAAAGTTCAACACTTTTGTTTAAGTGAAGTTTACGATCTGTTCGAAGAACCTTTGGAAAATTATACCAATGCTATTCTTTGTGGTCCTGTTTATGCCTCCTGACATCGTGGTCTAAAACCTCTTTGTTATACGTTGACCAACTGAAATGGCTGGTAGGCACAAAATCTACCGAAAGGAATGACTCCCAAAATAAGACACACTTCCAAAATGGACTCCGCCGGTCCATTCCTTCAAGTACATCCTCCTCAACACTTTTGAGCTTCAAACCAAATATGTTTTTTGTCGGCAAGTTCATTCTTCAAAAAAGGGCCACAAAATCTGCGTAGCCGGTATTAGATTCGATATTTTCAAGAGATGAAAATTTCAATTCACACATGCTGATGGTATATCTCTGTCGGCAAAGCCGACTGATACTTTTACTTGTTATTCTTGAAAGTTTGCGTTAAGAATAAGTATCAGATAATTTAAAAGGATCTTTGTGTTTCTTCCAAAATTTAAAGTGCGTCCGAGAGTATACTGCACCATAACAAGACAAATTTATCAGCAAATTCAAATCAACCATTTTTATTTGCTTATAATTCCGATAATTGACAAAATTTGTCGGTCAGTTACCGACCAAAATAAAGATGTCGCTAACCCCTACCGATACCGCAAGTATTATCAACTTTTCATTCATAATTTTGCGTTTTAATTTTATCAAATTTTGCCGGTAACGGCAAAAACAGTTACAGAATCCCACTACAGATTTGAGTAAACATGAAGTATGTATATGGTAACATAGGGCGCCTTCGCTACGTTTTTGTTCAAAATGTTCTCATATCGACACCGTTAAAGTTTTTCAAATATTATTTTTGTTAAAAATATTAGCGTATATTGACTATAAGTTCTGGTATATAAATGGTTATAATTTTGTTTTTAAAATATTATTTTTGAGAATTTACAAAATGGCTAAAAATTGATATGGAACATTCTCCAAGGTGTAATTTACCATACTTTTTCCTCAAATTTCAACATTATTATGTTTTCTATTGAATAATCAAAAATGATTCTAAAATTGACCAAAAAAACAGATTATAGTATTTATGAACTAGGAACATTGAATTTAGGTACAAAAATCATAACATTACTAAAACAAGATACGTTTAGGATAATATTTGATTTTAACTTCATATATTAGTGTGGCGTATCTGTGGCATAAAGAATATAAATTAAACATGACAAATTTCTAACATTAACCCACCACACCCCTACCATGGATAGGCGCCCTACCCCTTACATATTTTATAATATTAATATATTGACATTTGTAATTGTTTTTTTTTTTTTTCATGCTAATTACTGGTATTTATATTCTTCAGTAGTTGTCTTCTAACGGTATAAAATACGTTTTTGACATCACAAAAAGTAAAGAAGATATCGCTAAACATACCTTCCATAATTATTTTTCCCAATACCCTAAAAACACAAAACCGCGTGCGTCCGCTATCATACCTATGACACAACTGAACTTTTGGGAGATGTTAGATCTTCATTAAACTCACAATTTTGCCTTTAACGAATATTTTGTAGCACTTATAGTTTACGATAAAATTGGCGCTGGCGTAGCCACCCCAGTGGCGAAGGCGCCCCATGTTACCATACTTGTTTTTTAGCCATTACTTTTATATAATATAACATTCATTGTAAATGGAAGAATATCAAAATGCAAATGGAAGCGTTTGAAAGAGGAGATCTTCTGTTTTAGGAATAGGGATTAGGATAAATTCAGCTGCTAAATTCATAATGCTTGGCAGATTCAGAAGCATAATGGGGGAACTATAGATCAACTGTCTTTTAGAAGAATGAAATATGTTCCGGTACACCAAATGTGTCATCCATCGCTTAGTCTAAATAGTTAATTGCGTTATGATCAATTGAACCAATTTTTCATTTTTTTTATTCATTTCATTTATTTCACATGTAATTTATGGGGCCAGCGTTGCCGACAGTTTTTGATCGGAAATCGTCAAAAAAAATCGTCAAATCGTCAACAATATTTGAAAAATCGTCGACATGGTCCAAAACTCGGTTTGGTTACCGTTTAATGCGATTTTTCGCTGATATTTTTGTGAATGAGTCTGACAATATAAGATATACAACCCACTGCAATAAATCTGACCCAATATCACTTAAATACAGCTATAAAAACAGCTTTCAGAAGATGATAGTTTTCCTATGGTTATCGAGTTTGAAGTAATGCAGCATGGTAAAGCTGGGTACACATTGTCATTTTATGTTGTAGCTTAGCTCAAATATCGATTGCTTCACAGTGTGACCGTCCATGTTTGTTCGTACACGTACATTTTGGTTGTTGGGCAGTCGAAAATCGATAAAAATTGTCATTCAAAACTGGCTGACAGCTTAAAGAGGGCATTTGTAGGAAGTTAATAAAGCTGGAATCATATTTTTTTATAGCAAAATATATATACATAATTAATATTTTATCTCGAAAACTTTTTAAAGAAGATTTTCATCCATTACCAAAACTAAACGAAAATTTTCAGCTCATGTAATTTGAATGTGGGGCAAAAAATATGAAATGCCTGTATCTAGATATGCCAGATATGTGCCTAAATATAGCCAATACGTCTGGAAATTGCTATAAAACATTAAAAAACCTCAACAATCGAATTTGAAACATTGCTTTCCTTAAAATCTTTCGTGAAACTTTGGTCAAAATGTTGTTATCGTCTTTTATTTCATGCATTTCTGCCTTACGTAAAAATCGTCATTTTGGACCATAAAATCGTCAAATCGTCAATTTTCAATTTTGGGCCAAAGAATCGTCAAAATGACGATAAATCAGCAAATTCGGCAACACTGGTTGTAAGCCAGGACGTTTTTCTCGAATTTGTACATTTAATTGATCCAAAAGGTTGCAATAGTACTCTGAATTTATTGTTTTACCCTTTGCAGATAGTCAATCAATAAAATAGCTTTTGAAGTCCGAAAAAACCGTTGCCATAACCTTACCAGCCGATTGAATTGTTTTTGCCTTCTTTGGGGCACTTTCTCCAGCTTCAGTCCATTGTTTGGATTGTTCTTTTGTCTCTGGAGTATAGTGGTGGATCCATGTCTCATCAAAAGTTATGAAACGACGCTTAAAATCCATTTTATTTCGCTTAAAATGATCCAAACAAGCTTGAGAAATGTTCATTCTTATGCGTTTTTGATCGACTGTTAACAAATGCGGCACCCATCTTGCAGAAAGCTTTTTCATCTGTAGTTCTTCATGCAAAATTAAATGGACTCGATCATTTGAGATGCCCATGATATTAGCAATTTCACGCACTTTTATTCGACGATCATTTAATACCATATCATGCACTTTGGCTACAATTTCTGTTGTTGTTGCTGTTTTTGGACGTCCACTACGTGGTTCATCTTCAATACTTGTACGACCACGTTTAAATTTAGCCACCCAATTTTTTACTGTTGCATATGAAGGAGCACTTTCACCTAACACATTCACCATATCATTATGAATTTCTTGTCCCGATAAACCTTTTTTATGTAAATATTTAATGACAGAACGAATTTCTAATTTTTCCATTGTAAAAAAATTTCGGATGCGTCTTTTTTGAACACCTGTTTCTATATGAAGGAGTTGCCAGATCGAAACAAAATTTAACATGTGTTCATAACAGAGATGGAAGTTTCCAAAACACTTAACTTTTTTCTGTTTATACCGTGCTTTTTGTGCTAGGCTAAGAAGTTTCCGAACTGCCCTCGTAAACCCTGGAAAAATTTAGCGTCTTTGCTGTCATTGCTAATTGTTTTCATTATGCGGGATTAATGGTCCTTTGAACAATTCTGAAGGCATTAGTCTCCATTCTCATTTTTCCCAACACGTAGAAGATATTGATGAATTAGTTGCCATCAATGCCATGTATAATGACGACATTATATTGGAACTTTTAGATGAAGGAAATTCTAGCGAAAAATTGAGGATACTACGGAACCAGAATTTCAATTAACGCCAGTGTCAGAGGCATGCCCAGCACTATAAAAACTTCAACCCTGCTATTACGTTGGTTCAGTTGATGACCCAAATCGTATTTATCATCACCGTATGTCTTACTGGTGGGATATAATTAAAACTCCTTACTACTCAGTGCATGAATTTTTGAGATATACTGAAATCAATAATTTTCATCATTATTTTGTTCTTAGAAGTCTATTATTTGCATACACATAACATGTTAGGGTCATTTTATGACCCGGTGCGTATATAATGTGACATGTCAAAATTTAATTTTATTTTTTTTAGCATTTTCCTTACATATTTTTCTAGTTTTAGATGACAATTAAACAAAAAATAAATAAAGAATGCAACAAATTGAAATTTATTGTTGTAATTTTTACATTCAACAACAACGAATCCTTATGCTTTCAGTTCAGTGACAGATGTTTTACCGATAATATTGTCATCGAATTTATGTACATTTTTAGTTCTTTACTGAATTTATTAGTGATCAGACAAAAATTTTCTCTAATAAACACTTCAAGCTATTATCCCACGCCTTAAAACCCGTTAAGAAATGTATACTATATAATTGTTTCAATAAATGGGTCATGAAATGACCCTAACATAGCGTATGTGATATTTTTCTAACGTAGTAGCAGGGTTAAAAATGTATTTACTCAGAGGATGTTACAACAAAGAATGTGTTTTGGAAACCCTTACAAAACTACGATCTGAGTTAAATTTAAACTTTTGAATTCCAAAAAAAGCCAAAACTAAAATAACAGGTTATTTTAAATAATACCAAATCCTATATTAACGTAATGTGTCTGAATTTAATGCCCTTATTTTTTTTCTTGAATTGAATTTATATATTTACTTGACAAAACATCGTATTTATACCCAGAAGTCCCTGTACATTATTAAAGCGATTATGAATCTTCACGTAGGGAGCTACTCACAAGTGAGTTGCAGTTCACTTTCACCTGCTCGAGCTATTACGATTGGGCAGGGAGGAGCACAAAAAGTGAACAAGGGTTGACAAGTCGGAAAATGGAAAATAATGGCGCGACTTGTGAACCCTTGAAATAATAATTTGTGTTACCATACCGTCATTTTTTGCACAAATAACTTTGGGATTATTAAATTCTTATTTTTTGCATAAAAAGTAAATAAATTTTCAAATTAATAAGCATTTCTAGCAAGAAAAATGTCGGTTATTAAAAATCCACTGTAAAAGAACATGAATATTGGTAAAAGAAAATACAACATTGAAACAACATGGCAACATCTGTAACAGCTGTTCTTTTGTTTTGACAGATATGTGAAAATTGTTTATTTACACTGAAGAATTCGTGAAATTTATTGGAAAATCGTAAAAAAGTGAACAAATGTCGTTTAAAAACGTCATTAAATGGCTACAATAAGTAAATGTTTAATGTTGCATTTTGGGTGATAACAGAAATGGCAAGTTCTGAGGAATACCAAGGAAATGGAGTGGAAGCTGTACCAGCGATGTTAGGACATCACAGGAGATCAATGATTGGTTCAAATGAGGTTCAGCATTTAGCCAATTCCAAGAATTGTAAATACAATTCGTGAAACATCCGATATTTTCTCCAGTATAAGAGCCAATTCTATGAATGCTAAGTATAATTCCTAATGCTTTCTTCAACACTTAAACCAATTTAATGAATTTTAAATACAATTTCAATAAATTTCAATTGTAATTCCAATTTTTTTTTGTTCATGGCATATAACAACCGGTACTTAAAATACTATTCCAGGAAATTGCTTGGTGTAGATACCATTCCACTGGGTTATCGACGATGACGTGATTAAGATCTCAAAATGGTTTGGATCTTTTTGGGGCAACGGTCTGGACTTATATTCCATCAAAATATTTGATTCTATTCAAGCTTGAGGGCAAGTGATTGGACATGTCATCTTTTTAGCACCAGCACCCATTTTTTCCAACACTGCGACCCCAAAAGTTCCAAATCGTGTACATTACTCTCTCTAGGAACAACAATCGCAGACATGGGTTGCTCCAGATTGGGTCCTTGTATATTTGTGAACCGCTTTATACAGTATGCACCTTTTTGATCTGTCCATACCTGAAAACGGGGAACGCTTTAGTTACAGTACTTGCTTGGGCGTTACCGTGAGAGCCATCCCAATCACCATCTAGTAGGTTGGCCCGACACACTAGGTCCATCAAGAATGATCTTCACTTTCTAGAGAGGAAAGCCCAACGATACAGGAGAGAACCCCTTGCTCAACAAGCATTTCAAGTAGGTTTCACATAGTCATTTAACTTCAGTGGATAGTTACATCCCATTCTTGGAACTGAAGTTAGACCCAATTTTGTACCAAATTCTGAAAGAATTCAGAGATTCAGACCGAATTCGTAAAGAACTCTGAAAAAATGTTAGCGGTAAATGTCCTAATATTTGTTTTTGTCGAAAACATATTGCGATTAAAAATATAAAGAAACTCTTATCACAATAAGGTAGAATCTATTCCATTTCCAATATTTCAACCATCTTTGATGGTCATCCTCAGGGATTGGCTTTCAAAAACAAGAACATTTGTTTTATGCAACTATAAACAATATGGTAGAAATTTATAATAACAATGATATTTCTTTCTTTTTATAAGAATAAAAACAAAAAAATTTAATTCTTAAGTTGACCTCAAGCCAAAATTAAAACCAAAGAAAAAAGCGTCCAAAGGTCAACAATAACCTCAAAACATAAAAAATTTCTTATTATTTTTTGTTGCTTTTAACCTAAAATACAATTAATTATCATTACAGATACAAAATATTCGTATTTTTTAAAATAAATGACCACACTTAAATTTTTTTGTTCAACTCACTTTGATTTCGGTAGTGAGAAATTTCAGCACAAATTTGCCTCTTTTTCTCACTTTTTTTACATTTGTAATAGCTAATTTTTTCACGAACGTGAGTTTTGCTTACCCTCTTGTTGTTTATAATAAGGGAAGAGTGAGAACATAACAGCACTCACGGCGATATGATGTTTATAATAGGGGAGGAGGCGAGAAAGAGAAAACTCACGGTGAGATGCCGTTCATAATTGGGCTGAATATAATTTGAACTCTTTTATAAATATCGTTTATACTATACTATCACTTATAGCGTCCGATTTTGGTCGGTCCCTTGACCGACGTTATATGCGATTTCGACTGTATGTTAGAAATATGTTTGGATCGAAACAAATATTTGTTTGGGACTGATTGCAAACAAATATATGTTTAGATCCAAATAAACTCAAGTGAATACTTTTGACTGTGACTCACTGTATAGTATTATACTACTCATGGACATTCGAAATTTAAACAAAAAAAAAAACTAAAATACCAAAAACCCAAAAACCTCAAAATGAACCTTCGACTGATGTAGGTGTGGATGCCTTGGCACCGTCAGTCTTCACACTCACAAGTGCAACCTCCTCATTAACCCTGACAATTACGAATATGGACATTGACAACAATTCCCCTAACGTTACGGCCAGCAGCTCAAATCTGCTACAAATCGGACTGGAAATATGGGCGGGGACGACGATCCGAAACTGGACCATATTAACGACAGTTTGAACAGACAGAGCCTTTTACTCCTCAATTTAATTGAGGAAAGCGTCCCCTTGACACTCAGGGATTAAAGCATCCCGGATGAAATTTGGGAAAAATTATCGCTGACTGAGGAGGAGGAAGATATGGACGCGACAGTGATCCATGTCCCTACCTCTAGTCTAGCTAGTGACCCCCCATCCGGTGATGCTTTGGTGTCGGACAATTTCGACAAACCTCTGCTTCTAAGACAAAAAGCAGTAGAGGAGGAGAGTGGCGCGAGCGAAGAACCTGTCGAGAAGATGGACGATTTGCTGAATCAAAACCAAGGGCAAGGCATTCTTCGTCTCGAAATCGGTCTTTTTCAAAATTGGAAAGGCAAGAGTTGGTGAGGAGGAGATTGCCAAACCAAACAACCAGGAGGTCAACCTACCAAAAGGCTTACAGGAGGGAGGAGCAGACGAAATTAGCGACTCCCAAGAAGCCAACCTACTGGAGGACCAATGATTGAGGTCATCCAGATCAGCCTCCATCGGAGCGAAACTGCAAGACTAGCCCTGGTGGACAAAATAACTAAAGGTAATATACATATTGGTTTAATCCAAGAACCTTGAACCATAAAAAACAAGGTTTCTGGACTTAACCATATAAATTATCAACTTTTTTACGCAAATACGGGATCCCGACCGAGAACCTGAATTATATGCCACAAAAACGTATGCTTTCTTTTTTCTCCAGAGTTGTCATCGTCGGACGTCACAGTATTGAAGCAGGGGAATGGTAACATATACCTAGCATCATTATACGTGCCGTTCGACTCCCCGACATTACCACCTTCGTCGGAATTGCAGCAACTGGTGAGAAGAATAAAGCAAATAGGTAACGAAGTACTAGTAGTTAGCGATGCTAACTCTCACCACATCTCGTGGGGTAGTACTAACACTAACAAAAGGGGTCAAGCCCTTATAGATTACTTAAATACTAATGACCTGATTACACTTAACATCGGGAATACGCCAACCTTTGTTAATAGAATTAGGGAGGAAGTACTAGATATAACGATATGTTCAGAAAATTTAATAAACGAGGTACACGAGTGGAGGGTCCTGGAGGAACACTCCTTCTCAGACCATAAGTATATTTGATTTAAAATAGCTAGGCCATCGCCTAATCCGATAACCTTCCGAAACAAATCCAAAACAAATTGGACTAAGTTCGGAAAACGAGTAAAAGAAAAACTTGGGCAACCAGATGAGGAATACCTAAGTAAGGAGGACATAGAGAGAGATGTCCATAAGCTAACCGAGGCACTAGTAAGGTCATTCGAAGAAAGTTGTCCACTTCGAGAAAGGAAATCTGCCTACGAAAAACCCTGAATGACAGGGGAAATTCGTAACAAGCACAAGGAGGTGGATCAAAAAGAGCCACCAAACATACCACTAAAACATATTAAAGGTCACAACGGGTGAAGCTATAAATCAGGTAGTATCGGACCGTATACCTGAAACTAGTGAAGTAGCCTTGTGTGAAGTGCCAATACCTGACAGAGACATGTGGATCGGGGGGCTCTAGCACAGATTCCCGCAGGAAGCTGTGGATTTACGGATGGGGCTGTGCTAGGGGGGAGAACCGGACTGGGTCTTTATATAATGGAACCGGAAACCGAAATCTCCCTCCGTCTGCCGGATACACGATCCTGCAGACGGAACTCCGGGCGATAACAGAGTGTCTGCTTTGGTTTGATACTCACACAAGGCCTACCACTGTAAATATCCTTACGGATAGCAAAGCAGCCATTAGAGCTATAACAATCAAGACAGTGAAATCTAGAACTATCTTGGAATGTATCAAATCTATAAATAATTACTCTCAACACGGTAAGGTAAACATTATATGGGTACCAGGGCATACCGGGATTAGGGGTAATAAAATAGCAAACTCCTTGGCAAAACAAGCCAGGGAGCAACACACGGTAAGTCTAGAAAACGCTAAGCCGTTTAAAGCTACTCGACTAGAACTAAAGACATAGGCAAAAAATGCACATATATCCCTCTGGAGTAGTGAAGAGAAGGGAAAATCACAAAAATCCTATGGGGAAACCCAGACGAGGACAAAACAAAAGAATTACTTTTATTATATTAGTAGTAAGGATTCCCTTACAGGTCTAAAAGCGCACCTGCACAAAATAGGTTGTGCAGAAAACAGTGAATGCCTTCACAAATCTGAGAACCCAGTTACTAGGGAATGACATTATACCAGGACTCGACAAAATTAGGACAATCGAGTTCAAAAAGATCAGAGACTATGTAAATAGGACAGAGATCCTAGACTAAGTCAAAAAAGATAATCTTCCATAACCCAAAATTAGAGCGCACAACAGGCCTACTTATGTCTTAAGTGTATGTCCACATGGGCATGTGGTGATCTAGTATCACCCCTCTTTTCAACCTAACCTAACCTAGTGTCAAATATAAATGTAAACAAAATAAGGAAATGTCTATAAATTATTGGAATTTAAAAAACTAATATTTTTCCACATTTGATTCAATATTTTGGAAAACATAAATGAAAACTCGTTAGATTTTCAATTTGAATGTTTCCATGTCATTCCACCAAATGCATTATTTCTCGCAGAAAGTATAATTCTTGCAAATATGTTTGAGGTCGCTGGAAATTCATTGAAAAAGGATAAGCTGTTTCAACCTCTTGTTTTTGGAATCAAAAAAACACATGTTTATTACTGCTATACCTAATTAACGACGGGACGTACAAAAATTATTCACCAACCTACCACGTTGTCCTAAATCACATTTAAAACACAAAATCCCCGACCAAAACTTACTTAAATGTTTTCATTCGTAAAACAAATAATTTTCCTTTGCAATGAATTGTATTTCATGTTTTGTTGGGCTTTTGTTTTAAAATATAAATTACAAACACATACAAACAATAACGTTCTGCCAAAGTTAATTTTTTCAACTTACAAGAAGTTCTCATAAGGCCCATACATAGGTATGGAATCCAAGTGATCGTAACTCAAATATTTTCAAAACTGTAGAAATGGTGGAAGCTTGCAACCCTATTTTAGTTTCTTGGTCTTTTGGCAAAATTGATACCGATATTTTCTTGGTATGTAATGCAAATAGAGATTTCTTTTCTTTTGTAACTTATAGTGAAATTTAGCAGAGAACATTTTTGTCTTTGACGACATGCTTCTAAAATGATGCTTTGTATGACAATTTTGCCAAAACTCACATGAAGTACGCCCTTAACCCTAAAATGTGTTAAAATGTGTGTTTTGCATATTTCTGGAGTTTAGGTAAGGTATAGAGTTTTGGTGTATTCTAGGACCCATAGTAAAAATTGATGGCGAACAAAATTTTTAGAATATTTTGATCCGATAAGATCACATTTTATAGGAGGAGGGACTAAAAAGACCCCTTAAATGACCGCCTGAGGGTTAAACAATATCAAAAATGTAATCAGTGGCCGGAAAAACATAAGAACCAAAGGTTAGGTCAAAACCTATTCATTTTTAGAGTTTTGGCCAGGTTTTTCGGAAAATCGGACACTGTGCAATTGCAGAAAATGGACGTACACCCAGGGCGTGTGTGGTGAAAAAAGTAGAACACATGTATTCTTATGATAACTACCGAAATACGTCGAGCCCAGTCAGCATTTTTTGAAAATTTTAATCAAATTCGAGACTTTTTTGATCCGACTGCACGATTAAAAAGCTAGAATATGAGCTCATTTTCTGAGCATAAATGACTCCTTTGTCGGTAGGAAAACATAACCTCAGGCGACTCTTCTAAACAAATCACAAATGAGTCTTTTTCGAGTCGTATTTCAATCATTTATTGGTGTTTTGTTGATTAATTTCGGACCCTTTTTCGAGTCTTTTTAGAGTCATGTTTATAATCATTTATGAGTCTTTAGGGAGTCATTTATGAGTCTTTTTGTTAGACGAAATAAATTAAAAAATTTTTCTTTTTATTCTTCTTTGTTTCTTTCCTTTGTTTTATAGTCTTTTCTGCTTTGTTATGTCTTTTAATTATCCTTTATGTTGCTTGGTGGTTAGTATACTGCTTCTTCATTTCACTTGGCAAAACCTGTTGTGTTGTGTTTGTCTGTACCTTTAATATTATACGTTACATTTATATCAAAATTTTGTAGAAAGTGTATATGAGAATTTTATTTTTTTATTTACAACCAAATAAAAATAAAACAAAGCAATCAGTTTTTAATCACCTAACTGTTCAAAATATGATCAGAGTATACATAATTATAATCACTTTTCAAACACCTGTATGACCCTTTTTTGATTAAGCATTTTTCAATCTTCCAGATGATCAAAATGTGACAATAAATAACAAAAAATTGTCACATTTTAAACACCTCAATGATTTATTTGTGATTGCTACACATTTGTTGTTGTATTATAAATTGAACTCTTTTTAATCATTACAGGGAGTCACTTTCGAGTCCCTTTCTGATCACACAAGCGACTTAATCAATTTTTGATCACCAAAAGGACTCTAAAAAGACTCCTCAATGTGATTTTTGACAAAACAGTCTTCTAAATGCTATCTGGGAGCGTATACTTTTTGTAAGTTAAAAAAGTTTAACTTTGACAGAACGTTATTGTTTGTATGTGTGTGTGTGTTTTGTATTTTAAAAACAAAAGCACAGCAAAACATGAAATACAATTCATTGCAAAGGAAAATTATTTGTTTTACGAATGAAAACATTTAAGTAAGGTTTGGTCGCGGATTTTGTGTTATAAATGTGATTTGGGACTCAACATATTTGGGTAATCCGGACGCTCAGAGAGCGTTGTTTTGGTAGGTTGGTGAAATATTTGTGTACGTCCCGTCGTTATTTAGGTTTAGCAGTAAGAATACATGTGTTCTACTTTTTTCACCACACACGCCCTGGGTATACGGACGTATACAGGTATGGGCCTTATAGGCCGTTTACATATAACCGGGTTAACCCAGTGGGTCTGGGTTTCAAATGCCATTTCCATTGTGTATACTTCAAATAAATCCTCATAAAGAAGGTTAATCCTGCAAAAAACTATAATATAAACGCCGTATTATGGCTTTATTTTTTCAAACTTATCAAAATACCATACCATATTAACAAATGTTGTATAAGCGGTGTTTTAGTGTGCGGCACGTCGTTTGGACCTGGAGGAGGTCATTTATATGAAGAGTATTTATGGGAAATAGTTTTTTTCTGATGAATAAATTTGTTCTTCAAAAAATATATATCCCTAATATACATCGAACATAAAAATAAATATATAAAATGTCCTATGGAATTTGACACTAACATTACAGCCCAGTTCAGTCAGCTGGGTATTGCTGTTACCATTTCTTGTTCTACCATGGGATAGAACGAAGTTCTACTGTTAAATGTACCCATATATTACGTTGTTGTTGTTGTTGTAACAGTCTTTATTATTATGTTTGTATGTAAGTTCTTCTGTTCAATCTGGCTCTGGGTCTATCTCCAGTTCAAGGAAAGTGGCTGTTACGATGGGATGTAACCACAGATCCACTGGAGTTAGATGAGTAGGTTTGGCGGGTCAGCTGAAAAGGTGTTTTGTGTCGTGCGGGCCCCGCATACTGGGCAGATGTCTTGCACGGCGCGGTCGATTTCCGCCCATTAAGAATTTGGGCGACTGCAATATCCCGAGTTGAGCCAAAACTACTCTCGTCTGTCGTGGCAACTTACGCTCAGCTACGATAGATGGGGGATGTATTCCGAGGACTTTATTCACACAATATTTGCTTATGGCCTTAGGAACTCCATCCGTGTGAATCTATTTAAACCTGCTTGATATGCCTGTTGATCTAGGGGTTCTCTCCTATATTGTTGGACCTCCCTCTCTAGAGCATGAATATGTAAATTTCTAGGGTTAATTCTGTAAATGTCACCAAAGCAGGAGTTATTCCCATCATTGTATTATTTTGGACCACGCCAAATCCTGTATGTGAGAGCTC
Source organism: Musca autumnalis (assembly GCF_047663935.1). NCBI lineage: Eukaryota > Metazoa > Arthropoda > Insecta > Diptera > Muscidae > Musca > Musca autumnalis. Next base: position 58,349,125 of record NW_027411866.1, read on the forward strand.
ATATGACGCTTATATTTTCACTGGACCATAGCCGTAGAGCTCCCATGTCCCCAGGTCCGATTCTTCGATCCGTAAATGTTATGTTATTTTCAGCTTCCAAAAATGATAAAATGTTTATTTGCTAACAGCCGAAATAAAAATTTGGCGTTTTAAAATGATTTTTTGTCTGAAATAATTCTTGCCAAAAGTTGCATTATGGGTCTTCCATTCTAATTTGAGTCGGATTTGTTCTCTGTACACCAAAAAATGCAACAATTTATAAAATTATTTATTATTTCTTTAATTATTTCTGACAAAAAATTTCCCGCATTGCCCAATCTTTTATATTATTAAAAATGTTTGTATTAAACTTAATTTGTTCCAATATCATCTTAAAGGATTCTAGAAACTGAGGGTTTCTTGAAAACACACTTTATATGCCATCCTATGCCATGAATGAATCACATATAGGACAGAGAATGAACCACTGATTCAACTCTTATTCTATTCTGTATTAATAATGCAAAGAATGTTGGGAAGATAAACCTTAACGATAAATACCTTCTCAAGTATAAAAGTTTCCAATGTTTGCAAAGGCTTTTTATGTAATGGATATTTCGCAGACGCAGTTTTAGGTACAAATGCTGAATAAAGCATAAATATTTGTTAAAATTATTATCATTTCGTGCTGAACTTTTATTTTATGCAAAATTATGCAGTTATATTTGACTAAGGAATAAATGTACTTAGTCAAAAATTATTATATTTAGTTTTCTGATAAAGTTTTCATTGAAATGTCGATCACTATATGTTCCCACAACATCCGCGAATACGCAGATTCATTTCGGCTCAATGATGTGGGATCTATTTAACTGAGCGGATTTGCCACCGCCGAAAATGCTGATGCTCTGGTCATGGATTGAACCGCAGGTATCAATACATAGAAAGCCTTCAAGGCCAATTATACACGTACTGTGAGTTTACAATTAAAGTACAGATACCATGGTAGAAAATCATTTAAAAAATAATAAGTTCAAAAACTTAACTACACGATTCCCCGACCAAATGAATATTGTATATTGTAAATGAAATAAAAATAATAAGTAGTCCTGTAGCAATTTGTAATAATTATAGATGGGATTCTACTCGGTATTTACCCAAAACTTGGGTAAATACCTGGTAAATTCCCTATAAATACCCTTTTCGGGTATTTATTTGGGTATTTAAAAATTTATTTTGAAATGAAAATTTTGTTTTTCTATCAGAGAAAATCAAAAAGAAAACAAAAAAGCAGTTTAACCTAGCGGACTATACTTTTTATATGTAAAATCGAGCGTTGGAGTTGTATGTAGGAAGAAAATCAATGGAGACCACAGCAAATATAGCTTTGTAGAAGAGGACCAAAATCTCAAGATTATCAGCTAAAATCAAAAGTTAAGCCATCAGATATGTATATGGAAAAAATAAGAATATCGGTCCAGCATTTACGTTTTTTCGCAAGAAGGATTTCAACAAACCGTTCTAAATACCTGGGTATTTACCCATTTGTACCTAAATTACCCATTTTAATGGGTATTTACCATTAATTAGTGAATCGGAAGTAAAAATATACAATTAAATCAAATCATTATTAAAAAAACACTAGTAACTTCTTTTTAAATGTATAGTCAGTGTATAAAAACATTTTAATTGCATTAGGTAAAAAGTTCCAAACTCGGTAAACCCAGATTGACATTTGATGTTTTCAACTGAAGCATCTGTAGTTTGGTACATTTTACCATCAGAAATAAATATACGATTTGGTGTAGTCCCATATAACCTCCCGATTACAGGTATTTTCAAGCCTTTTGTTACACTTCCCGACCAAATTAATCGAAATTTGTTATTAAAAGTTGCATTGGGTAGGACACTGTTACACCTATTTAAGGTGTTTTAATGCTTTATTTGAATATTCCTGTATGTTTCAAGGTAGGACCACAATTTGTTGTGCCCGTATATAATGGCTCGGTCCAACTTAACGTCTTCTTTTATTGTCACAGTGATCATGAAGAAAGCAATTTCGAATCAACTCCTTCTAGAGAGAAAAGATTCCTTCCAGAACTATAAAGTTTTTATACAAAACAAAAATTTGAACAAAAATGTCGCTGAAAAGCTTTCTCATGGCACAATTACAAAGGTAGATGCTTCAGCCCAGCAGAGGCCCAATTATAGGTCCTCCGGCATGGTAGAACAAATATAGGGTAAAGTAAATACTACAACAAATACAACTCGAACAACAACCACAAAGGAATTTGTTTTTGTTTGTAACTTACTGCCAGTTGTATTTGTAAACAAAACAAGGAAATGCATAAATTATTGGAATTTAAAAAACTAATAATTTTTCACATTTGTTTGAATATATTTAGAAAAACATGAATGAAAATTCGTTACATTTTCAATTTTTATGTTTCCACATCATTCCACTAAATGCATAAATTCTCGCAGAAAGTAGAATTCTTGCAGAAAAGTTTGGGGTCGCTGGAAATTCGTAGAAAAAGGAGAAGCTGTTTCAATGTTTTGTTTTAGAAATCAAAGAAGCACATGTTTATTAGGGCTTTATTTTTTTAAATTTTAAGAAAATACCTCACACATTAACAAACGTTGTATCGCCTCTTAAAGGGGGGATTTACTGCGCGGCTTATCGTTAGAACTTGGAGGAGGTTACATATCATTGATATGAAGAAGTCTTTCTGGGAAATGGTTTTTTTTTCTCAAAAAAATATATGTCCCTAATGTACATCGAAATAGAAATAAATGTATAAAATGTCATATAAAATTTGACACTAACGTTACAACCCAGTTCAGTCAGCTGTTATTGCTGCTAGCTTTTCTTACTAGGCGTTTACACCAGACAGTTTGTCTTCAAATACAACTCTGATTTACTAACACATACATGCATTTGTCGGCTGTATTCCACCTGTGCATCATTTTTTCATAGACAGTCGGGTTAACAATTTTTTTACATTACATTTACATTTTTGTGAAAAAGAAGTGAGATGATAATTCAAGTGTGCTGAAAACAAGAGAATATGTACAAAAAAATATGTGAACGGAAAACAAAAGAAATCGATGATTTTCATTCATAATTTAACAGCTGTTTTTGCAGTTGTCTGGACGCCTACGTCACACAGGCAAGTTTTGGGCTTTTGACAATCAATACATGTACTCAAATGTCCTGTCATGTGTAAACGCAGGGTTATTCTACTATGGTCCTCCGGCAAAATCAGATGATTTCGATTTGAGCTGTCAAAATTCATATTTGTCATTTGAATTCGCTGTGAGGTATTGAAATGTCGAACTGCATAGAAACAGGTAGATGTATCTCGAAAATAGAAAACAAATAAACTTAATGTTGCACACGTAAAATGTCAACATTTGTAGTGTTTTGTATGACAATTTAATTTACAATAACTTATTTTAGCAGTTCAAGTTCGATCAGCTAGTATTTTCTGTTTCATCAAATAAAAGTAACTACGGTAACAACTTTTTCTCGGAAAATGTTTTGTATGTATCTTCCTGAATTGACAGAAAATAAATTCGCCTCAAAATTTTTTGCCTCTGTTTATGAATTTTGACATTTAAAATCTTCGTTTTTCTTTGAATTCGCTTGATGGAGGACCTATTATTGGGCCATGAGCCCATCTAATCGAATGTAAAATGTCAAAATAGACTGGGAATTCGAAATCAAAAATCAAAACAAATACACAAACGTCAAAAACAATCAAAACAAAAACCATTTGATACAGTTCATGGCCCAATTATAAAGGTCTTCTCTCAAGCGAATTCAAACAAAAACACAGATTTGAAATGTCAAAATTCATAAACAATGGCGAAAAATTGGTTTTCGCCGCGACGGAATGTTTTTGTGGCGAATTTTTTTACTGTCAATTAAGGTAGATGCATACATAAAATTTTCCGAGAAAAAGTTGTAAACGCAGTTATTTTTGATTGGCCTAACAGAAAATGCAAACAGGTCGACCTTCAACTGCCAAATAAGTTGTTGTAAGTAGAATTATCATACAAAAACACATCAAATTTTGAAATTTTAAGTGTACAACAAAAAAGTTTTTTGTTTATTTTTTCGCGATGCATCTACCTGCATCTCTACTGTTTGATATTTCTCTATCTCATGGTACAATTACTTAGAGGTAGTTTACACTATATATCAATGTCATATGACACGAAATAAAAACATTCCATATCTACCCACGCAGGCAATGTGAAGACGTAATTTTATTACATTTTTGCTGGTGTGGACGCACAGAGTAAATGGCGTAAGGAAAATCTCCAATATTGCACATATTAGCGAAAATATAACAATGGAAAATTGCATGTCATATGACATTTACATATAGTGTAAACTACCCCTTAGGTAGAAACATCGACGAATTGCTACAACAAAGCAACTTTTTTTGTAATGTAAACTGTCAAAATTTTCGCCAAATGGTTTCTTGTTGTCTCTTTTTATCGCTTGTGTTTGTACAGTGAAGTGAGCACATGCTATCTCTTACTTACCGAATCATATGGTTTTTTGTTTTGATTTTTCATAGCGAATTCCTAGTTTTTTGACGTTTTAGATTCGATCAGCTGGGCTGAGGCATCTACCTAAGTAATTGTACCATGCTCTATCTGTTACATTGTTCACGGCGAATTCAAATGACAAATATGAATTTTGACAGCTCGAATCGAAATCAGCTGTTTTTGAGAGAGGACCTTTATAACACTGTGAACCGAAATTTTGGGGGGTGGAAAATTCCTATTGGAGATGAAAGCCCTTGGTGAGTATATACAGAACCCCGAAGGACAGATTAACAGTTGTATCTTGTTTTGCTAAGCACGTTAATCTCATTATTTTTTGGAATAAAGATCCGGATATCCGAATTATGGAACCGGTTATTCTGATATTAAAACCGAATTTTTATCCGGTTTTTATGAACCGATTAACCGTATATGTATATCATTAGAAATCTATTAAAATTGACAATCAGATATGACTAATATGCATTAGACGTTTTAAGCGGTTATGATGGTGGAACAAAAAAACCGTATTTTTGAACCGTTTCTTAAGGTTTGTGAGCATACATTTCCGTGCGTGAAAAAAATTATGATCATGGCCTGGGGGGGTGGAAAATTCTTTTTGGAGGTGAAAGCCCTTGGTGTGGACATACAGAACCCTGAAATGCAGATCCGCCGTGAGTCGAACCTTTGTGTTATGGGGGGGTGAATTCTGCGATGGTGATCCATAATTACAAGTGTTAAAAGTTACGTAACTGAATTTCAAATGGGTTTAGGGTTCTACTGGAACAATATGTGCTAAGTCAAATCGATTTAAGACGATTTCTGTAGAACATTTATTGTCTTACTCTTATCCTGCCTTGTTGTTTATGTCCTTTTTGTTGAAGAAGGTATAAAAATATACTTTAAAGAAAAGGAAAGGTACAATTTCGGGGTTAAAATATTAAAACAAAAAAATCCTCAGCCGATTTGGCTAGGTCATATCACGAAAATAATCTTACGCCGACATAGCACATATTGTCCCAGTAGAACCCTAAACCCACTTGAAATTCAGTTACGTAACTTTTAACACTTGTAATTATGGATCACCATCCCAGAATTCAACCCGCCATAACACAAAGGTTCGACTCACGGCGGATCTGCCCTTCAGGGTTCTGTATGTCCACACCAAGGGCTTTCACCTCCAAAAAGTTGCTGACTAGACAGTTCCTGCTGGCTAGCCATCAGCCGAGTCACCCCAACCATCACGTAGTGATGGAAGATCCACCACCTAGACGCATCCGTAAGGACTTCAGGTGTTACCGTGATGACATCCAAGACGTCATTCCATCGGACGTCAACCGATTGTCTTACACGGACTCCCAGAGCATTGTGCACCAACGGGCGGTCTCCGAAGCCATAAGTGTGTACAAAAACAATAAAGTCCTAAATCAACATCCTCCAGCAATTTCGGATAGTGAGAGGCTTCTTCCAAGGCAAACTCGTTCCATACTGGCACAACTTAGGTCTGGTTACAGTAGCATTCTCAATTCCTACAGAGAACGCATTGTTCCTGGTACCATAAACAGGTGCCCCTCCTGCCATCAGAGCCCTCACGATACTTCACATCTATTCAACTGTCCGTCCGCCCCCACAAATCTAACCCCTGTTGATTTGTGGTCACATCCAATTGAAGTAGCACAATTCCTTCAATTGCCAACATCAAATCCTATTCACACAACTGATTAATAATATATTCCATTTCCTTTTCTCGTTCCATTCTTCCTTTATAATTTTCAGGAAAGAGCTTCCGAATACAACCGAACTGTTACAACAACAACAACCTCCAAAAAGAATTTTCCACCCCCCAGGTCATGATCATAATTTTTTTCACGCACGGAAATGTATCCTCACAAACGTTAAGAAACGGTTCAAAAATACGGTTTTTTTGTTCCACCATCATAACCGCTTAAAACGTCTAATTAATCATATCTGGTTGTCAATTTTAATAGCTTTCTAATGATATACATATATGGTTAATCGGTTCATAAAAACCGGATAAAAATTCGGTTTTAATATCAGAATAACCGGTTCCATAATTCGGATATCCGGATCTTTATTCCAAAAAATAATGAGTTTAACGTGCTTAGCAAAACAAGATACAACTGTCCGAGAATTCTAGGTCATCAATAGGTTAACAATAATATATTGAAATAAATAGATATAGGGCTGCCTGAGCAAGATTCGGGTAAAAGTGAAAAACGACCGCTTAATCAAGATTTTATCGATTTTATTTCTTTGGGAACCGTAGCTAAAATCTTCCGAGCGACATTTTCGTAGAATATTCCGAAGCTGAAAAATGTCATCTTGTGCCACTTTCATTGCGGTTCTTGAAATAACGGACGAAAAGGACATTGAAGGAAGCGAGTTAGAAGGTCGAAATGTTCTACGAAAAAAATCCTCATTTGATTTGACAGAAGACATGTCATCTTAAATATAAGCTTAAACAACAGCGAACAAAGATATAACGCTGATTCCAGATGGCTTTTAGGGTCTCCAGCAAAATATCTATATCAATTTCTATCAGCTGGTATTTTCTGTTTCGTCAAACAAAAATAACTACGGCAACAACCTTTCCTCGGAATATGTTTTGTATGAATCTACCTGAATTGACCGAAAAGAAATTCGTCTCAGCAGTTGTTCTGATATACAATTTTTTAAATTTAATAACTGCTAATGGACGACTAATATCTTTCGAATAAGCTAAATTTTTTAAAAGCGGTTAACAAATGTTTGGGTTATAGTCATAGAAGTGTAAATACGCATTAAAAATAGGAAACTGCTTTTCCTCCTGCGATAGGCTGCTTAGAAGATACCAAATATAATTTATTATTTGAAAGTAAACTTTGAAATCTGTTGAAAAATATATGAGATATGCAATTTCTACTTGAAAACTTCTCTACAAGTGGTGTCTTACACACGCCGTTCGGACTCGGCGATAAACAGTAGGTCCCATATCATTGAGCTAATATGAATCGGGGTGCACTCATTGATATGTCCCTTGTCCCTTCTGGGATGTTTTTGGAACAAATATTATTATTATGCAATTTTTATACCCTCCAACATAGAATGGAGGGTATATTTTTCCGTTTGTAACGCATTGAAATACTTATTTGCAACACTATAAAGTATACATATTTGTTATCAGGATAAAATTGTGAGTCGATATAGTAAAGATTGACTGTTAAAGTCTATCAAAATTAAAAATTTGTTAAAGAAGTTTTTATTATATCGGTCCAAAATAAGTTTATGTTCGAAGAGGACCATGTCGCACTGTGATGCCCTACACGTGGACAAAAATCGAAAAGTTATGGCAACAAATTTGATCCCGATTGAAATAAATATTACCTAAACACATCAAATTGTTAATATCCAGTACAATTTTTGGCAATTTACGGCGGTAATATATCAAGTAAAGTCGAAAGTAAAGAGGTAAATGTACAATTTCCAGATTTAAGCTTATAGTTGATAGCATTGACAATGTTTTTACGTAAAAAGATATTCATACATAGTTCTCTAACTTCCTTAAAAATAAATTCTTTGTAAATAAATTTTCTGGTACTATTAAAATCAGTACTATAAATTTATGTTGAGTTTTACTAATGTTGGGAGTATTTGGGGGACTCCGGGTATTTTTTAAAAAATACATCTTTATATGGGGGCTATATCTAAACGTGGACCTATATTGAAAAATTTTTGCGAGGATGTATTTTGTTCAATGAGAACTCAAAATGCGAAATATCAACCAAATCAATTGGAAACTGTGTCTAAATTCATCAAAATACCAAAAATCAGGCATTACCTTTATAAGTTGGCTATACATAAATGTGGCACGGTGCTCTTGAATCAAATTTAAATGGAAGGTGCTTACACCTGGGAAGTTTTTGCGGATTCTGAACCTACAATGTTCATAGATGAGAAAAATCAAAAAACAAAAAAAAAATCGCCGGAGCGCTTTTTAAATAAATCGCGATTCAAGTAGACATTTTTAGGGGTTGTTTAGGTTTTCACGATTTTGCTTAGAAACCGCTGGTCCTATCAAAATGAGACTGACTGACTAATGTCCAACTGTTGTGAAGTGCAGATGTTGTAACCGATAGCTAATTAAGTGAAATTAAAAATCCCTGATGATGAACGTCGGGGACGTTCGAAATATTGGATAATAAAGCAAACAAAATAAAAACAAAAACTCTTGTTTTTATTCCTGACCTAAAAGCCAAACTAAACCAACAAAATTAGACAGTCCAAAGGTCAACAAAAACTACATTCGACAAATTTTGGATTACCCCTTATAGAACCGTACCGTCCGATTTTCCAGGGGTTTAGCTGCATTATCATATAGAAACGGAAGTAATTTAATACATATTTAGTCTTCTTTGGGCCTAATAAACTTCTATCCAGAAATTTGTTAGCACTGGTTCATGTTTTATGTAGCCAAACTAGAACGGTACCTCCCGATTTTAGGGATTTTCAGGATAGTAAGGCTATCCTACAGAAATGGCTGAAATTTAATATTTAGTCTTCTATGGGGCTATAATAACTCTTCCCCCTAATTTGTCCATACATTTCCACGTTTTGATATAGCCACTGACATTTATGACAATTTCGAACAGTCAACTTTGCACATATGTATGTAAAGTCCTGCTTGTGCATCTAAATCATCTTCTTTATGTTTTGTGAAACGGTTTTATGTATTGGTAATAATTTACTATGATTACTTTTTAAATGCCAAGTTTTTTTTTTAATTTTTTAAAATTAAAATTAATTTAAAAAGTATCCAAAAGTATAAGCTTTGAAAATGCACCCCTACCATCGAGAAGGAGGGGAAGATTTCAAGGGAAGATTTTTTTATTTGCTGACAGAGAAGACTTAATATACATACTAAATGTTGTTTGAAAACTGATACCCTAGACAGACGGCAGCGTTAATTTGCATTAGCTGCCTTAATTCAAATTAATTCGTGCATTATCCACATTCTTAATGCACAAAATCAAAGGAAATTTAAACTGAGAGAGCATATTCATGCTCTGAGACACAATTTGCATTGAAAATCAATTGACTTTTGCCAAATTTCCATGTTTAAGAAAATAAAAAAGTAAAACAAATAAGAAGTTTTCGTGTTTCTTTCAAATAAGTAGTGGTATTTTTCGAATAGAATAGCAGCTTATCGTTTTTCAAGCCTTCTAACAAATCTCTTTTTACAATTTTTATTTTCACAACAATTTTCATTACCCACCATACCAATTCTATCGAAAATTATAACTTCTACAAATGTTTTTTAAAATTTTGCAATATTTTTATAATATTAAAAAGTCTCAAAAATATCGCGAATAAATTAAATTTATTTTTGCATTATCGTGGTGAGAAATTCAATGGTAGAAAGTATATTTGTTTCGCATATTTTGGCGAACTTTTGTAAAACTTTATGAAATGGTCTGCTGGGTACAAACAAACAACACAAACAGCTGTTTCATAAATGCAGAAACTATCGTCTGTCAGGGTAAAAAGTTAATTCAAATTAAGGAATTTTTAATGCAAATTAACTCTGCCGTCTGTATAGGGTATAAATATTCCACATTAGGTATGTACCTAAATAAAGGGTTTAAAATTTTGTATGTAAAAACTATAAACATCACCACAACAAAAAATAAGTTGCCCCCCCCCCCCCTAGACTTGATCCTGGCTACGCCCTTGTGCCTCTATCTTACGATGATCCGGATTTCAACTGGGATCGAAGGTAATCAGTGATTACATATCACCACAGTTACACTTCGACGAAATTGATGTACGAATACCCCACAGGGAGGCCTGGACCCACAATTCCCCACCTCTACTCGGTATAGAGGTTTATACCGATGGCTCCAAGATGGAAATGGGAACAGGAGCAGGCGTCTACAGCGATACCCTCAATTTATGGCTCTCATACAGGTTGAACGAACATTCTAGTGTCTTCCAGGCCGAAAGCAGCAGAGTTGATAAGCAATAAAAAAGGGGACATAACTGGACCGGTGACTATCTACGTGGATAGTCAGGCGGCCCTTAAATCACTAAAATCCCACTCAATCAAGTCTGCTGCGGTCTTGGACTGCAGGAAATCAATCGTTACCTTATGCTGGGTCCCGGGTCACTGCAATATCGAAGGCAATGAGATAGCGGATGAGCTGGCACGTAGAGGATCGGAGTCAACCGATATTGAAATCGACAACTCTATCAAGCCACCATTGTGCCATTTCATGCGGCAGCTAGAACAAATTTACCGGGACAAGGCTGGTCAGATTTGGAACAATGAACCCGGTTGCAAGGTATCAAAGGCAATCTGGCCCCACCTATCTCAGCGAAGAACTATATCCCTTCTCTCTATGAAGGAATCCGATCTGAAATTAATGGTTGGAACAATCACAGGACACTGCAGGATAACATCTCTGACCTAGAGACGACACTACCGACTACTGAAGAAGAGACGGAGACGATTGAACACTTATTATGTCCTTGTCCAGTGCTCATGACCAGGAGATTTCGAACGGTGGGTGAACACACCACAATATCTCTGAAAACGTTCTGCCAAGTCGAGCCGACGAAACTGCTTCTTTTGGCCAAAGGTTTAAAATGGCTTCAACGAGAACCAGCCAATGCGTCTTAGCGTGGGAACTCTCCTCTCTCGCTCTTATATCTAAAACACCCTTTTCAATGACTTCTCTACCATTAATACTCTTTTACTCCATTACCTTGTTTAATTCTTTCCTTGACATCTATTCTTTTTTTCCATGTAATATACATTTCTTCTCTTTCAAACCCCCTACAGGATAAACACAATGGACCATAAGGTCTCCGAGTGAAGTGGCTGTCCAATATGACAGCTACGCGTCCTTTAACCATGGGATTGTAAGAATTACACTTTTTGTAAAAATCCAGAAATCACGATGTTAGATCAGCCAAACTTGTCAATTAGAAAATAAGAGAATGACATTTTTTACTGTCATAAGATTGGGTACAACTTTTGCTATTTTTGGAACACTTTTATAGCAACAATATTTTGAAGCCTAGCTAAAGTAATTTTTATTATTTACTCTATTTGGTGCTTTTAACATACAAACAGTGAAGTTCTAAATTCGACATCAGAAAGCAGTGATACCTTCTTGGGAACTGCATATAGATAGAACTACTATACTTGAAACCCATGGATTTCATTAATTTCATGTGCGATCTGTACTTTTCTTATAAAAAATCATATCAATTGATCGCAAAAATTTCCCATAAAATCCCCAAAAATAGATTTGTTTCCCCACAAAATTCTCAAATCTCTAGTTCTAAATTTGTGTCCTATTTCCGGAAAAATATAGGTACCCAATTCGTAGAAAAATCTCCAATACTGGCAACACAGACTGATCATGATCCCCAATACTGGCAACACAGACTGATCATGATCAGACTGATGCTGGTGTTTCCCACGAGCTGTCAAACTTGATTTATTTTTTTAATAATATCTCTAAATTTAAAAATTGTAATAAAATTGTTGAATTGTGCATTTATTAAAATCTTCTGAATCAAAATTGTGTATAAATTATTGTAAAAATCGATTTATTTTTGCAAAATATTTTTGACATTTCGCAGTACTCAATTGCTGATGCATCTACCTAGTGAATATGCTTATCCAATGCTTACTATCAGCAAATCAAATTCCAATCAAACACTACTACACATATACCTATAGATTGGGTTCGTTTGTGTTAGATATCTAACCACTATTAAAGCTCGTTAAAATTCCGTCCATACATTGTTTTATTTGATGCCACAAATCTTGATTGACATCTTTTGACTTACCCACACAGCTACAGCATTCCTCGAAGTACTTTCCGAGACATTTTAAACACTCCTGCCAACAGGAGCAATTTTTCGATTCGCATTTACAACTTTGTGTTAATAAACATTTGGAAACGATAGGAGCGCAGACAACTTCATTGCACGATTCCACCTCGGGACTATGAAAAAATACATATCCAAAAAGCAAAAAAGCTCCTAAAGTTAAACATCGCAAAATCTCCATATTGATCACAATCAACAACTCAGTAAAATAGTACGAGACAAACAAAAAGGGACGGACAAATCAACATAAAAACATAATTTGGACGCAGAACACGACACAGATTTAGATTTAGATGGGAACACACTCACGATTCACGCTCTTAAGACGAAATCACCACGGACAGTTGCGAATATCTATTTTTATATTGTAAAATATAATTTAAATAAAATAAGTTGATTGAATCTATTGAATAGATGACGATAACCAGATCGATGCTGTGAGCAAGATCATATTTACTTCTATTTTCTAGTGTTGCAGCACGTTGGATATTTAATAATTCTCAGATACCGGGTACTCGTATTTTGTTTTTCCGAAGAGCATGGCCCATGGTACAATTAGAAAGGTAGATGCATCGGAGAATTGCTACAACAAAGCAACTTTTTTTGTAATTTAAACTGTCAAAATTTTCGCCAAATGGTCTCTTGTTGTCTCTTTTTATCGCTTAGAGGTAGTTTACACTATCTATCAATGTCATATGACACGAAATAAAAACATTCCATATTTACCCACGGAGGCAATGTGGAGACGTAGTTTTTTTACATTTTACAGAGTAAATGGCATAAGGAAAATCTCCAATATTACACATATTAGCGAATATATAACGATGGAAAATTTCATGTCATATGACATTTACATATAGTGTAAACTACCCCTTATGTTTGTCTATAAAGTGTAGACATGCTATGTCTTATTTACCGAATCATGGTTTTTTGTTTTGATTTTTCATAGCGAATTCCTAGTTTTTTGACGTTTTAGATTCGATCAGCTGGGCTGATGCATCTACCTTTCTAATTGTACCATGGCATGGCCCAATAATATGCTGTTTATATTAGTGCTTTTTGCAGGGTTAACCTTCTTTATGAGGATTTGTTTGAAATATAAGCAATGCAATTGACATTTAAAACCCAGTCGGTTTGTTAAATCCGGTTATATATAAACGGGGTATAACAAAGTCATATGCTTGGTTTACATTTACTAAATCCACTCGATTTCAACTGTCAAATCCATAGGTTAAACGTCAAATGAAATCCAGATGAGATTTCATTTGACGTTTGAGCTATGGAATTGACAGTTGAAATCGAGTGGATTTCGTAAATGTAAACTTAGCAATACACCATAGCTGTGCTTTACTTACCATTTGTTACCATTTTTAACCTGCAAAGCGTTCCTTAACCCCAACAAGTGGTAAAACTGGCTGCAATTTTTAAGAGAGCGAGAGAGGAGAGAGCATATGTGCCTTTCTCTTCTACCACAGGCTACCAGCAAAATTTCTGCATGTAAAATATGGTAGAACTGATTTTTCGACTTTTGTTTGACGATTATTTCACAATGAAGAAAAAAAAAAAATGGACGAAAAACAGAAGAAAAAGTCGAACGCTGACAAAACTAAATTAAAAACTGTGAAATAAAAGACGAAAATATGCTACCATTTCTACCATTTTTCCGTTCCTTTACTTTTCTGGTAAAATGTTCATGAGAGAGCAATTTTGAGAAATTTTGAAACTTTTCTTTTGAGTCATACAAAACATTTTCCGAGAAAAAGTTGTTACCGTAGTTATTTTTGTTTGACGAAGCAGAAAATACCAGCTGATCGAACTTGAAGTGCTAAAATAAGTACAGTCGGACCTCGATTATCCGTGATGGTCGGGACCGGAGGCTGGAAATTCATTGAGGAGGTCGCTGGAAATTCATTGAAAAAGGAGAAGCTGTTTCACTCTTTTGTTTTTGAAATCAAAAAACTACATGTTTATTAGGAGTTTACTTTTTTCAAACTTATCAAAATACCACACCATATTAACAAATGTTCTACCGTCTCTATAAGCGGTGTTTTAGTGTGCGGCACGTCGTTCGGACTTGGAGGAGGTTACATGTCATTTATATTGTTACGAATGTAACTGATAGGTTTAAGTTAAGTTAATTTAGTTTAATTTCCGTTAATTTAAAAATTTGAATTGTAACGTAAAGTTTTTATTACGCAGTTACTTTATTTAAGCAACAACAACTACCATGTAGAACACTCTTCATTATTCTAGATGTTACTTTACCTTTTATTAATGTGCTTTTGTCTGTTTTGCCATAATCATGTAATTATCGTTTAGTTGCTACTTCTTTCTTGCATTTGTTTGTTGTTGTAATTACGTCATTACTGTGCTTGTCGTCCGCCTGTATTCCCCCACGTATGTATGTGAGTATGGTTGTTCGCTTAGTGCGAATGTGCGTCTGTGTGTTCGTTGCACAGATTCGAGGTGTTGCCAGACTTTCTGGATAATTCTAGACCAAGGAGACTTTGGGGTATAAATACAGGGGAACTGGCAATGACGAGTTGAGTCGTGTTTTAAGCGTTGAACTGACCAGATCGGCAAAAGAGTAGCTGCGTGCTAACTAGAGACTGGCTGTGTGCTTTGTAATTAAAGTCGGTTCTGAATAAGTGTAATAAAGTAAATAAAGCATTGTAGAAACGTAATCTAAAACGAACCCTGTTTTATTTGGTACAAATCGTATCGGGGAATAAAACAACGTCTACACGGAGATTAGTTAAATCTAATTCCGTAACAATTGGTGTCAGCAGTGAGATTACGATCATCCTACAATGAAGTTTAAGGATCTACGAGTGGAAGACTTGAAGAAGGAGCTAAGTAAGTTGGAGTTGTGTTCTACTGGCAACAAGGCCGAACTACAAAAACGCTTGTTGGAAGAGTTCGAGCGCCGTGGAATGAACATCGACGCATATGAGTTCGACAGTAAGGAGGAAGTCGAGTTATCGGCAAAGGGCGAATCCTCCGTTGAGGAAGTTTCATCGGTAGCTGCCAGTGGAGACGATTTGAAATCAATGCTGCCTATGATGATGCTGGAAATTAAGAAAATAGAAGGTAGCTCCATGGAAATGAATAAGAAAAATGAAGAAACTTCCAGACTTATGGCGGAAATGAAATCTGACAACTGTAAGACGTTAGAAGAGATGTCTAGAAAGAATGAAGAAAATTCCAGAATTATGATGGAAATGAAAGCAGAAAATTGTCGAATGGTTGAAGAAAATTCCAGTAAAATGATGGAGAAATTAGATGCTAAAATGGAAGAAAATTCCAGAAAGAGTGAAGAATATTCCAGGAAATTAGAGGAAAAATTAGAGGTAAATTCTAGAACAATTAACGAGAAACTCGAGAACATCACGATGGTGATTGAAAAGAGAGTAGAAAACGTGGAAGTACAAATTAAAGAGTTGGATAAAAAGATTTTGTCTGTTGACGAGAAATTTCTGGCTCAAGATGAGAAGATTCTTGGCATAGAAAAGAAAATGTCGGAACTGGAAATTAAAGGCGGTCCAGTGAGAGCTATTCATAACACGATAAAAATCAAGCCAAATTACAGTTCGAGACATTGGCTGCTAGAGATTCTTGGAACGACAACGACAAGGCGGTATCACTCCTTATGGCATTGAAGGGTGATGCTGCTGACGTATTACATAGTATTCCCGCCGCTTCTAGGAACAACTATGGAGATATAATGGCTGCTCTTGAACGTAAGTACGGTAGTGAACACAAGCAAGAGATCTACCGAATGGAACTGAGGGGAAGAGTCCAGAAGCCAAATGATACCTTACAAGACTTTGCGGCTGAAGTAGAGCGGTTGGCGCAGTTGGCATATCCAGGAGAGACACATCCATTGGTGGACCGCATAAAGATTGAGACATTTGCAAGTGGTATTCGTGATCCAGAGATAAAATTTGCGGCGTATGCGGCACCGATAGGAACATTTGCAGAAACCGTGTCATTTGCCCTGGCCCAAGAAACCGCGAGGATGCTGGTGAAACCTAAAGCCTACAACGTGAGGAGGCTGCAAGTTGAGGACAACAATTCCCAGACCGTTGTCGATCCGCTAAAGGATGCACTAATGCGTGTGAAACGAGGGGCTGGTAAAACGAGAAAGACTTGCTACAACTGTCGTAAAGCTGGACACATTGCACGAGAATGCATATTGCAACGACCAAGGCTCAGATCCACCTCACCGCCTTCAAAAAGCGACGACCAACCGGTGGCCAAGAATCTGGAAAGAGAGACATCAGGTGAATCAAATAAAATGAATTCCGTCAATCACGAGGCGCCGCTGGCAGAGGATGAAAACGATGGTCCCACAATTTCTATAGCCATAGTCCAGCAGGAGAATCACAACCTAACGGTTAAAGGCTTCGTCAATGGTGTATTGCGTACCTTGACATTGGACACCGGTGCAACAAAGTCCATTATTAGACCGGATTTGGTAAAAGGGAAGGTATTGCCATTAAATGGAGTCAAATTGCGGACGGCCACAGGCGAGACTACAACGGTGCATGGAAAGGCCTACCAAAGGCTGAGCATGGGTAGAAAATCGGTAAATTTCGATTTTATAGTGGCCGATATTGTGGACGAAGCTATACTTGGTGTAGACTTCATGATTGCCTTCGATATCAACCTGGACATAAAGCACCGTGTGATGACATGGTCCAATGTGGAAATACCGATAAGTGTGGGCTACAACGAGAAAAGCAAACATCGCCCAAAGGCAGAATCCGGCGAGATCGCTGTCGATGTCCGTACGCTGAAGGTGGAAGCCGGAAAAATCTCGCAACGAGGAGGAAAAAGCGAAGATGTACGTCGAGGAAAGGTCCATCGAAAAGCGGCCGTAAAACAAGGAAGGACAAGTCCGATGAAGACCAGGTGGCACTTAGGAAGGTGACCACACAGAAAGAAGGTATAACGTCAAGATTCCTGGAGAGAAAGCAACGTTGTCCAGAAGAGCAAAAGTCCAAAGCTGACGCAGTAGAGGGTACATCTAAATCAGTTGCCACCTCTACGGAACGAGAACTGCGTCTAGTCATGAGGAGCAGGCTTAAGCGGGAGGCAGTGCTACCAATGCCCATACCACCGAGAGGGAACTGTGCCTATTCGGGACGAACAGGCTTAAGCGGGAGGCAATGTTACGAATGTAACTGATAGGTTTAAGTTAATTTAGTTTAATTTCCGTTAATTTAAAAATTTGAATTGTAACGTAAAGTTTTTATTACGCAGTTACTTTATTTAAGCAACAACAACTACCATGTAGAACACTCTTCATTATTCTAGATGTTACTTTACCTTTTATTAATGTGCTTTTGTCTGTTTTGTCATAATCATGTAATTATCGTTTTGTTTGTTGTTGTAATTACGTCATTACTGTGCTTGTCGTCCGCCTGTATTCCCCCACGTATGTATGTGAGTATGGTTGTTCGCTTAGTGCGAATGTGCGTCTGTGTGTTCGTTGCACAGATTCGAGGTGTTGCCAGACTTTCTGGATAATTCTAGACCAAGGAGACTTTGGGGTATAAATACAGGGGAACTGGCAATGACGAGTTGAGTCGTGTTTTAAGCGTTGAACTGAACAGATCGGCAAAAGAGTAGCTGCGTGCTAACTAGAGACTGGCTGTGTGCTTTGTAATTAAAGTCGGTTCTGAATAAGTGTAATAAAGTAAATAAAGCATTGTAGAAACGTAATCTAAAACGAACCCTGTTTTATTTGGTACAAATCGTATCGGGGAATAAAACAACGTCTACACGGAGATTAGTTAAATCTAATTCCGTAACAATATGAAGAAGTTATTATGGGAAATAGTTATTTTTTCTGATGAATATATTTTTTCTTCCAAAAATATACATATATCCCTAACATAGAAATAAATATATAAAATGTCGTAAGGAATTTGACACTAACATTACAGCCCAGTTTAGTCAGAAACAGGCGGTTAATTTTTCAAAAAGGGAAATGTTTGATTGTTCTAAAACAGAGGTACACACGAAGAGCCTGCTATTCTAGGTGATTGTATGGGAAAGAGAAACCAATTATTCTAAGAGTAATTACATGGCAAAATAATACAGGTCCAACGGGAAAAACAGCTGATTGTCACACTAGTTGTCAATATGCATTATTGTGAATAAAACTACATACAAAAGGTAAACAAGCAATTCACAACAATGCTTTATTGTGAACAATTGGACCAAATTTCCTTTAGAGGCACTTGGCGGAAAATATCGGCATTTTCCCCACACATAGCTCATTCTATTCTGATTCCAACGATGTATAATTTTTGTCCCGGAAATGTATACTTCCCGAGATATAGGCCTCGGAAGTTCCGGAAAATCCCTATGTTAGGCTTAACCCAGCAAAAAGTTTGTATCCGCGGATGCAGTTAAATCACTAGAACAGTTGCCGCTGGAGTACATCTTTTCCTATGAATTCACTTATGAATTTTACAAGAGAGCTCGCAGCTAGGATGCACTCCATTTTGCTTCCACGGCACACAGCTAGGATGCACTCCATTTTCGATCCAAATCACAGCCTTTGATGTAGTGTTTTGTATTAAATTTAAATGCGGATGCTATAAATGCAGGTCATTGCAAATATCCCAAAATAAATAAAATGCAGTGCTTATTCGTGTAACACAAGAATATTAACTTTATTACATTAACAGAAATTATAAAAAGCTCTCCATTAAATTTGATCGTAAGTTAGTTTACTTCCTCTGCTCTGCTTTTTATGACACCGCAATTAATATTGCTTCATCATCCAAATGGTTTTTCATTTTTCCTCCTACTCCAGTTCAGATTTCCAAAAAAAACCCAACTCCACTTCAAACATAATTTGCGTCTCGTGAATTACAGCAATGTTCGTAACTTTAGCTGCATTTCTTTATTTCTTTAAACAAATTCTTATAATTTTAGACACTCTTTCTTGTGTTCAGAAAAAAGACTAGGGATCAAAAAATTGGCTTGCTTGGCTAGGGATCTTTATGCGAGTGCTTCTAAAATGTATCGAGCGGAGTGCACTTTTCATAACTCCGTGTGGACTACATCGAAAGATGTATTGAAATCATAACTCTGTATTGCACTACTTCCAAATTTTTTTGCAGGGAAGTTTAACATATTTACGAAACTCGTATCGTATGAAAATTTTATTATTACTGGTAAGTCTCGTCTCCCCCAACACAGGAATACAATTATATGGGGGAAGTCCACACTTCCCGAGAAATAGGTCAATGAATTTTTGTTTCAATTTTTTCCCTAAATAGCCGGCCTTCTGCCGGGGATTTAAGACTTTCTCCTATGGACAGGTGCAAATCTCGGGAACGGGAACAAATTTTTCTCCCAAATTTTTTCTCCAAAGCTTTTTCGCATTGACAGTTTCTACACACACACAACAGAACATTTTTGCTATTGTTTGTTTCTATTTGGTGTATGTATGCGTTTGATTGAACGATTATGATCCGAATGAAATAAATACTATTGCTGTGTTCCAGAACCTGCAAGAAGCTACTAATTTTTACTACGATAACATTTTTTCTTTATGCTATCGAAAAAAAATAGTAAAAATTAGTACATTCTTGCAGTTCTGGAACAGACCATTTATTTCAAAACGTCCATTGCCCATAGGGACTTCCACCACAAACGATGTATAAAATATTATTCTAAATAAGATGGTCTCACACTCTTTTAAATTTAAGTAAAAACGTCATTTTTATTGCAAATTAAAAAACAGAGATTCTTTGGAATGCTAAAAGATATGTGGACCACTTAGGCTACTGCTGTTCTGCCGTTTTGTTAATGCTGGAACAATTGCGGCCTCCACCTTTGTTGCCATTAAATTGGCACTAGTTATCAAATCATTGCTAACCACAATAGGCGGCGTTGCAGTCATTGCGGTGTCCTTGAAAAGATTAGGTTTGGCCAATGGTGTATTCTCTGGAGATTCTTTTAGTCTTTTCAGCAGCAACTGGGGAGCAAATATGGAGAGTAGTTTCTTTTGTACTGAAACTAAGATGAAATTTAAAATTCCTGAAAAAAGAAACAAAACATTGAATCAATCATAATTATCTAGGGAGTTAGCTGGGAGAGACCTACCTGATATAACATTAATACCTGCTATAATGGAACATAGTCTTATTATAAAATTAATAAGATTTTCCCGATCGGTGCGGACAATATTTTTGTATCCTTCCCTCTTTTCCAGTCCATTGATCGTTATGGCATATCGAAAATTATGGAAATGACCTTGGATGCCCTGGATGTGAAGAATAAAATACACATCAGCTTTGACATCGACGTCTTGGATAGTAGAATTGCACCCAGTACCGGTACAGCTGTCTATGGTGGTCTGTCGTTGCGTGAAGGAATCTATATTGTCGAAACACTGAGTGAAACGAAGCGTGTGCAAGGTTTTGATTTGGTTGAAGTTAATCCTAGTTTGGCTTTTTAGTAGTTACTACTTTTATTATTATTTTTTCCAATTATTTAAAATAATTTTTCAAATTTAATATAACATTTTACTGTGGTCTTATAAATATATATAAATGTGTATACATATTTTATCTGTTTATATATTTTATATGTGTATATTTTATATGTGTATATTTATTTCAAATAGAAAGTTTTTATAGTAGTTGTTCTGTTTTGTCTTCTTATTTCTTTAATTAATTTTTTTCTTGTTCTAATAACCTTGAGTAGTTTTAATTCATTTATTTTAAATTAGAAAGAAAAGTTTCCGTAAGGAGGTATACAATTTAAAAGTCAATTTAGAAGTCTTTTTTTAATCTTAAGTATTTGTTTGCTTATTTTTAAGCTACTATATTTAAGTCATGAAATTGTGACAGCTGGGCATTACAATTGAAATAAAATTGAAATTGAAAATTAATAATTCATGTTTTATCATAGTTGCGTATAATAGTTGTGTATAATATTTTAACAATTTGTTTTTCTTTTTTAATATAACAATATTTATACTTTTAGTAATAATATAAATTTATGGAGGATTAAATACCATATCCTTGAAGAAATAATTATTATTATTATTATTATTATTATTATTATTATTATTATTACTGTTATTGTTATTATTACTGTTACTGTTGTGCTCTTGTACATGTTGCAAATATCTGCAAAAATATAAACATAAACAAAATATGAAAAAAATAAAATAAATATACTTACTGTATTGAAGTTTTAAATCTTTGTGGGCATCGTGTACATCCAAATGGAGTCACATGACTTCTTTCATGCCTCTTTAATACACCCTCGCTATTAAAAGATTTACCGCATGTGGGGCATGTGGGTATTCTGGATGTTGTTGCTGCTCTTGTTTCTGCAGCATGCATATACACTACATGCCTTTTGGCGTTGGATTTATTGCTGTAAATCCTTTGGCATATATTACAGGAATATTTCATGTTTCCAATTGGCCTAATGAATACCCTGGCCGATGCAGTCGGTTCGGCCAATGCAGTCGGTCCGGTCGATGCAGTCGGTTCGGTCGATGCAGTCGGTTCGGCCAATGCAGTCGGTTCGGTCGATGCAGTCGGTTCGAATGATTCGTCCGAACCGAATGTATCGTCCAAACCGAATGTATCGTCCAAACCGACTGCATTGGTTTCCATATATGTCGGTGTTGGTGTTGTTTCTGGTTGTTGCTGCTGTTGTTGTTGTGTTTCCTGCTGTTGTTGTTCAATATATATCTCTTTTGTTTCTGGTTGCGTTTGTTGTGGTTGTTGCTGCTGTTGTTGTTGTGTTACTGTGATATAAATGGTTTCCCATATAGATATATCAGTTTGGGTTCCCTTGTCTGCCGTTTCTGTCTCCGTCTGTACTCCTACAGTAGCAGTAGTAGCTAAAATTAAATTGGTAGCCAGGAAAGCTGCTTTAAATGGCCAAAATTATATTTACTATGCCGACTTCAGGCAAATTTTATATTTTTTTGTACCTAAAGTCGGCATCAGCAAAAATTGCACAATTATAAATACAGTAGTTTTGATTTTTCTGCCAATCGTTTTAGTGCTAATTTGATTTTCCTGCCAAAAAACTAAAAAATTTGCATTTTTGTCAAATTTTCAATGCAAATTACACTTTTAACTGCTAATTATCTAAGTGCGAATTTTATTTAACTACCAATAATATTGTTACGAATGTAACTGATAGGTTTAAGTTAGCTTAGTTTAATTTCCGTTAATTTAAAAATTTGAATTGTAACGTAAAGTTTTATTACGCAGTTACTCTATTTAAGCAACAACAAGTATCATGTAGAATTATCTTCATTATTCTAGATGTTCTTTACCTTTCATTAATGTGCTTTTGTTTTGCCACAATCATGTAATTATTGTTTAGTTTGTTACTTCTTTATTGCACTTGTTTGTTGTTGTAGTTACGTCATTACTGTGCTTGTCGTCCAATTGTATTCCCCCATGTATGTATGTGAGTATGGTTGTTCGCTTAGTGCGAATGTGCGTCTGTGTGTTCGCTGCACAGATTCGAGATGTTGCCATATGTGTTCTGGAGGACTCTAGAACAGGGAGACTTTGGGTTATAAATACCGGGGAAATGGCAATGACGTAGTAGTTGTGTTTTAAGCGTTGAACTGAACAGATCGGTTAAAGAATAGCTGCGTGCTAACTAGAGACTTGCTGTGTGCTTAGTAATTAAAGTCGGTTCTGAATAAGTGTAATAAAGTAAATAAAGCATTGTAGAAACGTAATCTAAAACGAGCCCTGTTTTATTTGGTACAAATCGTATCGGGGAATAAAACAACGTCTACACGGACATTAGTTAAACCTAATTCCGTAACAATTGGTGTCAGAAGTGGGATTACGATAATCCTACAATGAAGATGAAGTTCAAGGATCTACGAAAGGAAGATTTGAAGAAGGAGCTAAGTAAGTTGGAGTTGTGTTCTACTGGCAACAAGGCCGAACTACAAAAACGCTTGTTGGAAGAGTTCGAGCGCCGTGGAATGAACATCGACGAATATGAGTTTGATATTAGAGATGAAACTTCAGACGCGGTTCCGAGTTATACGGAGGTTGCAAAAGTTATTGCAGTAACGTTGGCGAAGGAATTTAGTAAGAGAATGGAAGAGGAATCTATTGCAATAAATGAAAGCTTCAAATGTCTGACGGAGGAATTCGACGAAAAATTGGAAGAATTAGAGGCAAAAATCAGCGAAAGACTCGATAATATTACGCAAGTTATTGGAAAGCGATTCGAATTTATGGAAAACCATTTAAAGAAATTGGATAGGCAATTTCTGGCCCACGACGAGAAGATTGTGAATCTGGAAAAGAAAATGTCTGAACTGGAAATCAAAGGAGGACCAGTGCGAGTAATTGATAACACTCTGAAATTCAAGCCTCCGGAATTCGACGGATCTACATCGTTTGATGTCTTCAAATTACAATTTGAGACGGTTGCTTCGAGAAATTCGTGGAACGATAACGACAAGGCGGTTCGACTACTTATGGCATTGAAGGGCGGTGCTGCTGACGTGTTACAGAATATTCCCGCCGCTTCTAGAAACAGTTAGGGAGATATAATGGCTGCTCTTGAACTTAAGTACGGTGGCGGACATAAGCAAGAGACAATGGTGAAACCTCAGGCTTGCAATGTGCGGAAGCTGGAAGTTGAGGACAACAATCCTCAGACCGTTGTCGAACTAATGAAAGATGCACTAATGCAGGTAATAGATAAAGTGAAACGAAGGGCTGGCAAAACGAGAAGGACTTGCTACAACTGTCGGAAAGCTGGACACATTGCACGAGAATGCAGATTGCAACGACCAAGGACCAGATCCGCCTCACCGCCTTTGAAAATCGAAGACCAACCGGTGGCCAAGAATCTGGAAAGAGAGACATTAGGTGAATCAAATAAAGTGAATTCCGTCAATCACGAGGCGCCGCTGGCAGAGGACGAAAACGATGGCCCCACAATCTCTATAGCCATAGTCCAGCAGGAGAATCAAAACCTAATGGTTAAAGGCTTCATCAATGGTGTTTTGCGTAACTTGACATTGGACACCGGTGCAGCAAAGTCCATTATTAGACCGGATTTGGTGAAAGGGAAGGTATTGCCGTTAAATGGAGTCAAATTGCGGACGGCCACAGGCGAGACTACAACGGTGCATGGAAAGGCCTACCAAAGGCTGAGCATGGGTAGAAAATCTGTAAATTTCGATTTTGTAGTGGCCGATATTGTGGACGAAGTTATACTTGGTGTAGACTTCATGATTGCCTTCGATATAAACCTGGACATAAAGCACCGTGTGATGACTTGGTCCAATGTGGAAATACCTATTAATGTGGGCTACAAAGAGAAGAAAAGCATGTGTCGCCCTAGCGCAGAATCTGACGAAATCGCTGTAGATGTCCGTACGCTGAAGGTGGAAGCCGCCGAAAAATGGCCAGTACGAAAGCGGAAAAATCTCCCAACGTGGAGGAAAAAGCGAAGATGTACGTCGAGAAAACGTCCATCGAAAAGCGGCCGTACAACAAGGAAGGACAAGTCCGATGAAGACCAGGTGGCACTTAGGAAGGTGACCACAAAGAAAGAAGGTATAACGTCAAGATTCCTGGAGAGAAAGCGACGTCCAGAAGAGCAGAAGTCCAAAGCTGACGCAGTAGAGGATACATCTAAATCGGTTGCCACCACTACGGAACGAGAACTGCGTCTAGGCAAGAGGAACAGGCTTAAGCGGGAGGCAGTGTTACCAATGCCCATACCACAGAGAGGGAACTGTGCCTATTCGGGACGAACAGGCTTAAGCGGGAGGCAATGTTACGAAGGTAACTGATAGGTTTAAGTTAGCTTAGTTTAATTTCCGTTAATTTAAAAATTTGAATTGTAACGTAAAGTTTTATTACGCAGTTACTTTATTTAAGCAACAACAAGTATCATGTAGAATTATCTTCATTATTCTAGATGTTCTTTACCTTTCATTAATGTGCTTTTGTTTTGTTTTGCCACAATCATGTAATTATTGTTTAGTTTGTTACTTCTTTATTGCACTTGTTTGTTGTTGTAGTTACGTCATTACTGTGCTTGTCGTCCAATTGTATTCCCCCATGTATGTATGTGAGTATGGTTGTTCGCTTAGTGCGAATGTGCGTCTGTGTGTTCGCTGCACAGATTCGAGATGTTGCCATATGTGTTCTGGAGGACTCTAGAACAGGGAGACTTTGGGTTATAAATACCGGGGAAATGGCAATGACGTAGTAGTTGTGTTTTAAGCGTTGAACTGAACAGATCGGTTAAAGAATAGCTGCGTGCTAACTAGAGACTTGCTGTGTGCTTAGTAATTAAAGTCGGTTCTGAATAAGTGTAATAAAGTAAATAAAGCATTGTAGAAACGTAATCTAAAACGGGCCCTGTTTTATTTGGTACAAATCGTATCGGGGAATAAAACAACGTCTACACGGACATTAGTTAAACCTAATTCCGTAACAATATTTGGAAAAATTAACGCATTTTCACAGATAAATTTTTATTTACCAGCCAAAACTAAAATCACGTAATGCGACTGTTGCTAACTCATGCACAGGGTCTTTTGTACAGAAGAAAACTGTCTCATTCAGCGCATCTGAAAACGTCAATTTTGAAATCAACATGGAAAACCGTGCATTATTTAACCAAGAACTATATAACCAGATTTTTACTGGAGCCGTCCGTCCCCCATTCAACGAAGAACAGAAACATGTTCTAATTGTCAAAGTATTGCTTGGCAAGAGGGCGTACATCAACGATAAACTGCTCCTAGGATCACACTGTCCCGATGTTGTCGATGTCGATGAGTGGCTACCAAATTTCCCAATCGGATTCTCCAACGCAACAACAGCAAAACTCAGACAATTTTTTGGAACCATGGAGGAGAATCTCCGAAAGCGCGTTCTGTCTTTTGACGCACTAAACGTCGAAAACGAAGACGACGGAGTACGCTCTCAGTATTGCTTCTTACTAACCAGCATATATAGCGATTGGACCCTTCTCATTGGCACCTTGGGTCTGGAAGATTACACTGCACACAACTTAAGGGAGATGTTAACAGAAGTATACAATTCAGCTGAAAGCATCGGAGCTAAAATAGTAATGGCAGTCTGTGATTCATGTCCCCTGCATCAAAATATCGTTTCGCCACATTACGAAGAAGGACATTTTTATTATCAAAACAAACTTTTGGCCTTCGATATGTATCACGTTCTTATAAATATTGGGAGATTATTCTTAAATGGAGATATAATATACCAAGGAACGACGCTTAATTTTACATTCGTCGATGTGTATTGCAAAAATCAAAATAATTTGAGGAGAGGATATTTCTACGATCGTTTCAACATGGAAGTATATAAAGAAATTTTCTGTGATCAAGTTGTGTGGGATCTAATGCAACTGGCGGAGTGGTACCCAAATGATGATGATTTACAGGACTTAAATCATACGATAACATTTGTCAGACTGATGTCAGAACTCATCAGAATGTTATCAACAGATATAACAGATGTGTCGGAAAAAGTTGCAATTATTGGAAACATGAAACTATTTCTAGATATAGCTGAGATTCCAAATAGGATGATATTCGTTGGGACGTTGACAGTGTGGGATATGATGCTGGCCGCCTACGAAAATATTAATATTACAAAATTAACGACACATTGGACAATAGAAGAATTTTTCTACGGTATATGAGCACGTGTAAATACTTTAAATATAGGACCTAATTTTAATACGCCCAGTTCTTTGACAATGTACTATGCCAAGAGTAGATTTGATGCGGCTATTGAGCACACAAATACTTACGAACAAGCGGTAATACCCCAGCAAAATTAAATGGAAGTGATTCCATGTGAAATCATGATTTCACTGGTTCTTTTGCATGAGTGCGAAAGGAGTCGTGAAAGATCCCATCCTTTTCATCGAATTTTCATGAGTGCAATTGAAGTCGTGAAAGGTCCGATCTTTTTCATCGAATTTTCATGAGTGAAATCGAAGTCATGAAAGATCCGATCTTTTTCATCGAATTTTCATGAGTGCAATTGAAGTCGTGAAAGATCCGATCTTTGTCACAATATTATCATGAGTTCAAATAAATTGATAAGTAACCGCACAATAAATTATCAAATACTCATATACCCGAATAATTGTGTACATGCAAAAGTAATTGTTAAAATGAAAATAAAAGTCAGATGAAAGTGGTCGATAGTGGCAAAATTTATATATTTTAATTAAAAATACAATGTAAATTGATATAAAACAAAAGAAAAATATATTTTGTGTTTGGAAACCTGTTTCGTTTGTGGATATTAAAAAGAAGTATGAAAAAGACCCGGTCTATAAACCACGAGCTTCCCCAGCCGACCAACACCGATATAGTAAAACATATCGAGCTGCAATTATTGATTATTGGGTTGGTTGGGCCATGTTAACTGGATGGATAAAGATGCCACCGGCATATGAATATGAGCCATTTGACGTTATGCGACCCGAGGGAACAAAACTCCAATGGAAAGATCACGATATCACAAGCATGGCATGCAAAGTGAGAGAAGCAAAGTAGGAGATCGGTAAAATAAGTATAAAAGAGACCATAACGTGGTAACTATTACAGGATAAGGTTTTTCTTTTGAAATAAAATAACAGAATTCAAATTTATACTAGATTTCCCAAACGATGAGCTTGGTTCAGAGATTGACACATAATTTATCGAATATTGAAAAAACGGAACCCCCAAGATGAAAGAAGTATCTTGCAGCCATCGGAAGAGATAAATATGATATTGCAGATTAATATAATATATAATTTTGAAAATTACATACAAAATAAAGAAAAATAACATCTGGCGATACAAATCATCTGCGCATTGTATTCTTATTAATTCAACAAATTACATAATTGTATTGCGATTGGCAAAAATCCGGATCCAAAGCATTGGTGCAAGAAGCCATGACAATGAACTGGTGCAAGAAGCCATGACAATGAACTGATGCAAGAAGCCATGACAATGAACCGGTGCAAGATGCTATGACAATGAACTGGTGCAAGATGCCGTGACAATGAACTGGTGCAAAATGCCATGACAATGAACTGGTGCAAAATGTCATGACAATGAACTGGTGCAAAATTCCGTGACAATGAACTGGTGCAAAATGCCGTGACAATGAACTGGTGCAAAATGTCATGACAATGAACTGGTGCAAAATGCCATGACAATGAACAGGTGAAATCAGGTGTCACTCCCTTGTAAATTTCATCGGTGATTCACCTAAATTTGCACCTATGACAAGTCACTTGCACCTATGATTCAACTCATGATCTGTCATCGAACATTTTGCTGGGACTATATAATAGCGACTTAGAATTTCCAAAGTAAATAACTTTTTAGATTTAAGAAATATTTGTAAATTTTAGTGTTAATGTAAATACATATATAAATATAGACAATTTAATTAAATTATACCTTATTGTTTTCATTAGTTTTGTAAATAATCGATCTCTTGATGGGAGGGGGGTAATTTAGAAGTGGATGCTTGTCTAGAAGCTACTGAAGTTGTACTATTCAGATACATTTTGAAGATGCTCCACCCACCATGTGTAATACACCTGCAACTTTGTGTATACCCAAAGTACCATGCAAACGACAAGCATCAAATTTCTCTTCTGGTAAAACATGGCCTCGATGTTCTCCATCTCCTCCTCTTCCATCTGCTCTCTTCTCGACGTTCTCGGGAACTTTAAAGAGAACATCAACTATGAACAAGATCAACTCTAGCCAGAGAATCTCTTTAGAAGGAGAAGGCAGGCGGATTTGCAAAGAGGCTCTGACATTCCTTTATAATTTGACATTTGGGGAAGCAAGCAAAGCAAGCGACGATTGATTCGGTTCTGGCCTTAACGAAATTGGTTTCAAGAAACCTTGCTAGTCTGACCATCTACCTCTTTCCACTCCTTGCTATTCGGGTAGTAGTTATTGGCGGTGAGATGGGTATTGTTTGTGGGATCCAACAAAATGAATTATTGAACTTAAGTTGTATTGTATTTTTGCTCAGTTTTGCTTTTTTTATGTAAATAATTTAGTTTTTTATAGGGTTATGTACATTGTATGTATGTATGTATATAGTTAATATAAGATATTGGCCATATTGGCTTCTTTATATTACAATGTAGAAATAAATACATAAATGAAATGAAATGCGTCCACGTACGCCAAAGAGTTGCAAAATGTTCACTCCTCTTTCAATGAATAGCTTTCTCTTAAGAAGCTTTTTACACGACAAATTTGGACGAGCAAACAAAACATGTTTGCCGGCTTCTGAGACTTTGACATTTGTTCCAGTGTCATTGTTCGTTCCCGTCATGGCCCAATTATAGGTCCTCCGGCAAAATCAGATGATTTCGATTTGAGCTGTCAAAATTCATATTTGTCATTTGAATTCGCTGTGAGGTATTGAAATGTCGAACTGTATAGAAACAGGGAGATGTGTCTCGAAAAAAAAGAAAACAAATAAACTTAATGTTGTACACGTAAAATGTCAACATTTGTCGTGTTTGTATGAGAATTTAATTTACAATAACTTATTTTAGCAGTTCAAGTTCGATCAGCTGGTATTTTCTGTTTCGTCAAACAAAAATAACTACGGTAACAACTTTTTCTCGGAAAATGTTTTGTATGTATCTACCTGAATTGACAGAAAAGAAATTCGCCTCAAAAATGTTTTCGCCTCTGTTTATGAATTTTGACATTTAAAATCTTCGTTTTTCTTTGAATTCGCTTGATGGAGGACCTATTATTGGGCCATGGTTCCCGTACATTGTGAAAAAATGTGTATGTGTCATTTTCGAAGTTTTTATTTTTCGACAGTAAAAAATTACGGGAACGTAGCTAGTAGTGTGTACCCCTTTTAACAGCTGATTATCAGCTTTGTTTTTTGTTTAGAATAAGAAGTATAGGAGGACAGAAATATTTGCGAATGGTAAATAATAACATTCGTCTGTTTTCATTTCAAGAAATAAATTGTCGTTTGAAACTTTAGTGCAGATAAGAGAACCTTAGAAAAATAATAAGTATGTTTAAAAATGCGTCAGTAATAATAGTGTTGGCGTCATGCCTTTGTTTCCTTTATGGAATAAAACATTTATTTTTGGAAGTAGAGGAAAATGCTTGCCGAATGACGTATATGTTTGGCGTTCCTCAATTTTCTGTAAGTATAGAAAAATGTATATTGAAAAGTATAGAAAAAATTAAAAAAAAAAACTGTTTATTGAATATATTTTAAAGAAAGTAAGCTTTGAAGATAACGAAAAGTTCCCACACTACGGTTTATTCTACTATTACGAGGGAAGAATACTTAAGGATGTTAATAGTATGAAATTACGAGGAGCGCCGGTAATTTTTATTCCAGGAAATGCAGGCTCTTACAAACAAGTAAGTGTTACTTTATAGAGATTATCTATCTACTTATGTTCTCAATATTTATAATCTTAAATAGGTTCGTTCTTTAGCTTCGGTTGCGTTGCGAAAGGGAATGGATAATGAGAGGGGTATACATATGGACTACTTTTCCGGTAAGCTTTTTAAATAAACATAGTTTCTTATTTTGTATACAGTTTGTCCAGGTAATGTTTTCGAACCAAGAAAACAATTTTTCTTTATATATATATATATTTTTTGTGAATTAATTTATGAAAAGTTACAAATTACTGTAGTAAAATGCTGGGGTTTAGTAAAAATTAGCTGGTCTTCTTCATGATTATAGTATGTCCAGATTTAAAATTCCCTTTTAAAATTCCATCCTGCACCTACACATACCCCCAGTTTTTGTAACTTATTTTTGTTCGTTCGTCTATATTCGTAATAATTTAGGCATTCATAGCTCAGCCCCCAGATGACATACACATCTAATTTTTCGTATACCCGTTCCATATATCATTAAGGATTCCTCATTTAAAAATCAGCGCTCTACATTTGCGCTAAAGCGAGTAAATCGATCTACAAAATTTGACAATTCGTGTGAGAAGAATAAAAATTTTTACAAAAACTGGGGGTTAGCCCCCGAAAGTTTGCGTTCACCTTACTACTTTTCAAAAACGATACAAAAACATTACATAAATGGGTAAATGAGAACAGATGATTAAAAAAACAGCTGATCGAACCTGCTAAATGTTGCTGGGAAGAATTCTTTCAGTAACTTTTAGCAATTTCTCAGCAAACAACTGTCAAAATTGTTCTCTCACTTCGCTCTCTTTTACTGAACTTTTGTGTAAAAAGCCAGCATTTAGTAACATTTCGTAATAATTATTACAAATTATAACGTAAAAAGACACACATATTCTGTAAAAATGTAGACAAAATGTCTTTAAACTTTCAAAAGTTTTCAATTTTGAATGTATTCATAAACAAAACATACACACAAACCAAAGGCAAGTACAATATTGAACATTTTTGTCGATTTTTAAACAACGACTCTTTTTGTGTTGTTTTCATAACAACATTTTTAACAAAAGTTGTTAAAAATTGTTTACAGAATACAAACGTTGTTAATTATGTTGTTAAAACAAAAAAAAAATGAAAGAATTTTTAGAAAAATCATTAGATATGTATATTTATTGCATCTACATGATCATGTGAGGGTAATAGAATATACATATTCGTTTCTGGGCTGTAGTTTTAGGGATTATCTCAACCAAAGGGTTATTTAACATTTTTATAAAATTACTAGCAAAATGCCCGCTACTTCGTAAGCGGAAAAGGAATAATATACAAATAAACAATATTTAATATGGAGAACACTGAAAAATTTGATGTACTAATACCTATTTGAATTGATATTTAATTTCTTTCAAGTACTGCTCGTACACGTTTTGTTCCAATTTCAAAAAAACCTCTTCAACAACGGCCTACATTTTAAATTCCAGTCCATGTTTTATTAGAACGGTATGGGTATTTTGAAAATTTTATCCACATTTTCCAACCGAATTTTGGAATTTGTGATATCAAAATGTAGAAAACCATTATTCAGAAGATGTTACCCTATATAACAGTTCATTTTTGAGACATATTTGCTCTGTTCCAGAACCTGCAAGAAGCTACTATTTTTTACTACGATAACATTTTTTCCTTTATGTTATCGGAAAAAATAGTAAGAATTAGTAGATTCTTGCAGTACTGGAACAGACCATTTATTTTAGGCCTTTTTTCTCAGGATGTAAAAACCTTCTTGTAAAAGTTTTAGCTCTACTTGTTCACCCAATGTCAATGGTATTACATGTTGAAACCTTTCATACATTTAAAGGCAGATTTAAATAAACATTCTGATCCAATCTCAACAGTTATCCTCATAACAAATTTCATTTATCGATTCACCTAATACCAGTGCTTCAATATTTATTATTATTTAATACTTCTAGTACACTTATTGTACGACCACCTATAACAATGAACCTGACAAATCAATAATATATCAGAATTTCACTTCTATTGCTTAGCCCAATACCAAATTTATTGCAATTTTGTACTTTTCACGCACTAATGATATAATTTCATCTTCATTGCTACACCCAACGTCAAATTTAATAGCATTTACGTAGTACATTTCGTATTTCTCATTAAGTCATCCAGCCCTCAGCCTAATTTTAGAATTAGTATGCATTTCAAAAAATCCGTATCTAAACACCAACCGAAATTCCACCTACAGTATCGGCCAAAACTAAAGCACCCCCTCATTACATTTTTTTAAATGATAATTTTTTTTTATGAAAGCTAAATTTTAAATTTATTTTTTATTTTTCTTTTTATTTATTTATATCTTTATAATTGGAAAATACAAAAATAAGAAATTCAGAATTTAAGAAACAAAAGATACAATTCAAAAAACATTTTAGGTCGCAAATATAAGCGGACAAAACTAAAGCACCCCCCCATTTGAGGTACAACAAAAGCTATTGAAATCAATATTTCGTTGGGTATCCTCTATTCTGGATGACACAACCACATCTTTTAGGCATAGAGGATACTAAATTATTAATTATTGCAGGCGAAATATTTGATTTTCGGAAAATTTAGCTTAAATCCTCAAAATTCTGAAAATCGGAAGTTACCGTTATATGGGGGCTATACCCAAACGTGGACCCAGGTCCACGATTTTTGGTGGATATGTTTTGTGACCACTAGGAACCCTAAGTACCAAATTACAGCTAATTTAGTAGGAAAATGTGGCTTAAATATCCGAAATACCGAAGATCGGAAGGTACCGCTGTAAGGGGGCTATACCAAAACATTAGCCGATATTGTTCATATTCATCCAAAAATGATGCTACAGCATTCTCTGGTCAAATACAATATCGCTTAGGTTTAAAAATTAGCAAAAGAACGAATTGCAGAAGAACGGTAGACGCCGGTTTATTCAGTCGACGACCAGCAAAAAACAAAAAAACCTTTCATATCGACTAAAATTGAAGGAGCCAGACTGGAATTCGCCAAGACCCATTGAACTGTTTTCCGATGAATCTATGTTTAATTTAAAGTATTCAGATGGTAAAAGGCATGGACCAAATGGGCAACCGTTAAATCCTAAATATTGCAAAGACACTGTAAAACATGGAGGCGGAAGGTTTTTTGTTGGTCGTCGACTGAATAAGCCGGCGTCTACCGTTGTTCTGCAATTCGTTCTTTTGCTAATTTTTAAACCTAAGCGATTTTGTATTTGACCAGAGAATGCTGTAGCATAATTTTTGGATGAATATGAACAATATCGGCTAATGTTTTGGTATAGCCCCCTAATAGTGGTACCTTCCGATCTTCGGTATTTCGGATATTTAAGCCACATTTTCCTACTAAATTAGCTGTAATTTGGTACTTAGGGTTCCTAGTGGTCACAAAACATATCCCCCAAAAATCGTGGACCTGGGTCCACGTTTGGGTATA
Source organism: Musca autumnalis (assembly GCF_047663935.1). Taxonomy (NCBI): domain Eukaryota; kingdom Metazoa; phylum Arthropoda; class Insecta; order Diptera; family Muscidae; genus Musca; species Musca autumnalis. Next base: position 58,383,515 of record NW_027411866.1, read on the forward strand.
GCCCCCATATAACGGTAACTTCCGATTTTCAGTATTTTGAGGATTTAAGCTAAATTTTCCGAAAATCAATTATTTCGCCTGCAATAATTAATAATTTAGAATCCTCTATGCCTAAAAGATGTTATTGTGTCATCCAGAATAGAGGATACGCAACGAAATATTGATTTCAATAGTTTTTGTTGTACCTGGGGTGCTTTAGTTTTGTCCGCTTATATTTGCGACCTAAAATGTTTTTTTGAATTTTAATAATTGTTTATTAAATTCTGATCTCCTTATTTTTGTATTTTCCAATTATAAAGATATAAATAAATAAAAAGAAAAATAAAAAATAAATTTTTAATTTAGTTTTCAAAAAAAATTATAATTAAAAAAAAATGTACTGAGGAGGTGCTTTAGTTTTGGCCGGTACTGTATATCCCATCATGCAACACCAAACTGGTACCAAATTTAGTACTTATAGTATGTATAAGTTTCCTTTTATCCAAAACTATATCCCAACAGCGATTTAGTATTTTTCGTGTAAATTAATACGAATTTCCAAATCTTCCTCTCTATCTCCACTCTAAACGTCAACTGCTATAATAATACCGAATATCACAATTTCAGCTCTACCCCTTCACACAATAACAATTTGGACCAAATTCTGTGCCATTTAGTAATTTTCGTACACTTATTGTACGTATATCCACAACCACATCCATAGCTCAATCCTACACACCAACAGCAGCTATAATACCAAATTTCCGAATTCCACCTCTATTCATAATACCATTAATACTTTTCGTATGAAAGTACGAATTTCAATAACTATCTCCAACAGTAATTGCGAATTTCAGGATTCCACCTCTATCCGTCCACCCAAATCTAAATTGGAGCAAGCTTAGTACCATTTATTACTTTTCGTATCCATAAGTACGAATTTCCAAAACTTCCTCATTCCCACACTCCAACAGTAACCTTAACTCCAAATTTCAGGATTCCCGCTCTATTCGTTCACCCAAATATAAATTGTACCAAATTTAGTACCATTTAGTACTTTGAGTACCCACAAGTACGAATTTCCGAAACTACCTCAATCCTACACTCCATAAGTAATCTTAATTCCAAATTTCAGGATTCCTGCTCTATCCGTCCACCTAACTTTAAATTGTACCATATTTAGTACCATTTAGTACTTTCCGTACCCATAAGTACGAATTTCCAAGACTAAGTCAATCCTACAGTCCAACAGTAATCTTAATTCCAAATTTCAGGTTTCCCCAAAATCCAAATTGTACCAAATTTAGTACTTATCGTACCCATAAGTACGAATTTCCAAAACTTCCTCAATTCTACACTCCAACAGTAACCTTAACTCGAAATTTCAGGATTCCAGCTGTATCCGTTCACACAAATATAAATTGTACCAAATTTAGTACTTTCCGTACCCATAAGTACGAATTTCAAAAACTACCTCAATCCTACACTCCATAAGTAATCTTAATTATAAATTTCAGGATTCCAGCTCTATCTGTTCAACCAAATCCAAAATGTACCAAAAATAGTACCATTTAGTACTTTCCGTACCCATAAGTACGAATTTCAGAAAATACCTCAGTCCTACACTTCATAAGTAATCTTAATTCCATATTTCAGGATTACAGCTCTATCCGCCCACCTAAATTTAAATTGTACCAAATTTAGTACCATTTAGTACTTTCCGTACCCATAAGTACGAATTTCCAAGACTAAGTCAATCCTTCAGTCCAACAGTAATCTTAGTTCCAAATTTCAGGATCCCAGTTCTAGTCGTTCCCCCAAATCCAAATTGTACCAAATATAGTACTTTTCGTACCCATAAGTACGGAAAAAAATTGTTTACAGAATACAAACGTTGTTAATTATGTTGTTAAAATAAACAAGTAAGAAAAGCGTTAAGTTCGGTTGGGCCGAACTTTTTATACCCTCCACCACAAATTTCAGCCATTTCGGTGGATTAATGTAGCCACAACCTTAAAAATACCGAAATTCGGAAGGTACCGTTCTATGGGAGCTATATGATGGCGTGGACCTATACCTACAAATTTCTGGGGGAAGGTTTTATACGCCTAAAGAAGACTAAATACCAAAATTAAGCCATATCGGTTTGATAATGAGGCTAAAACGTTCAAAATATCGAAAATCGGGAGATATTGTATTATGGGGGCTATATCAACACGTGGACCTATATAAACATTTTATGGTAGAAATGTTTCTTAGCCTCTGGAAACACAAAATACAAAGTTACAACCGATTCTTTGGTCAAATGGGTCTAATACATTCAAAATATATTAAAATGACGCGTACTTTATAAGGGGTCTTATGTGGGGACTATACCAAAACGTGGACCTATATAACCCAACTTTGGTAGGAATGTTTTCTGGCCTCTGAAGACACAAAATACCAAATTACAACCAATTCTGTGGTCAAATGGGTCTAATACATTCAAAATATATTAAAATGACGCGTACTTTATATGGGGCCGTATATGGGGGCTATACCAAAACGTGGACCTATATAACCCAACTTTGGTAGGAATATTTTTTGGCCTCTGGAGACACAAAGTACCAAATTACAACCAATTCGGTGGTAAAATGGGCCAAATATCTTAAAAAGTCCTTAAAACGACGACGCGTCACGCGTCATTTTGTATGGGGGCTATACAAAAGCGTGGACCTACATAGCCCGCTTTCAATACCAAAAGTCCTACGTAAATATAACATATTTTCCCAAAATTTCATGAACCTACGTCAATCCGTTCGGACGCTAGAGTGATTTCCACAGACGGACAGACGGACGGACATGGCTATATCGATGTAGAATTGCACGCTGATTAAGAATATATATACTTTGTGGGGTCTACAATGATTATTTTGAGTAGTTACAAACGTAGTGACAAACTTAATATACCCCCATCCTATGGTGGAGGGTATAAAAAATAAATAAATAAAAAAATTTTGTTGTTAACTATTGACAAAATTGAAAGTATTTTTAGAAAAATCATTAGATATTGTTGTGTGTATGGTATGATAACAAGTGAAGTTTATTTAGTAAAGTTCATGTTTATATACTTAACAAAAGAAAGACAGGGCGTTACAAATTATATTAAATTTACATAGGTATGTGTTTACACTACATCTCCCCTTTTTAATTCAATTAAGATAAAGTGTAAAATTGTAAACATATTTTAATTACATATTAGCTGTGTCTTTTTACGTCATAATTAGTAATAATTACCCAGCAAAATGTTCGATGCCAAAGATGACATTCAATCATGGGTGCAAGTGATCTAGCATGTCATCTTTTTAGCATCTTCATCGATGAATTTTACATGAGCGTGGACCCCAAAAGATGACGTTCTTTTCTGGATCCTAAGCAAGCAATGCTTTGGCATGTCATTTCCACCAATGATTTGACATGTCATTTTCACCAATGCTTTGACACATCATTTTCACCCATGCTTTGACATGTCATTTTAACCAATGCTTTGGCATGAAATTTTCATGTCTTGTTTGGAAAATGGAAATGCTGTATTGAAATATGGTTTTCATGAAAAACAAAACTCTTTATTAATTCAAACGAATTCATGAAATAGCTACAATTAATTTATCAGTTTAGTTTTTCAAAAGTTTACATCCAAAATTGCAATGTAATCACCACCGCTGCAACGCAAAAGATTACTTCCTCCGTTCTCCGCAACTGATATTCTTTCATCTTACAAAAGGTTTTTTCAATTATCTTCCCATCACCAGTTCAGATTTCAACATGGACTCCAAATGCACTCCTTTAAGTATTTTTATTTCGTAAATTACTTTTATTTTATAATTTTGTTATTTTATAACAACATTTTGGTAATTTATACTCTTTTGTCCTCGGGGGAGCCTGTAACCCCTAGAGGACGCGTCCCCAGGTGGCGGATAGGGGAATGCTTCCCAGATATGGGTGGTAAGAGGGAAATCAAATACCTCTCGCGGACCAACAGGTAGCGGTGTCTGTTTCCACAGTGGGCGGCTGCAAACAGCGTCTGTACTCTAAGAAGAGCGGCTGAAACGAGGACGGAAAACTTACAACCCATCAGAAGATAAGGGGAAATCACTGATGTATTATCCCTTGAAAACCATATTACAATGAATGCAGAAACAAACATATGGCCCTCAATCTCCGGTAACTCGAGGGTGCTAAGAATCCCCGGAGGTAAAACTAAAAAGACGCTTAACATTGGTACTTGGAATGTTAGAAGCCTTTATGAGTCAGGCAAATTAAGCAACACAATATCCGAAATGGAAAGACTGAATATAGATATCCTAGGTGTTTGCGAAACCTGGTGGCCGAATGTTTCGGAATTCGTATCCCATGGTGCCAAAATCTTCTTCTCTGGAAATTCGAACAAGAATCATAGGAATGGTGTTGGGATTATCATTAGAGGGAACATTTCCAAAAGCGAGGTAGGATTTTTTCCAAAGTCAGATAGGACCATGATGATCAAAATAAAAGCAAGGCCGCTCAACATCAATATAATTCAAGTATATGCTCCCACATCAGACAGAAGCAATGAAGAAGTAGAAATGTTTTATGAGGAAATAGAAAGTCTTGTTAAACTTACAAAACCCCATGATATAAATATCATCCAAGGTGATTTTAATGCAAAAGTAGGGAGAGGTGAAGTAACTGGTGTTACAGGACGATATGGATTGGGCGAAAAAAATGAAAGAGGCGAACGACTCATTCAATTCTGTCAAGAATTCAAGATGAAGATAGCAAATACACTTTTCACTCTACCGCCAAGAAAGCTCTACACTTGGAAATCTCCACAAGACAGAATTGGCAACATCATTAGAAACCAAATAGACTTCATTCTTATCAACAGGCGACACTGCTCATCAATAAGGAAGGCCACAACATATCCGAGTGCTGATGTACCATCTGATCATAACCTTTTAATGGCAAAGATACGCATAAAACTAAAAACTCATACTAAAAAGGCACAAAGTAAAAAACTTGACTTAGGAAAACTTCAAAACCAAACACTAAAATCGGATGTATGTACAAGAATAAATACAGAGCTGAATAATGTCGACAGCGAAGATATAGAAAATATATGGAATAATGTAAAGAATACTATAAACTCAATAGCCAGAAACACCCTAGGCAATTTTATAAAACCAAAGACCAAAAATTGGATGACTCAAGAAATCCTGCAGCTAATGGATGAAAGAAGAGCATTTAAAAATAAAGATTACGAAAAGTACTGGGAACTAAATAGAGAAATTCAAAGGGAGATACGTAACGCAAAAAATAATTACCTAAATACTCAATGTCAGGAAATTGAAAGACTTATGAGCCTACATGACGATTTCAACCTGCATAAGAAATTGAAAGAAGCATCTGGACAATATAGGAATACAAATCCATCTATCCTTTTCAATAACAACAATGAACCGGTCTTTGAAATTGCAGAAAAGAAACATATCTGGAAAGAATATATCCAAACAATATTTAAGGATGATAACAGATCAAGCTACGTTAACAATGCACCAGATTATATGACAGGAAACAGCATCACAAATAATGAAGTAGAATCAGCAATAAAATCCCTTCGAGATGGAAAAGCTACAGGGCCTGATGAAATTCCAGTTGAATTATTAAAAATGCTAAATAACAGCAACATTGAGCTACTGACAAAACTGTTTAACTACATCTACGATACTGGTATATACCCACAGGATTGGCTAAAATCCACCTTCATAACAATACAAAAAAAAACCCCATGCCAAAAAATGCAATGACTATCGTCTCATTAGTTTAATGAGTCACGCTCTTAAAATTTTTCTTAAAATTATCCAGAAGAGAATATATGAGAAATGTGAAAAGGAAATGGGAGAAACTCAATTTGGTTTTAAGGAAGGAAAGGGAACCCGTGAGGCTTTATTCTGCATACAAATACTCGTTCAAAAATGTAGAAATGTCCACAAAGACGTATTTTTATGCTTTATAGATTACGAAAAAGCATTCGACACTGTGCAACATGATAAGCTCATGGAAATTCTCACAGCAATTGGAATCGATGAGAAAGAGATAAGGTGTATTAAAAGCTTGTACTGGCACCAGACTGCCCAAGTCAACATAAATGGAGATTTAACTGAAGATGTAGCAATATCTAAAGGAGTTCGACAAGGATGCATTTTATCCCCACTACTCTTCAATATTTACTCACAAAAAATTTTTCACGAAGCAGTAGATGGCATCCAAGAAGGTATATTGATAAACAACAATTACATAAATAATATCAGATATGCTGATGACACTACATTAATATCCGACAGCATATCAGGCCTACAAAATCTTGTTGATAGACTAACATCAAGTAGTGAGTTGTATGGTCTAAAAATAAACACCCTCAAAACAAAATTTATGATAATAAGTAAGAACAACGCTCACAACGAGTTGATTTTAAAAATAAAAAATTTCCATATTGAGAGGGTACAAAGTTTCAAATATCTGGGAGTTTTGCTAAATGATCAATGGGACTACTCAAAAGAAATCAAATGTCGCATAGAAATGGCAAGAGATGCATTTCATAAATATAAAAAAGTTCTAATAAGCCATGATATAAATGTTGCAACAAAATCTCGTTTAATAAAAGCGTATATATGGCCAGTCTTGTTATATTCAGTCGAAGTGTGGACGTTGAAAGCGGCAGATATCAAACGACTCGAAGCATTTGAGATGTGGGTGTACCGTCGAGCACTAAAAATACCATGGGTCCTGCATGTATCAAATACTGAAGTATTGCGAAGAATGAATACAACAAGAGAATTATTAAACAACATAAAGAAACGGAAAACGGCATATCTAGGGCACATTATGCGAAACCGTAAATACATCATTCTCCAGGAAATACTACAAGCAAACGTAGAAGGAAGACGTACCAGAGGAAGAAAAGAGATGTCATGGATTCAAAATATCCAACAATGGACAGAATTCCAGAACGCCGAAAATTTAATAAGCATAGCGAGAAATAGAGATATATTTTCCTATTTTGTTAATAATTTATAAAAACATAAACATGTAATTTTTTTGACAATTGTAATATGGTCGCTAACATTCGAAAATCGAATAAGCAATAAAGAAAAAAAAATACTCTTTTGTTTAGTGACGGAAATATGTAGGGATCTGCAACCCGGCTTGCTTTAGGGATCTCTAAGAACAAAATGTAACGAACGGGGAGGAGAGACTTTTTATAGAAAATACCATTTATGCTTAATTAATTTATTTTTAATTGTTTCTTTCCAAAAGTAGTTTCTTCTTTATTTTCAGATTCTTGTTCCTTTTCGTTTCGGACTTTTTTTCAAATTCCAAGAAGCGAGATTTGATTGATTTCATTCTATGTCAGATTTAGAACAGACAAGGGAACTTTTAAAATAGCAATGTGTGCAGTCCGATTCTATTTTTAGCTCGATGGTTGGGACTTCATATAATACCAATTGTTTAGAAGTTTTAGTTGTTTGATATGCAGGAAATGTAAGACAACATCACGACGACAGTTCTAACAACTTTTGTCTGTTCCAGAAACTGCAAGAATCTACTTATTTTTACTACGATAACAATTTTTCCTTTATGTTATCGGAAAAAATAGTAAAAATTAGTAGATTTTTGCAGTACTGGAACATACCAAAATGAAAATAAACAGGTGTGTAAATAAAAACACAAACATCATCTCTATTGGATCGATGGAATGGGTACAAATGCTGATGAAAAGATCGGATCTTTCACGACTTCCTTTGCATTGGTTCAAATCCTAATGAAAAGATCGGATCTTTCACGACTTCCTTTGAACCAATGCAAAAGATGACATGAAATCACGTCATCGCAAAGAACCCCTACCCAGCAAAATTTGACGGAATGCTGATGAAAAGATCGGATCTTTCACGACTTCCTTTGCATTGGTTCAAATCCTAATGAAAAGATCGGATCTTTCACGACTTCCTTTGAACCAATGCAAAAGATAACATGAAATCACGTCATCGCAAAGAACCCCTACCCAGCAAAATTTGACGGAAGGGGTTCTTTGCGATGACGTGATTTCATGTCATCTTTTGCATTGGTTCAAAGGAAGTCGTGGAAGATCCGATCTTTTCATTCGGATTTGAACCAATGCAAAGGAAGTCGTGAAAGATCCGATCTTTTCATCAGCATTTGTACCCATTCCATCGATCCAATAGAGATGATGTTTGTGTTTTTATTTACACACCTGTTTATTTTCATTTTGGTATGTTCCAGTACTGCAAAAATCTACCAATTTTTACTATTTTTTCCGATAACATAAAGGAAAAATTGTTATCGTAGTAAAAATAAGTAGATTCTTGCAGTTTCTGGAACAGACCAAGATTGTTAGAACTGTCGTCGCGATGTTGTCTTACATTTCCTGCATATAAAACAACTAAAACTTCTAAACAATTGGTATTATATGAAGTCCCAACCATCGAGCTAAAAATAGAATCGGACTGCACACATTGCTATTTTAAAAGTTCCCTTGTCTGTTCTAAATCTGACATAGAATGAAATCAATCAAATCTCGCTTCTTGGAATTTGAAAAAAAGTCCGAAACGAAAAGGAACAAGAATCTGAAAATAAAGAAGAAACTACTTTTGTAAAGAAACAATTAAAAATAAATTAATTAGCATAAATGGTATTTTCCATAAAAAGTCTCTCCTCCCCGTTCGTTACATTTTGTTCTTAGAGATCCCTAAAGCAAGCCGGGTTGTATTCCGTCACTAAACAAAAGAGTATAAATTACCAAAATGTTGTTATAAAATAACCAAATTATAAAATAAAAGTAATTTACGAAATAAAAATACTTAAAGGAGTGCATTTGGAGTCCATGTTGAAATCTGAACTGGTGATGGGAAGATAATTGAAAAAACCTTTTGTAAGATGAAAGAATATCAGTTGCGGAGAACGGAGGAAGTAATCTTTTGCGTTGCAGCGGTGGTGATTACATTGCAATTTTGGATGTAAACTTTTGAAAAACTAAACTGGTAAATTAATTGTAGCTATTTCATGAATTCGTTTGAATTAATAAAGAGTTTTGTTTTTCATGAAAACCATATTTCAATACAGCATTTCCATTTTCCAAACAAGACATGAAAATTTCATGCCAAGGGGTTGGTGAAAATGACATGCCAAAGCATTGGTTAAAATGACATGTCAAAGCATGGGTGAAAATGACGTGTCAAAGCATTGGTGAAAATGACTTGTCAAATCATTGGTGGAAATGACATGCCAAAGCATTGGTGGAAATGACATGTCAAATCATTGGTGTAAATGACATGCTTAGGATCCAGAAAAGAACGTCATCTTTTGGGGTCCACGCTCATATAAAATTCATCGATGAAGATGCTAAAAAGATGACATGCTAGATCACTTGCACCCATGATTGAATGTCATCTTTGGCATCGAACATTTTGCTGGGTATCGTCAAGTTTTGCTGGGTATTACTAATGTTGCCGATTTTGACATCCAGCAAAATGTTCTATGCCAAAGATGCCATTCAATCATGGGTGAAAGTGATCTGAATTGTCATCTTTTTAGCATCTTCATCGATGAATTTTGTATGAGCGTGGACCCCAAAAGATGCTATTCATTTTTGGATCCAAAGCATGTCATTTACACCAATGATTTGACATGTCATTTTCACCGATGCTGTGGCATGTCATTTTCACCAACCCTTTGCAATGACATCAACATTACGACGAGAGTTTTAACAACGTTGGTTGTGATTTCGACTCTCCGACAACATCAAGCCTATTGTAAATAATTAATCTTATATGTTTAGAAAAATGTGTATAAATAAAAACATAATTCATTTCTATTGGATCGATGGAATGGGTTCAAATGCTGATGAAAAGATCGGATCTTTTACGACTTCCTTTGCATGGGTTCAAATCCTAATGAAAAGATCGGATCTTTCACGACTTCCTTTGCATTGGTTCAAATGCTAATGAAGAGATCGGATCTTTCACGGCTTCGTTTGAACCAATGCAAAAGATGCCATGAAATCACGTCATCGCATGGAACCCTTTCCTTCAAATTTTGCTGGGCAGTTGTATAAAAGAAAAGTTGCTGAAAAAATGTTTCAGCAACATTTAGTAAGTAAAAAGACACACCACTTATTGAATACTCAATTTTTCTAAGTACAAGATTTTTCAAATATGGTATTAAAATTTTATATTATTGTTTTTAAATGTTTAGCCTTGAAGGCGATTTAACATTTCTGCCAGCTCGGGTAGTATAAACATTGTTTTGTAAATTAGATCTTTCAACTGAGTTACAATTTTCAATATCATTTCTATCATTAGGTGATTGCTGTATATTGTTGGTTTTATTTTCCAAATTATAATCCATTGGTGTTAATATTTCATTTCTTGGCCGTATGTGCTCTTCATCCCTAACAACATAAGATCTTGGCTCGTTTAAACTCTCAGTGATTTCTGCAGGTTGGATTTTAAATCACATATTGATATGATCCTACGGCCAGTGAGATTCCAGCTTCGTAGGTTGTATTCCCTTGAAGCGTATTTGTCTCTTTATATTAGTAAAAAATTGGCTATGTCGTTGTTAATGTCGCATGTGAATTACTGCTTGGAGGTGTTTTCTGGAACCTCTTCTTGTCAGATTCAGCCTATCAATAAGATGGTTAACTCTGTGGTTCGTTATGTTTATGGTTTGCGTCGTAGTGAACATGTGTCTCCGTTTGTTGAAAATTTTCTTGGTTTACCTTTTCGGAAATATGTTGATTACCGCCTTCTTCTTTGCCATTACAGGTTCATAACCCTGGCTCGCTGCTTTATAGTAGATTTAGATTTGGTAGATCATATCGTAATCCCCAGTTGGTGTATCCCAGGTTTGCGTCATTGATAGGCGAAAGATCATTTGTGGTAAGAGCTTCGAGGTTGTAGAACCAGCTTCCTTTGACCTTGCGGATTTTTCCTATTCGGTTAACACGTATAAAAATGAGTGTTTTGAATCTTTGCAGCTGAATTCGTAATATGTCATTTTTGAATTGTTTGTGCTAATCACTTTTATGGTGCCCTTCCCAGCAAAAAGTTTGCCTCCAAAGAGGCAGTTAAATGATATGCACAAGTGATCTGGAAGTGCATCAAATTATGCATTTTCACTCATGATTTTTACAAGAGCGTGACTACGGAAAGAGGCACTCCATTGCACTGCATTTTAACTGACCCTTTGGCACTGCATTTTAACTGACCCTTTTGCATTGCATTTTAACTAACCCTTTGGGGTAGAATAGGAGGCAGTCCAAAGCACGTGTTTTGATACAGGCATTCTGCGGAAATTGTGCAAGCCATTACAAAATATGCCAGAACAAATAAAATTCATTATTTGTGTAAAACAAAATATTAAGAACTTTATTACATTAACACAAATTATGAAAATCCTCCATTGAATTAAATCGCAAACATGCGTGTTTCCTCCGCTCTCCATTTGTTCCAAGCTGAACTGTTTTTGCTTCATTTGCTAAATGGGTTGTCTTCCCATCACCAGTAAAGATTTCGACATGTACTCCAACAGCACTCCATTCGGAAATTTTCTTCTCTTGAGTTACCGGAAAAATGTTCACAAATGAAATATTATTTAGTTTGTATTAACAAATGTTTGAAAATGTTAACACGCTTATCTCTTATTGGAAAATGTATAATGTAGAGATGTACAAACTGATTTCTGTACATGTAGGGATCTCTAACAACTGCTAATAAAATGTAGCGAACGGAGTGCCTATTTCACGACTCCGTTTGGACTGCATCCTGATGCTGTTAAATTGTGAGGAATTGGAGTACCATTTTCACGACTCCGCTGAACTGCATCCGGATGTTGTTAAAATGTGACAAGTGGATATGATTCTTTGGATTGCATACAAATGCGGTTAAAATGTGAGGACTGGAGTGCCTTTTTCATGACTCCGGCTGAACTGCATCAAAACATGCCGTGACAGAACTAGTCCACATTGCACTACTTCCAATTTATTTTGCTGGGTTATTATTAATTGTTGTGCGGCTGGGGAGCCATAGCTGTATTGCCTAAATTATTATTTACTACCTATCATTTCTAAATTGTTTCTTGTTTCATTCTGGTAGATGCTATCTTTACTCTTTTTATGGGGAGTAAGTAATAGCGATAGAGTTTGGTATGATCCCTGCTATCTCTTCTCATTCTTTCTTGCTATGTTTAATTATAGTGGGGAACAGTGTGCTGAGAATTCATTACGGGCTCAGTTTTCTTTGTAGATTTTGAAGTATAATGTCTGTTTTGGAATTACAGGAGTAAATAAAATATTATTGTAGTTAGGAGTTTTGCATGTTCTGGAACAGACATATAGCTTTCTTAATATAAGTTAAGGTTTGCTTATTTATTGAATTGTTTATTATTATACTGTTGTCAGCTAATATAAGATATTGGCCATATTGGCTTGTTATATTGCATTGTATTAATAAATGAAATGGAATAAAATATATAATTTTTACAAAATAAATTAGTTAAGTTATTAATAATACACCAAGAACTCGTTTTGCGTTGTTTCACTTTGCGTTGTTTTCGAAGTTGCGTTGTCGTTAATACCTATTTCCAATATGCGTCGTTCGATTTTCGATGTTGCGTTGTTTTAAATTTCAGTGTCTAATTTTTTATAACCTCTACCATAGTATAGACGGTATATAAAGTTTGTTTTTCCGTTTGAAACACATTGAAATATTCATTTACGATCATATAAGCTGATTTAGCCATTTTCATCTTACCGTCCGTCCTTTTGTTGTAATCACGCCATCTTCGGTACCTCCCGATTTCAGGTATGTTCACCATTTTAGGGTACATCTTCAGCCCGAATGAGCTATAATTTGGTATTTTGTGTTCCCAGTGATGTAGAAACTTCTCCAACAAAAATGAAGAATATAGGTAAACGTTTTGTTATATCCCACAGATTTCAATTATTTTGTTTTAGCTACATTTTCTGGTCGGATTAGACCAAAATAGCTGTAATTTAGCATTTAGGGTTCCTATTTGTTCAGGTAATTTCTCTACCTAAAATTGTGGATATAAGAAAAAAGTGTTTTTCAGCCTGGAACCTATCTCCGAACTTTACATGGCTTTCCATAGAAAATCTTAATTCGCTTTGCGTCGTTTCACTTTGAGTCGTGTTTTTTGGAACGTATCTACGACGCAAAGTGAGGTCTTGGTGTACTTAGCTCCCGTATGTTCTGCAATCCACCATTTTCTTCCAGCTGTATCACGTCTTACACCAGCCGACCGAAAGGCGACCTCCCTTTATTTTTGGATTCTGCAAAAAAAATTATTTTTGATGAATATTGTGAATATCCCCTAAACATTCTAAAATCTTACCATATACCACGGACGTTGTATTTTACAGTCGCTGAAATGTTCAATGTTCTTCAACCTAAATGCACCTATTCAAAGAATAGCTATATTTATTTTTAAAGTATTTAATTCTAACTTACCGTTTTCTACAGAATTCATTTTTTATAAATAAAAATTGTTTAATCAGTAGACATCGGATTTTATCATGTTTTTTATTTCTCATCCTATTGGAATCAAATTTTGGATCTAGGCGTTTTAAGGGTCAATGTTTCGATATTTGTGGTCATATCAAAAACATGCAAAATATATGCAAAAAATATGCAAAATATGCAAAAAATATGCAAAAAATATGCAGAATATGCAAACAGATTTTGGCTGAAAATCGTCATAAAAGTCGTAAAATTGTCATTTAAAGTTGAAAAAACCATCAAAAAGTACATAACAGTGTTCTAAACTAAGACTGTTGACCGTTTAAGCTCGATTTTTTCAGCAGATTATTATGTTATTGAGACCATTTACGACAGTGTGGTGTAGGGTATACAAATATGGTGTCGTAATACCATTTTTTTATTATTAAACTATGTAAAAATAGAATATTTGATAAAATATCAAACGTTCTATGTAAAATTCAATATTTTCTTTGTCATAATTTGTAGCATTGGGCTGGTTATTGTTCAAAGGGAACAAATCGATGTCGGATTTTTTAATGCGGCACCCGCATAAAGTTTTTAGTTTGGTCAGATTTTAAGACTGTCAAAGTTTGAGCACAATTGGAATATGTTAACACGTGCCACTGGGGCCTCTAAGTTATGAAAATCTCGATTTTTTGGCTATTTAGCGACTTCGGCGACCCATTTCTCTGGAATGGTTAAAGCTTTTTGTCCATATTAAGCATTAAATTAAAGGTCATTCGGTTCTTAACATTTCTTGCTGAACAACAAACTACGTAACTATGTACGCCTTTGTGCGAAAATGGAGTCTATTAAAAAAAAAACATGATAAAAAAGAAGGATCCTTTTTATCAATTTTTGGAATGAAAACAAATGTCTTTTACATTTTGCTCTGATTTAAATTTATTCAAGAGTCAGACATCATGTGGGTTTGGAGCTATCTGGGTACAGCTGACTACTTCAAGAACGCTCTGCTATGTAGTTCGCAACTTTCAAGTTGTTTACCATCCTTTGCGCCTCCTCGAAATTAGGAGTTAATGTTTAATCTCTTGAACAACAAGAATTATGCCATACCTTTTTCTAGGAATTTCGGTAGTTGCTCTTTTGGAAGTTTGGATCGAATATTTCTGAAGAAATTGGAATCTGTGCTTTGTTAAGATTTTTGTCGCCTTTTGGCTCTTTACGGCGTTTTGCACCGTTGGATCAAACAATGCCAGGTCAGCAAGTTCAGGACTAAGATACCACAGATTATTAATCATGTTGTTATTTCCTTTTTCTGAAATTTGTGTATCATTGTTTTCATATTTCAATAGATTTTCAATGAGGTCTAGGTCTTGTTTTGATGCTAAACGTATCGTAGAATCTGAAGAACCATCTGTCCCGAAAACAATCAAGCGTGTCTTCAAGAAAATCGTAACTATGAAATTGTCATTGGTGCTGGACTCCTGTAAGGTGAATAGGAACGTTACTAGTATCATTGTGGCTACAGTAGAAGCTATCGGAGAGGATCCCTACAAATATAAGATCTCTAGAAGCTTTATCCGTGAACAGCGGAGAATAAACCGTGAAAAATACACGCAACAGCTTCAAGGAACGAGGCTACTTGCGTGCACTGACATGGAAAATTATTACCAGAGAAGAAAAAACGGGTTGCTGTTCTGGTATCACATGGAGGTAAAGAACAACTCCTAGGCATTCCTGAAACTGACAGTAGCTCATGGGAGAAACAAGAACTAGCAGTGTACAGATGCCTAGAATAATGGGGTCTCAACAGCTCAAGCAGATATTAGATCGAGAGCTTCTGTACCACTGTACAAACTTGTTAGAAAAATTGCTGAGGGGGATTTTGGACTGCAAGTTTGGAAGCACATCCGGACATCAACCAAACATATTCAAGCGATTTCTATAAGAAAAGTCTGCGATTGACAAATCCAAGTTCGAAGTAGGCGAGAGTGTTTTAAAACTACTGCCCAGCTCACTTTTCAAGAACAAGAGGCCGTAGAAGCACCTTGTGTTTAAATCGTTCGAGACTGCTTTAACGCCCCCAGAATGTTTTTTCTACTTTATTTGGTATCCCACACGAGCACAACTGAGTGTTATAAGTGAGAGTTTGGGTTATTGCTTTTACAAAACGTATAATGAACAAGATAATGTTTATATAGATATAATATAGGATGTTTACCCAATAAACATTATCAATAGCCCAGCAAAATTAAATGGAAGTGATTCCATGTGAAATCATGATTTCACTGGTTCTTTTGCATGAGTGCGAAAGGAGTCGTGAAAGATCCGATCTTTTTCATCGAATTTTCATGAGTGCAATTGAAGTCGTGAAAGATCCGATCTTTTTCATCGAATTTTCATGAGTGAAATTGAAGTGGTGAAAGATCCGATCTTTGTCATAATATTGTCATGAGTTTAAATAAATTGATAAGTACCCGCACAATAAATTATCAAATACTTATGTACCCTAATAATTGTGTACTTGCAGAAGTAATTGTTAAAATGAAAATAGAAGTCAGATGAAAGTGATGGATACCCAGCAAAAATACTCATTACAAATTGGCCTACTTTCTCATTATTTTAACACGGGCATGTCATAGGGAGTAAGTACTTATTTTTTCACCACTAAAAAGTGGATAAATAAGTAGTTACTCCCTGGTTACTTCAAGTCGTAACTACTTATTTAAGTACTTTATTATTTACTTTTAAGTGCCAAAAAATAAGTACTTACTCCCTATGACATGCCCGTGTTAAAATAATGAGAAAGTAGGCCAATTTGTAATGAGTATTTTTGCTGGGTAGTGGCAAAATTTATATACTTTAATTAAAAATACAATGTAAATTGATATAAAACAAAAGAAAAATATATTTTTTGTTCGGAAACCTGTTTCGCTTTGTGGATATTAAAAAGAAGTATGAAAAAGACCCGGTCTATAAACCACGAGCTCCACCAGCCGACCAACACCGATATAGTAAAACATATCGAGCTGCAATTATTGGGTTGGCTGGGCCATGTCAACAGGATGGATAAAGATGCCACCGGTATATTAACATGAGTCATTTGACGTTACGCCACTCGAGGGAAGAAAAAAACTCCAATGGAAAGATCAAGTTCAATATGATATCACAAAACATGGCATCCAAAGTTAGAGAAGCAAAGTAGAAGATCGGTAAAATAGGTATAAAAGAGACCATAACATGGTAACTATTACAGGTTAAGTTTTTCTTTTGAAATAACATAACGGAATTCAAATTTATACTAGATTTCCCAAATGATGAGCTTGGTTAAGAGATTGACACATAATTTATCGAATATTGGAAAAATGGAACCCCAAGTTGAAAGAGATATCTTGCAGCCATCGGAAGAGATAAATATGATATTGCAGATTAATATAATATATAATTTTGAAAATACGATACAAATCATCTGTGCATTGTATTGTTATTAATTTAACAAATTACATAATTGTATTGCAAATTTTATTTCTGATTTGCGAAAATGCGGATCCAAAGCATTGGTGCAAGAAGCTATGACAATGAACCGGTGCAAGAAGCCATGACAATGAACTGGTGCATAAAGCCATGACAATGAACTGGTGCAAGAAGCGATGACAATGAACTGGTGCAAGATGCTATGACAATGAACTGGTGCAAAATGTCATGACAATGAACTGGTGCAAGATGCTATGATGATGAACTGGTGCAAGATGCTATGACAATGGACTGGTGCAAAATGCTATGACAATGAATTGGTGAAAGTGTGTGTCACTCCCTTGTAAATGTCATTGGTGATTCACCTAAATTTTCACCTATGACATGTCACTTGCACCCATGATTCAACTCATGATTTGTCATCGAACATTTTGCTGGGAGGTTGAAAAGAAATAGAGACAATAGATTGAGTTTAATACAAAAAAAAAAATAGTGAAAACGATATTCAGAAATATTTTTAGGTCCAAAACAAGACCTAAACCGCACTGAGGACTTACTTAATACCCAAGGCATTCACAAACAAATATCAGATAAAGGAAGTAATAAAATGATAAATCATATGTGCTACCTTAGTCCTGAACTTATTGGCCTGGCATTGTTTGATCTGATAGTGCAAAACACCTTAAAGATCCAAAAGAAGAGAAAATTCTTAACAAAGCAAAGATAGAAATTTCTCCAGAAATATTCGATCCAAACTTACAAAAATCAACTGCCAAAATTCCTAGAAAAATGTTTGCCAGGCATAATTACAAGTGAAACTTAATTGTTGTTCAAGAGATCAAACTTTAACTCCGAATTTCTTGAAAAAGATCCTGCAACTTGACCACAGAACATCAATTACCAGGAGGGGTAAAGGATGGAAAACAAATTGAAAATTGTGAGCGACATAACAAGGAGTCGAGTTCATCACCAAGTTGTCATCTGCACCCAGATGGCTCCAAAACCACATTATGTCAGTCCCTTATGTAAATTTAAATATGTATGAACCAAATGTAAGCGTTTGTCATTGAAGCCATACAATGAATGTACAAATGTCCATCTTTGTAAAAACAAAATTGCATTTGAAAAAGGAAATGTTTGATGGATAGCGAAGCCATTCCACGGCCGATATGTCTGATAAGTCTCTAAAAAAGGCAAAACATGTCACATAATGGTGGTTGTGTGGGTTCGAATCTTCGGCTTTCCCTTTTCACTTGCAAACATCATCGGTCATTAAGATCGACTCCAACGAGAAATTAATTAAAATTAAAATATATCTTCTAAAATAGATGCGCTAATAGGCAACATTTTCAAATAAAGTAAAATATATTCGTTTTCATTCCCAAAAATTGATAATATAGGAGGAAAAAAGTTTTTTTTTTAATAGACTCAATTTTTGCCCTAAGGCCGTTTTCGGGGCATTGGCTTTATTATCTCAAATTCAGTAACACGTACTTTGTTGTTCAGCAAGAAATTGTAAGAACAGAATGGCTTTTACTTGAATGCATAATACGGGCAAATAGCTTTAACCGTTCCACATATCGTCTGCTCCGTCGGAAAAGGTCGTAAGTCCACTTTTTTTGGAAATCGCGTTTTTGTTACAGGATGATAGTACAAGTCAAAACTCGTCGTATGATACAAAGAAAATGGTAGCATGTCGCGTTTTTCTATATGTTTTGCCCTTGTCGGAAAAGGTCGTAAGTCCACAAAACGTACAAATTTGAGTACGAAAAGGTCGTAAGTCCACAGGAAAATATATACTTTAAAATAATACTGCAGCTAATGTAGTTCAGATATTATGTTTAACGTCATCCATGGTTGAGGTACAATGTAAAGAACTAGCCTACATCTTTGGATGATAATCGGATGATATTTGGTGGAGCCTGTGGACCAAACATTTGAACAAAAATGTGATAATTTCTATATTGCAACGAAAATTTACATTTGAAATCTATTTTCCCCTATAAGCGAACTGATTATGAAAGAAGGACTTCTGGCCTTTTCATTGATACAAATTGGGATGCTGTATGTGTTCACATAACTCGTATATTGAAATTTTTTTAAAAAAATCAAAATTTTAACTGTTTTTACTGTCGTATATCTTACTTAACTTTATCAACTGGTAATTTGTGGTTTCTCTAGGGACATTTATTCACATAACGAGATTAGTTTGTATTCTGAATTCAATAAAGTAATACCTTCTAACGGACGGGTAAGTGCAACGTTTATATTATTAAAGGATTCTAAAATAATATTTGATTGAAATGTTATTAAACTAAGAAGACATCATGGTTCTTGCTAACAAAGAGCAGTATGAATTTGGAATGGAATTAGACGATGGTGTCATGGGTCTAGTTCCCTATGGTTTTCACGGTGATTCTGAAAGCTCTGAAGATAAACTTCCTAAACGCAGGAAGACATTACATGCTGAAGATTCTACATGGTTTTAAAACAAAAACAAAAGATGCAGTGAGTTGGGGCAGAAATACTTGGGAAGACATAAAAGGACAATATTTGGGATTACAATGTAGCTATGAAACCATGTACATTAACGGAATTAATCATGAAATTTAATTGAAGGAAAAGGTCGTAAGGCAAAAATACAAGGTCGTAAGAACAACGTGTCATGTTTTATATTAAATATTAGCCGAACCGGTCCACGTTGCTGGCCCTTGAAGCAGTTCATGTTACCTTTTCTTATGCCAATTACATTTTTTTGCATCGCAAATTAGTTGGGATATGCAAGTGAATATTAATAACAAGTAAGAACGTCGTTAAATTCGGCCAGGCCGAACTTGTTATACCCTCCACCATGAGTTGTATTCAATTTTTTTTCAATTAGTTTCCTTTCGTTTGTGAAGTAGACCTAATACCAAATTTCAGCAATTTCGGTAAAACAATATGGCTTACCTTTAAACTACCGAAATTCGGGAGGCACCGTTCTATGGGGCTATATGAAGGCGTGGACCTATATAGAAAAATTTATGGAAGAATGTTTTATACCCGAAACGAAGAATAAATACCAAATTTCAGCCGTTTCGGAGGAATATTGAGGCCACATTTTCAAAATACCGGAAATCGGGAGGTACCGTTCTATGGGGGCTATATGAAGGCGTCAATACCAAACATCCTAGAAGTAATAGAAACTTCTATACCGAATCACGAAGATCTATCTTAAAAATTGCGAGCTGTATCTTAATTTCAAAAGACGGACAGACGGTCATGGTTATACCGACTTAGAATTTTACTCTGGTCGGGTCTTATTGCTAAAATATGTACCCAGGATTGGGGAAACGGAATCGTTCGTAAATTTTATATATAGCGCATTTAAAAAATAGGGCACAGGTGTAACCCGCTCCTCCGAAATTCAACAAAATATATAGCCTACATCCACCAAGGGACATCCCTGTGCATAATCTGAAAATTACATGGAATAAGTACTTAGGGTCGGAGATTCAACCAACAACCGTTGCCTCGCAAATTAATTTTCTGACCGATACATTCATAACTTTGGCAAAAAAGCGTTTTTTAAAAAATAGGGCCTGCCCCCACCCCCTCCGAAATTCAAAAAATATAAAGCTTATTTTTACCTCGGTTGTTCCTTGTATATTCTCTGAAATTTTCAAAAAACATCGGTTTAGCCGTTTTTGAGTCTATGCGGAACATACAGAGATACACACATTGTATTTTATATATTAGATTTCACACAAAAGTTATGGTCCATTAAAAGTTTTGGTCCGCTAATAATTATCTCATCACCATGTTAAATTGCAAGCTTATTCGTTGTCTTAAACTCAATTCATTCTTAAAATTTCGCGCCGATCGGAATATTACTGCGATCTACAGGACAGCTACAAAGTCGGGTAAAAATTGTGGGTTTGGTACATTTCACACCTTTCGATCATAACTAACATCTAATGGAGTCACTTCTGGTCGGAACCCGACCTCTCCACAAAATTTCGTGGTGATCGGTCCAAAATTAATGCCTGGAGTTTTATTACAATTGTTAATGGATGGACTGACACACATAACTAGATCGCTTTATCTCGTCCAGATATGAACAAATGGCAAGGGGAGGGGGTCTACGACGAATACTTCGCGATGTTACACGAATATTGAACAAAACAGACTTATAATACCCTTTCCACATTGTTTTGTAAAGAATATATATTTTATTTTAAAAACGTCCGTAAATTGTTGGAAAAGGTCGTAAGTCCCTACAAATATACAAAACTGTACAAGGAAAAGGTCGTAAGTCCAAAGACATCCAATTATCTCCCAAACGCGACGGAATTTTATCAAACAAAGTACAGGCATTGGAGCGGAATAAATAAACGAAAAATACTTCCTTTACCACCATAATAAAATCTTTAATGCAGAAAGCGCTGGAATGTTTTTTCTTCCTCCTGAAAAATTTATTGAGAGAGACTTACGACCTTTTCCGACGGAGCAGACGATATATGGGTCGTCGAAGTCGCCAAATTGCAAAAAAAAAATCTAGATTTTCATAACTTTGAGGCCCCAGTAGCACGTGTTAACATATTCCAATTGTGCTCAAACGTTGGCAATCTTAAAATCTAACAATACAAAAAGGTTTAGGCGGCTCCCCGGCTAAAAAATCCGAGATCGATATGGTCCTTTGTGTTAAAACCAGTCCAATGCTACAAATTAAGACAAAGAAAATATTGAATTTTTCATAAAACGTTTGATATTTTGTTTAAATTTTATATTTGCATATATAAAAATGGTATTACGATACCATATTTTTATACCCTACTCCACACTGTCGTAAATGTTCTCAATAACATAATAATCTGCTGAAAAAATCGAGCTTAAACGGTCAACAGTCTTAGTTTAGAACACTGTTATGTACCTTTTGATGGTTTTTTCAACTTTAAATGACAATTTTACGACTTTTATGACGATTTTCGGTCAAAATCTGTTTGCATATTTTTCATTTTTTTTGCATATTTTGTGCATATGCAAAATATGCAACTATGCAAAATAAATACAAAATATGACCCTGTTATTGAATTCAGTTTTCTCTGAAACGAATTTTGGTCCAATCAGAATCATCGTATGTTTAATATTAAAAAATATGCAAAATCCGATGTCTATTAATCAGTAACGCGGTTTCAGATTTTTGTGACTTTATAATTTTACGATTATTAGAAATCAAAAATTGTATATTTGAATAAATATGTGTACAATTGTTCAAAGCACACTTTTGAGCATTTTTCGCTTTGTTGCCAAGACACAATGTAAGGCATGGTGATGCAAGTTGTCGTACATGACAATTTCGGATTATTTGTGAACGAATCGAAAATGTTATCGAAGACACGATTTTCTATTGGGAGGTTTCAACACATTCTGTCTTGAAACAAGCATGATAACTCCGGTGACATTGTCCTGCACTTGGCCATGAATGACTATTTTTAAAATTTCATCAACGAATCGTTGACGAAATTGTCGTCGATGACTTCATTTTCTATTGGGTACATAAATACATACGTACGTCAAAATTTAAAAAAAAAAATGATGTAAAAACTATACGGTTTTTTGTGCAAATCGTTTGCTATTTGTCTTCAAAACAATATTCCGTCAACCTATACAAAGTTTATTTGCAAATACAGACTAAAATAAGAATTACCTATTACTTTGGGGTGTCAATAAAAGTATTGCAACGGACAACTAACCATTTTGCAAAATGTTGTAGTCATTACGCATTTTTATGACTTTTACGGCTAATAATAAGTTCAGTAATAAAAAAGCCGTCATGAGGGGTCTTCAGACAGATAAAAAACGCGTGAGACCATATTAACAATAAACAATGACGAATCGGTCACAGGGAAGTATGCAAAGAATGCATATCGTAACCATAAATTCCCAAAGACGTTATTAACATAATAATAATTTTACAGGAGAAGCAAAAAAACGTTATAAAATGAAAAACTGTATTATGGTAAACAATAAAATTGTTTTAATTGACCTTCAGCCAAAAGAACCAAAACGAAGTTTTATGGAATATTAATCGTATGAGGGTGAGTATTTGGAATATTATCAATCATATACGAATTGGAGTAAGTAATGAAACCAAAACCGGGGAAACGCTTGGTTTTGGGATCTGTCATTACAACAAAATCTGCTGTGCTATCCCATTATCCGAAATGCCTTTTCTTGAATAGGACCGTTATTTTTAAACGTAGAAGCTTGAAATTGCAAGAGCATGTATTTTAATCTTATGTATTAGATTTAATCAAAAAACGAATCTTGATTTTTTGGAGATACGTCTTCGGGCATTTATGGTGACGATATATAACTCAATATGACATCATTAGGAATTATTTAACAGTCATTATTCTGAAAGTATTTAAAAGGGATCTAGAAAGCTCAAACAAGTTCAACTACCACCATTCCAAAGGCCAGACCATGGTATATTAATCTTATTTGTGTAAATTGCTGATGTAATATAACAACACTAAATTGATAAATACCTCGGGCCAAAATCCTGATATGAACAAAGATAAAGATTTGCTAAAAATGGGAACCAGTACCCTTAGAGTGTAACATGCCGAGCATTAATTTTGGTTTAATTAGCTCATTAAAGCTCATTAATGGGTGACGTAGGGGGTGGAAGATACCAAGGAACGGTCCTGACCGGTTTTAACATGGCAAAACCCAGGATTTATATTGGTCCCTCTTTCATCTCAAGTGGACACTGACCTCCCCGTGGTGTCACCTGGGGAACTGGCTTAACACTCGTTAAAGGTAGTGAGCTAACATGTGCCGCGCGTTCACCCATAAGAACGTTAAAAACTTGGGTTTGGGCGTCGGGTTAGTAACCCTACCCTAGAAAAAACAGCCTACTATGAAAAAACGAAAGAAAAAAAAAAACAAACCCCTCTAAAGTTGACGAACCCCGCAAACGTTTTAAGGACCATGATCTGCGAATCTGCACCTGGAATGTTCGCACTCTTTATAAAGAAGGTGGAGTCTTCGCATTGGCAGACGTACTTGAAAATTACAAGGCCGATATTACTGCCATACAGGAAATACGATGGATTGGGAAAGGCGTCACAACAACACCTAAAGGTGACGCACTGTATTATAGCTGCCATGACGTAAAACATGAGTTTGGTTGCGGATTCGTAGTTAGTCGGAGGCTGAAACATCTGGTATCAAGCTCCACCCCAGTGAATGAAAGACTTGCTGCAATTCGAATAAAAGCTAAATTCTTCAACATCAGCTTTCTTTGATATATTCTTCTTTCAAAGATATATATTACGAGCGCTTAGAAGAAACATATGACCGTTGCCCTGCCCATGACATTAAATTAATCATTCTAGGCGATTTTAATGCCAAAATTGGAAAGGAGAATATCTTTGGCCCAACAGTCGGGAAATTCAGTCTCTACAGTGAAACATCTGACAATGGTATGAGGCTGATAGACTTTTTAGCTGCAAAAAACATGGTAGTTAGCAGTACCAGATTTAATCATCTCGATATTCATAAGGGCACCTAGCTATCTCCAGATCAGAAAACAAGAAATCAAATTGATCATGTTGTGATAGATGGAAGACATTCATCGAGCGTGTTGGATGTACGATCGTTCCGAGGCACAAACATTGATTCGGACCACTACCTTGTTGCAGCAAAGGTACGCAACCGCTTAAACGTAGCAAACAAAGTACGAGCAGACACAACACGAAAGTTAGACATCGGTAAGCTGCAGATAGCCACAGCATATTCCACTCAACTAGCCCAATTGCTTTATCAAAGCACACCTCATCCCGATAACATATCAGCGCAATGGCAAATCATTGCAGCCGCAAATCCATACTTGGATACCAGAGACCTCCACCAAGGAATCCATGGTATGATCAGGAGTGTCGTGCTGCCACCGAAGAGAAAAATGCGGCATATAGGGCTACTTTACAATCCGTAGCAACGCGTAGCGCACGAGGGAGATACAGGGAGAAAAGGAGAGAGGAGAAACGTCTTTTCCGCAGGAAAAAGAGAGAGATGGAAAAGCGGGAGTGTGAAAAAATCGAGATGTACGGGAGTCAGAATGAAGTCCGAAAATTCTACCAAAGAGTCAAGCATCAAACTGATGGCTTGGTACAGGCACATCCTCCTGTAGAGACCAGCAAGGTAATTTGGTAACTGATACAGATAGTGTACTCAGGATATGGAAAGAACATTTTTCAAATCTGTTGGTATCCAATAGCAGCGAAGACGACGAAGATACCACAGTCCCAATCCCAGAAGATGGTATTGAATGTATACCGCCCAGCCAAGATGAGGTAAAGACAGCAATAAATCGGCTGAAGAATAATAAGGCAGCAGGGGCCGATGGCTTACCAGCCGAGCTGTTCAAAACCGGAGGCGACACGTTGATAAGGTGTATTCATTAGCACTATCTGGCAGGAAGAACGAGTACCCGACGATTGGAACCTGAGTATCCTGTGCCCCGTCCACAAGAAGGGAGATAAGACTGTATGCTCTAACTATAGGGACATAAGTCTACTCCCCATTGCCTACAAGATCGTGTCAGGGATATTATGCGAACGACTAAAGCCTATGGACAATGAGATAATTGGACCATACCAATGCGGCTTTAGACCTGGCAAGTCCACCATTGACCAGATATTTACCCTGCGGCAAATCCTGGAGAAGACCCAAGAGATGCAGATCGACGCCTACCACCTTTTTGTCGATTATAAAGCAGCCTTCGACAGCCCGCTGCGTTCAAAGGTATTCCAAGCCATGTCTGAATTTGGTATCCCCGCAAAGCTCAGCCGGCTTTGTAAAATGACTTTAACTGACACGAGGTCCTCAGTTAAAATAGGAAAGAACCTCTCCGAAGAGTTTGGTACCAAAAGAGGTTTCAGACAAGGAGACAGCCTTTCGTTGATCTCTTCAACATCCTGCTGGAAAAGGTTATACGAGAGGCAAACGTCAAAAGAAGTGGCACAATCTACACTAATAGTCACATGTTACTTGTTTATGCTGATGATATAGACATCATGGGCCGATCAGTAAAAGAAGTAACTGTATTGAAATGTTTGGTATTTGTTTTATTAATTGCAATATATTTGGCAACCCTTTTATAATTATAATAATCTTATGTACAAATACAACGTGGTGCATACACGCATACGCACTCTATTTACTCTCTTTCACTCTCAATTGTATTTTGTCTATTCTGCCATACTACATATGTATGTACATAAATCATCCAATCTTCATTGTACATGATGAACAGTTTAACTTTGTAACTTAACTTAGTTATCTTTGGTTTAACCTTGAATAAAGAACTGAATTCTAACCTGCGAAAAGTGTACTTCAATTAATTGTCATAGGAGATAAAACAACAGGTTATGGGTCCCACCGAAAAAACTGGTATTGTACAATTTTGTGGAGTAAATTTCGAAATTTGGAAATTTCGCGTCGAGAAACATTTAGCTGCCGCAGCATGTCTTGAAGCTGTGAAGTCGTCAACTCAAGATATGGAAAATGTGGAGTGGAGAAAAAGAGATGTAAAGGCGCAAGACATCATCACAAGTTTAATACACGACGATTATTTGGAGTACATACGAGACAAGGAAACTGCCAAAGCTATGTGGGACGCACTGATTGCAATTTTTTCTTGTAAGTCATCACAAAACCAAACGATTGTGCGAAAGGAATTAGCAAATCTAAGACTGAAGGAAGGTGAGTGTCTCAGTCAACATTTTCTGAAATTCGATTCTCTCGTAAGGCAATTGAAGAGTGCTGGAGCTAAACCTGAAGAAGCCGACTTGGTATCGCAACTTTTCTTGACATTACCAGAATCGTATGATCCGATAATTACGGCCTTGGAGAACCTTAAGATTGATGATTTGACTTTGGCTACGGTAAAACCAAGATTGTTGGCAGAAGAAATGAAAAGGAAAAACCGGAATGAGGACGATCATTTTCAGAAGTCAACAGCATTTCAATCAAGAAATAAATACAAAATGCGGTTTAATGGTAAATGTCATAAATGTGGAAAGTATGGACACATGAAAAAAGACTGCAGAAGTAAGAATGCAAAAATGGCTGCTGGTGTGAATGGAGTAAGTTTTATGGCGGATGCAAACATAAAGGCATCGTCATACCATGAGGAAAACGTTGTTGAATTTGCTCTAGATTCGGGTGCAACAGACCATTTTGTGAACAACAAGAATTTATTCAAGAACATAAGGAAACTTGCAGAACCTAAATATATAAACATTGCTAAGGAGGAAGAACAAATTTGCGTCCGTTCAGTTGGAGATATTGACTTGGTCAGCGATACTGGAGTTTGTGTAGAATTAAAGAATGTGCTATACAGTCCTGAATTTCGTGAGAATTTGTTATCAGTGAGTAAGGTAGTAGAGGCTGGTTTAAATGTTGAATTTAAAAGAGATACTGCTGTCATAACACGTCGTGGTTACACCATTGTAAATGCCAAGCGATCCGGAAATTTATTTGAAATAAAAATGAGTTTAAAGAATAACTTATCGGCGAATTTGACAAAAACAGAAGAAGGTGTCCTTTGGCATAGACGTTTAGGTCATATAAGCTACCAAGGACAAAACGAGTTAGTAAGCAAAAACATGGCCAACGGTGTATGTAAGGCACTGGAAAAGGACTTTTGTGAAATTTGTGTAAAAAGCAAGCACTGTCGGGAACCTTTTAATGGAACAAGAACAAAAGCATCGAGGCCACTGGAACACATCCATTCAGACGTTTGTGGTCCGATAAGCCCTACAGCGTGGGATGGTTCTAGATACTTCTTGACATTCATTGACGATTACACCCATTTCGCAATGGTGTACCCCATAAAGAAAAAGTCAGAAGTAGTCAACAAATTCATAGAGTACGAGGCCGTTGTCACAGCAAAGTTTGGATCAAAAATAAGCCAACTGACAATTGACCAAGGAAGAGAGTACACGTCTGGATCCATGCTGAAGTTTTGCCGAGAAAAGGGGATACAAATTCAGACAACGATTGCATACACTTCTCAGCAAAATGGAGTAGCTGAGAGGCTAAACCGTACGATTGTCGAAAAAGTCAGATCACTATTGATGGAAGCTAGTAATCCAAAATTTCTGTGGTGTGAAGCTATCAACACAAGTGTGTATATTCTTAACAGAAGCCCTTCAAGAGCATTAAATGAGTCGAAAACACCTGCAGAAGTGTGGTTTAATGAAAAACCTGATTTAACCGAATTACGAGTCTTCGGATGTCTAGCTTATGCATGGGTTCCTGCACAGAAACGTTTCAAATTAGACAACAAAAGCAAACCATATGTCTTTATTGGATACTGTCCTAATGGTTATCGTTTATGGGACAAGGAAAAACGTAAGGTGGTTCTTGCTAGAGATGTAAAATTTGATGAGTGTTCTTTTCCATTTAAAAACAAAACGGAGGCACCAATTGAGAAACTAATCGTAACGAGAAACAATCAAGAGGGGGAGGAGTCCGATGATGTTTCAAGTATTAGTGAACCTGATGAATCAAATGAGACGGAATCTAGAATGGATGAGAACTCCAATGAGAATGATGAGAGAACAATAACAGAAGAGACTTCGACCGGAGAGCAAGTTGCTGATGCACCGAGACGAAGTGAAAGGGTAAGAAACCCAACAGCAGATTTTCAGAATACTATTTGTCATTGTTCGAAGCCGTAACAACTGAACCAAAAATACCGGCAACATATGCCGAAGTTGAAAGATGTTCAAATAAAGATCAGTGGTTGTCTGCAATTGAAGAAGAATTAAAATCAATGGAAATCAACAAAGTATGGAAGATTGTCAAGTGTCCACAAGGTGTGAATCCATTACAATGCAAGTGGGTTTTTACAATCAAGAAAGACGAAGATGGAAATCCTACGAGATACAAAGCGAGGTTGGTTGCCAAGGGTTTCTTGCAAAAGTTTGGTAGGGATTACAACGAAATTTATTCCCCTGTAGCAAAGTTGGCAACTATACGAATAGTTTCAGCGGTCGGCGTAAGGAAGAAACTTTACTTTCACCAACTGGATATCAAAACAGCGTTCCTTCATGGAAAACTTAATGAAGAAATATATATGAAATGCCCAGAAGGTATGAAAGCTATACCTGGGACTGTTTTGAAGCTGGAAAAATCAATATATGGATTAAAGCAATCACCGAGGTGCTGGAATAAAACAATTAATGATGAACTGCTGGCTATGGGTTTTTCACGTTCTCAACATGACTATTGTCTTTATACTCGGACGAGTTCTACAAATTTACTTTATGTTTTACTTTACGTAGATGATCTGTTATTCATTGGCAATAATGAAAATGAAATTGCAGATCTAAAGAAAATATTATCAAGGAAGTTCGAATTGTCTGATTGTGGAAAGTTAAAATATTTTCTAGGAACAAAATTTAGCTACAATGAAAATGATGGTCTCCTGATATTGTCACAAGAATCGATAATAAACCATGTGATAGAGAAATTTGGAATGACGGATTGCAACCCAACACGAATACCTATGGAAAAGGGACTACAATTAAGCAACAACAAAGATGAAGAATGCAGAAAACCATATCGTGAGTTATTGGGAAGTCTTATGTATATTATGCTGAGCGTCCGTCCGGATATTTGTTTTTCTGTGGGATACTTGGGGAGATTTCAACAAAACCCTGGAGAAATTCATTGGATAGCATTAAAGAAAGTTCTTCGTTATCTTAAAGGCTCTAAAGATGTATACCTGGTTTACACGATGTATACCTGGTTTACACGTGGTATTTTGGAAGATTTGCATATCATCGAAAAGAATTATCCTGTTAAAATATATGAAGACAACGCGGGATGCATATCAATGGCCAAAAATATAGAATGCAAACGTTCGAAGCACATAGATATCCGACATCACTTCATAAGAGACCATATCTCAAAAGGCAACTTTATTGTGGAACCAATATCAACAAAGGACCAGATTGCTGATATATTTACTAAGCCATTAGATGCAACAAATTTTATTTCAATTCGAAAATTACTTAAATTATCAAATTGAGAGGGGGTATTGAAATGTTTGGTATTTGTTTTATTAATTGCAATATATTTGGCAACCCTTTTATAATTATAATAATCTTATGTACAAATACAACGTGGTGCACACACGCATACGCACTCTATTTACTCTCTCTCACTCTCAATTGTATTTTGTCTATTCTGCCATACTACATATGTACAGTGAGTGTCAAAAATATTCGGTTTTCAATTTCACCAATAATAACACCTCAGTATTTTCGAACCCCATAACCAATATTCAAAAAACCAAATACTTAAAAAATGTTGGTCCTGTGGCAATTAAAAAATGTATTTAACATGGATCCATGGCAACCCTATAAGCGAGAATAACAAAGAAGAAGTTGTTAACCCTGTTTTCTATGCGTCAAAAATATTCGGTTTTTGTAAATTTTGTTAAATATTTTGGCAAAAAACCGGTCAACATCGAACTTTTTCTGCAATATTAGTATAAATTTCAATAATTGTGAACAGAATCTTTGTTCCTGTGTGCAAAAATATCATATTTCATAGCAAATTATTAAAATTTAGGGCTAAGGAAAAACGCTTTCCTAGAAAAGAGAAAACTGTTCATATTTCTTTATAAAAACGGCAGGAATAAAGGGAATTTTTGCTTATTTTTGAATATTTAGTCGAATACATCTGAAATAATGTGCAAAAGTCACGAAAATATAGATATAATTGATTTCGTGAAACACATAACCCAGCCAAACCAAGGACTGGGAGGGAAGGTAGAGGAATCTCCTGAAAAATTAAGGCTAAACCGCCCTTAATTTTCCCGAAATTGGTCACCGAGTCCTAAATGACTTTCAAAAGATAGAAAATATGCACTTACATTCCAAAAAAATCGAAAGGATAAAGCCTTTCATGGCCTTGTAACACATCATAAGTCATTGATAAATACATGTCTCCTATAAGCTCCTTCGTACTTTTTGTGTTGGAGTACACAGAAAGGCCGGAAACTTGGTGGTATACTGATTTTCCTGCTTAGACATTCAAAACTAACTCCATTTCACTAGGTTTCTGATGTACATCAAGTTTTGAAGGTACATCAAGGCGAAATTTGAACTAGATTTTTGGTTATGTAAATAAGCCGATGGTGTGTGATGTGTTACAAGGCCATGAAAGGCTTTATCCTTTCGATTTTTTTGGAATGTAAGTGCATATTTTCTATCTTTTGAAAGTCATTTAGGACTCGGTGACCAATTTCGGGAAAATTAAGGGCGGTTTAGCCTTAATTTTTCAGGAGACAGGAGACCTTCCCTCCCAGTCCTTGGTTTGGCTGGGTTATGTGTTTCACGAAATCAATTATATCTATATTTTCGTGACTTTTGCACATTATTTCAAATGTATTCGACTAAATATTCAAAAATAAGCAAAAATTCCCTTTATTCCTGCCGTTTTTATAAAGAAATATGAACAGTTTTCTCTTTTCTAGGAAAGCGTTTTTCCTTAGCCCTAAATTTTGATAATTTGCTATGAAATATGATATTTTTGCACACAGGAACAAAGATTCTGTTCGCAATTATTGAAATATATACTAATATTGCAGAAAAAGTTTGATATTGACCGTTTTTTTGCCAAAATATGTAACAAAAGTTACAAAAACCGAATATTTTTGACGCATTGAAAACAGGGTTAACAACTTCTTCTTTGTTATTCTCGCTTATAGGGTTGCCATGAATCCATGTTAAATACATTTTTTAATTGCCACAGGACCAACATTTTTTTAAGTATTTGGTTTTTTGAATATTGGGTATGGGCTTCTAAAATACTGAGGTGTTATTGTTGGTGAAATTTAAAACCGAATATTTTTGACACTCACTGTATGTACATAAATCATCCATTCTTCATTGTACATGATGAACAGTTTAACTTTGTAACTTAACTTAGTTATCTTTGGTTTAACCTTGAATAAAGAACTGAATTCTAACCTGCGAAAAGTGTACTTCAATTAATTGTCATAGGAGATAAAACAACAAACTGATACCTTTATGAAGGTCGAAGGAGAATCTGCTTGCGGTAAACCGTGAGAAGACCAAGTTGATGGTGTCGACGCGTAATGCGTCCATTGAGCTCGGACCGACTGTGGAAGTTGGTTCCTATAATATTGAGGTAGTAAAAGACTTCGTCTACCTCGGCACCTCCGTAAACACAACAAACGACATCAGTTGTGAAATAAAAAGAAGAATTGCATTGGCCAACTGATGCTACTTTGGTGTAAGTAAGCAGTTTAAAAACAATGCCACATCTCGTCAAACAAAAATAACGCTCTACAAAACACAGATACTACCCGTGCTGATGTATGGCTCCGAAGCCTGGGTACTTGCGCAAGCAGACATGGCAGTGCTTGGTGTGTTTGAGAGAAAAATTCTTCGAAAGATCTACGGACCAATCTGCGTTGACGGTGAATATCGACGTCGCATGAACCACGAGCTGTATCTGCTATACAACGACATCAATATTGTTAAACGTATCGAGATGCAGCGATTGCGCTGGCTAGGCCATATCATAAGAATGAACGATGATGAACCCGCTAAAAAGGCGTATAAACACGGGCCGCTTGGCGGTGCACGCAGAATTGGCAGGCCAAGGAATAGATGGCGCAAACAAGTGGATGATGAGATGAAAAGGCGCGGTATTTCAGAGTGCGAAGCAACAAATAGAGAGAATTGGAGATCTTTTCTTAGTTCGACCTATGGAACAAATGTTCTGTAATGGACCAGCTAAGTAAGTAAGTAAGCTCATTAAAGCTTCAACGAATGTCCAAAGTGGATAGACAACTCATTAAGGAGCACACAATTTTGGTAATTCTCCATATTCACTCTTTATTGAAAGCGAAGTACTTTCAGTAATATTCAGTAAAAGTATATGCCTCCTGATTAAGGAGGGCAAGTATTATTTAAATAATCAGGTGTAATGCCTAACAAAGCTTGCTTTTTCCTTTCAACAAGTTTATTCTTAGAAGCGTACTGTCTCCTTTAGTCGTATATTTTACGCATTAGTCATTCCCATACATTTTAGAGAATATATATCACTGTAGAATATGACGGCCCATGGAGGATATCCGCATTACTTTTCAAAAATTTAAGTTTTGATGACTCGAAGTGTACAAAAGTTTATGAAATCATAATGAAATTTCCACTCCGGACATCCAAAAATGTTACTCACAACTGGATATGTCTGTTGCAGAACTCCTTTATAAGTTGTCGTGCGCATTTAGGGTGAACTAAATTGACGCCCAAGTCCTTCATAATTAGTAATGCGTGCCAGCACAATAAAAACACATTCATCACTACAGAAACAATTTAGAAGATGGTCTTTCTTTCAATAGACGCGAAAATAACAGTTATATAGTTATGCAATTGTTAACTTAATGAGGAGAGTCCTTAAGAGTTTTGAAGGACTTGGGCGTCAATTTCTTTCTCCCTAAATGCGCACGACAATTTACAAAGGAGTTCTAAAACAGGCATTTCCAGTATTGAGAAACATTTTCGGATATCCCGAGTGGAAATTTCATCCTGATTTTATAAACTTTTGTACACTTCGAGTCATCAAAACTTAAATAAAGAAATGCGGATATCCTCGAGCGGCCGTCATATTCTAAATAAAGTAAATATTCTCTAAAATGTATGGGAATGTCTTATGCGTAAAATATACGAATAAAGGAGACAGTACGCTTCTAAAAATAAACTTGTTGAAAGGAAAAAGCAAGCTTTGTTAGGCTTTACACCTGCTTATTTAAAGAATCCTTGCCAAAGCAGGATATACGGGTGTATCCCTAATCAGGAATATTACTGAAAGTACTTCGTTTTCAAAATAGAGAGAATATGCATCGACATTCTAATACAATCTTTATATATTCCCAATTTTTAAAGGGGGTTCTATTCAAATGACCCAAATTTTTTACTTCAATTTTTGACTTTATTTTGTTTTCCTTGTATAATTCAAATTAATGCAAATGAATGACTAAGTTTACTCAAAATACATGAAGCAAAATATACTAAAACTTAAAAACTTCATATCTTGTATAATTCGGAAAAAATGGAGGTGAAAACAATTTTGCAGGGGGATTCTATTCAAGTGAGCGGCAGTGTATATCGCCAATAAACTTTGCATATATTGACGTAATATTGTTTGATGAGAATATTGTTGCCTAACTGTATTTGACAGAACATTTTGTATGGAACAAACACGTGCAATTCTTAATTTTTGGTTTTGTTCGACCTTTTTATTTGTGCAATTTATAAATATTTTTGCAATAATTCATGTCATGTAGATTTATTAAATGTAATATCTCGACCTACTTCTTATAAAAATATGACATTTTTTGGAATATGTGGGAGAGGGCAAATATTCCCATCTCCCACGTATTCAGAATAGGACTGATGGGATGTGAAGTTTCGTGTTTTATTTTCGAAGTGAACGTGAAACAAGCTGTATGAGTTTATTTCGTCTCGTTTTGATATTTATATTATATACTCGTACATATTCGATTTCTACCATACATACTTAAATTTGTATTACTATTTTCTAGTAAACTTTGAGGAACAATTGTCGGCATTATATGGTGGCTATTTGGAAAATCAAAAACAATTCCTTCGGCTTGCTATTTTAGCCGTCAGAAGATTATACAAAAATGCCTACGATGTTGAAAAGTCTATAATACTTGTAGGACATTCGATGGGTGGCAAAGTGGCGCAAGCTGTTCTACAAGATCCAATAATTGCAAAATATATTAACACCATAATATATATTTCGTCGCCAATAGATAAACCAGTTGTAAATTTCGATCCAAAGATTGATACATTTTATTCGTCTACAGATATGTACTTTACTAACAAGAGAACTACCTACTTACCAAATCGACAAACAAATGTGTGCACAAATTTCCAGGACAGAATACCTCAACAAGGAAATGAGTCAAAAATTTTAGATAATATTCTAATGATTTCTATGGGAGGAGGTAATCGAGATCTCTTAGTACGTGATGGCTTAACAACATCCCAGTACAATGATATTCACGCAATGGTAAATTCAATATATTTCTTAATTACTATATGGTTCTAAATGGGCTGTTTTTGTAGACTTCATCAATACCCAAAGTTTGGCTTAGCTGTGATCATTTATCTGTAGTATGGTGCTTGCAACTGGTTTTGGTTATTAATCGCTTCATTTTTGGAATAGCGGTTATAGATGAAGAAAGAAATGTATATTTTTCCAATGACAAATATTATCGTACACAAACAGCTATAAATTATTTTGTGGTATGTATACATACATATGTCTGTACACGCGATTTAAACATTTTCATGTATATAAAGGCTAGTATGTGGTATCGTTGCTTGTTTATTAATAACATTTCAATTTATTTCTTAGAAACCGTTGAAAAATCATAAATCTAATGAAGTGTATTTTCCAAAATTAACACCGGATTCAAGTTGGCAGGTTGATTCGAAGATTGCTTTTCGCAAAGTGTTTAAAAATGGTTTACGTGCCGATTATAATCATTTATTACCTATTATGAAGTACAAGGATTTTAAGGTTGGATTAACGATTTCAATAAATAATAACATAATATATAATTTTTTTCATACATACTTTTTAGAAAATTTACATAGAAATTGAAAGCCATGACGATTTTGAAAATGATTGGATTTTCGGCTGTAAAGCACATGGAACAGATTCCGTTGGAGTACATTGGTAAGTAAGGGTTAATTGGGTGGAAACGTCAACAAGGTCTTAATGTATTTATGTAAATCTTTGACAGTCGGTTTTATTATAACTCATAAATAATCTGAAGATTGAGTTCATTGATAGATAATTCGCAGGCAACATTAGTTAACGTTTTACAAATAACATTATTTTTGTTGTATCGTGCGGTAAAGATCAGACTGTAAGCTTTCATGGACTATACAGTCACAAATATGTTCTACAAATCGTTTCTTAAAAATTTTCATTCAAAACATCACAGCAAAATGTTCGATGACAAATCATGAGTTGAATCATGGATGTAAGTGATCTGGCATGTCATCTTTTTGTCATTTTCACTCATGAATTGTATATGAGCGTGACCCCCAAAAGATGACGTTCTTTTTTGGATCCTAAGCATGTCATTTTAACCAATGCGTTAACATGTCATTTTCACCGATGCTTTGACATGTAATTTTAACCAATGCATTGACATGTAATTTTCATCAGTGCTTTGACATGTTAACCAATGCATTGACATTTCATTTTCACCAATGCTTTGACATGCCATTTTCACCAATGCATTGACATGTAATTTTCACCAATGCTTTGACATGTTATTTTCACCAATGTTTTGACATTTCATTTTCACCAATGCTTTGGCATGAAATTTTCTTATGTATGTATATTGTTTGGAAAATGAAAAATGCTGTATTTAAATAAAGGGTTATCCATTATGTGGTTTCAAAAGTAAACGTAAATAAAACACATATAAACTATGATATTTCATGATATTTCTTTTTTATTATAAAGTTTGAACGTTGACATTTTATGTGAAACACTACATCATTTAAATGACCTTTACGCGAACTGTTGCAAGCATGGAATTTTTGAGGTCGTTTTCGACCACTTTTTTACAAATATTGGGCGGTATCTCAGCCATAACTTGACGAATGTTGGTTTTTAAGTGCTCAAGAGTTGAAAGTTTATCTGCATAAATACGGTCTTTCGCGTAGCTCCCCTAAAAAAGTATAATGGTGTCAAACCACATGATCTTGGTGGCCAGTTGATATCGCAACGACGAGAAATAACGCGGCCAGAAAATGTCTCCTGCAATAAAGCCAAATACGCTCGAGTTGTGTGGCATGTGGCACCGTCTTGTTGAAACCACATATTCTCCAAGTCGTATTCTTCAATAGCAGGCAAAAAAGTCGGTTATCGTATGGCCATTCCGCTCCGAATTGACCGTGACAGTCGTTTTCGAAGAAGGAAGGTCCAATCACACTTTCGGACCAAAGACCGCACCAAACAGTGACTTTTTCTGGGTGTAATGGCCTCTCTTCAATTACCTGAGGATTCTCAGAAACCAAAATACGACATTTTTGTTTATTAACATACTCACCGAGCGAGAAATGCGCCTTAAAAGCAGAAAATTTTGTTCAAAAATCACGAAAAATCAATCAAACAAAAAATCACCATTTTTTTTGTAGTAGGTTTTGATAATTTTTATGCGTTTTTTGATAGTTAAGCGATCCATTTTCGTAAATGTCAGACTTTCAACGGAAAATAAAAAAAATTGTTTAACAACTTTGTTTGACAAATGTCGAATTCCACCCCCATACTTTTGAAACCACGAAATGGATAACCCTTTTTGATTTTCATGACAAACAAAACTTTTTATTAGTTCAAACGAATACATACATACATACATGAAATAATTACAACTAATTTATCAGCAAAAATTATAAAAAATTGCAATTTATCACCGTCGCTGTACGGCAACAGAGTTTACTTCCTCTGCTCTCCGCATTTTGATTCTGTTTCGTCTTACAAAATGTTTTTTCTATTATCTTCCCAACACCAGTTCAGATTTCTACATGGACTCCAAATGCACTCCCTTACGAATTTCTTGTTCGTGAATTACTTTAAATTGTATAAAAAATAAAAATGTACATATACTCTTTCATTTCAGTAGTGGGATTCTGTAACTGATTTTTTGCTGTTACCGACAAAAATCGGTAAAATTAAATCGCAAAATTATGACTAAAAACATAAAGAAAATTGGCATCACTGTTTGTGTCGGTAGAGGCTAGCGACTACTTTTTATTCATCGTTAACTTACCGAAAAATTTCGTTAATTATCGAAATTATAAGCATTTTAATTTTACCGACTATTATCGATAACAGCAAAAATGAGTTACAG
Organism: Musca autumnalis; assembly: GCF_047663935.1. Classification (NCBI taxonomy): domain Eukaryota; kingdom Metazoa; phylum Arthropoda; class Insecta; order Diptera; family Muscidae; genus Musca; species Musca autumnalis. Next base: position 58,421,522 of record NW_027411866.1, read on the forward strand.
AATCCCACTACAGAACTGATATCGCTACGTAGGGATCTACAAATCGACTTGCTTTTTAGGGATCTCGAGAGAATCAAATGTAACGAAAGGAAAATATGTAGGTGTGTACGATAACTTTCCCAGCAAAAATTACTCAGTCAATTCCAGCAACCTCTCTCAGTGAATTTTACTCTCTCAAGCAAGAAAAATTGCAGAAAGTTATCGAACAACAATTTGTACAAACTTGCAAGGAATCAACTGTTTTGAAAAAGAAGAAGAAAAGTTTTTGCATCAATTTGATGTTCTTGTTTTCCATGATTTTTTTATATTTTTCAGCTTTTGATGTTTAATTTTTTGATATTTCAATGTTTAATTTTGTTTTCGCCAAACAAGAATAAAAAAAAAAAAACAAAACAAATGTTTTCAAATCAGCTGATCAGACTTGCAAATTTTTGCGGGACAAATTTTCCCAGCAAAAATTTGCAAGTTCTCAGTCACAAAACTCTCCAAACTCGCTCTCTTTTGCTGGATAATTTTGTTATCGAACAGCATTCAGCAATAATTTGTACGAATTTGTACAAATTATTGGGTTATCGTACACACCTAATATCATTTATGCGTTATTAATTTATTTTTAAGTTATATTATTTCGGACTTTTTGTTTAAATTCGCAGAATCGAGATTTGATTGATTTATTCATTTAGCTTGATGATTGGGACTTCCTTTTTATTGTAGTGTCTAAACGACGTTTCGAGCTAGGAACAAAACCAATTGTTTAGAAGTCGTACTTGTATGATATACAGGAAATATAAGACAACATTACGACGAGAGTTTTAACAACTTTGGTCGTGATTTCGAGTCTCCGACAACATTAAGGGGTCGATTATTAATATCAACTCAACTGTAGTTGCGTTGCCAGAAAAGAAAATCATACAATTAAAATAAGTGAAACGACAGAAATGTTTAAAAAATTCATTCAATATCAGTGTTTTGAACTGTTAGCTACTAATTTAATTGTAAAAAGTAAGAATTTCAATGAAGAAATTGGATTTTTTATCATTAAATTTGCTATCGGCTACGCAACTGGAGTTGGGATGCTATCCATAATCGACCCCTAAGCCTATTGTAAATAATAAACCTTATATAGCCTTAAACATATTTAGATAAATAAAGGAAAATATAAAGGAGTATAAATAAAAAACACAAACACCATCTTTATTGCATCGATGGAATGGGTTCAAATGCTGATGAAAAGATCGGATCTTTCACGACTTCCATTGCGCGGGTTCAAATGCTAATGAAAAGATCGGATCTTTCACGACTTCCTTTGCATGGGTTTAAATGCTAATGAAAAGATTGGATCTTTCACGACTTCCTTTGCATGGGTTCAAATGCTAATGAAAAGATCGGATTTTTCACGACTTCGTTTGAACCAATACAAAAGATGCCAAGGTTCTCCCTCATCAGATTAAAATAAGATATGCCAATATTTCGTGTAAAATTTGCTTTCATTAACCATCCTTAATTAAATATGTCTTATTTTAAAGGTGCCGTGGTTTCTTCGACAAATTTCAATATTTTTTCGAGTTAACAGTACTATATATCTTATAAAATTACATCAGGTGCTAATATACAGGATATGTTATATTCCTCAAAGAGGATACCCTCACCACGACGTTTGAACGACTATCAATAAAACAATTTTAATAATATGAAAAATTTAACAATATTATTGAAATTATGCATGGCGGTGCTATTATTAGGTCTGTACAATAACTCAAAAATTTGTACAAATGTAAAATGCTGTTCGATAACAAACTTGTTCAGTACAAGAGAGCGAGTTTTTGGAAGTACTTTTTACTTGCGAAGTTATCTAACAGACATGTTTTTACCGGCACTGTATGTATAAATATAGCTACAGGACATTAATAAAATATATATAAGCAATATATATCTTCACAAAGATGTTCACTTTTTACGGTGTTTTATTTAACTTGCTTAGTTCAAATCTGGTAACTCATTTTTAACACTGATGCAGTTTACCAATCGAACTTAAACTTTGCACACTTTTCAGATGTGAATGACAATACATGAATATGTAATCAAAACCAATATTGGTCCGTTTCTACACTGTTTTACAGTGCTTTATCTAAATTGCTTTTCAAATCTGGCAACTCATTTTTCACATAGTTGCAGTTGACAAATCGAACTTAAAATTTGCACACTTTTTAGATTTGGATGACAATACATGAATATGAAATCAAAACTAATATTGGTCCATTCTTACAGTGTTTTACGGTGTCTAACTTGACCCCCTTTTCAAATCTGGTAACTGATTTTTAACACGGTTGCAGTTGACCAATCGAGCTAAAACTTTGCACACTTTTCAGATTTAGATGACAATACATGAATATGAAATCAAAACCAATATGGGTCCACCCGACTTCTGGTATTTTGAGGATTTTGTCTTCATGTTTAGCCCGAATTTGCTGTAACTTGACATTTGGAGTTCTCAATAGGCCAGGAACTTCCCCACTAAAAATTGTGGACGTAGGTCAAGGTTTAATATAGCCTCCATATAACGGTACCACCCAATTTCAAGCATTTTAATCTACATTTTCTGCTCAAATGGACTATAATTCCGCATTTGGGGTTCTCAATGGTCAAAAAATTTATTTACTAAAAAGTTAAAAATAAAAATTAATTAAAAAAAAATTAAGTTTCAGTGTTTTATTTAGAAATGCACTTAAAACTAAAAAATAATTTGTCGCTTAGCCTCAATAAATATATTCTTTCTCATGATAGAATCTCTCAAATAAAACGCTTGCCGTTTAATTTTGCCACCATTCATAATTTAAATGCAAGCGTTTTATTTGAGAGATTCTATCATGAAAAAGAATATATTTATTGAGGCTAAGCGACAAATTATTTTTTAGTTTTAAGTGCATTTCTAAATAAAACACTGAAACTTAATTTTTTTTAATTAATTTTTATTCATAATTTATATGTTTTTGTAGCATATGTACTAATATGAATATTTTGTGTAATATATATTTTTTAGTGAAAAGGGAATATCACTATCACATTTTGTACAAAGAATACCATCTCACGAAATATATCGTTATATGGTATTGATTAACTTTCAAAGAATGCAAAACTACTACCCAGATTGGACACACATTCTTGTCCGCCTGAAACCCACAAACAAACCTGTAAGTGTATCAGAATTTCCTGGAACTATTGCAAATACATACATTTATTTATATTTTATTTATTATTGTTCTCTGTTTTCCTATTCCAATAGACATCATTGAAAATCGATGCTTACAAACGAGAAGATAGAATATACAAAATAAAAGCTCCTAAGCTATCAATACCTAAACCCAAAACGCTTATAAATGAAACAATTATGGGAAGTATTTATAGTGAAATTCTCATAGAAGGTAAGTTGGTTATTGTAATTTGTGTTAGTATGTATATAAATCCCGAAAACTATAATTAAAGGATTGGACGAACCATTTCCAACAATACAATTCGATATCGAGCCCTTAGGTTGTGGTGATAAGGACTTTGGAGTAACTGGAAAAATATGCATTCCATGGGCTCGAGGATTTGATAGACATATTTATTTAACGTATGTTATACATATATATTTTTTTACATTGAACACTGGCATAAGCCAACCATTTGTTTCTTCTTTTAGACCCGATTCCAAAGAAAAAACTATATATGTAAACGTCCCATTTTCTACACCAAATGGTTATAACACATCTCAAAATCCAGTCTCTTTGGAACTATTCTTGAGTCCCATTTGCCGTTATAAAATAAGGTTTGTCATTAAAAGTTAGTTTTGTGCCTTACTATTAATTACACTGTGAACCGAAATTTTGGGGGGTGGAAAATTCCTTTTGGGGATGAAAGCTCTTGGTGAGTATATACAGAACTTAGAAGGACAGATCCGCCGTGAGTCGAACTTCCGCGTTATGGCGTGATGAAGTTTTTGCTAGAGACCCTGTAAGCCATGAGGAATTAGCGTTATATCTTTGTTCACTGTTGCTTTAGCTTTTTCTGAGATGACATGTCTGCAGTCAAATCGAATGAGGATTATTTTCGTAGAGCACTTCGACCTTCTATCTCGCTTCCTTCAATGTCCTTTTCGTCCTTTATTTTAGGAGCCGCTATAAAAGTACCACAAGATGAAGTTTTTCAGCTTCGAAATGTTCTGCAAAAATGTCGCTCAGAAAATTTTAGGTACTGCTCTCATTAACAATTAATCGAGTTTGTCGCGTTTTCGTGGTCCTTTTGTGCATTTACCCTGATTTTGTTCAGAAAAAAAATATATTTTGTTTTTTGTATATTCGTTACAGAACATACAAAAACACAAAATACAGTTTTTTTCTGAGCAAACAGTGGTAAATGTAAAAAATTACTATGAAAACGCGACAAAATCGATTAGTTGTCAATGAGAGCCGTACCTAAAATTTTCTGAGCGACATTTTTGCAGAACGCTTCGAAGCTGAAAAACGGCATCTTGTGGTACTTTTATAGCGGCTCTTAAAATAAAGGACGAAAAGGACATTGAAGGAAGCGAGATAGAAGGTCAAAATGCTCTAAGAAAATAATCCTCATTTGATTTGGCTGAAGAAATGTGATCACAAAAATAAGCTGAAACAACAGCGGACAAAGATATAACGCTAATATCTGAGGGCTTATAGGGTCTCCAGCAAAATATTCATCACGCCATATCTCAAAAGTTCGACTCACGGCGGATCTGTCCTTCTGGGTTCTGTATATAATCACCAAGAGCTTTCATCCCGAAAATGAATTTTCCACCCCCCAGACTTTGAGGTCCATTTTGTTGCACAGTGTTAGTTATCAATTTTAATTTTCAGTTACCAATTTTCCATTGCGGGAACATCGTCTAAGATTGTACAGGAATTTTATCACTGGCTTCCGGCTCATTTGTCCGCTGTACTCTTTTTAGTTCTCCGGAATCAAATAGTATCGTTTCAAAATTCAGAAAAGACATTATTTGTAAAGCCCTATGCTGGATTCTTTCAGAGTAAATCGCTTTATATTGTAACTGGTGATGATTTACTACAATAAAATAAAATATCAGTGAAACTAACATATCTTTATTTTTAGCTTGCCGTCTTTTGAAGAAACTACTGTTAAATTTTAAATTTCTTCCAATCTCTACTGATCCGAATAATTATAGTTTCTATGTATCAATAATTATTCATGGAACAGCCATAGTTCTCTCCATAATTTCAGTCTTTATAATATGGACGATCTTGACATTTCATGGTAACATCCTTCATAAAATTGCACTCAAGTAAGTTTTTTTTTGTTGGGATATGAATTCGTTCAATCATTATGTATTTTATTTACTTTTATGTATTCAAATAGGCTAACACGAATATCTACTGCCTCATCAGAAGTTTTGATGAAAGTTATTACAACTCTGCCCTTATCCTTTGGTGTCTTGTTTATATCTATTTCATTGGGCACCTGTAGTGGCATTGGTCTAACACTGGCAACAATATTCTACTTTCTCGTGGTATGTATTAATCAGTTTATTAAATATAATTTATAAACATTAATCATTACTGAGTTGTTATTTCTGAAAAAAAAAGATTTCTAATGCTTACAAAGATTATCTCGAGGATTGGGCTTGGGATAAAGCCAAGGGCATATTCAAAAGAATTCGACAAAAAATTGGTGTAAACCACTGTAATAAAATGACCATTGTTCCATCTCAGACGGGAAATGTTGTAGTTGATGAAAGTCTTGAACAACGATGCATTCAAAATGACAGCACAACTGAAACGATCGAAGAAGATACAACGTCCTATTTTGAAGGATTAGAAAATTTCGCTTTTCATATTACAATGATGTTGCTGTTAGGCATAAAATCAGCACTCTCTTTTGGTCTCAGTATAGCATGGATTAAAGCGCATTAGTAAGTAGTTTAGGTCTCGACCTTCATATCAAAAATATAAATCTACTTCTCTTTTTAGTCATGGTCATACACACGAACATCTTCCGGATCCATTTATTGTACCCACCATCATAACGCTGACATGTTTAAGCATTTTGTTACAATTAGGAGCTCCGCGTAAATCGTAAGCGCATATAAATAATTTTATATACATACGTATTTTGAGTGACTCAGTTGTTATAATTTATTGCATTACAGATCCGGCTATCATTATGTGGCAGTAGTACTTTACTTATGTGTTTGCGGATGCGTTTTGTACTGCCAGGAACACATATATCGCTTGAGTTACCTAATAGCCATAGTATATTTATGTGTAGCTCTACAGGAAGTTTGCCATAACTTGAAAAGAATTACATCAACCCGTCATTAATAGGTGTGTACGATAACTTTCCCAGCAATAATTACTCAGTCAGTTCCAGCAACCTCTCTCAGTGAATTTTACTCTCTCAAGCAAGAAAAATTGCAGAAAGTTATCGAACAGCATTTTGCAAAAACTTGCAAGAAAATCAGCTGTTTCCGAAAATGTATGAAATTTGTTTTTGTTTCTTTTGATATTTTAAACCAAACGGAACAAAAACATAAATTTTAAAATTTCACTTTACTTATTTAATGCTTTAATCCTATCCACAACGCTTTAGAATCTAAAAAAATGTGCAATCGTGAAATTTTCTTGGTCGAAAATGTTAACATTTCGATTTGTTTACATTGAACATGTGATTAAAAGTCAGCTGATCAGACTTGCAAATTTTTGCGGGACAAATTTTCCCAGCAAAAATTTGCAAGTTCTCAGTCACAAAACTCTCCAAAAATCTCTCCAAACTCGCTCTCTTTTGCTGGATAATTTTGTTATCGAACAGCATTCAGCAAAAATTTGTACGAATTTGTACAAATTATTGGGTTATCGTACACACCTAATATTAATTTTTTAAGCTTTAGTTGTTTTTATTTTTTTTTTTAATATTTTAAATAAATAATAGGAATTATTTATCAATGTGTGATTTTGTTTTAAATATTTTTTTATTCTGCAATAGGTATTAGCCTTAAACGAATACATGTTGTAAAATTTTTTACCGGAAAAATCGATATAAATTAAAACTCAAAATTTTGAATGAAAACATAAAATATATGTTGTTTCAGAAGTACAGCAGTTTTGACTTAGTTGCCAAGACAAGTTTTGAGCGCATTTTGTGGCAACAAACGAATTTTTAGCACTTATTTTAGATTTTGTAGATCCCAAAAAGTGACAAATATACGATTCGCCTAACTGCCAAAGAACTGACAGATTATATTCAGCCTTACCTTTAACTATAACCCAAAACATATTAGAAATTAATCGTGAAACAAAATCGAATCGAAATATACATATATTTTAAAAAATAATAGTATTTATTAATTTTTAACAACAAAAATATAATTGTTTTGTTATTGTTGAAGATTCAATCATATGATTGCTTTAAGTCTGGAGCATTCCCCCATTCGATACAAATTAAGGCACGCGCAAAGGGAAGCTGACTATATGAATGCAGTATTATACGTCAAATGACATCGTCGTGTAATTGCCGCAGTAATTGCCAAATTTGTGCAGTATTACCATTGTGTTGCGCTGACAATTGATATTTATTTAGTACTGTTATGCCAACTGACATTTGCGAAGAAACCCAGAAAAATAAATAAAAACAATTAGAAATGGCGGATTTGGGGTATGTAACAAACAGCGTTCGAAAACTTACATTAAGGTACCATACAATAACGTTTTGTAGCGTACCTAGCATGAAAAGTTACACTACGATAAGGTACCGTACATGTACACAAACTTTAAAAAAAATTTTAGGGTTTGTGTACATGTACCCAACGAAAATCGTAGCGTACATGTTTGGTACGCAACCACCATTGTAAAGTAACAACCAAGTACCCAACCGAAATGGTTGGGTACGTACGTTATAAATGTTGCGTGTACATTAAAAAACCACGTAGCGTACATCATTATGTACCCTAAAAAACAAATAGAGGTTGCGTACACCTGAGTGATCTTTATGAAGAGGTTGCGTACACATGAGTGATGTTTATAAAGAAATACTAAATATGAATGGCATGAGGAAAAATACAACCATAAAAATAAGAGTGAATATCGTATAAATAAAATACAAAAGTATATCAGGAAAATATCTAAAATTGTCTTTTCCATTTCAAAAAAATCAAAAAAAAATTTTGATACTACATCAATGATTTTTGGTACATAGATTAAGAAAAAATCTGCATTCCAAATCTGTTTTCGTTACTAACTTTGATCGTTGCGCGCAAAAGATATGACCGTTTTAATTATGATAATTAGAAAAAATTCTAAAAAAATCGCGATTTAATATAGTGAGCTGTTATATCCTATTATCGTTAACTGAATTCGTAACCTTTGCGATGATGCAAAAAATAATAGCAAAGACTCAATGGATTCGCGAAAAATCAAATTTGTTAAATAATTTCAGGTATTTACAAACATATTTTTGAAACAATAGCGCTCATACTTACGAAAAATATATAAAAAATTATAACAGCATCCAGACATTTTGAGGAATAAAATGAAACCTAAGTTGTGAAGGTTGGAGCTATAGTATTCATTTTATTTGCAAAAATACGAAGAAAATATTAGGAAAAAATTAAAATCATATTATTCTAATTTTATTTTTTTATGGTTTTTAGGAAAAGTTGGAGAAACAATTTTTGAGTTCTTCGGCATTTTCGTGAAAATTTCACGCAATAATGATGATATTCCGTTGTAACAAATTTTTCGCTTATAGTTTTGCTATTGGATAATATTATTAGAACCTTATATTAAATCACAAGGAATTCCAATTGTGGCATAACGTTAAAGTAATGTTATATTGAATATTATAACATTTGAGACGCATATGAACCGCGTAATTATGAAAATGACATGATGTGCATCCGATTTTCCAACACAGCGAATCAATCCCTCTTATTTGATGTACAGTTTGTCAAATTCTATTTGGCGGCCGCGATGTAGCATCTGCGGCATATTAGGGTGCAAAATTCTGTAAAATGGTCATAATTTCCGCGAAGTTCATTTACATTTTATGCGCACCCGATTTCAATAATCACCATTAAAAAATACATCAGTCTATGCCGTCTCAATGCGACCCATCAAGAACCGTGGATGTAGCATCGCACTCAATTTTTAGAAAAAATCTATTATATCTCTGGATTTACGAGAGTTTTTAAATATCTGTTTTCGCACAGTTTAAACACGCGTATCGATCTATAAAGGAGTTCGACAAGGATGCATTTTATCCCCACTACTCTTCAATATTTACTCCCAAAAAAATTTTCACGAAGCAGTAGATGGCATCCAAGAAGGTATATTGATAAACAACAATTACATAAATAATATCAGATATGCTGATGACACTACATTAATATCCGACAGCATATCAGGCCTTGTTGATAGACTAACATCAAGTAGTGAGTTGTATGGTCTAAAAATAAACACCCTCAAAACAAAATTTATGATAATAAGTAAGAACAACGCTCACAACGAGTTGATTTTAAAAATACAAAATTTCCATATTGAGAGGGTACAAAGTTTCAAATATCTGGGAGTTTTGCTAAATGATCAATGGGACTACTCAAAAGAAATCAAATGTCGCATAGAAATGGCAAGAGATGCATTTCATAAATATAAAAAAGTTCTAATAAGCCATTATATAAATGTTGCAACAAAATCTCGTTTAATAAAAGCGTATATATGGCCAGTCTTGTTATATTCAGTCGAAGTGTGGACGTTAAAAGCGGCAGATATCAAACGACTCGAAGCATTTGAGATGTGGGTGTACCGTCGAGCACTAAAAATACCATGGGTCCTGCATGTATCAAATACTGAAGTATTGCGAAGAATGAATACAACAAGAGAATTATTAAACAACATAAAGAAACGGAAAACGGCATATCTAGGGCACATTATGCGAAACCGTAAATACATCATTCTCCAGGAAATACTACAAGCAAACATAGAAGGAAGACGTACCAGAGGAAGAAAAGAGATGTCGTGGATTCAAAATATCCAACAATGGACAGAATTCCAGAACGCCGAAAATTTATAAAGCATAGCGAGAAATAGAGATATATTTTCCTATTTTGTTAATAATTTATAAAAACATAAACATGTAATTTTTTTGACAATTGTAATATGATCGCTAACATTCGAAAATCGAATAAGCAATAAAGAAGAAGAAGAGAACTGACACATCCAAAACGCGTTTTAATATGCGATATTTTCAAAATAAATTTTTGCAAATTTTCGAAATTTGGGGGGTATCATATCCGCTGATCTAGTGGGTGGATTTTTACGCGTGGTGGCTTGTGAGATTCAGAACGTAAAAAAACTAAATTTACGCGGGTTTCCAAGGAAATCGAATGACGTTTGTAAATTTTAAACCAAAAAAATAGGGTTTTGAGAAAAAATTACGCACAAAAATTTCGTGTTTGGGCGCAGATTACTGTGATCCTGTGAGGGCTACACCCTCATGTTATACATTAAAAAAATTCGAAATCGCGAGTACTACAATCAAATAATAAGATTTTAGGGAAATCCAGCAGCGCGTCCCGATTAAAGCAAAAATTCAAAAAACCCCATTTTTCAGGTTTTAAAATGTCAGCATCCATTTGAGGTAGATACAGTGGATATATTAAAAAATCATACATTAGAAAATTCAACTCTGAAGTGTACTCTTTAACTTCTCCTTTGAGCATTAAGCTCTACATTGTGTTGTAAAACCACTAATTATAAAATAACATAATGAAACTCGTTTAATTCAGCGATTTCCGATTTTTTTACATTAGTACGACCACAGCTTCCGCTCAATTTATTCACCCTTATTACGGTTGGCGTTGTCGTAGGCGTTCACGTGTCGTAGACGTAGTCGTAGGCGTTGTCGTAGTCAATAATTTTTGGTATTATGTTAAATTTTCGACTACGTCTGTTTTGTAATAGATTGCAAAAATACAGGGTGTTGAAGATTATTAACATTTTCGACTATTACACGCCACCCTGTTATAAAAAAGAAAACAAAAAAATAGCGTCAGTTAAAATAAAAAAACAATTATTTATTAATAAACCATAAAAATGTTAAGTGTGGGTTATTTTATATCTGACGAGGAGGATGAATATACTCCGAATGATTTAAACGTAAGACGAAAACAGTTACGGCATGAATCAAACATATTTTCCATGACTGATATTCAGTAAGTAAACACTTAAATGAAAAAAAGGAAAAATGTTTATGTTTTGTTTTTAGATTTGTTAGTTACTTCAGGCTTACTAAGGATGCATTCAAATATGTTCTCGAGCTAATTGAACCCGATCTTTATGATCAGATAAGGGCGACGTGTGTACCAAATGTAGTGGAACTCTCAGCAACAATGCGGATACTTGCTGAAGGCAGTTACCAAAAAGGCGCTGGCAACGATTTCAATGTCAGCCTCTCACAGTCGTCTGTGAGCAATGTTTTCCGCGAATGCATAGATGTAATGCATAAGAAGCTCTGCCCGAAATGGATATCCTTTCCCACTCAAGAAGATGAGAAATATGAAGTTAAGGAACATTTTTTCGAAAAAACTGGATTTCCTGGTGTAATTGGATGTATAGATGGGACACACATCAAAATTGTTGCTCCAAAAATGGAAGAACGGTTTAAATATTTGAACCGGAAAGGTTTCTATAGCCTTAATGCAACTGTGGTATGTTTTATTTCGTATAAATAATGCACAAATTTATAATGATAAAATTGTATTTTGTAGGTTTGTGATCACAGGTTAAGAATAAGATATATATCATCACATCATCAGGGATCTGTTCACGACTCTTTAGTGTGGAATACAAGCGATTTGAAACAACACTTGAAAGATAATTATGAAAGTGGTGAAAGAATTAGGTAAATATAGAAATATATTGTACTAATGTGAGCAAAAATTAATACGTTTCTTTAGGTGATGCAGGGTATCCATTAGAACCTTTTTTAATCACTCCATTTAGATCCGCTGATGAAGGTTCCCCAGAAAGTAAATTCAACACAGTACATTCAAAGACAAGAAATCTAGTGGAGAGAACAATTGGCGTTTTAAAAAACAGATTTCGGTGCATACTAGGCGCGAGACAATTGCACTACACTCCTGATATGTGTGGAAAAGTAACTGCAGTTTGTGCAGCACTGCACAACATTTGCATACATTTCAAAATTGAAAGTCCAGAACTTGGCACAATTCCCGTCGTACCAGATTCCAATGACGTTGAAATGCACGACGATTCAAACGCTATAGATATAAGATCATCAATAATGCTATCTTTAAATACGTAATTCACTTTATTTGTAACATACCTTAGATTTAATTATAAACTACTTATAGAAAAACTACTTATAAAAATAAAATTCATTTTGAGTATAAAATATGGAAACTATGTTTATATGTTGCTTGGCAAAGGGTCGACTATAAATTATTTCTTAGTTCTTCTAATTCGAGGTGTTTTCTTTGAATTTCGATTTCATTTTTTCTACATTGTAGCATCTCCTTTCCAGTGTTCGGAAACAAACAGTACCTTATCATAAGGTACCGTACATGTACACAAACACTAAAAAAATTATAAAGTTTATGTAGACGTACACAAACATTAAAAATCCATTTTAGTGTTTGTGTACGTGTACCCAACGAGATTCGAAAAGTTCGTCAAACACACATGTTTGGTACGCAACCTCCATCGTAATGTAACAACCACGTACCCAACCGAAAAGGTTGCGTACATCAGTGCGTACATTAAAAAACCACGTAGAGTACATCATAATGTACCTTCAGAAAGAAAGTGTTGGTATCGTACACTTACATTTGTTTGGTTATTAAGGTATTAAAAATATAAACTTTAATTTTTGTGGAATATATACAAATGAAATACAAGTAAATATAAATGAATATGTATCTTCAATTAATTAGGACTATAAATGTCATTATTTAAATGTCATAAATACTTATGCAAGAAGTTAATAATGCCTAAACAAAACGCTCTCATCGAATATATAAAATCTTGACATTTTTTTAAAAGGGTTGCTATAGGGCTGTAGTTTATGGAGGAGTTTTTTATTATTAAAAATCGTATCATTTGTATTGTGAAAACAGGTGGTTCATTTTAAAATTTTAGCAATGTCAATAAAGCATCGAAGAACAGTTTCAAGTAAGTTGTTTTCAGTATCAACATCATCTTACAAAAATAAATGCTACAACACCTCAATAAGAATTACTTTTTGCTTTTTTGTGTTTTTCCTATTTATGAATTGCCGTTGAGGTAGCAAAGGACTGGTACCTAGCTGTGAAGAAAACATCCGTTCTTTGGGTCTGCTATATTTTTAAAGTTTGTTTACAAGTAGAATTATCGGAATTTTGGTTTTGATAAGTTAGACAGTCAGAACTAGGTAGAAATATTATTCCTCGCACACCAAAACCATAAAGTACCTGTCCCTTCTTTTTGACATCATAAAAATTATAAGTTAAAAAAATTGTAAACCACAATATTTTTTTACCTTTCTTGTGTATTGTAATAAAGTATAACCATTACCACATAAATGATCTAGTTTTTGAGTTTGTTACACTCGTAGTCTTATTGTATAATTTATGGAAAATTTCGCGAAAACCCTTTGGAATAGTTGCAGGTAATTACATTTTTTAAGAAAATTCATTTTTTGCAAACTGTATATGCAAAAGAACCCCCGCAAATGCTATTTAGTTCATTTTTAAACGTTAAGTGGAAAATAATTATAAAAATGCCAAGACCAACAAATATTGTTCTTCGTGATATATTCAGTACAAACGAATCAAATCAAACAGTGTGTAATTTACAAAAATTCGTCAACAATGTTTTAAATTGGCATTCCGCAAATTTAGAGCGACATTTGAAAAATGTGCATCCCGATTTGTATGCGTACTATATTGATCAAAAGCGGGAAAACGTAAAAGAAGAAAGTGACATCAAAGTTTTATTAAAAAAGTGTGAATCCAAAAAACATTGAAACAGCATTGGTGGAACTGGAACAAAGTTCTTAAAGAACCTGTTTTAAGTGTACTCGGGATAACGGTAAATGAACATAACGTAATGGAACGATTTATAGCTTTCTCAAAAAATATTAAAACGGGAATCTCAAACGATCTTAAAGGGATATTATTTTCCCTTAAGATGGATGTCGCAACAAGGCTGGACTTAAGTATGCTGTTAAATACATTTAACATGGTATAATCGTTGTTAAAACGTTGGCTATAAAGGAACTTAGATAAAATCACACTTCTAAATATTTAAAAACAGTTATATTGGATGTTCTAAAGGAATATGATGTTGATTTACGTAATATTTTAACGATTACAACCGACAACGGATCAAATATGCTCAAAACTGTACGAATCCTGAACTCTGAAATGCAATTGTCGATAGATAATGATGCCGTGGATTTCGAAGAAGATGAAGATTATATCGATTGCTGTTGTTTGCTCTAATATTTATACTGTATATGAAGAATATTTCATTTGATATAGAATGCTTTGAAACTTAACATTATTATTTGAAAACAGCATGCCTTGAATTTAAATGTAACTAGAAATAATTTCATTTTATTTTCATTGTTGAATTGTATTTTGAATTGAACGGGGTAAATTGTTTTGTAAGTTTCTTTTTTGTAATATCTGAAATATGTATACTAATTTTATTATAATTTCTTTCCATTCATAGAATAAAACGTAGTTTTAACAATAAACTGGAGTTTTATGAACGCAAGACCCCGCAGGCAATCAACAATTGCCGAATAGCTATTGACACAATTGAATCAATTGATTTTAACATCTCATCGAACACAATTACTAGCATTCTTTGTGGTGCTCACACTCTCCAACTGTGTGTAAACGAAGTAAAAAGATTTTAAATTTTCAAAGAAGTGAACTCTACAAAAAACCTATCATTGATTGTGCAACACGTTGGAATTCAACATATAAAATGATTGAAAGAATCCTGGAAATGAGGGATATTATAAATACACTAAGCAAGGACTATCCTGACTTATTTCATGAATCTGAAGAATGGTCTTTCACAACTGAATTCTTGGGACTATTTAAACCTATTTACAATGCTACCATTAAGTTACAAAGCGAACAGTTGTGCTATAGTGAATGTCATTTCAAATTGACGCTTTACCGGATAGCAACATGAAAACCCTTCTCAAGGAGTCCTTGAAGATAAGAAAGGATAAACTTTTAGAAAATGAACTGTTTAACGCAGCTGTGTTCTTGGATCCACGAATCAAAGTATGCTTAACTTGCGAACAAAAACAAAGGGCGAAGAGCTACATACTATCGTTATATAAACGCATGAAGTCAACAGAAGCTAAGTTTGCTTAAGTTAACCAAATCAATGCATATTTATGTTTCAGAACACAATACAAGCCACCCAATATTAGAGGAAACTCCATCACCGAGCAGACCACATGCAGCCAAATCTTTTTTCGAGTATCTGCAAATGATAGATCCTACCACAGAAATTCCGAGTTCATCTAATTTACACAATTTAGAAGCTGATTTTGCCACTTATGTGCTGCAATCAAGATTGCGACTAAATGAAAATATAATAGCATTTTGGTACTCTCAGAATACCATCATCAGTGAGATTGATAATATTGTACAGATAATACCGTCAACCCAATTAAGTGTGGAACGCTTATTTTCTGCTATGAAATACATACATATGTATTATCTGATCAGCGCAACCGCATGTCAGCAACAAATCTTGAACATATGTATATTAATGGTAAAAGTCAATGGGGATTTCAATTATTAAAGTTGAGCTTTCTCACATGTTAATCTTTTATATATTCGTTAATTTTTTATAAAATAAATAAATGTTTTCATATTTACTGGTTAAATATAAATATATATCAAGCTTTTTGTAGAAAATTAACTTATGTTGAAACTGAGGTATGGGGTATTGTAACTCGCGATCAGTTTTACTATACCATAACTTTTGACCGCATTTCGGTCAAATAAACTGTTTTAGCCCGATTCACCGAGGGGTTTCTTAAAATAATAAATTGAGCGGAAGCTGTGGTCGTACTAATGTAAAAAAATCGGAAATCGCTGAATTAAACGAGTTTCATTATGTTATTTTCCAATTAGTGGTTTTACAACACAATGTAGAGCTTAATGCTCAAAGGAGAAGTTAAAGAGTACACTTCAGAGTTGAATTTTCTAATGTATGATTTTTTAAAATATCCACTGTATCTACCTCAAATGGATGCTGACATTTTGAAACCTGAAAAATGGGGTTTTTTGAATTTTTGCTCTAATCGGGACGCGCTGCTGGATTTCCCTAAAATCTTATTATTTGATTGTAGTACTCGCGGTTTCGAATTTTTTAATGTATAACATGAGGGTGTAGCCCTCACAGGATCACAGTAATCTGCGCCCAAACACGAAATTTTTGTGCGTAATTTTTTCTCAAAACCCTATTTTTTTGGTTTAAAATTTACAAACGTCATTCGATTTCCTTGGAAACCCGCGTAAATTTAGTTTTTTTACGTTCTGAATCTCACAAGCCACCACGCGTAAAAATCCACCCACTAGATCAGCGGATATGATACCCCTCAAATTTCGAAAATTTTCAAAAATTTATTTTGAAAATATCGCATATTAAAACGCGTTTTGGATGTGTCAGTTCTCTTCTTCTTCTTTATTGCTTATTCGATTTTCGAATGTTAGCGATCATATTACAATTGTCAAAAAAATTACATGTTTATGTTTTTATAAATTATTAACAAAATAGGAAATATATCTCTATTTCTCGCTATGCTTATTAAATTTTCGGCGTTCTGGAATTCTGTCCATTGTTGGATATTTTGAATCCATGACATCTCTTTTCTTCCTCTGGTACGTCTTCCTTCTATGTTTGCTTGTAGTATTTCCTGGAGAATGATGTATTTACGGTTTCGCATAATGTGCCCTAGATATGCCGTTTTCCGTTTCTTTATGTTGTTTAATAATTCTCTTGTTGTATTCATTCTTCGCAATACTTCAGTATTTGATACATGCAGGACCCATGGTATTTTTAGTGCTCGACGTTACACCCACATCTCAAATGCTTCGAGTCGTTTGATATCTGCCGCTTTTAACGTCCACACTTCGACTGAATATAACAAGACTGGACATATATACGCTTTTATTAAACGAGATTTTGTTGCAACATTTATATCATGGCTTATTAGAACTTTTTTATATTTATGAAATGCATCTCTTGCCATTTCTATGCGACATTTGATTTCTTTTGAGTAGTCCCATTGATCATTTAGCAAAACTCCCAGATATTTGAAACTTTGTACACTCTCAATATGGAAATTTTGTATTTTTAAAATCAACTCGTTGTGAGCGTTGTTCTTACTTATTATCATAAATTTTGTTTTGAGGGTGTTTATTTTTAGACCATACAACTCACTACTTGATGTTAGTCTATCAACAAGATTTTGTAGGCCTGATATGCTGTCGGATATTAATGTAGTGTCATCAGCATATCTGATATTATTTATGTAATTGTTGTTTATCAATATACCTTCTTGGATGCCATCTACTGCTTCGTGAAAATTTTTTTGGGAGTAAATATTGAAGAGTAGTGGGGTAAAATGCATCCTTGTCGAACTCCTTTAGATATTGCTACATCTTCAGTTAAATCTCCATTTATGTTGACTTGGGCAGTCTGGTGCCAGTACAAGCTTGTCAGTTCTACTTAAATAAATAGATCGATACGCGTGTTTAAACTGTGCGAAAACAGATATTTAAAAACTCTCGTAAATCCAGAGATATAATAGATTTTTTCTAAAAATTGAGTGCGATGCTACATCCACGGTTCTTGATGGGTCGCATTGAGACGGCATAGACTGATGTATTTTTTAATGGTGATTATTGAAATCGGGTGCGCATAAAATGTAAATGAACTTCGCGGAAATTATGACCATTTTACAGTATTTTGCACCCTAATATGCCGCAGATGCTACATCGCGGCCGCCAAATAGAATTTGACAAACTGTACATCAAATAAGAGGGATTGATTCGCTGTGTTGGAAAATCGGATGCACATCATGTCATTTTCATAATTACGCGGTTCATATGCGTCTCAAATGTTATAATATTCAATATAACATTATTTTAACGTTATGCCACAATTGGAATTCCTTGTGATTTAATATAAGGTTCTAATAATATTATCCAATAGCAAAACTATAAGCGAAAAATTTGTTATAACGGAATATCATCATTCTTGCGTGAAATTTTCACGAAAAAGCCTAAGAACTCAAAAATTGTTTCTCCAACTTTTCCTATAAAACCATAAAAAAATAAAATTAGAATAATATGATTTTAATTTTTTCCTAATATTTTCTTCGTATTTTTGCAAATAACATGAATACTATAGCTCCAACCTTCACAACTTAGGTTTCATTTTATTCCTCAAAATGTCTGGATGCTGTTATAATTTTTTATATATTTTTCGTAAGTATGAGCGCTATTGTTTCAAAAATATGTTTGTAAATACCTGAAATTATTTAACAAATTTGATTTTTCGCGAATCCATTGAGTCTTTGCTATTATTTTTTGCATCATCGCAAAGGTTACGAATTCAGTTAACGATAATAGGATATAACAGCTCACTATATTAAATCGCGATTTTTTTAGAATTTTTTCTAATTATCATAATTAAAACGGTCATATCTTTTGCGCGCAACGATCAAAGTTAGTAACGAAAACAGATTTGGAATGCAGATTTTTTCTTAATCTATGTACCAAAAATCATTGATGTAGTATCAAAAATTTTTTTTGATTTTTTTGAAATGGAAAAGACAATTTTAGATATTTTCCTGATATACTTTTGTATTTTATTTATACGATATTCACTCTTATTTTTATGGTTGTATTTTTCCTCATGCCATTCATATTTAGTATTTCTTTATAAACATCACTCATGTGTACGCAACCTCTTCATAAAGATCACTCAGGTGTACGCAACCTCTATTTGTTTTTTAGGGTACATAATGATGTACGCTACGTGGTTTTTTAATGTACACGCAACATTTATAACGTACGTACCCAACCATTTCGGTTGGGTACTTGGTTGTTACTTTACAATGGTGGTTGCGTACCAAACATGTACGCTACGATTTTCGTTGGGTACATGTACACAAACCCTAAAATTTTTTTTAAAGTTTGTGTACATGTACGGTACCTTATCGTAGTGTAACTTTTCATGCTAGGTACGCTACAAAACGTTATTGTACGGTACCTTAATGTAAGTTTTCGAACGCTGGGGAAATCTGCATATTCCTCGAATGGAAAAAGGTGGTAAGATCAGTTGAATAGTTGTTTAGTCTCTCTCAGATGTCATCAGGATAGGTACCCGACGCCAAGATCGTGCAATCATCCGCATACGTCACGATCTCGGTAGAGGTTAAACAGTTCCGGAGATATCACCCCACCTTGGGGAACTCCCTGTTTCACTCTACGGGGTTTGGACTTCTTATTCCTGAATTCCACGTACGACTGGCGTCCACACATATAGTTGACTATCCAACGTTTCAAGCTTGGCCGGAGGGTTGTCTGCTCAATGTCCTCAAACAGCGTGGAGTGCCTGACTGTATCAAAGGCTTTTGATAAGTCAAGAGCCACCATCACTGTTCTATCGCACGGCCGTCTCTGGTTGAGTCCTTTACAGATATATGTGGTAATGGCGTGCAGCGCTGTTGTCGTGCTGTGCTGCTTACGGAATCCATGTTGATGATCGGCAACTTGATAGCTATTTCTGATACTGGGGAGGATCAAGGCCTCAAGTGTCTTTGCTACGGGCGACAAAAGCGAAATCGGTCTGTACGATTCACTTTTGCTGGCATCCTTGCCTGGCTTCCGTAGTGGGACCACCCTGCCCATTTTCCAGACTTCGGGAACAACGAGGGTGCCTAGCGACAAGTTGAAGACTTTGGTGAGATACTCGACTCCCGGCTCATCCAGCTGCTTCAACATTACCATGGAGATTCCATCAGGGCCCAACGCTTTGGATGATTTAGCGTTCCTGATGCATTGGCAACATCATCCATTGTAAATTGTGGTGGTTCATCCTCGGCAGGAAGAGATCTGATGCGACGTAATACTCTTCTCTTCGCCCTGTCACTCTCGGGATGCTCGACAAACTGTCGATTGAAATTACTTGCGCACCTCTTCGGGTCAGTCAACGTAACGTCGCCAAACGTGACTGAGGTCCTATCTTCCCTTCTTCCAGGGTTCGAGAGTGACTTAACCGTTGCCCACAATTCACCTATACCGGATCCAATGTTGCAGCTCTTCAGATGATTTAACCATTTGTTCCGCTTATGCTCGCCGACCAGCCTGTTAACTTCCAGTGTCAGCTCCCTGACTCTGGGGTCATTGGGGTTGATACGACGAAGCTCATCACGCTCGTTTGCTAATCCCGTCGCCTCTGCTGGGAAATTTGGTCTTACTTCGGGTATTCGACCAGCAGGGATATGGCGAGCGGCTGGAGCAGTGATGATGTCCCGGAACGTCCTTTCCGCTACCCGAACATCAGAAGGATTGGGCAATTCTCTGAAGCGGTGATTGGTGAACTCTTTGAAACTCGGCCAATCAGCTTTTTTATGATTGACGAACGTGCGGCGTTCAGAGGTGATGAAGTCGGGTGGTCTGCTAATGGAGGCAATTATGGGGAGATGGTCTGATCCAAGGGAATTGACGGGTTGCCAGGTAATGTCATTTGTCAGACCAGGTGACACGATGGTTATGTCAGGTGAACTGTGACACTCTCCTCTAATTCTGGTAGGGGCGTCCTCATTGACCGTGCAAAACGTAGAGCTATCAATCTGCTCAGCCAGCGCTGTACTTCTCTGGTCGTTTCCGAGGGCCGAATGCCACATCTCATGATGCGCATTAAAATCCCCCAGGACCAGACGATTATGACCTTGCAAGAGCGGGCTAATGTCAGGCCTATAATCAGGGATACAGCTATTTCTCGGCGGGATGTATACATTCAGCAACTCTATCTCGGCAGCCCCACACCTGACTGCTACCCCCATACATTCCATGTATGGGTCATTAGAGACAGGCTCAAGCGAGATAGGTCTGTATTGGACAGACTGGTGCAATAGGAAAGCCAATCCCCCACCTCCACTTCTGGTGCGATCTTTCCTCAGAACATTGTAACCATCACAATGCTCTAAGCTGTGGTTGTTGTTCAGCTTGGTTTCCTGCACCGCCGCGACCTTGATGTTCTTCCGACTCATAAAATCTACTATCTCCTCGATCTTACCTCGGAGTCCATTGCAATTCAATTGCAAAAAGGCTGCATTTTCGGGGATTGGGACAACAACCGCTGGTGTTAAAGGCTGCGCGTGCGGTTGTTGTCGAGGGGACTGCGGGGGAGTTTCGTAATCAGACGACGAGGGAGTCTCGTAATCCGACGACGACTCACTGGGAACTGTGTTCACACAGCATGCAGCAACATAGTCCCTCACGTGGACGAGTCCAGAGCAACCCCTTAGATGCACCCACTCTTGACATCTATTGCATCTCACCGAATGTTGGATGTGGGTGAAGATGCGAATGTGACAAACTGAGCACAGATATATTGGTCCTGGGTTTTCCTCCGTCCCGGCTCGGACCAATAGAATTCGGAGCAGGCATTCCGGGATATGCTGCTCCCAACACAGAAAAATGAAACAAATACGAACATGTACACACTGAGGTGGCAGCCGCTGGCCGGAACATTGGTTTTGTGTTGTTCCGGGTCAATCCGGTACGAAAGAACCCGCTGCAGTGATAACCCACGTTGGCCAAGCTCGCTGTTTAGTTTTGTTTACATTCGTGAGAGCGAACAAAACGAAAAGCGAAAAGTACTCAACTCCACAAGAGCAGATAAAAAACGGAATAGTACTAAACACATGTGAATAAATCAAAAACGTTTGGTGATTGATAAAATTCACTGTGGTATGCTGATGCTAAGTTATAGGGTTGTTAAGCAATCACATGTGTGTGTGTGTGCCTGAGTGTGTCATTGACAATACGCACGGCAAACGTTTTCCAAAAATAGTTTTTATTCGGTGGTGAATGAAACAACTCGGCAAAGCATAGCCGAAGTTACATTTCAGCAATCGTACGTTTTCCATCTTTTTACATTGAAAAGTTTGTGGTTTTGTTTTGGTTGGGAGAATGAAACGATTCAGAGAAGCTGAAAAGTTTGTGGCTTTGTGTGATTGGTACGGGAATCGTTTTGTTTGTTTCCGTTCATTGCTAAAAACAAACCGGAATTTTTAAGTCAAAGCCCAGATATGGACGGTCAAAGCCCAGATTTGGACGGTCAAACATATTATCAGAACGGGAGGAGCGTAACATAATTAATGTAGTTAAAACAAACAGTCCGATAACTACTTCGAAAATTGTTGAAAATGTGAAAGTGGCATCCAAAAAAGTATTTACGCAGAAACCGCCAGAAAAATACTGCATACAGCTGCTTATCACGGTAGAGTCGCACGGCGAAAGCCATACATATCACTAGTGAACAGGCAGAAGCGTATTGAATTTGCTAATGAATACAAGCCTCCAGAATTACGGAGTCAAGTCATATTTTCGGACGAAAGCGTGTTCTGTATGTTTGCAATGAAATTACATACTTCAAATTGTTTGGAGAAAATCTGGAACAGCGCTCGAAAAACAAAATTTTGTTTGCACGGTAAAATATGGTGGCGGTCCTGTTATAGTTTGGTGGTGTATGGCAGCATCTGGAGTGGGCCAACTTATATTTATTGAATCGACAATGGACAAGTATGGTTACCTAAACCTCATGAAACACAATTTGAACTAAAATGCAGAAGAACTTGGCTTAGCTATGACATTTTGGTTGCAACAACATAACGTTTCAAATCATACTGCTGAGATTGTAAGGCTTTGGCTTCTATATAATATCCAGATCTGCGGTTTGAAGTACAAATTTTGGTTTGTTTATAGTTAATTATCAATCTCTGTATGATCTAATATGTTCTATCCACAGTTTCACCAATATTTCGATAGCTTTTTCCATGCTAATTTCTTTGCCCTTGCTTTCCATTCTTAAAATAATTTACTTTCTTAAGTTATGTGTGCAAACGAGCCACAGAATGATCATTTGAACATGAATGAACATTTTCAGTCCATCATTTTCTTTTGAATGGTTCCTCTTCTCTACAATGTAGAGTCTACATCAGGGATGAGCTTCTTTTCAAAGACAGTATAGTGAGGGCGCCCACTGAGTTGTTTTTGCATTTGCCTCTCTCCCTCACGTACAGTGTACGTGTACATAAACAAACGATGAGCATCATGTGGTTGTTGTTTTTTTCACCCATGCATACACCCATGCTTTAGTATTGATGGAAATATTATGGGCGACGCTGGTCTACATCACTGATGGGCAGAAATGCTCTGCCTCACACACAAAAGTGTAAAAAATACATGAGTCTCTCGCAATTTGCCCATCAGTGGTCTACATCAGTGTTCACCAGCAACAAGAAATTCAACCGCTGCGTTTGTGTTGGGCACACACACGAGATTATCTTTCCCTCTCTAGATAAACATCGTGTGCGTTAATTCATTGCTAAAACAAAGAAGATGATCGGTGGTGAGAGCAATGTTCAAACTCACCACAATTGAGATTGTGTGTGTTCACACAGACACGGCTTGCGAGCCCAGTGGTGATTAACACTGGTCTACGTTGATTGTTTTGTGTGTGTCAGTTTGTGATGCTTGCGTTAACGCAGCTTGTGTGAGTTTGTTTGTGTGCAAAACGAAAGAAGCAAAAAGAACCAGAGAAGCTAACATAACGAGATGAACATTATGATTTACTGAACGATATGAGCTAACTGAATCATGGATTATTTTGTGTGTGCAAATTTGTGATACTTGCGCTAACGCAGCTTGTGTAAGTAGATTTTGCGTGTAAAACTAATTATGGTGGTTCTGCTGCTAATTTTGTAAGCAGTAATGTCTTGGTCATCAGGGATCAAAATGAACGACATGAACGAATGTGCTAGATACGGATCCGTTCGTTCTTTTCATGGAATCGTTCCTTGGAACCGGTTCGTTCATGAACGACACAACTCTACTAATTTAGCAGTTGTGACACTTTTATACCGTTATCTTCGTAATAGTAATGAATTTTCTGGAATTTTTCTTTTCATTATTGTACTAAAGAATGCGAATAAAATATTTATAGAAGAAAAACTGTTCTCATTTACCCATTTATGTAATGTTTTAATATCATTTTTGAAAAGTAGTAAGGTGAACGCAAACTTTCTGGGCTATGTGTATACTGATGTCGTTGTATAACAGATACAGCTCGTGGTTCAGATTGGCCCGTAGATCTTCCGAAGAATTTTTCTCTCATACTCGCCAGGCAGTGCATTGTCTTCATGTGCAAGTATCCAGGCTTCGGAGCCATACATCAGCACGGGTAGTATCAGTGTTTTGTAAAGCGTTATTTTGTTTGACGAGATGTGACTTCGTTTTTAAACTGCTTACTTAAGCCAATACAATTCTTCTTTTTATTTCACAACTGATGTTGTTTGTTGTGTTTACGGCGGTGCCTAGGTAGACGAAGTTTTTTACTGTCTCAAAATTATAGGAGCCAACTTCAACAGTCCGATCCGATCTCAATGGACGCATTGCGCGTCGACACCATCTTTTACTTTCACTTTAGCAGATTCTCCTTCGAGATGTTACTTCAGTAACATGTGACTATTGGTGTAGATTGTGTCATTTCTTTTAACGTTTGCCTCCCGTATAACCTTTTCCAGTAGAATGTTGATGGGATCACACGAAAGGCTTTTGGTACAAAAATCTTAGGAGAGGTTCTTTCCTATTTTAACTGAGGATCGAGTGTCAGTTAAAGTCATTTTACAAAGCCGAATGAGCTTTGCGAGGATACCAGACAGACTTGGGATACCTTTGAACGTTGGGGGCTGTCGAAGCTTTATAATCGACAAAAAGGTGGTAGGTGTCGATCTGCATCTCTTAGGTCTTCTCCAGGATTTGTCGCAGGGTAAATATCTGGTCAATGGTGGACTTGCACGATCTAAAGCCTCATTGGTATGGTCAAATTATTTCGTTGACCATAGGCCTTAGTCGTTCGCACAATATCCCTGACACTATCTTATTATTCTTCAGCCGGTTTATTGCTGTCTTTACCTCATCTTGGCAGGGTGGTACACATTCAATGCCATCTTCTGGGATTGGATCTGTGATATCTTCGTCGACTTCGTTATTATTGGATACCAACAGTTTGGAAAAATGCTCTTTCCATATCCTTAGCACACTATCTGTATCAGTTACCAGATTACCTTGCTGGTCTCTACAGGAGGATGTGCGAGTTCCAAAGCCATCAGTTTGATGTTTCACTCTTTGGTAGAATTTGCGGACTTCATTCTGTCTCCTGTACTTCTCGATTTGTTCACACTCCCGCTTTTCCATCTCTCTCTTTTTCCTGCGGAAAAGACGTTTCTCCTCTCTCCTTTTCTCACGATACCTCTCTCGTGCACTACGCGTTGCTACTGATTGTAAAGTAGCCTGATCTGCCGCATTTTTTCTTCGGTAGCAGCATGACACTCCTGGTCATACCATGGATTCCTTGGTGGAGGTCTCTGGTATCCAAGTAGTGATTTTGCGGCTGTTTGCATTCAGCGGACAATATTTTGCCATTGTGCTGATATGTTATCGGGACGAGAAGTGCTTTGATTAAGCAATTGGGTCAGTTGAATGAAGAGTGGAATATGGCTCTTAGATGAGTAGGTTTGGCAGGACAGTTGAAAAGGTGCAGTGTGTCGTGCGGGCCCATGCCGCATACTGGACAGATGGTTTGCACGTCGCGACCAATATCCGCCCAATAAGAATTTAGGCGACTGCAAAACTACTACTGGTTTGTCGTGGCAGCTGACGCTCCTCAGATGCAATAGATGGGGGATGTACTCCGAGGACTTTATTCACACTGTATTTACTGCGTCCGTGTAAATGCTATTCAACCTGCGTGATATGCCTGTTGGTCTAGGGGTTCTCTCCTATATTGTTGGAGCTCCCTCTCTAGTGCATGAATATGATTCCTGATATGCCTGTGTTAAGTTTTGTAGAAAACTATTTTTCTGTGTAAATACAGACAGGTAGATTTATTTCAATCCATGTGTGCTAAGAATCTATTTTTAAACCTAACAGCTGTCGGTCATAAATAATGTAACAAAATACTTGAGTTAAGATAAAAAGGGACGATCGTAAAATATGTATGTTTCTTATCACCCGTAACGCAGTGTGTCCGTGGTGTGCATTCATGTATGTAGGCACAGTGTGCATTAGTAAATGTATTTGTATGTGTGTTAATTTTAGATTTAGTTTTTTGTAGAATATTCTAATAAAGTTGAGTTCATTTAGAGACGTCGACGAACAAACATCTAACTCGGCGTTTCATTTCGGGTTTCCTTAGATTTTCTGGCTGCACTTAGTGATGAGGCAAGAAGTCAACCTCATCATTTGATGACCCCAAAGTGATTGTTTCGTGTATAGTAAAGACACGAGATAGTTCGCGTAAATAGGAGCGGTATAAGCGCGTAGTAAAAAGTTACTACGTTGGACTTATCCACTATTTTAGTGACGTGATAGGCTAGCATCATAGTGAAGTGTTATAGTGTGTCCGTCTATTCAGTGCAGTGTTAGTGACACGTTCTCAGTCTAAGTCAATGGTGAGCAAAATAGGAAAAGAGACTATTTAAGGGAGAATTATTATTTAATTTTTCTTGTTGTTTCATTACATATTTCCAAATTTTTAAGCATTAATGTTGTCTATAATCGTTGTACAAATGAATTATTAAAGAATAATTACAAGAAATACTTAAACGTCCAAGAGTTGTAGAATTAATTAAATTAAGAGCATTTTAGAGCATCCACCAGTGGATGGCCGTGCACACGTCTGGTCTAAGTAAAGGTGAATACGTTAGGTACATAGCATTAGGCACTTATGTATGTTAGGAAACAAAAATTATGTGAAGATTTCTGTTTTATAAAGGCGCACAATATTTCTTCGTCAAAATGAATTTTGGAGAATTCATTCAACATCAAAAGATGTTGGGCGAATATATTGTGTCGCTATACTTAGAAATGAGCAAAATTGCTCGAAACAGTGTGGCCAAGGGGACTAGTGAAAAGTGTGATGTCACAGAAAATTCCTTCATAGAAGTAAGAAGGGATTTTTTAGAGAATCAGGAGGAGCTTCATCGTATGGGAAAAATTCCATACCATCACAGATTTTTCGCATTAGGAGTGTGGAATGCTGTGAAAGAAATTGAAAAAGCCTTTGAGGAGATGGGCAGATTTTTAACCGTTGAATGTCCTCTTTTAATTTGCAGAGCTGAGGTGCACAGCTTAAGTTCATCGGAGAACTATGAAAATATTTGTTCTCCAACTTTTACGGATGGCGTGAGTCATCAGCTAGTATTGACTTTGGATGAGTTGAAGGAAAAGATATATAAAGATAGAAGCTATCTTGTCAGAAAATGCTCATTTTTAGGTATTTGTTATGACTTAGTGGAGAATCAGAAGATATTAACTTTGCCACCTAAGAGGGTAAATATGAAAGAAGATTATAAAGAAATCAATGGGAAATGGGTTCTCAAGTTATATATGAATCAGGTAGATGGTAATTCAATTAGGAAAATTGGAAGATGGGACTATTCCTGAATTTAAGAAATTAGTAAAGTTTTCAGGTAGCATAGTCACTCAAAAAATGAAAACGTTCGCGTTGATGTTTCGCGGAAGTTTGAATTAAAATTAACCAACTACGCGAAGAAAATAAAAAGTTAAGGTCCAATTTGGAGCAAAAAACCAAGGACTGGCAAATTGCTGAGGAGAAAGCTCGTATGTATGAGTCACGAGCTGCTGATCTTAGCGTAAAATATCAAGCAGCAGATACTGATCGTGAAAAGGCTGTTGATAACCTTGATGAACTAAAAAAATATTTGGCGTATCTGCAACACAACATACAGAGTCTGCGGGAAGAACTGACGTGCAAGGAGCAAAAGTATTCTCAAGAAATTAATGAAATACGCTCTCGTCGTGAAGTTAAACTAAGTGAGATGGATTTTCGCCTCTCTAAACGGTACGAGGAAAATTTGCAGCAGTCTTTGCGAGAATTGCGTGAACAACACGAAAGACAATTTCGTGCTAAGTGTTATGAAATGGAAATATAGCATAAGCAAGATATAAAGAATCTTCAAGCAGCAGCCAATCGTGATTCCTCTGCTGCTTCAAGTGCTAGCGAAGAATAACGTGCCACTTATGATTTGGAGAAATTGCTCGCCAATGAACGTGTACGTCAATGTTTTTATGGTATTACAAAGATGGCAAAGTGGAGATAACATAGAGATGTCGCTGAATAATGCCGATGGTGAAGAATGATGCCAGAAGTAGTTTTCGATGTTGGTCTGGTTATGATGGTATATAATCAATAAAGCAATTAAAAAATATCCTACCAAACGAAATTGGATATACCACGTATTTCATCGAGAGATAAGAAGTATTCATGCAAACTGGTTGCTGAAGGCGTTGGGCGCCATCACCTAGATTCAAATCATTATAATTTTTTTATATTTTTTTATTATAAACTTAGAATCTAAGTAAAGGCCTGCGTACATAAGCTGCCTTGCCTGATTGCCTTGCTTTCCTGCTTCATTTCTGACATAATAAAAATAAAAGAATAAAGAAGGCCAAGCAAAGAACTGGGTTTCCCTTTTCTTTTTTATTCTTTTATCAGATGCAAGCAAGGTAATCAGGCAAGGCAGCTTATATACTCACCCCTTAATGCCTTCAGCAGATTGAAAATGAAAAATATTAAAATATGTTAATGATAATAATAATTGTTAATTGTTAAAAGATTAGAATCTTTTAAGGCCGAGAGCATGTTAAGTTTTGTAGAACACTATTTTTCTGTGTAAATACAGACAGGTAGATTTATTTCAATGCATGTGTGCTAAGAATCTATTTTTATTTTAAACTTAACAGCTGTCCGTCATAAATAATGTAACAAAATACTTGAGTTAGGATAAAAAGGGACGATCGTAAAATATGTATGTTTCTTATCACCCGCAACGCAGTGTGTGCTTGGGGTGCATTTATGTATGTAGGCACAGCGTGCATTAGTAAATGTATTTGTAAGTGTGTTAATTTTAGATTTAGTCTTTGGTAGAATATTCGAATAAAGTTGAGTTCTTTTAGAGACGTCGACTGTAACGATCCTCACGAGTCCCTATTCCTTCTTGACCAATGCTACCATTTAATCCGGCCGTGCTCCGGCCGTGTTCTTGTCTGAAGGAATAAGCCTCAACCAGTTACAATAAAATTAAAGTTTTGGTAGCTATACATTAATCATACGTAATGATGAATCAAACTAATATAAAAGATCATTATGTACTAGAATCACAGGTGTTGTTGATTCTACCGAGATGTCGGATAACCCACCCAACCATGCCGACTATGGTTCTGTCAGGCCATTAATCATTTTAAATGGTCATGCCCTCAATTTTGTGGAACTAATAACTGAGCTTAAATTGCATAAACCGCCATCACAAATATTTTAATATTCAATTCAAATCATATATTTTACAACAACAATAAAATGTATAGACGACAATAAGATAACCGACTATGATTAATATATGTACTATATAAATGATCTAGGATATTATCTAAATATTTATAACACGGAAGTATGGTATGGTTTTCTCAGGCAAAACAGTGATTTATATATTAGATTATGTGTAATAGAGTACAAATACAGTTATGTTCATTTAATACTCACAATGATTAAAAATTGATGTTGCGTCGACAAGCGCTTGTTGATCGTAGTTCAGCAGACATACATAATTATTTATAATGAAATCGGAAGTATGAAAATGATGTGTGCAATACCCCATTAGAAAAAGTATAAAATTTAAAGGATTATAATACAAAATTCCTGTATTCTTCTCTGCAACACATAATTGAATCCAAATTTGTTTTTATGGTAGCTTCTTCAAAGATATAAATTCTTGAAATGATCAAATAGTTATCGGATTCTGGATATTGAAACTCAAAGAATATGTTCTCCAATGGTTTGGCAAAAATGGACTAGGCTTTGTCTAATTTTCCATATACAAAATGTTCAGTAATCCGTTTTAAAAGGATATTGAGAAAAAAGAGTCCTTTTTGAAGGATAACGAGTTTGCAATCCTCAAATTCAAATTATTGTAAGGCACGAATCCTTGTTGGATTTTGTCGATGTTGTCCTTAATCAGTATTTAAAATTTAAAGGCGGAATCCTCTTTTTAAAGATATTGATTGTTCAATTCCCCGATGCGGGATTTATTTGGGGAATCCTTTTATAGGACATAGTGTAAAAGTTCCGATACAGGCGTATGGACTTTTAGGGGTTCTAAATCTACAGAGTAGTTTTAGAGCCGAAATTAATTGTTGTCCAAAGACGAACAACAACAACACTTCAATGAATATAGACAACACAACAAGTATTCAGGCGATACTTACGTGAAAATATTATTTTCAGTGGAAGTAGTTCCGCTACAAAGTAGTCACACGACGAACAAACATCTAACTCGGCGTTTCATTTCGGTTTTCCTTAGATTTTCTGGCTGCACTTAGTGATGAGGCAAGGAGACAACCTCATCAGCCCTGTGTGTGTTGGGCCTAGGTAGCAAATGCAAGTATTGCAACATCAGCATCTCATTGTGTTGCTGTACTGGAAGAATCTTTGCCTCCTCATGTAGATGGTCCACTGAAGACTTGAGGAGGCACCCTGTTGCTGTTCTCAGGGCGGCAGTCTGACAAGTTTGAAACTCTTTCCAATGCGTATCAACTAAATCCGGGGACCAAACTGGTGCCGCATAGCTTACCACAGACCGACCTATCGCGTTATACATATGTTGTCAACAAGGTTTCTTTATCTGCATCCCAAGTGCTGCCGGCAAGGGACTTGAGGACCTTGTTTCTGCATTTCTGTTTGTCGCAGATAGCTGCAGGATGCGCGGAAGACGTGAACGTAGTGTCGAATGTGACCCTAGAATTGTGGGGCAGTTTGTGGTCGGAATTCCGTACCATCGACCACGACATTCAACTCTCTTCTATACTGCCGTTCATGTGGTGAACTGAGTGGCCGTAGATTTAGTAGCGGATATATGCATATGCAATGCCGTCTGGCAAGGGCGGAATACAGGAAAGGTAGAGGTTAAACCGTTCCGGAGATATCACCGCACATCGGGGAACTCCATGTTTCACTGTACGGGGTTTGGACTTCTTGTTCCTGAATTCCACGTACGACTGGCGTCCACACATATAATTGATGATCCAACGTTTAACACTTGGCCGGAGGGTTGTCTGCTCAATGTCCTCAAACAGCGTGGAGTGCCTGACAGTATCAAAGGCTTTTGATAAGTCAAGCGCCACCATTACAGTTCTATCACACGGCCTTTCCTGGTTGAGTCCTCGACAAATATACAGTCAGGGACAAAAGTTTTCATAAAAACAAAACATTGTTCCACAACATCCCATACCGGACATATCTCTCATATCAATGAGTGCACCCCGATTCGTATTTAGTTTAATGATATGGGACCTACTGTTTATCGCCGAGTCCGAACGGCGTGTCTTAAGACACCACTTGTGGAGAAGTTTTTCTCGGGAAATGTCGCCCACATTACTGAGGGGTATTTTGCCACCATTGAAAAATGTTTGATGTTGCTTGGCCGGGGAATCGAACACCCGACCTTCTGCGTGCAAGGCGGGCGTGCATACCATTGCACCACGGTGGCACCCACAAAAGTTTACATACCCCCTTAAATCTCGGGTATTAGGGTTAGTAGTGATTTTTATGAAATTCCAAGTGTGCAGTTTTATTTCTTCTCACTAATAAACAATATTTAATACAACAAAAGTATATTCCATAATACAAATAACGGTAAATTTTACAAAAACCTAAAAATGATAGGGAAAAAAGTTTACATACACCCAAGGAAATATGCGTATTACCGTACAATTTATGGAGTTAACAGCAAAATTTATACATTTTATTGTTTTGGCGAATGTCTCTGGGTGTCAAATGCCGTTATTTTAGATCAAACTTTTTGTGCTTTTTTTGCACTTTAACGAGCTTAAAGCTTACCCCTGCTCAATTCTTTGCGTTTTTAAATCTTGAAGCCCAAGAAAGCTTTGAAGTTGTTTTTGTGCACAATATACCCCTCTGAACGTCGATAAATGCACGTTTTTCCTCAGATTTCTCAGGAAGTGAATAGATTCCGCGGAATTCTTGGCGCAAATTACATACGTATAGCAACTCTACGTTCAGCAACTCTATCTCGGCAGTTCCACACCTGACTCATTAGAGTCAGGCTCCAGCGAGATAGGTCTGTATTGAACAGACTGGTGCAAAAGGAAAGCTAGTCTCCCACCTCCACTTCTGGTGCGATCCTTCCTTAATACGTTGTAACCATCACAACGCTGTAAGCTGCAGTAGTTGTTGAGCTTGGATTCATGCAGATAAGGCTAATGTTGAAGAATTTTGCCTTTATCCGTATTGTAGCAAGGCATTAATTCGCTGGTGTGAAGCTGGAGACCAGATGTTTTAACCTCCGACCATCAAATCCGCAACCTATATATTCCATATATTGCAGTGGCAATAATGTCGGCCTTGTACTTTTCACGTACATCTGCCAAAGCGTAAACTGCACCTTCTCTACAAAGAGTGCGAACATTCCAGGTGCAGATACGCAGATCATGGTCCTTAAAACGTTTGCGGATGTCGTCAGCTTTAAGGGATTTGTTTTTAAACGGTTTTATTTAGCTCTCCCCGTTTGTTTTATTTATTATTTATTCTTGGGTCAAATTTAGTAATTCAAATTTCACCCTCTTCCTGTCAACCGATTAATCTGAAATTTTGTATACACTTTGGATTTTGGTGACAATACAATTATGTTTATTCATTATCATTATAAATTCAAGATGGCCGCCGCTACAAAACGGCGGATAATTTATGTTTTTATTTTAGTCTAGTTTATGCATATGTTTATAATTCCCACGGCTGTATCTATTTTATTATTTTTTGGTTTTTAGTACATTTATCTTAAACATTGCAATGTATGTTTAACATAAGACAGTTTAACTTAAAAAGTTTTTTTTACCTATTTTTATTCTTCTCTTTTGTTTGTTCATAGTAGGATGCTTTTTTCTAGGGGAGGGTTACTAACCCGGCGCCCAAACCCAAGTTTTTTAACGTTGTTATAGATGAACGTGCGGAACATTTTAGCTCACTACCTTTAACGGGTGTTAAAGGCAGCTACCCCATGTGACACCCAGGGGAGGTCACTGTCCACTTGAGATGAGAGAGGGACAAAGATAAATCCTGGACTTTGCCATGTTAAAGCCGTCCAGGACCGTTCCTTGGTTCACGATATATGTCACCAATATTTTTGAAGCCAAGGTTATCCTTTTAGAACACGCGAATTGCGATTGTATATTTTACAAATTAAATATTTTTGGATAAAATGAAATGTTTTTGGACGTGGCAAAAAATATAGGCCTTAAAAGATAATTTGCGTGGAAGTTGTGGCTATATTTATTTAAAAACAATGTGTAAAAATGGGTTGAAGCCAGCGTGTCTTTTTTTGTTTTCTCTCGATTTGTGAGTAAACCACACTTTTCACGATTTTCCTGTCAAAGTAAAAGTAGAAGCCAACTAAATAAGGATAATCTCACTAATGTATTTCTTTTTAAAATTTGATCTGCCTCTACCATTAAATGATGCTGTCATTTTGAAGCCAGATTTACAGTGTTTTTTTTTTTAATTTTCTTCTAATTTCATTCCGCAAACAGGTTTTCCAAAAAAATCATATATAGGATTGTAGAACTCCAGATTCTAAGTTATTTGATATACAGCTGTGTTCAAAATAATAGGAGTGCCCATACACAAAATGGAATGGTCCAAAAAACATGTTTAAACTTCTACATTTTCGCCAATTCTGCATTTGTTTAACATTGTTGACATCCCAACTGTTAATTCATTAACAGAAATGTGGCAATATGTTTTAAATTATTTACTGTTTACACCAACATTATAAACCGTCTTAAAATTTTTTGTTCAAAAAAATAGGAGTGTGGAAGAAAAAGGAGAATAAAAATATTTTTATTTGAGTTTAGGACCAGAGTTGACAATATTTTAGTTGTTAGTAGTGAATTTAATAGTTTAAGGCTGTTTGAAAACAAAAAAGGCTTTTGGATGTGGCCACAATCAGGATATTGTCCTTCCAGCTATTTTCCTATAATTTGAGCATTTATTGGGAAATCGATGGATTTTATAAACAAAACCTTTCTTGTTTAGAGTTGTTTAACACTCTAGATGTTACCTCGAACAATACATAATAACTGGTTGCCCATAAATTTGTGTATTTTGATCCTTGAGCCAAGCTTTAGCCAGTTTCCATTAGACTTTTATGTAAGGATTTACCAAAAAAGCGTACCTATAAGGCATTAATTCCTCGACTAAATAATGTTTTAAGGCCCTTAGCATCTTAACTACACGCAGAACAATTATTTTGTTTAAATTTGAAAAATTGGTTGATTGGCAGATATGAACCATTTTTCTACACGCTTTGTTAAAAAGCTAATTTTAAGGAAATACTTCTGAAGTTGCCCTATGACTATGTTTATTAAAACACAATTTTCTATGAGAACTAATCTAAATTAAGTACTTTTGAACGAAAAACTAGAATTTATGTAGAAAAATATAGTACGATGTATACCAACCATAAAGTAGTCAAAGCCGGATTATCACAAAATGGTGTAAAACTAATTTCAACCGTCCCCGCTTTAAACTATTTTTGGAATAGAAGTGAAATTGATTGTGTACATAAAGCTAACATCCTGAGGACCTCATAATTTTATTTGGTCGAGGAATAAATGACTTATAAATGCATTGTTTTGGCCGATCCTTTCATAAAGGATCAATGGAAACTGGCTGAAATTTGGTTTATGGTTCAAAATACACCAATTTATGGGATATCCATCATTATGTTTTATTTGAGGTAACAGTCAGGGTGTTAAACAACTCTAATCAATAAAGGTTTTGTTTATAAAATCCACTGAATTCCCCAATAAGAGCTTAATTTATTGGGAAAGTCGCCACAAGGACAATAGCCTGTTTTCGGATACTACCAAAGGACTTTTGTTTTCAAAAAATTCAAATATATTGTATTTAGTACACTAATACCTCGATTTGCGTTAATAATTGGTTCCGACAAACTTCAACGCAATGCGAAACAACGCAAATCGAAACACATGTTTCCACGCGTTTGTGTGAAGAATTTGTTAATTGGTTCCAAAATTGTTTTTTAGAATTTTTTTCCTCTTAATTTTGCAAAACAATTTAATCGAAGGTGGTATTTAGCATTTAACTGTACCAATGCTATATCAATATCAGTCTTTTTACGAAAAAACTAACTAAAATATAAAAAAAATGTCACATTATGCGAATGATTTATAGCTTTAATTTCTCTGAGAAAAACTGTTTTATTTTTGGTCGAATAAATTTGTTGGTAAAAATGTTTATTTATAACAATTAATTGCATCTCCCATAGCCTATTTTGGATTACCGCTGCTATTTTCTGAATCCTTGAACAACAAACATTTCAATTGTTTTGGTTATAAGTTGCTATGCTTCTGATATTTGAGTGAATTTTCAAAATATTTTTCTGCGGTAATTAGACGATGGTGATTGTCCCTCTAATTAATGCATGTTCCGATGCATTGTAAAATAAAAATCTTGTTTTATCGTGTGAAGTTAAGAAACCATGTCCTCTTCACGATATTCAAAGCCAAATATATTATTTTTTGTATAACGCAAATTGAATCTGTAAAGCAAATCGAAACAAAATCTATTATTTTTTTGTTAACGCAAATCGAAACAACGCAAATCAAGGCAACGCAAATCGAGGTATCAGTGTACAATCAACTAAAATATTTACAGTTTTGGTCGTAAATGTTGGTGTAAACAGTAAATAATTTAATACAAATTGCCACATTTCTGTTAATGAAATAACAGTTGCAATGTCAACAATGTTAACCAAATACAAAATAAGGCAAAATGGAGAAGTTTAACCATGTTTTTTTGGACCATTCCCTTTTGTGTATGGGCACTCCTATTATTTTGAACGCAACTGTATGTGTCGTGAATGTAGTCTACGCAGCTTCATAGAAATCTGAATCCAAATGCGGAAATGTTATGCGAACATTTTTCTAAAAATCATATTTTTCGGGACTAATATTTGCAATTGTCATTAGAATACCTCGTACTCCATTGCACATTTTGTTTTTTTTTTTACGTTCCGGATCCAATAAATCATTCCCCGTGAAACCCATCTACTAAAACGCGAGTTACGAGAAATTCCAAAGTAGAAAAATCACCTAAAATTGTTTTTGAAAATATCGCGTATTTTATTGCGTTTTCTGCGGGTCGTTTCCACTGCAATGAAAAAACTAGTGCAGCATCTTCGTTTTAGCGGAAACAGAGATTTGAAAATTTCACTGCTAAGGGAGCTACATTCATTTTATCCCAAAAAATAGTGTGTGATGCTACATACACGGTTCTTGATTGATCGCCTTGAAATAGGTATATATCGATGTAGATTTTCATGTCGACTCTGAAACCGGATGCGGACAAAAATTGTATGCACTTTGCGCAGATTAGGGATATTTAAAAAATTTTTTAATGCTAAGATGCAGGCGATTCTGCTTTTTAGCCTCCAAATTAAATTTCGAAAAATATACACAACTTAAAAGATATGGTCTTGCTGTACATGAAAATGATATGCGGACAAAATGATTTTGATAATTACGCGATTTACACGTATTTTAAAATGCATATAAATTAAACTGGGCTATTTGACCTCTATTTCCATTTCAGAAGCCTTGAGATATGGGAAAGCTTTAAAATGAATGTCTATAAAGCAAAATCCGTCTATTTTATTAGGAGATTTAAGCAAAATGAAGGAAGTATTCCTATAGATTTTTTCCACATTTTTCTGCTACATCTGCATGTGAAAAAATATTTTTACAAACAAAAAATTATTTGTTGACCAAAATTTGTCCTTTTTTTGGCTGTAACAACGAAACTATAATACCAACCTGTATGATTTTAATCTCAAATTTTTATGTAATTTTATGACCGGTTAATGGACCTTTATTTTGAAAAAAAAAATAAAAAAAACCCGAAATTCCGGCTTCAAAATGTCAGCATCAATTTTAGGTGGATGCAGTGGAAATATCGCAAAATCATACACTAGTATCATGTTGCCCATGGAGTATTCTGCGATTCTTTCTTTTGGGCATAGGTCAATAAAATTTAGGGTTAAGCTACAAATCGGAAGAGAACATAAACAAATTGCTGGCTTCAACCCATTTTTACCCAGCGATATTGATGACAAAATTCGTATGCAGTGAGAATTTTGTCGACATTTTCGTTTTATGACGACGGTCTTCGAAATTGTATATGCCCAGCGATAATTTTAAAGACTTGTGAATATTGGAAACATAAACTATAAGATATGAGATCACATACTAAATATGAACATTTTGATAATCTGAATCAATTTTTAGTTCATATTTTGATATACACAGCCGATAAATTCGAAATTTTATTAAAAAATAATTTTTTTATTTCTGATAGAGTTGCCGTGTTTTATCAATATTCTGCCAAGTCTTGACGCCGTTTTTTTTTAAATCGTATGCAGTTTTTATCTTTTTTATTATTATTCTTCTTCTTCTTCTTGTGAAACACAAAAGTAAACATTTGTTATCAAAAAAATATTTACTTTTGTGGTACACAACTTTCAATAATGGAACAAGTTTAGTTTAAAGTCTCATCGCGTATTTTTTTGACATATCTACAATGTCGATGGCGGACCCTGATTACAACTACACATTTTGTGTTGCGGAAGTCTATACTCCCCAAGATATAGGAGATGACTCTTTCCATAGAAAAGTTCATCAGAGACTTCAGACAAACAAATTGTAATATACACGCAGAGAAAAAAATATGTTTGATCCAACAATATTCCAAGAGCAAAATATGTATTGTTAACATATTTTTGGATTCCTCATGTAGTATTGTAAATCCAAAAATAGTTTGTGTCAACTGAACAATATTTCTCTCTTTTCTTCGAAAATTTGTTTCTCTTCTCTCGCTATTCGATGCCGTGTTGAAAAAACAATTTTGGTGAGTTGTGGTGTGTTTGTATGACATGCTGCCTTTACCTTTGTTTTTGTGTGTATGTACTTGTGAGACTCTTGTTTTTATTTGTTTCTGTTTTGTTTCATTCTTCTTTCCTTTTCATGTTTGTTATGGTGTTTAATTATTCCTTATGTTGTGGTGGGTTCTTGTGGCTTTTTGTTTGTCTTTGTTGTCAGCCAATGCAGCAAACCATGTATTGTGTTCATCAATGATTGCAATATTATACGCGACATTTATATCCAAGTTATGCGAAAAGTGTATATGAGAAGTATATGCACTCAAATCAAAAATTTCTGGGCTGGTTTTCTGTATTGACAATACTTTTTGTAAACAAAATTAGATTATGATAGTTCCTACAATCGGTATTGTTAACGATTTTAACAATATTGCGGAAATTCGAAAGTTGTTTTTGTTTTCTATGTTTGGAACAAAAGATGGTATTTTTGGATTTGGATTACAATGTTTGAACAAAACAAATACATTTTTGGAACCAAAACATATATTTTTGATCCAACAAAAGCGAAAAATATTTTTTCTCTGCGTGTACCGTGCTACGCCGCATAGTCGCCACATGGTCAGTTTTGCCGAAGAAACAGGCGACCATTTGCTTCGAATTGCTTATTTCATGAACAACTTTCGTTGGATTTGGCTGATCTTCGAAGACCTCCATGGTCGATTGTTGCTTTGTTTCGGGCTCATACGCCTAGATCCATGATTCGTCACCTATAATGATATTATACACAAATTTGGAGAACCCCCAACACTCCTTGCACCAAACGACACGAACCTTTTTTGAAGAGATTCTCAAATTGTGGTGGATCTAACGAGATCAAACATTTTTTTGACGGACAGGTGTTTATGCAATATCGAATGTATGCTGGTGGAAGATATGTCCAAGGATGCCTCTATCTGACAGCAGGGACGTACGCAGGATTTCATTTCGGGGGGGCCCAACTTGACCAAAAATTATGAAATTAAAAAATGTTGTGTAGCGTTACATAAAGCTATTTTAAAGGGTTTTTGGTTGATTTTATATGAAATATTAACACAAAGTATATAATTTCAATAGAGAGAGTTTACAATATTTTAGATATAACTTTGAAATTTGGAACAGAGTATAATAAATTAGTCTTTGGGTGTTTAGAATTGAAATGAACCATATCAGAATACGTTCAGTATAGTCCCCATACACGTTCAGTATAGTCTCCCGCCTGGTATTTTGAAGATTTTAACCAAATTCTCCAACGCAATTGACGTAATAACTAAAAAATCTTTCAAATGAACATTACCCATGTAGGTTAACGTTTTAATGTATCCTTGAATTTTTGACCACCTATTTCAAAGATTTGCAGTACTTCTACTTCTTTAAAGTACATATCCATGTATCACACATTAACTTCAGTCCCATTAAAAAAGTTTTGCCTTATTAAGTTATCAATTGAACACATTTTTACCACGGATACTGATTCTGATAAGAAGATCTATCTAAAAACCTATTAATGTTATTTGTATACCATTCATTAATTGAAATAAATAACTCCAAAAAAGAATAACTCGAAAACGCGAGTGCAGATTGGACTTGTACCGAACTATTTATTGTAAGAAAATAATATTCTTTTATGTCATAAAAACACCAAAATTTTACTATTTTACCAGAAGTGATAGAGTCCATGCAAGCCAACTAAAAAATTCAGAAAATTTTTAGTAGTAAAAATGTGTAGATGCTTGCAGGGTCTGGAACATGCATTTAGAAAAATGGGAAAACATTTTTATCAGGAGTCGGGCGATACGACTCATAGACTCCGAATTCTACTCGCAGTACTGTTTGAGACTACGAAATCCACATTCGGTCTCGGCAAAATTTTAGCTAAGTGCACATTTTTTGAGTTACCGACAAAAATCGGTAAAATTTAAACGCAAAATTATGAATGAAAAGTTCAATAAACGTTGGAAACAGTCTTACTAGCGGTAGAACTTTACGATTGCTTTTTATTCGTCGCAAACATACCGAAAAAAATCGGTAATTACAGAAATTATGAGCATTTTACCGACAATTGTCGGTAACTCAAAAATTGATTTGGAGAATCGCTCTAGTGATATCCCAATGGTTGTTGTTCCGCCTTATTTCTATCTTAATTGTACGATTAGATGTTTATGAACTCGATGACATTTAAAACTTTTCAAGGACTATGAATTCTGTCGGCACAGCGGAGGCAAACTTAAGGGTGTTCTACACGGTATGTATTATGCATATCGACTGTCACTTTTTACAAATCAAAATTTTGTACACATGGTGTGAACCATACAGTAATTTCAATGCATGAAAGTGATATGTGTATACATATGTATTTTTTTCGATTAGAGCGCGCTCTATTTATTTCTGTATCTCATAAAGCAAACAGCTGTTTTGTTTGTTTGGGTAATGTCAGCAACTAGTTACAAAAAGGAAATAAATGAAGAAACTACCCAATATTAAAAATAAATAAAGAAAATGGATAAAGATAAAGACACAAAAGTAAGTATTTCCATATATTAAAACAAACTATGAATATAAAATGTATTTAATTGCAGGTAGATTGGACGAAGGAATCCATTCTGGAAATGATCAATTTGTGGCAAAACTACGAATGTCTGTACAACCCAAAGAACAACTTATACCACAATAAGCATTCCCGATACAAGGCTTTTAACGAAATCGCTGAAAAATTAAAGATATTTAATGAAGCCATTGGACCAAATGATGTCAAGGTTTGTATGAATAACCATACGTACATATGCATGCTGGGCAGATGTTTTGCACGGTGTCGTCGATCCAAATGGTCTTTCAGAGTACATGGTAAAGATAGTAAGCTAAACGAAAAAATGATGGAACACTGCTCCGCCGTTCTTCCACTTCGCTCTAGAGTTTTGCAGGATTTGACAAATAAGCCATAAAATGATGCTTAAATGGCAATATCTGCTACTAGTTGTGTCTGTCTATTAAACTAGTGGAGTTTTGTGCTCTTGTCTGTTGTCTCCATATCAAATCATAACAATATGAAGATTAATGATCTCAAACATTAACAATGCCATGGCAGATTTGTAAGCAAATTAGTGAACTCCCATGATGAGCAGGCAACTGCCAATTTGTCAGTTGCTGATCATTATTTATGTATATTCTGCTTCGTAACGAGGGAGTTTGTAAGATATTAGAATATTGTGTTTAGCCAGTGTTTTAAAGGTAGTTTGTGTAGGAAGATTGAATTCAGCAATGGTGGATTTTCTAAAACTAATCAAAAACTGTATTGCAGAATTCCTTTTTCCTATAGAAAGAATTAAATCTATAAAAAACTTTATTTCAGCGATCTTATTCTATAAAAACCTGATTCGGCAACGTTTTCCTATTGTTGTTGTTGTAACAGCATATGATACATTATTTTTTCTGCTTAATCTGGCTCTGTGTCTATCTCCAGTTTTAGAAAAGTGGCTGCTGCGATGGGTTGTTACCATAAAGCTACTAGAGTGGATTGAGTAGGTTTGGCAGAACAGTTAAAAAGGTGCAGAGTGTCGTTTACGGTATGCTGGTTAGTTGTTTTGCACCGTTTCATTAATCCTTAAACTTAGAGAGCTGCATCGTCCCGAGCGTAGTTAAGCCAAATCTACTCTGGTTTGTCGTGGCACCTGACACTCCTCAGCTGATATGTATTTGTTTATGGCATTTGCAACTGCATTTATGTGAATGCTATTCAAACCTGCTTGATAGGCTTGCTGATCTTGGGGTCCTGTTTTTTCACGTTTGACCTCTCTTTCTATATCGTTAAAATCCCTCCTTACATGCCTGGGTCCTATCTACTTTATTGTGATTACAATGGCTCTCACGGCAACACAAGCGCAAGTACTGCTGAACTTCACGAGGAGGCACCCTGTTGCAGTTCTCAGGGCGGCATTGTGACAGGTGACATTTTTTCCAGCGCGTTGTACTTATATTCGGGACCACATCACAGACCGACCAATCGCGTTATAAATGCTGCCTTCTTGGGAATTGATGAACCTTGTTCCTACATATCAGCCCGTCGCATATGGCTGTGGAATGCGCGGATGACATGAGCATACTATCGAATGTGATGCCTAGAATCTTGGGGTAGTTAGTGATCGCAATTCTTCCACCAGCTTAGTGCTCACCTGCATAGTCCATGTGGCCGTAGATTTAGTGGCTGATTTTTGCATACTCCTCGCGTGGAAAAGTGTGTTAAGATCGGTCAAATAAGAGCTCAGTCTTTCACAAATAACATCAGGGAAGGTTTTGTTGTAACAGTGTTTATTATGGTATGTTTGTTCTTCTGGCTCTAGGTCTATCTCCAGTTCCAGGAAAGAGGCTGCTTCGATGGGATGTAACCACGGATCCACTGGAGTTAGACCTTGAGGACCTTGTTTCTACATCTAAGCTTGTCGCATGTAGCATAGGTAAGAGCGGACAACTTGAACATATTCTCGAATGTGACCCCAAGAATTTTTGGGTAGATGGCGATCTGAATTCTGTTGCCATCAACCATGACATTCAACTCTGTTCTCACATGTCGTCGGTGTCATGCTTAAGTGTTCCATACGCCATTTTTGACATTTTGAGATAAAGGTACCTTCCAAGGTTTTGAACCATGCACTTTCAGATTTTTTGGTCGGTTTTTCTTTATCTCTTATAGTTTCTGAGATATTCATATGCCAGTATGTTCCATATCCGCCTTGTGACCCAAAAAATCTTGTCGTTTTGTTCCATATCCATAAAGCCTGGCGTATGGAACAAAACAACTTTGAACTTTTTAATTCCATATCCATGTCGTTTGGCGTATGGAAAAAAAGAGACAAAAACGAATTGTTCCGCACCAAAAATGATGGCGTTTGGAACAAAAAATTGCCCATTTTTGCCAAGTTACGAATAATGTGGCGGCGTATGGAACAAATTGTTTTAAAGGACTTGGTTTAAAACCTGAAGAATAATAGTTTCTAAATTCAAATATTTTTGAATATTGTATTATTATATGAAAACGAAAATTTATCAATCGTTTAAACAAAAAATCTCTAGTTTAAAGACACAATTTTGATGTAAGTCCACAAAAATATACGCAAAAACGTCCATTCTAGTAGTATGGACGACGACTACAAAAATGGTATTATAAGAAAAACGAGTTTAAATGTTTTACGTTACCTTAGAGATGCAAAACATCAATCCGTTTTGTCCGATCAATACAGTCGTGAACTTTCAAAAAGTAAAGAGCTTAGAAGTGGTTCAGGCGCTGACGATGTTTAAGTGCCAAATGCTTTTTGGTTTCCTGAACTTAGTTTTCTGCAGGACCATATTAAAATAAGAAAAGGAAAGAGCAATTTATTTGTAAGTAGTAATTTAAACTATATTCATCATTTTCATGATCATCATGCATAAAAAATGAATTTTCATTCACAGGATCAAAGCTGTTCATCAATTGAAGACTCTGCTGAGTCAACTCAATTAATGGAAGACCATTTGTCTCCTGCACAACCATCTAAAAGGCCAAAAAAGGA
Organism: Musca autumnalis; assembly: GCF_047663935.1. Lineage (NCBI taxonomy): Eukaryota > Metazoa > Arthropoda > Insecta > Diptera > Muscidae > Musca > Musca autumnalis. Next base: position 58,465,444 of record NW_027411866.1, read on the forward strand.
AAACATCACGCCATTGTCATGCGACAGAACAAACAGAGAAGATGCTGTTCTTGAAGCAGCTGTTAATGTCTTAGAAAATTTAACTAGCTCAAAGAACATTAATGATAGAAGCAAAAATGAGTCCTTTTGTAATTTTTTAAAAGAAGAGCTAGACTCTATAACTGAGGAGAGCATTATAGATGAGTTTAAAGAAAAAATAACTGCAGCACTTTTTGATGCCAAAAAAAAGCAAAGGCTGCTACCTAGTGATAATAAAACATATTATGAATATAGTTATGTTTTAGATGAATAACAATTTTATACTTTGTACAACAAGCTGTGACCTGATAGATTAATGTATCGTCACCTGAAATGCCTAAAGGAGTAACCCTCAAAGGGTTACGTCTTTGGGCAAAAGTGAATTCTCAATCTAAGTTCCTATGTATCTTTGTCATGACCTGATAAATTAATGTATTTAATAAAACTTGAAGTGTTAAAAAGTGAATTCTCAATTTAAGTTCCCATGTTTCTTTACCATGACCTGATAATTAAAATATGAATTAAACACATTATTTTTTATTAATACAGTGTTTGGTGGTTCTGCCCCTAAGGCAATAGTCACATGCAATGCATTTTTATTTTACTTTTATTTATGTACTTTCTAAAAGAAACAATGTAAATTTTTAAAACGTTTTAAAAACATATTTTATTTTAACTATTTTTTGTACGATCAATATGCGCCTCATTGAAATAGTAGATTTAGACCCCAAGTATGTATAAGGAAACTTCATGAAAATATATTCTTATTTTTTATAACATATCAAGTTTTTTATTTATAACATTAAAAATTAAATTTTTTAATAGCATCCTCTTGCCAAGGAACTGATCCAATTGTGTTGAAATATTCGGAAAATGTATCCCGTATCTTTCGACATTCATCACCAGTGCGGTTGGCTTGGCACCTTTGAAGGTTTGTAATACATACTTCGTTTCGCCAAGATCCATTTTGTATATTTATAGTTTTGGTATTTTCTGAATCCACCAAATTTGAGTCAAATACTTCCCGACTCCTAATGAAGTTGTGCAAAGCACATGCTGCCAATGTTATTTTTTCAACTTTATCAACAGAGAGGTCAATATCTCTCTGGAACACTTGGAATTTACTAGCCAAAATTCCAAAAGCATTTTCGGATACTCTTCGAGCCCGACTTAGCCTGTAGTTGAATATTTTGTTATTATTGGCAGACCTTTCACCATAGGGTTTCATGACAGTCGAAAAGCGTCATCTGCAACAAATACGTAAGGCACAGTTTTATCCGTACCAGGCAAAACTTCGTCGGCAGGAAAGTCTAGGAGATTTTTAGATATAGCCTCAGACAAGGACGACTCATTGAAGACTGCGGCATCATTTGCTCGCCCGTTGGAACCAACATCGACATAAAGGAATTTGTAATTTGCATCCACAACGGCCATCAAGATTACGCTATGGAACCCCTTATAATTGTAATAATAGGATCCATAGTCCTCTTTGCTTTTAATTGCTATATGCTTGCCATCTAGAAAAAGAAAGATGTTTAAAATGTTTTTGATAAATTTTTGCGTTATTACCGATTGCACCTTAACAAAAAGGAAAATTCCATTTTAGCTCAAATTCTTCCGCAATCCTCTTCCATTCTTCACTTTTGCTGGGGACCTTTAATATATTAATCTGCCTAGTTTTACTCTTTGAGAAAATATGTTTGAATTCATACATACCTTGAAGAATTCATCTTTTAAAACGGAGTAAATAGCATCGAGCGTTTCTGGTACAATTTTGGAAATTGCTGCGACGGAAATTCGGAATCCGTAGGATAATTGCAAGAATCTCTCCCCTGTGGCCAAAAACCTTAAGGTCAACAGCAATCTTAGAACAAATTTAAGATGATGAGTAATGTTAAAATAGCCTTAGGATCTCTATATTTACCTTGCAGCACAAGAAATAGCCTCCCGCATCACAGTGTTTTGCTTTGAAATTATAGGAGACACTTTTTCCAATAATTCAGAGAAGGACTCATACGACATTCTCGCAAAATTTTTGAAGGACTTTGGGTCTTCCAAACGAAATTCGTTGATGGCCATTGCTGAGAACCCTAATCCCGAATCCCTTCGCAGCAACCACTTATGACTCCACAATGCCCGAGCCGTTGTCAACTTTTTTCGTAGTTTTCTTTTTTTTGCTTTGATTGCAGAAACAATTGCAACAATGCTGGTCACTAATTTAACTTTTTCCAAGCGTTTTGCATTTATTTTACCCGTTTGTTTTAACATTTTAAAATTTTCGGCAGACGTAAATAGTATTTATATATTTTATATGTGTAAACAACAGCTGATTGAAATAGTTTGTTTACATATATAGGTTATGTCATACAAAAAAACATAAGCAGGTGTGAAAGCAAATATTATAAATCCTATGTAAATGTCTAAATTTGACGTACAAAAAGAATTACATAAATACGAAAAAAGTGACAGTCGATATGCATAATACATACCGTGTAAAACACCCTTTATGAAAATTCATAACTTTTGTTTTCTCGAAAACAAGTAAGAAATTATCAGTCGCGTTTGCCGACATCCTGTATGAGTTGAGACTTTTATCTATAGACAGTTCGAATACCTGCTTCATAACAAAAATCTTTGTCCTAAAAATTGTGTAGTCAGGGTGTTTCAGAATTTTGTGGCCTTTTTTGGACGTATAAACTTTCCGACAAAAATATCAAAGCATTTGGGTATAAAACTTCACGATTGTGGGCGTTGCGAATAAGTGATTATGCTGAGCTCATAAATTTGACTTCGATTAGAGCGCAAAATTTTGTACTTTTGTGGAGAAGATACCTTAAAGAATGGTTCATTTTGGACATAATTTTGGAAGTCATTCCTTTTGATAGTTATGGTGTCAAGCCGTTATGTTAGTTGGTCATGGTAAGATTTAGAGCTTTTGAACCGTTATGTCAGGAAGCATGGACTTACCACGAAAAATAGAATATCGATGTAACCGATGTAATGGATTCTCGAACAGCCCATAAATTGCACTTATGTTGAAATTTTGTGAGGGAGATATTCCGAAGATGTTGTCGCATATAGACCCTCTTGGTACTTGATATACATATGTACGTCCGGAAGTAATTTTAGGATGTTCACAGTTTCGGTGAAATCGGATATTGAAATTTTGTGTGGGAGGAGTGAACCGATATAATCCATATTCGAACGTAATCTATGTCTCGAAGAAATCGATTTGGACCTTCGAGAGTTATTGTGCGCACCATTTTAGCGAAATATTTTGAAGTCTTGTGGGAAATAAGGAATGGACCGATATGACTTAAAGTTCGGTTGATCCGTTCGAGAGTTCTCATGCTCTCGAGCCAGACAGAAGAACGAACTGGGCTAAATCGGCGCCAAATTATTTGAAGCGGCTTTTGTCGAAACATATGAGAAATCAAAGGCCATTATTTGAAATTACAGCAGATTTTAATACCATTTAACCAATGTTTGAGCATTAATTTCATTTACGGTTGTTTTCAGCTACAATTTTGTTAATGATAGGAAAAAAATTCTGCTATGCTACTTATAGCAGATATTAGCACTTTATGACGCAAAGCAATAACTTTTTCTCCATTAAAAAATTATAAAAAAAATTAAGGTAGTAAAACCATTTTCTAATTGGTTTTAGTGGTATACTCCACGGAAAACACTTGATATATCGTACATTTTGTCCAGTAAACATGTCATTTCATGCACTTCCAATCCGCACAATAATAAACTCGTCATTTTTTGAATGCAGAATGAGTTTAAAGCCTCAAGACCTTTATATTCATTATAGAATTCCTCGACCCTTTATTATTTGACAGTGAAATTACATGAGATAAAGAAGTAATTCAGACTCTACTGGAAGTTTTTCTCAAAAAGAGTATTCAAACAAAAAAATTAAATATTTCTTAAGGTAGAGTTAGAGTCGCTGGAGCAAATATTTGCCTAATGTGACCTTACCTTTAGACAACTTGTTCATACAGTACAATTTTAATACATAAACTTCAGAACAATCTAACTTTTCCCCAGTGACCCCCCCTGCGTGCGTTCAATGTTTTTGGCACAACGGACTTTTTTAGACGTCCTTGGTTTTTGATCGATCGTCCGCCGCGATTGAATTCATTAAACCAGTTTATCACAGTGTGCTGCCGTCACATATTCCAAATTTTACTGAAATCGGACATATATAGCGTGTTTGGTGCATCAAATACATTATATCGGCCAAATATATATGGGAGCTATATCCAAAGCCAAGGCTATGTGGTTCCTTTAATTTCGGGATCCTCAAACAACTGATAACATCAATTGTACTTTGTGTTGATTTAATCCCACTAAAATTTTAACCAGAATTAACAAATATCAAGTATACATCGAATAATATATTCAATTATTTCGAATGAATTATTACTTTTCCACTTATTTATAATCACATACTTACAGCCAGTTTCTGTATGTCGAAAGAAGAATGTGTGCGAATGAAACACGCCCGAACTTTAGGTTTCGAAATAATTTTACTTTTGCTTTAAAACAAAAAACAAATTTGAAAAACACACAAGACACGCACACATTCTTCTTTCGACATACAGAAACTGGCTGTTAATGCTTTGAGTCCATTAGTCAGTAACAAATATATATATATATATATTGAGTTATTCAAACCAACTTTTGTTAATATATAACACCTTGATAGGATCTTGAACTAATATTAGTCATTAGGGTTATAACTTTTTTGCAATTTTTGCAAATATCAAAAATACCACCGCATGGCCGTGTAGAGCATGAAAAACTACTACGAAATGCGGCGTAATTTTTTCTCTATCGCGTAAAAGTTTCCGCACCAAATGCATTGAAGTTCAGTAATGCATTATTTAATTTTATTTGTTATAATGACATATACGCTTTTCGAATTAACTTATTAATTGTTTTAATCTAATTTAAAATCAATTTCGAACTATTCTGGACCAATTAGTTATAAAATCACGATATTTCAGAGCATTTAATGCACCTTTGACAATATTGAAATTTTTTGTTATTCTTTATAAACTCGCGAATTTTATGTTTATATTTATTGTACCTATCGGACAAGCGAATATGTGGTCATTTGCAATGAATTCGCGAAAGTTACAGACTGTTTTTAATGAATTTGCCTGTGAGAATTGTATTTGTTTTCTATAAAAATTTATTCAAACAAAGCAAATTTAAATTTTTAAATGAAAAAAAATATCAAAGGAGCTTTAGTAATCGCAGTCGGTGCGGAAACTTTTTTCACCGAATCGAACTAAAACACGCGTTTTCGTTATCAGGACAATATTCCGCACATGGTACTGGCGTGGTATTTTTTTGGTTATACCCCTATTAGTCATACATTATTAAAACTAAAATGAATTTGTTGACATATAAACTTACTGTCTTTAATATGAAAGGCTAAATTCTGCACATTTTTTTCTTACTTGGTGAGGTGAATTAAGGAGGGGAAGAGAGAGGTTAGCATTTGGGATTTCAATCATGCAAAAGCCTTTGAAACTACGGTAGGGATGGGTAACGAGGCTCGAACTTCAACAACATCTGAAGTTTGGTTGCATTGCTCTGTAGGATTGACTTTGTTTCATCAACTTTATCTTGATTCTGGACCACTAAGGGTACAGTGTTGGCCAGATAACTACCCCACCCCCCAGTTTTTTATTAATTTTCCGGGAGTCGTTAAATTTGTTTTCTTGTTTATGTTCAGGATGATATATAGTTGTGATCAAGACGGATACGAACCCCCCTTCCCGACTGATTGCTAGGATAATCAATGGCTCCCCTAGTCTGGCTTGTCTCGAACAACTTTTATCGATATATCTTCCCCCGTTCGAATAATAGAACACAGCTTCATGCTCGCAGAGGATAATTATCATCCTCAAAACTGTTTGAAGGATTGGTTTCGAACATTACACCCCCTGGAAAAAAGGGACGAAGTCCAGAATCTGATAAGCGAAATGGAGGAGAGCGGTGTTATGGAACCGTCGTCGAGTTCCTGGTGTTCCCCAGTACTTCTGGTCAAGAAGAAAGATGGTAGTACAAGATTTTGTGTGGATTACAGAAAACTGATTTATGTCATCAAGAAAGAGAACTACCCGCTCCTAAGAATCGTTGACGCACTGGACGCATTATGCGGGCTGTCATGGTTCTCTACTCTTGATCTGCAAAGTGGTTACTGCCAGGTAAAGATCACCGAAAGAGATAAGGAAAATACCGCGTTTGTCGTTAATGCTGGTCTCTGGCATTTAAATGTCATGCTATTCGGGATCTGCAACGCCCCGGTCACCTTCGCAAGGCTGATGGAGAGGGTGCTGAAAGGATCGCTGTGGAAGTCGTGCCCTATATACTTAGATGGCATCATAGTGATGGGACATACCTTCAATAAACACCGCAACAATTTAATATGCCATTTAGATATGACACCATTAGCCGGATTTAGCCCATTATCAGGTTTTATTTGCTAAATCCAGTCAAAATCTGCCAGATTTCCCATACAAAAATAAATCCTCCTATTGAGTGGATTTGTTTTAAATCTGGCATAAATCCTCGTATACAACTCTGTTTTTTGCAACATGTTGCTAGAAAATACAAAAAGTTGCAAGCTGGCACAAGAAACAAGGTAGATGCATCGGTGAATTGCTACACTAAAAATAATTTAAAATGTAAAAATTTGTAAACAAGGCGGAAAAATTAAATTTGTTTTGATGTACAAAGTTGATTTTAATCAACCAAGACTAATATTTATGATGTCTAAACGATAAAATAATTCGTTTATTTATTTTAGATGGGCAAACTGCGATAAAATAATTCTTTATTTGCTCTTTAGTTAGCATTAGTAGCATAATGTGCTAACATTTTCAGTATAAAAGAATAAATTTGTAATTTGACGTATGTTTTTTGAGACGAATTCAATTAAAAAAAATCGTTTGACGTTTCAAATTCGTTCAGATGGGCTGATGCATCTACCTTGGTAATTGTGCTATGAACAAAAATCAGCTGACTGCCATTTAACTCCTAAAAATGTATATCTAAATGCAATGAGATTTGTACTGGATTTATTAAATCCAGTCGAGGATTTATGGCTAATCTAAATGAGCTATAAGGGATGTTCTCCAGCAGCTATCGTCTTCAGGTCTATAGCTGAATCCAAAGAAGTACAGCTTCTTCCAGCGAGAAGTGAAGTTCCTGGGGCACTATGTAACGACGCAGGGCATACCGAAGGATAGTGAGAAAATTAAAGCCGTCGGAGATTGGCCGCAGTCCCAAAATCTCAATGAGCTGCGAAGTTTTCTGAGTTTCTGCACCTACTACCGTCGATTCAGTGGTTCGTAGAGGTTTCAGTGGAACAAAGACAAGGAAGAAGCATTCCAAAAACTCAAGGAAATGCTATGCACAGTTCCTCTTTTGGCGTACGTTACACCAGGTGGGAAATTTGTTCTAGACACAGATGTGAGTGCATACGGTATCGGTGGTGTCTTTTGCCAAGAAATTGACGGTCAGGAAAAGGTCATCGGGTACTGTAGCCGAACATTGTCGAAGCCTGAGAGAAATTACTGTGTAACGAGGAGAGATTTGGCGGCAGTTGTGGAGAGCGTCAAGCTCTACCACAGCATTTCACGCTAAGGACCGATAATTCAGCTCTCCGATGGCTGCTTCAGTTTAAGAATCCGGAAGGTCAATCGAAAGAACATGGTAAAGAACATGGAATAACATGGTAATGCTGATGTCCCTACTCGTCGGCCATGCCAAATAGAATGCAGACATTGCTCAAAGGCTGAAGGCAAAGATACTATCGTTGATGTCCGGGTACTGTAGGTTGAGTTTTGCGAAGATTGGTCGGCGAAACAGCGAAGATATACCATCCTAGGCAAAATAATTTCGACTATTGAAGAGAGCGAACAACCTAGTGGCAAAGAAATAGTGTCCGAAAGCCTCTTTTAAAATCTTATTAGACCCAGTGGAACAGAGGTTCAAAAATATTTTCGCCTGTGGCACTTTCTGTTTTTCAGAAAGTATTTGCATATTTTTACAGAAACGGTTTATTTTCATACAAATTGAAAATATTTTTGTAAAAAATTGCGCGATTTTTTTCAAAAATGTTTTGGGCTGCGGCGCTTTTCGTTTTTCAGAAAGTATTTGCATACTTTAAAAAATTTTACTTTCTTAAAAATTGAAAAAATTGTTGTAAAAATCGCGCAATTTTTTCAAAAATATTTTCACCTGAGGCCCTTCCTGTTATCCAGAAGCTATGAGCATATTTTTACAAAAACTTTTTTAAGTAGTGAAAATATTTTTGTAAAAAATCGCGCAATTTTTTTAAAACATTTTCTTAAATAGTGAAAATCGCTTTACAAAAAATCGATTTATAAAAAATCGCGCGATTTTTTCAAAAAATTTCGCCTGCGCCCCTGTTTTAATTTAAAAATGGTAATTGAATTAAATACAAATTTTAAATATTTTTAAATAACTTTACATTTTCTTAAAATAAGCAAATATTTTTGTAAAAATCGCACGATTTTCTTTTTAATATTTTCTTCGGCGCTTTTCCACTTCCGACACATCACCGATTAGCTTCATAAGCCTGCATTCATCTAAATGGCTACTAAAAAAAATATATATATACACATCCGGCTGGCAAAGTTTTGTTGAAATGTTGATTTGTATTGGCTACTACTTAATTTTCTTAAAAATGTTGAATCAACTATAAAAATATTTTCGAAATAAAATTTATTTTGTAATTTTCTTCTAGATTCGAAATAAAAATTTTATTTAAAAAGAATAAATTTTAAAAACGGAATAACTCCCAGTTCGTCCGTCTGCCTGGTTCGAGAGCATGATAACTCTCGAACAGACCAACAGATTTGATCCAAACTTGGATATCGGAATATTTTGTCCAAACTTTCAAGTCACATCGGTCCACTACTTCGGACACTTCCCCCACAAGACTTCAAAATGTTTCCCTAAACTCTCGAAGGTCACAGATTCCGATCGGAATGGTTTCAATTTCGTAATTCCATTTCGATCGTTTTTGTTTTAGCTTCTTCAGATTTCGATCGATTTGGTGAATTTCGAAAATTGTATTATTTAGTATAAACTAGCAGACTCCGGTCCTCGTTGCTGGTCCGTCGTAATGAATTTTAATGACAACTTTATATGGACTTTATGCTTGACAATTCAAAAATTGGTATTTTCTACCTCACTTCTTCGGTCGGTATCTACAGATTTTGTCTGTAACATTTCTATCCTCATACGGACTTTGTCGAATTTTTTCGCCCATTGATGCTGTTCGTGATTTATTATCGTCCATGTCCCCTGTCTTTTTACTAATGCCCGTAATTTCTACGCGTAGTTATCTATGAGTTCATAGATATCCCCAGTGTATGCAAAATTTCATAACTTCAATCCATAGGTAACGTTACCGGGTCGAAAACGGCCGTGTTACTTACACCAAGGATTTTGCCTGGTTGATCGTTGCCAGTGTGTTAAATATTGAAAAACACTTATATGTGGCAATATTTTTACGAAATCATGAATGAAAATCACTAATGTTTCCACATGTTTTCAAAATTTACACGCCTCGGTAAATGGCACGTAGAAATTACAAAACGCGTAGGTAAAGATAACTAATAGGTAGCTACCTACCCGGTTACCTAGGGCTAGAAATTACGGGCATAAAGCGATCTAATTACACTGTGGTACAAAAGTTAACAAACATTTTTTGCAGGGGTTTTGATGCATAAATTCGGTTTTGTGGGTGTTCAAGGAAGACGAAAATATTTTTGGTTGTTTTGGGTCACTTCGTTTTTTGATTTTATAACGGAAAATGTAGTGAAAAACGGGGTTTCAACTTTAAACGATTTTCAACTTTAAACGGGCATATCTTATTTTTTCCGCAACGAATATCTACAGCCTGAAGGGGGAGAATATTGCCTTTCCAACAAGCCATCAATTTTTAAAATTGGTTAACAAATGGCTAAGTTATAGTGGTTTAAGTGTGACAAAAACGCATTAAAAACAGGAAAATAGTTTTTCTTGTGCTCTACGCTGCGTAGTAGATACCAAACAGTGTAATTATTTAATTTTAGCAAGAAGGAAATTTACCAATAAAATCGGTCTAAAAATAGATGAGTTATGCCATTTTTGTGTTTTAACTTTTTGGTTTTTTGTGTACTTTGCTTTACAAAAAATTGGTACCTTGTGCGTAATTACACTGTGCAACATTTTTAAAGTACTCTTGTGCAAACAATTTGAACTGAGGATTTTTTTGAAAGTATATACCCAAACGACAAAAGCACCTACTTGGATTTGGTTGTGTCAGATCCAGCTGGGATTTTATGGCCCCATCTAAACATGGTCAAATAATGACTTTTTGAAGCAATTCGGGGCTATATCTCTGAAACCAATGCGAATCTTCTTCTGACCTCTGAAGCAAATTTGTAGATAAGGACAAGAATAAAATATTTGGAGAAATAATGAACTCGAAAAACTAAATTTATTGCCTCAAATTATATAATATATCTAAAAATTCCATAATTTCTATACATTTCGCACCCTATCTCCAAAACTGTTTCTGTTGGAAAAATATTCGCTGGAATGTAATACACAACTCTTCAGAACATGCTATTATTGTAAAATGCCTCTATCACGTTGTTTTTAGTAAGATTCTCGGCGACAATTTAATTAATATGTCAATAATGCGGTGAAATCCCAAACGCGAAAACAAACTGTTCGTGTGAACAGTGTTTGAAATATTTGCTGTAAAAGTTATAGCTCTGTTCCTTTACGTGCAAGAATCTTCAAGTTTTACAACTTTTTACTCGAAAAGCGTTCCTTTACTTCAGACACCATACAATTCATATGGAAGCAGATTACAACTTTTGCTACTTTTGCCGGTTTTACCACTTTCAAAAGTAAAGGAACAGACCATATGATACAAAATACCGCTGAAACAACACGAAATAAGCATTTTAGAGTTTCAGAATGCTCTGAAGAACATTATTTGGAAGATTTTTGCAAAAGGTTAGTTGGTCCAACTCCCATTAGTTTAGTTGATACCGACCAGAATTCCAGAAGTTATGTAACATTTTCTCTATTTTATCGGTTTTGCTTCCCTAGATGGAGTTTTTCTTATGTGGTATGTTCAAAAGATAAGTTCTACTAGTTTAGGGCTACAATACTGCTTACGACAACAAGGCCAAATTCCTATTCGCTTCTGAGATAAAGACCCGATAAATGCAAAAAAAAAAAATAGTTTTAGCTCGGTTTAGATAAGGCCATAAAATCCGAACTGGGTCTGACAATACAAAACACAACTAGGGTTTTTGTAGTCTATACTAGAAGTTGTTTGCATTTTCAGTGGCATGACTCATCTATTTTAAAACCGATTTAATTGGTTTTTCGCATTTTGAAAAGCTAACTAAATTCCTTTCTTGCTAAATAATAAATAATTACAAAGTTTGGTATCTTCTACGCAGTCTAGGGCACGAAGAAAAGTATTTTCCTGTTTTTAATGCGCTTTTGACTTTCGACTTCCATGGATTCCCACCAAACTGAATTTATGCATCAGAACCCCTGCAAATTTTTCGTGTAGCACAGTGTTATAAAGTTGAAAAAATAATGGTTAAGTCGAATTCTCCCGCTTATTGAGACTTATATGTTTTAGTTTTTCATGGCTGATGGTCGGAGGCGCAACCACCGTTGTCTCAAAAATTAATTTGCAAGCCGATGCACTCACAACTTTAGCAAATATAGCGATTCGTATATAAATAATGGGCATTGTGGACAAAGGGACATTCCTGAACATTTTCTGAAAATTGCATGAAATTAGGTTCAGTAGTTTTCAAAAAATAATGTATTGAAAAGAGTGGGCGTGGTCATTAGTTTTCCAAATATGTTGTTGTATACACACAACCCCATTGTCTCCCAAAATTTATGCTGACACCGATAAAATCCGAAATTCATAAAATATACATAACAAGGGCAAACATTGACCTTTTGCTGCGAGCTTTTGAGCTTTAAAAAAAGCAGGCGTGTCGGGTCTTTAGGTCCCAAAGAAGTACCTGTATTGTAGATTAATTCGTAAATTTTTAAACCGATACATTCGTAATATTTGCAAATATAGCGTTTTTTAAAAATATCGCATAGGGGAGGTACCGCGCCTCCTCCTGTTTTTGGAGCCATCCCTGTGCATTCCCAGACAATTTCAAGAAAAGTTTTTGGGTCCCAAATAATAAATAGGTAAGGTCGGAGACGCAACCACAATTTTCTCGCAAATTAATTTTCAAACCGATACATTTGTAATTATTTTAAATATAGCATTTACAGGGGAAGTACCCCGTCCCTTCCGAAATTCAACAAAATATGTAGCCTATTTTCACCGGGGGCCATCGCTGTACATTTGCTGACAATTTCAGGAAAATCAGTTCAGTAGTTTTTGTAGCAAAATTGAAAGAAGTGGGCGTGGTCAAATTTTCTTTGCATAAAAACCTAAGTTGGGTTATGACGAACATTTCAAAAAAGAATTATCCAAGAATTATACAAATCTGTCCAGCCGTTCTCAACTGATGCCATTACCAACGAACGATATTTGATTTTTATTTATAAAGATATAGCATTAATAAAGAAATAGGGTATAGGGCAAGTACCCCGTCGCCTCTGAAATTCATCAAAATTTGTAGCCCATTTTAACCTGTCAATTTCAGAAAAATTGGTTCAGTAGTTTTTGTAGAAAAGATAAAAATTGAAAATTAAGAAAGTTGGGCGTGGTCAAATAACACTGAACAAATATCTTGTTTGAGTTATTTTTAGCTGTGTTCCAGAACTAAAAAGTTTTTACAATTTTTACGACTTTTACACATTTTACTCGAAAAAGCGTTCCCGTACACAAAAAAGTTGTAAAATGTTCACTTCTCTTTAAACAAAAATGGCGCTGAATGACGCTCTCTTTAAAAACTTTTTACACGACAAATTTGGGCGAGTAAAAAAATAGTAACATGGTTGCCGGCGTCTGATTGGCTGATACGCCGACTTTGACATTTGTTCCAGTTTTTTTGACGTATTTTCCATTTTTCCGTTCCCGAACTATTTCAGAAAACTTGTGTGTAACAACAAATTTTTTGCAGTTCTCTCTTTTACGAGTTTTACCATTAAAAAGTACGGGAACGAAGCTTTTGTTATGTTTTTTATCTTTGCTTTGTTTTTTCATTCGTAATGCCAGATTGTTTAGTGGTTTTCATGACAAATTGTGTGGCAATACTTTGTTAACAATTGGTTTCGTTAATTGAGAAATAATAAAAATTTGCGATTTTTTTAAATAAAATGATAAGAAATATGAAATTAAATGTGTCTTTTGTTTTTAAAACTATATTTTTATTAGAACCACCCTAAGAACTTTGACAAAAAACTATTTATAATTATAAATAAATGCCGTGAGTGTTGATTGCCAACAAATATTGTGCAAAAATTTGTATTAGGGTCTTGGAATTTGATGAAAATAGATTCTTAGAGCTCCAAAAAATATTCTTGTAAAGAAATCGATAGAAACAATTTATGAAGTCAAAATTTTATAATGAATTATCTTCAAAATTTTCTAGACAATAATAAAATTACAAAAAGTCACATTTGATAGGTTTATGAGTCCGAAACAAAGGAAATATGGTAAAGATAACTCAAATTTCTACCTTTCCAGTCCAAAAAATGATATTTTATCTCAAGAAAGTGATTGCCAATCGATGGTTTCCACCCAGTTTCGTTAGCTGTGGACATCTACTGGTACAAAAAATAAAGAAAATCCCATCCCATAGGGGACGGCAGACGTTAATTTTTTCGAAAGGGTTTAATTTTAATGGTTATGGTGTTCATAGATCTTTTTATCGTGGTATAAGTACCGAAAAGTATTTCCGATCCGTTATTACACAATAAAGAGCGCCTATTTTTCTGTGCTTTTCATACAATGCGATATCTTCTAAATCTAAATGATTGACAACTCTATAAGCTTTTTTTGGTTTTTCATATAAGTTTAATCGGTTACTTAAAACCGGCCCAGCAAAATGTTCAATGCCAAAGATGTCATTCAATCATGGGTGCAAGTGATCTGGCATGTCATCTTTTTAGCATCTTCATCGATGAATTTTATATGAGCGTGGACCCCAAAAGATGCTATTCATTTTTGGATCCAAAGCATGTAATTTACAGCAATGCTTTGACATATCATTTACACCAATGCTTTGGCATGTCATTTCCACCAATGCTTTGGCATGTCATTTTCACCAACCCTTTGCAATGACATTATCATTACGACGAGAGTTTTAACAACGTTGGTTGTGATTTCGAGTCTCCGACAACATTAAGCCTATTGTAAATAATTAATCTTATATATTTAGGAAAATGTGTATAAATAAAAACACAAAATCATCTCTATTGGATCGCTGGAATGGGTTCAAATGCTGATGAAAAGATCGGATCTTTCACAATTTCCTTTGCATGGGTTCAAATGCTGATGAAAAGATCGGATCTCTCACGACTTCCTTTGCATTGGTTCAAATGCTAATGAAAAGGTCGTATCTTTCACTACTTTGTTTGAACCAATGCAAAAGATGCCATGAAATCACGTCATCGCATGGAACCCCTTCCTTCAAATTTTGCTGGGGGTTCAAAAATCGGTTTTAGTGTCGGAATATCCGGTTCAAAAATTGAGATAACCGGATCTATCCTCCAAGAAAATTTGTTATTAACGTGTTCATCATTACAAGAGCTATTTGTGGTAAATATTTCAGAAGCACCACAGAGGTCTACATAGTCAATAGCCAATTGTTATGTCTACATACCTATACACAACCAATAACGAATAGACAGAAAAAAAAACATAGTTTAATTCTGAACCAAGTCCGAATAAATGTCAAAAATGACAATGAAAACGTGTCAAAATCGATTAGTTGTCAAAGAGAACCGTACCTAAAATCTTCTGAGCAACATTTTTGTAGAATATTTGGATGCTAAAAAATCGCATCTTGTGGTACTTTCACTACGGTTCAAGAAATAAGGGACGAATAGGACATGAAAGGCATCGAGTTAGAAGAATGAAATGTTCTACAAAAAGATTCGCCAAACGATTTGACAGAAGACATGTCACCTCAAAACGATGCTACAGCAACGCCAAACAGAGATATGGAGCTATTTTCCCAAGTATTATAGGGAAAAAATCAAAAACTTCATCGCGCGATATCTCAGAAACTTGACCTATGGCGAAAATTTCCTTTTGGGTTCTTAGTATACTCATCAAGGACCATTCAGACTTTGAGTTCCATTTTGTGTCACAATAAATTATGGTTCACCTTATGGATATTTTCTTCTAAATCCATCATTAACAACTGTAGTAAGCTCTAAAAGATTAGTAATTGTTGAGCGACGTTTTCTAAATCCATGCTGACATTTTGATAAAATAGATGATACTTGGAATGATATTGAATCTGTAACCAGTTTTTCAAAGAACTTTGGAATAGAATTAAGCTTTGCAATTCCCCTGTAATTAGAGACATCGACTCTATTGCCTGATTTGAATAATGGTATAATATATGATTCTTTCCATATTTCGGGAAAGTGACCTGAATGTAAAGATTTGTTGAACAGAATGCAGAGAGGTAGTGCGAGATTCTCGGCACAATGCTTCAATATACATGCTGGGATTCCGTCAGGACCGGGAGTGGTTATGTTTTTAATACTTTTTTGCTTAAAACAGACGGAACATCAAAACTTTGAACATTAATGCACGGTGTTTCTGAAATAAAGTAGGGATAGTGGAAGGTGCAATCATGCGTTTTTGTGGAATACGTGGTTCTAAAAAAAGATGCGAATGTATTTGAGATTCCTTTGTCAATACTTTTGGAAATCCATTATATCGACGCTTGTTGTTTATAAAACCGTAGAAGGATCTCGGATTTGCCAGCATTTCACGTTTCATTCTAGAGCCTCCCAAATGTTTTGTTGTATTTTTTTTATTTTCATTCAATTCAGTAGGTAAATATTCTTTTTTATCGTAGTTTTGAATCCACTTGATATTGGGCAGATTGAAATCTCCAAAAGTGATTAAAATGTCATTTGACTTTGCAGATAGAAAAGCATGGGTAATGAATGAAATGTGTTTTATATAGGTGTCAGCGCTTGAACATGGAGAGTTATGTATATGAACATGTTATGAAAATCGTTAAATGCTTAGGACGAATCTTAAGCATTTAAGCATTCGCGTTCACAAAATTGGACGATGCGCGCAAAAGTTATAGCGGTTTTTATTCTCAAATAAAGAAAAAATATTTAAAAGTATCTTGTTTGCTGTTATGAGAACATTTATGCATAAATCGTTAACAGCATTCCATATCTATTCGTAGATGCTTAAATAGCTATTAAATTTATTATTATTTTCGCGGAAAATCAACAAATAATAAAAAAATGTTGATGTAAATCCAAATTATCCTGTCCCAGAGTCTGTAAAACCACGATTTCTATAATCCTATTATGAGTTTTGAATATAATCTTGTTGCGCGTCCGAATTATTTAAAAAATTCAAAAAACCCTGAAATTCCGGCTTCAAAATGTCAGCATCAATTTTAGGTGGATGCAGTGGATATATCGAAAAATGATACACTAGTATCTTATTGCCCATGAAGTATTCGTTGAGTCTTTCTTTGGGCATATGTCTATAAATTATAAGGTTAAGCCAGAAATCGGAAGGGAGCATAAAAAAACTTGTTAACTTCAACCCATTTTTACCTATTTTTCTACATTGATGCCAACACAGCTTCCACGTAAGTTAATTATAATGGTCGACCATATGGGATTCCTCCTAAAACACTTCATCTTAAAGAATTTCAATCATACTATATACAATATGTTAACAGTTCCCGAATTCTGAATGGGTGAAACTCAGATTCATCGTTTGTAAAACATTTTTGGTTTTCGCCATATATTAATGGATGATTGCATTTTTAGACCAAAAATATGGATTAAGAATTTCCTCAAATACGTCTTCTGAAACAATTATTTTAAATGATGATTTACTACGTCTTTCTGCATATCTAAATTTAGAAACCCTAATATCAACATCATAATTGAACTTGCTCCTAATATAGGCTGACAGTTTTTCTTCAGAAGTATTGGCGGCAAATCGAGCTGCAACAATAGTTATTTTCGGTGGAACAACTTGTAAGGTAGGGGTAGGATTAATCCGGTCTCTTTGTAGATTCCGTTGTCCTAAGCCAAATTTTCCTGAGATTTCGGTAGTTTCTTCTTGCCCATTCGCATTAAAATTTTCCTGGATTATGGTAATATCGTGTGGTTTTATTATCTTTAATGACACTGTGCAACATTTTCAAGGTAATTTTGTGCAAACAATTTGAACTGAAGATTTTTTGAAAGTACAGACTCAAACGACAAAAACCCTAGTTGGGGTTTGTTGAGTCAAATTCAGCTAGGATTTTATGGCCCCATTTAAACATGGTTAAATATTGACTTTTTTAAAGAAATTCGGGGCTATATCAGTGCAACCAATACTAATCTTCTTCTGACCTCTGAAACAAATTTGTAGATAAGGGCAAGAATAAAATATTTGGAGATATAATGAACTCGAAGAATTTTTTAATATATCTAAAAATTTCATAATTTGTGTACATTTCGCACCAAAATTTTTGCATTTTTCTTAATGTTTCTTTTTGGAAATATTTGCTGGAATGTAATACACAACTCTTCAAAAAATGCTATTATTGTAAAATGCCGTTATCACGTTGTTTTTAGTACATTTTTAACGACAATTTAATAAATATGTCAACAATATGGTGAAATCTCAAATGCGAGAATAAACTGCTCGTGTGAACAGTGTTTGAAATACGTGTTGGAAAAGATATGATACAAAATAGCGCTCTTTTAAACAAAATGAAATAAGCATTTTAGAGCTGCAGGCTGTTCTGAAAAGTTGCTGAGAACATTATTCGGAAGATTTTTTTTATGCCCTAGATTTTTTCTTATATGGCCTGTTCAAAACTTAAGTTTTACTAGTTTAGGGCTACAATATTACTAAGGATTACTATTCGTTTCTGAAATAAAGGCCCAATAAATGCAAAAAAATTAGTTTTAACCCATCTAGAGTTTTTGTAGTCTCAATATATACATACATACATATATTCAAACATTGCATGCTAGAAATTGTTTGCTTTTCAGTGTTGCATGTAACGTAATTTTTCAATGACGCAATAAAATTGTTCTAATTCATTATCGTGGGTGCCTATATGTATGTACTTGTATAACGTTCATGTTTATTGGTTTTGCTGATATTTATAGCCTCAGCATTTATGCTAACAAGGGTATATACACTTTCATACGGGCAAAATGTGCCTCATCGAAATAATGGTTTTAGACCCCAAGTATGTTTGGACGAAATCCGTTTTAGACAATTTGGAGTTGATTTAGCCAGGTCCGTCCGTCTGTTTGTCTGTCTGGAGCACATGATAATTCTCGAACAAATCAACCTATTCGGTCCAAAATTTGGCTTTCGCAGTATTTCGTCCAAGCTTAGTTTAAGTTCGAAGATGGGTTATATCGGTACACTCCTTCCGGTACCTCCCCCACAAAAGTTCGAAAATGTTCGGAAAATTTGTGCGCACGATAACTCTTGAAAGAAGTTACCGATTTGGTCCATACTTTGTACATCGTGAAATGTCTACTTCTTTGTACATCGTGAAATAAAGTTCCAATATGGGCTCAATCGGTCCTTCCGTCGGGCACCTCCCACACAAAATTTCGAAGTTCAGTTTAGGAGCTGCACTCTAATAGCTTTGATGTTTGCTGTAACAACTTGTATTCAATGCCCCCTATGCGATGATACAAGTTTCATCAGGGGCAAATCCATACTTCCCGAAAAAATAGCCTGAAAGGTGCAAAAATCCCCTATGACACCTTGTGTAGTAGTTGGAGCGCAAGATAACTCTCGAACGGATTTGCCGATTCGGTCCAAAATTTGGCCTTCGTAATATTTTGTTCAAACTTACTTTAAGTTCGAAGATAAACCATATCGGTCCACTCCTTCAGTTACCTCCCCCACAAAAGTTCAAAAATGTTCGGCAAAAATGTGGCCACGATAACTCTTGAAGGGGGCGACCGTTTTGGTCCATACTTTACACATCCTAATATATTTACCAGGTTTGAATATGGACTATATTTGTCCACTCCTTCGGGTCCCTCCCACACAAAATTTCTTATAAGTTCACTTTAAGAACAGCTCTCGAATCAATTTGATTTTTGTTGAAGCAACTTGAATTTTTGCCTCAATTACGACGGTAAAAGTTTTTTTCAGAGGCAAGTCCATACTTCTTTAGAAAATAGCCCGAAAGGGGTAAAAAAACCTATGGCACCATATGTAGAGAGCACGATAACTCCCGAACCGATCAACCAATTTGGTCCAAACTTTAGATATCCTAATTTTTTGTCCAAATTTCGTTTAACTCCTAAAATGGCCCATATAGGTCCTATTCTTAGGGTACCTCTCCCATAAAAGTTCAACGTTTGTGCCTAAGTGCAGTTAAGGATCTGTTCGAATATAGTTTGTAAATGTATACCGATGGTATTCGTTGTGGTCCTCATTAGAAGGATATTATGTTTTCCAAGTCCATGCTTCCTGGCATACTGGTCCAAAATTTATACGATGACCCACTGAAATGACTAGTGCGCGCGATATCCATCGAACAGATATGACTCCCAAAATAAGATCATAATGGACTATGTCGGCCCATTTCTTCAAGTACCTCCTCCGCAACACGTTTTAACTTTAATCCTAATCATCATTTTTGTCGTCGAGTTCAAATGTCCAAAATGGGCCACAAGATTCTGAAAAGACATATGTAGGCTGAGGGTATAGCTCTGTCGGCAAAGCCGACTGATACTTTTTTACTTGTTTTATCATCAGAAAATGGAACATATCCATTGACACAGGTCGTTATCTTACCTTTTCTATAATAGCGACGCCCTTTCTGTGGATTCCTTTCCTGTTTCTGGATGAGGACACATAAATGAATAATTTATTGGTTACATTTTTAGCGAAAGCAAATTTTAGTTCCTTTACTTTAAATTTCCATAACTTTTTTTCTTCACGTGTTCTTTATTCATATTTAATAGTGATTTAGTCGTTCTCTATTCGTTGTTCGACCCTGAAATACTAATAAATTGGTTAATTCCCTAAACCCGGTTAATTCCCGAATTGAATTTCAAAAGAAATTTGTTTTTTGCAATACATATATTCCATGGGAAAATAGATGAAGGCATTTTTCAGTATTGATTTTAATGAAATTTATTTGCAAAAGTACCACCAATAACCCCGGTATTGCGCACAAAAAATTTTTTGATTTCGACTGTAGCTTTGTTGTGTTACAATAGGTCTGTTCGATAATTTCGCAAGTAAAAAGTACTTGAACTCGAACAGCTTTTGTAAAAGTTTGTACAAACTTTTGGGTCATCGGACAGGCCTAATCATGGCACAATTGCCAATGTAGATGCATCAGCCCACCTGATCGAACTTGAACTATCAAAATAAGTTGTTGTAAATTGAATTCTCATACAAAAAACAACAACAAATGTTGGCATGTTAGTTATACAACAGGAGGTCTTTTGTTGAGTTTGTTTCGTGATGCATCTACCTTGGTAATTGTGCCATGGTTACAATCAAATACTGACTGCTTGCAGAAAAGTAAATGCCATTTGGTTTAACTATATTTTATTATCCTCTACTTTTGATAATTGTACATCTACGGTTAGAATTTAATTGAAATTAACAAGTTAGTAGGTTTTTATTTTCTTTAATTTCTTTTTCTTTCGTTCCGTGTTTTTTTTTAAATTTTAAAATTACATATTTACATATTAAAAACAAAAATGACAATAAAAGAAAACTTATTATTGGAATTAAAAGAAAAAGTAAAATTGCAATTGGGGTATTAAAATTTATTACTACTTATGTAGATACAAAACTACTTAAATGTTAAATCTGATAAATTAATTATTTGTTCCTTTCTTTAGTTTAATATATTTTCTGTGTTTTATTCATTTTCTTTTTGTTTATTGTTATTATTTATATTTTTGTGTGTCATATATAACGAGTATATTCGCACACATACATATGTAGGATATGTATGTACTTACATTGTTCTATACATAGGTTTATATGTATGCATGTCTGTGTATAGGAATATGTACATACATATTCTAATAGTAGAGTTTCAATATATAAATTTGGTATTCTGTACATCTCTAGTCTTATGAATATTTGTAAAAATTTATTGAAAACTTATAACGGTCCGGATCGTAACGGTTGATGCTCGTCGACATAGTCGAGACCATTAACAGCGTCTTAGCCGTCATCAACGTCGTTCTCCTCCGCATGTCTATAATGAAATTAATAAATAATTGTTATACATATAGTTTGGCAACAGGTTAAATTCGTTGCATTTCCGAGTGTTTGTGTGCTGTTTCCGCTTGAAGTTCCAAAGGAATTTATCGTCTATGGGATCTGCAATCTGCAGTTCTTTTTATGTCATGTAAGTAGTTGTATAATTTCTGTTAATTGCTTTGTAGACAGTACTATAAAGGAAGCATAGAGACTACGACACGGCATTTCATTAAAAAATAAACTTAAAACACTTTGAAACTCCTTGAAGGTTTCCGGAGTGTTTATATAATAATAGTCACTATACACAGCAATGTCGTAGTTCTCAATTTTAAAAACGTATCTGAAAAAAAAAGAAAATTTATTATGAAGAGTATTATAATTCATTAAAATGTAATATAAAAATATCGGTACAAAATTGAATATCATTTTACCAGTTTTTTTGAGACTCTGCCGCCGGTTAAAGAAAAGGATTAAAGACTGCGGGGCCGATTATATGATAATCTACTTCTATTGTACTCTAGACGTTAAGCTTTCTGTAGCAAACATTTATATTGATACTTTGGAATAGCCCAAGGGATATTATGTAGGTAGTAGTGTCGCACCAGATTTGAATTTCTTTTTTTAAATCACAATATTATTTTTGACAACAAACATAACAATCAGGTGGACTTAGTGTCCGACTGTGTAGACTGTGGGGAAAAAGTTTTGAAAAACTGTTGTTTTGGCGACCCTTGTCAGGATAATATAAAAATAAGTGAAATATTTGATATTTTCTTTTTTAAAAATCAATTGCTTCTATTTCTTCGGTATCTGGTGTTGCAAATGGGCTATATCGGTCTACGTTTCGATTTTCGGTAATTTGAAGGTTTTAGTCTTAGAGGCTACACAAAATTTCCCCAGAAATTTGTTAGCACAAATCCAAGTTTTGATATAGCCCCCACAGAACGCCTCGCGATTTTTGCCATTTTTAAGGTTTTAGCCTCATTGTCACACCGTAATGGCTGAATATTGTTATTTAGTCTTCTATGGGGCTACAAAACATTCCGCTGAGAAATTTGTCAGTAGAGGTCAACGTTTGGTTATAGTCCCCCATAGAATGGTACCTCCCGATGTTTGCCACTTTGAGAATTATGGGTTATTTTTCATACAAAAAAAAAAAAAACCATAATTCGTAATTTATGGTTCCAAGAGATCAAAAAAGTTTTCTTCCGAAAATTGGCGCCACATGTCTACATCCACATTCCACTTTAGCTACATTTTCCGGCAAAAAGCTCTAATTTACCATTTAATGTTTTTAGTGTTAAAGCATTTATCCACAAAAGATTTAGACATAAATAGGTCCATATGTTGGTATAACCCTCATAAGCGTTTTCTACTGAAGTTGCTGCAGCTTGGTATTTCGGATTCTCAATTTCTGATATAACTCCATATGAAGGTATCTCCGCTTTTTGCGTATTTTGTATCGCCTTCGTAAATTTGCCATGGTTTGCATTTTTAGTATACTTGCCATTTAAAAAAATCTTACGTTATGAATAATTTAAAATTTATAGCTTTTGAAATATATATATATATATATATATATATACATTTTTTGTTTGAAAATAATTTAAAGTGTAGACCCTGGGGCAATGAAGAAGGTGATACAGTAATACCAACAGATGTCTTCTTGTGCTCTCAAAAATTTAGTTCTTACTAAAAAATAAATACCGCGTCATTTAAATAGTCAATTCTACAAAATCTGTCTAATGAAATAATCATTTTTCAAAAATACAGTAAAAGTTAGGTTTAATAAGTAATTAAAAAAATAAAACGAAACATTTTACTAAAGTACGTATATTAGGGTTATGATTTTTTGCTTTTTTTTCCTCGGACACTTTTGCAAACAGTGGTTTTTGATTTCGTTTATCTTTTATTTTTTTGCTGTGTTTATGCTGCTCCTCGCCAAAGCATTTCAATATGAATTCTGTAAAAACTATATGCAAAAAATACTCATATCTTCTTTAATATTAGTCCAAATAAAAAAACTTTTTTGTTTTTTATCAGCTATCTAATAAAAATTAGTATAAACTTTTGAACAGTGGGCTTGGCTGCAATTTTCGTTATATAATATTAAAAATCAATTTTTATCAGTGATTCTGTATTCTTCGATTTTCTTGATTTTTTTGTATTAAACTACGATTATTTACAAACATTTTAAGTTTGGTTGTGGGATTCGAATAATTGCTATTTTGTCTAAATTTTTTAAAATTTGTTAATACAATTTATCCCTTAAACTAGTGTGAACATTTTACATTTGTTAACATTTGTTGTTTTATTTAGGAATTTATCTTAAACATCTTAAAAACTTCTTGATTTTTCGATTTTACTGAATAAAGTTTTTTTTTGTGGCCGCCATAGGTTTAGCCTTTGCATATCTTAAATTCAAATCCTTTTTCGTATTTATATAATCATCTTCTGAAGAAAATAAAATATTTAGTAGACTATTCCGCTCGGATGCCCAGTCATGTAATTTCTGAGCTGTAGTTATTTGATCATCAATTTTGTTAGTTTACAATAATTGCTGAACTATTTTCAAAATCGAACAATTACGAAGTTTTAAAGACATTTAAGATTAATTCCTAAATAAAACAACAAAGCAAAAAATTTATTTATTTTTTTTCTTTGGTAAAATAACAAATATTTCCCACTGCTGTAATGGAAAAATTGTATTGACAAATTTAAAATAAAAAATAATTTAAAAAAAATTAAGTTTCAGTGTTTTATTTAGAAAAGCACTTCAAACTAGAAAATAATTTGTCGCTTAGCCTCAATAAATATATTCTTTCTCATGATGAATCTCTCAAATAAAACGCTTGCCGTTTAATTTTGCCACCATTTATAATTTGAATGCAAGCGTTTTATTTGAGAGATTCCATCATGAGAAAGAATATTTTTATTGAGGCTAAGCGACAAATTATTTTCTAGTTTTAAGTGCTTTTCTACATAAAACACTGAAACTTAATTTTTTTTTAATTATTTTTTATTTTTAGCCTTTTAGTAAATAATTTTTTTTACCACTGAGAACAAAATTATAGTCAATTTCGGCCGAAAATTTAGATAAAAACTTTAAAATGCCAGAAATCGTGTAGTACCGTTATATAAATTCTGTACCAAAACCTGGACTTATGTCCATAATTTTTGGTGGGGAAGTTTCTGTACCATTGGAAACCCTAGTTGTCAAAAAACAGCCAATACGGGCTTAAAATGACGATAAAATACCTTAAATCGAGTGGTACCGCTGGATGGGAACTAAAATGGACCCATATTGGTTTTGGTTTCATATTCAAGTATTGTCATCCACATCTGAAAAGTGTAAAAAGTTTTAGTTCGATTGGTCAACTACAACTGTGTGAAAAATGAGTTACCAGATTTGAAAAGCAAATTAGATAAAAATCTGTAAAACAGTGTAAAAATTGACCAATATTGGTTTTGATTTCATATTCATGTATTGTCATTCACATCTGAAAAGTGTGCAAAGTTTAAGTTCGATTGGTAAACTGCAACTGTGTTAAAAATGAGTTACCAGATTTGAAAAGCATGTAAAATTTAACACTGTACAACACTGTAAAAATGGACCAATATTGGTTTTGATTTCATATTCATGTATTGTCATCCAAATCTGAAAAGTTTGCAAAGTTTTAGTTCGATTGGTCAACTGCAACTGTGTGAAAGATGAGTTACCAGATTTGAAAAGCAAAACAACGGAAATCGGGTGGTACCGTTATATGGGGGCTATAGGAAAAAATGGACCCACATTGATTTTGGTTTCATATTCACGTATTGTCATCTAAATCTGAAAAGTGTGCAAAGTTTTACTTCGATTGGTCAACTGCAACCGTTTTAAAAATCAGTTACCAGATTTGAAAAGGGGGTTAAGTTAGACACCGTAAAAACACTGCAAGAATGGACCAATATTGGTTTTGATTTCATATTCATGTATTGCCATCCAAATCTGAAATGTGTGCAAATTTTAAGTTCGATTGGTCAACTGCAACTGTGTGAAAAATTAGTTACCAGATTTGAAAAGCAAATTAGATAAAACACTGTAAAAATGGACCAATATTGGTTTTGATTTCATATTCGTGTATTGTCATCCAAATCTGAAAAGTGTGCAAAGTTTTAGTTCTTTTGGTCAACTGCAACCGTGCTAAAAATCAGTTAGCAGATTTTAAAAGGGGGTCAAGTTAGACACCGTAAAAACACTGTAAGAAATGACCAATATTAGTTTCGATTTCATATTCATGTATTGTCATCCAAATCTGAAAAGTGTGCAAAGTTTAAGTACGATTGGTCAACTGCAACTGCGTGAAAAATGAGTTACCAGATTTGAAAAACAAAATACCGGAAATCTGGTGGTACCGTTATATGGGGGCTATAGGAAACAATGGACCCATATTGGTTTTGGTTTCATATTCATGTATTGTCATCTAAATCTGAAAAATGTGCAAAGTTTTAGTTCGATTGGTCAACTGCAACCGCGTTAAAAATCAGTTACCAGATTTGAAAAGGGGGTCAAGTTAGACACCGTAAAAACACTGTAAGTATGGACCAATATTAGTTTTGATTTCATATTCATGTATTGTCATCCAAATCTAAAAAGTGTGCAAGTTTTAAGTTCGATTGGGCAACTACAACTATGTGAAAAATGAGTTACCAGATTTGAAAAGCAAATTAGATAAAACTCTGCAAAACAGTGTAAAAATGGACCAATGTTGGTTTTGATTTCATATTCATGTATTGTCATTCACATCTCAAAAGTGTGCAAAGTTTTAGTTCGATTGGTAAACTGCAACTGTGTTAAAAATGAGTTGCCAGATTTGAACTAAACACACACCAAAGCACGTTAAATAAAACACTGTAAAAAGTGTGCAAGTTTTAAGTTCGATTGGTCAACTACAGCTATGTGAAAAATGAGTTACCAGATTTGAAAAGCAAATTAGATAAAACTCTGTAAAACAGTGTAAAAATGGACCAATGTTGGTTTTGATTTCATATTCATGTATTGTCATTCACATCTCAAAAGTGTGCAAAGTTTTAGTTCGATTGGTAAACTGCAACTGTGTTAAAAATGAGTTGCTAGATTTGAAAAACAAAATACCGGAAATCTGGTGGTACCGTTATATGGGGGCTATAGGAAACAATGGACCCATATTGGTTATGGTTTCATATTCATGTATTGTCATCTAAATCTGAAAAATGTGCAAAGTTTTAGTTCGATTGGTCAACTGCAACCGCGTTAAAAATCAGTTACCAGATTTGAAAAGGGGGTCAAGTTAGACACCGTAAAAACACTGTAAGAATGGACCAATATTAGTTTTGATTTCATATTCATGTATTGTCATCCAAATCTAAAAAGTGTGCAAGTTTTAAGTTCGATTGGGCAACTACAACTATGTGAAAAATGAGTTACCAGATTTGAAAAGCAAATTAGATAAAACTCTGCAAAACAGTGTAAAAATGGACCAATGTTGGTTTTGATTTCATATTCATGTATTGTCATTCACATCTCAAAAGTGTGCAAAGTTTTAGTTCGATTGGTAAACTGCAACTGTGTTAAAAATGAGTTGCCAGATTTGAACTAAACACACACCAAAGCAAGTTAAATAAAACACTGTAAAAAGTGTGCAAGTTTTAAGTTCGATTGGTCAACTACAGCTATGTGAAAAATGAGTTACCAGATTTGAAAAGCAAATTAGATAAAACTCTGTAAAACAGTGTAAAAATGGACCAATGTTGGTTTTGATTTCATATTCATGTATTGTCATTCACATCTCAAAAGTGTGCAAAGTTTTAGTTCGATTGGTAAACTGCAACTGTGTTAAAAATGAGTTGCTAGATTTGAACTAAACACACACCAAAGCAAGTTAAATAAAACACTGTAATAAAAAAATAAGAAAAATAATAATTATTCGAATCCCACAGACAAATGGGACTTACGATTTTTGAAATTATTCTTAGTTAAAAAAAATAAGAAAATCGAAGAGTACAATCGTTAATAAAATTGATTTTAAATATTAAATCGCGAAAATTGCATCCAAGCCCACTTTACAAATTTGTTCTATTTTTTATTAGATAGCTGATAAAAAACTAAACAATATAAACAAAATTTTTCTATTTGGACCAATATTAAAGATGTTATGAGTATTTTTTTTTGCATATAGTTTTTACAGAATTCGACTTTTTCAAGACGCGATATCTCTGAAACCGTTAGTAAAAAAAACCGAAAATATATGTTCTGTTCCAGAACCTGCAAGAGGCTACTATTTTTTACTACGATAGCATTTTTTCCTTTATGTTATCGGAAAAAAAATATTAAAAATTAGTAAATTCTTGCAATTCTGGAACAGACCAATAATTATATAATAAGGAAATCAAAAAATAATTTTTGAAACAGTGCCCGATTTCACTCAGAAATCCCCACATGTATATGCATAGAGTGACTTCAAAAAATTGTCCAATGTGCTGATAAATAAAAATTGTAAAATAATTTTGTGCGGCTGTTTTTTATCTAATCACTATATAATTAAGATTTTATGTAATCTTAGGTAAAAACTCATCAAAATATGAGACAGGAATACGAGGTTTACAACATCAAGTCATAACCCTAACGTACATACAACAGCAGTCGCTGTATAGACTCACCTTTACTTTTAATGTTTTTACATTTGATATGTTGGTCCATTGTTTGCATTGATCGTTCCATAAATAATCGCATTTGATTGTTGGCATATTGAGGGTGAATCCAGGATGTTGATCGATGTAAATAATAAGTGCACGCTCGCTTGGTCTGGTCTTCTCCTTGGTCATCTTGGAATCGGGAGTGGTCACATCCTTGGGGTATGGGGTCTGCTGTCGCCGAGCGGTTAATAATTGCGGGAGGAAATCTACATGTAGTGGTCTCCAGGGAACATCGGCTATCAGTAACCAAACCCCGCCGATCCGTGTCCAGTCATCGAGGGTGTAACACTGCTAACTATACCTAATTGTGTTGATGTATTAGTTGATTGTCATTGTTGTTGTGCAGCAAATTTCATACGTTTTTGTTTTTGTCTCTGATTACAAAACCAGACTCGTACCACATTCTTCTTCAGGTCCAGCTTTTCGGCAATGGCAGCTATCTTCTCACCAGATGGCCTCGGTTGAACGGCAAAGTATGCTTCCAAAGATCGCTTTTCAGGTGCCGCAATGGAAGTCCTTTTTCTTGAAAAAAGACTCGATATAGATTACTTTAGAAAAACAAAATATTCAAGTGTCTATTATGTATGTGGTGGAATTCATGTGGAATAGCTGTTCATATGTTCTTACACTTTGCAACAAAATCAAAAGAAAATAACTACCATAAACGAAATGTGGTATAACCAAGTCCTTGGATGCATATGGTGTCTACTACACAATCAGACGTAGTAGCTGAGATTCGTACATATCCAAGGAATCAGACATTTTGTTACGCATTTACCAGATTGCATTGTACTTTCGTTTGTATTACCAATTATTTGTTGCACAGCGTAAATAAAATATATGTATGTGTATTGTTTTGTCACAGAAAATATGATATATTGCTGTGTGTTTTGTGATATGATCGCAACTCCAGCTCTTAAGAAACGTTCTTTAATTTGTTTGTTTTGCATTTAAGATATTACATAGCATTACGAACAGTTCCAATTGAATAACCCAATACATTGCAGACACAATTTTGAATGGACTAACGACGTTATTGTCATGTTTACACAAGACTCTCCAAATTGTTTGCAGACTGGAGTCGCGTTGATGGATGCCTTTTAGACGAAGTAATAACCAGAACGCTGTCTACCTTTTCTTTTCGCCGGCGGGAAGTACACTTGGGGCATCAGGATCTCGCCGTTTGTTTTTCGCCTGAGCCTCCGCCTCTTCTAGCCACGCCTGTAGGATGGGTTTAAGAGCAATCATATTATTGTGCGACAGTGTGAGGCTTTCAAAGCGGCAGATTGTACTTTGTGAGAGCGCCCCAACTCCAGGTAACTTTAAATTCGCTAGTGCTTTACCGACATCGGCTTGTGTAACACCTGCAAAGTAGTTAATTATTAGTATTATTGTTATTATTATTATTATTATTATTATTATTATTATTATTATTATTATTATTATTATTATTATTATTATTATTATTATTATTATTATTATTATTATTATTATTATTATTATTATTATTATTATTATGAACATATGCATACACATTAGGGTTATAACCAAAAAATAAAGGCATATTTATAAATTTTTTATAAGAAATTGTATTACAATTTTTTAAATAAATATTTATTTTATGTTTAAATATCGCAATTATATATAAGACATAGAATTGTTAAGTATAAGACATACTTAGAATTGTTTCAATATTGAAGATTATATTCTCTTTCAATCGTAAATATCTTACTTATGAACGATTTTCTGTCGAATTGAAAACATAAAAGAA
Source organism: Musca autumnalis (assembly GCF_047663935.1). Classification (NCBI taxonomy): domain Eukaryota; kingdom Metazoa; phylum Arthropoda; class Insecta; order Diptera; family Muscidae; genus Musca; species Musca autumnalis. Next base: position 58,495,416 of record NW_027411866.1, read on the forward strand.
ATAACTGCGGTGGAAATATTGCATGCAATTGGTGCTGGAACTTCTTAATGTTAGGGGGAAACGACAGCGCATTTCTTAATATTCTTCCATGCTTTACACGGCTTTGTGGTGGTATATTTCATATTTGCAAACAATTAAAAAAGTTATAACCCTAATACACATGTTTGACTGTTGTGCGCGATGATTTATGAAGAATATCATTTATTCACCTAATTTTATCCTTCTTTGTTTAAATCTCTCCGCAAACGCTTCGAGTTCCCTAGGATCTGTGTCGGTATCAGGATGGAGGCCCGCCGCCGCAACAGCCGCCGTTATCACAGGGTGGTGCACTGCTGAATGACCATGATGTCCTGTTGAATGAAAAATAGAGAGTGCGATAAAATATGAACCATAAGTAATTATATTATGACAGGTGTATAAACATCATATGTATGTATAAGAATCCACGTTGTCAGCATACCCGCAGAATGTCCACTTAAACCGCTCGGATGATGGTGTCCCATCATATGGTTCATACTGTGATAGGATCCATGTAAATGCTGGTGCGTAGGTGTTAAAGGCGTTTCTGAAATAGGTGCTAACGTTGTCATCGAACCCGTTGGATCAAGCATATCCAACTGATCCATTGTGGGATGCATCTGAAATAAATATAAATTGAGAAATGTTTGCTTTAGCAGCCGTTTAAAAACGTTGTCTTTGTTAAAATTGGCTTGTAAGAAGAAATGCCTTCATTGTTTGTTTGTTAGATAAAAACGGATTTAGGCACCAAAAGCGACAATACTTTATAGGAATAAAAACATTTTATAGGCATAAATATATTTCCAGATTTGTTTTTGGCTAATTCGGTTAGCCAGGCGTATAGGTAATTATTACTTATACGCATAATAAATATATACACACCTGCTCATAATAATAGATACACCTTGTACATTTTTCTTGAATGTTCAATAGAACAGTTATATTTATTTAAAGAAATTGAGAATATGCTTTTTCTTATACCTCAATGTCATAAGAGTATAGCAATCAACAACCAACGTTAGTTTCATTTAAAATGATTTAAGTTTAGGTGATGTTTCAACTAAGGGCTGTAGATTTGCTGATCATAATAATAGATACACTTCAGTTATAATCGGATATAAACAAATTTTATTAATTTTACATGTGGAATATTATTGAAAATAACACAATGGACTTTTAGCTGCTATATTCGAATATTACCCCGTCTACTTTCCTAACAAAATTTGGAATACAGGACCTTACTTCTTGCCTTATCCCAGGTGACAATTCTTAGCATACTTTCACCGTTTTTATCCATAAATATTTACCACATTGTTCGCATTTTTGAGGAAATAATCTTAAATGGAATAAAAATCAACAAAAATAGGAATCCAAATGCGAAATGATGAAATATTTGAAAAATTTTAGTTGAAAAATGTTGAGTCCTCTAAGAACTCCACGTCCTTTTCCCTATGAAAGTGGCATAAACCGGACAGGAACCATTTTAAATGAAAGATTTACTAACTAACAATAATTTCAAAGTTGAAGTAGACGCAAAGGATGCATATTTTCCATTGTACGGATGAATGTACATGAGTGAACTGGCAATGTATTTACAACAAGAAAAATATACAATCATGTTAACACCGTACGTACCAGGCTTTGGAACCTATTATCTGAGCAGCTGAAATTCCTTAATCTTGCAACGGTAACAACAAACGATCTTTCAAAAAGAGAACAACAAAAATTAGGTATAACAATTTGTGGATTCCTTATGGAGCGAGTAAAAATAAACCTTGAAACCACATCACTAGGAGAGTCGTTTCGAATAATTCTATAGAATGTTGAGAGTTGTGAGTACATACTGCTCAAAGGTGCATCCAATGAATTCTCTTACCCTTAGAGAGATATGATCATAACGGCGAAGACCAATGAAGTTTGGAAATCAATAACCTGTGGTTTAGATTGTCGAATGCCTTGGATTAGTCAAAAGACACTAGATCTGAAATAGGTCCAGAGTTTAAATTTAAGCTCACCTCTTCCGTGAGACTCAACAATAAAGAAGATGTACACGATATGCATATTGGTAATTATTTAATAGACCATGGTCCGAAAGAAAGCTTAACATTTGAGATTTTAGAATGTGCTCCATAATTTTTGAGAGAGCCGGCAAAATACTTATTGGCCGTAAATTGTCACACTCATAGACTTTATATCTAAACTGAACGAGTTACATACAGCTCATTTAATATGAGTTTGGCATAATTTTTTGAGTTTAGGAAGCACTAAAACGCTTCAAATCATGCCTTATCCTGCACAGAAATTTAGCAGTGATATTTGGCTAGTTGTTTACAAAATATGGCCCAAGTAGTTATTTTAGTTTTTGTGTAATAATATTTTTAAGTTGGGAAGTCATATTTAAATCGCCAACTTAAAACGCGTTTTTCTCGTAACTGGATTTTCTGAGATGCGTCACTCTTTGAGTAAATTAGCGATATGTATTTCTTTACGGAATATGTTCTAAATGTATTTAAAATTATGCCCTTGCGGCGTAATTGATCAATTATATTTTTAACAACTCATTTTACAGAGGATTGTTTTCCATATGTGGATAAAACCCCATTAAAAAGTAACTTAAAAAATCCCGGGACCCGGAAGAAATAAATCCCGGGATTCGGTATATCATTAATCTCGAAAAAACCGGGGTTTTCGGTATTCGGGATCGCCTTCCCTAATACATATATTCCTGATCAGTATAAAATTCTAAGTCGAAATAACGTGGTCCGTTCGTCTGTCTGCTGAAATCAAGATACAGCTTGCAATATTTAAGACAGAGCTTTATAATTTGGTACAGAAGTTGCTACTACTCCTGGGATGTTTGGTATAGAAAATGGGTTATATCGGTCCATGTTTTGGCACCGCACGATTTTCGATATTTTCAAAGTTTTAGCCTGATTATCCAAATTGGCTGAAAATTCATATTTCGGCTTCGTTGGAAGCGCAAAACTTTGCCCAGAAATGTGTTGCTAGAAAAAAAATCCTACAAAAATTTATGAATAGTATATAGTATATTTGGCCAATTGGGGCCCTATAAAAAGCCTTTTATTAAAGTCCAACCGATTTACACAATTTTTGTAGGATTACTTGTTTAGCCACAGAAATGAACTAGTAAAATTTTCACTTCGATTGGACAATAAATGTGGCCTTTAGAGCAATTTCTTGAAAATTCACCTTTGGTCCCGTACAAATTGCTATGGGAACTTTGATGCCCCAGTGGCACGTGTTTACAAATTCCGATTGTGCTCAAACGTTGGCAATCTTACAATTTTACAAAACTAAAAACATTACGGGAGTAATATATAATTGTTCCACAAACATCCCAGATGGGACAAGGGAGACTTCTCTCATATCAATGAGTGCACCCCGATTCATATTAGCTCAATGATATGGGACCTACTGTTTATTGCCGAGTCCGAACGGCGTGTCCTAAGACACCACTTGTAGAGAAGTTTTACATGGCTGAAATACTCAGGAAATGTCGCCAACATCACTGAGGGGTATTTTGCCACCGTTGAAAATTTGATGTTGCCTGGCCTGGGAATCGAACCCTCGACCTTTAGCGTGCAAGGCGGGTGTGCATACCATTGCACCACTGCGGCACACCATTACGGGGGTGCCGCATAAAAAAATCCGGCATCGATTTTTCCCTTTGAGTTAAAACCAGTATAATGTATACTTTAAAGTGTAGGAAAACCGTGGATTTATGGAAATTTTGGATCTCTTTATATACCCCAGAAGTGAAAATCTCAGTTCCGAACGAACTGGCCGTCTAACAAAACTTTAATGTGATTGATACCCATATCCATTGAATCGGTTCAGAATAACCGGTTCAGATCGAATACCCTGATGACTGGGTTTCTAGCTATAATGGCATTTATCACGTTCTTCAACGCCTACTTGTAGTATTTGAATGTAGGTACAGTTAAATAGAAGAACAGTCATCAATTAAAACAAGACATTACTCCCAAAAATTTTGGGATTTGTGCCCGATTTTATTTTATTTATTAATAATCCTGTTTTCAAATTAAGAGATGACGAAGACAGCCAGCCTTCGTCCGGGATTTAAGACTTCAACCCTTGGACAGATACAAAAGTCGGCTACGCGTACAAAACTTTTTTCTTTATAAAATATTTGAGGGGACATTTTGTATTTGGAATTATGTTGCATTTTGAAAATGAATTTAGACCCCAACGAAATTTTGGATCATAAATTCAATATACCTAAAAAATTGGAGTCTATTTTAATTTTCGCCTTAAGCTACAGTCTATTATAGCATGTTTATGTTAGAGCTGTTTGCAGAGTTAAATCCTTTTATAGGGACTTATTTCACATATATGTAGGCGATGAAATTGACATTTGTATTTACTAAATCCAGTTCAGTATAGTTTTGGATATTATTATCTAAATTTTAAAATATGAACTGCTTATGCAAGTATTTAAATAGAATAGTCTTTTTCTTTTCTTCAATATTTATATGACCCTATTATAGCTCAATTATAAAAATTTTCCAATTACATATTTCAGTTTATTTATTTCAATATCTATATACCCTGTCTCCGTGTGTGTTTGTGTTTCTTTTGTTGTGAACGTACTTAAATTAATTACTAATTTTACTTTAAAATTGTTTTTACATAGTTAAATACTTAACATTCAAACAAGAATACATCACACAATGATACAATTTTGAATATCCGGGAGGAAATAAATTGACACGTAGATGGGGTCAGGCTGATAAAATTGGAGTAAGAGGAAACCACACGAATACTACATAGAGTGTGAAAGAGATGAAGAGAGTGAAAATGGAAAATAATGCACAGAAGAGGGCAAAGAGGACAATAGCAATAAGACAATAATACATAATGTCGTTAAAGTGGAGCTCTTCAATTATAAACCAATCCCAAAATTAGAAAGGCTTTTATTGGTTTCACCCTTGGCTCTATCTATTCGAAACGAGCTGTTATTTATGCACAAGGCACAGGATTGCTGGTGTTTATATCTTGGTGTCTACTGGGAGATACTCAGTACGCCGTCGCACAAAATTCGCAACCCCTTGTTTTATTTCACAAAAACATAATCTCAACTATCCTACGACTACAGAGGCAGACACAGGCACACATTTACATTGATTCACACACATACATACATTGTTGTATACAACCAAACAAAGAGAAATCATTTGAATCTGGTCTGTGGTTGGCTGGAGTGGCTGTAAAATGTCAGTTGATGGGAATGTTCGTTTAGAATTGAATCAAATCCTTGTTGTTGTTGTTGCTGCTGCTATTATTGTGCCTCTTTCGCCATGAAAATCAGCAGTGGCACAACAACAAAAACAACTACACAAAGGACTAACAATGAATGCATTTTCATTGGGAGTTCCATTAAGAATTCTATGTTTCACAATTTACAACAATATTGATAAGAAATTCAACATACACACACAGAGGCATACATATAGGAAATGCCGACATAAGCCTACACTTAACAAACTGTGGTACATACATTTGTATGTACATATACAGTCGATGAATATTCGTATAGCAAACAAATACTGCGACACGTTAAAATAGAGGAATTGTATTTTGCATGAACATGGACCAAACCATTTTTGTCGGTTGTGAATTTTAGTGAGCTCCCTCCCTTCCCAACTCTTCATACGGCACATATTGTACTCATTCGCATACATACATACATATAAACCAACATCTACACATAGATGTTTACATACATATGCATGTGGATGTAAGAGACCACTGAAACAAAAATAGAATAAAATTACAAATTCAAATACTTTTTGCATAGTAAAATTACTTTGTTTTTGACAGAAGAATGTTAAACCTTAAATTGCAATAACATTGATAAGTTATGAAAATATTTTGAAATAAACTTTTTTATTAATAGCAAGGCCTATGCTAGATGGGCCGATCCGTCATTTCATTTGAAATGAAAAAAAAATCCCCAGTACCATCTAACAAGTTTTCTAGTACACAACTGCCAAATTTTGAGTAAAAAGACAACATCCAGTAACATTTTTAACAATTCATACAAAATGCCAGAAAGTTGTCGAACAGTCCTCTTTTTGTGATTTCAAATTGTTTTACATTCAAATCACAATAATTTATTTGCCAGCAAACTTTATAGTCATCTAGACTTATAGGCCGAGATGTAGGCATATTCTGTAACTTTTTAAAAATCTGACAATCGACAACGTTGTCGATCCTTTAAATTGTTTGCAGTAACGATTGTGCTATTATATAAAAATGTAGACAAATTGTCGATAAGCTTTCAAAACCCTTCAATTTTGAATTCATTCCTAATGGGTACTTTACACGATATGTTATTTTACATATGTGTTGTCACTTTGCATATACATTTTATATATAAAAAGTGACAACCCATATGTATAAAACATATCGTGTAAAGTAGCCATAAAAAATATACACACAGCATTTTAAATACCAAAGGCATATCAATTGTTGTTGTTACGAAGTGATCTGGAAAAACCATAGGTATTTTTTTTATGGACTCCAACAAAACCGAATTAGTCCATGAGAACCTCTGCATTTTTTTATACCCTACACCACACTGTGGTAAAGGGTGTAGGGCATCATATAGTCGGTCCCGACCGACTTTGATCCTTTCGTTACTGGTTTTTGTTTAGTACAGCGTAGTAGGGGGTTCGAATCTTGGATAAATGTAATTTACCAGACGATCGCAATGTACTTTCGAGAAAATATGTCGTCCTTTAAAATTTTTTCAATAGGCCATTTGAACACCTAAATCATCTTTCTTTGTATTGAATACTTTTTCAAATGTATCGGCCGCTATTTTACAACATAAACTGTACTAGACCATATACGAGTAAATAAGTTTGTTCGGTAGTATTCATAAGAATACATGTGTTATACTTTTTTCATCCCAAACGCTTTGGGTATACGGACGTATTTAGGTCCCAGCAAAATGTTCGATGACAAATCATGAGTTGAATCATGGGTGCAAGTGACATTTCATCGGTGAAAATTCGGGTAAATCACCGATGACATTTACAAGGGAGTGACACACGCTTTCACCAATTCATTGTCATGGCATTTATCACCAGTTCATTGTCATGGAATTTATCACCGGTTCATTGTCATGGCTTCTTGCACCAGTTCATTGTCATGACTTCTTGCACCGGTTCATTGTCATGGCATTTTGCACCGGTTCATTGTCATTGCATTTTGCACCGGTTCATTGTCAAGGGCTTTTGCACCAGTTCATTGTCATGACATCTTGCACCAGTTCTTTGTCATGACATATTGCACCAGTTCTTTGTCGTGACATTTTGCACAAATGCTTTGGAGTTCAATTATGTAATTTTTTGAACTAATAAGAATACAATTCACAGATGATTTCTATCATCAGTAGTGGGATTCTGTAACTCATTTTTGCTGTTATCGATAATTGTCGGTAAAATTAAAATGCTTATAATTTTGATAATTAACGAATTTTTTCGGCAAGTTAACGATGAATAAAAAGTAGTCGCTAGCCTCTACCGACACAAACAGTGATGCAAACTTTTCTTTATGTTTTTGGTCAAAATTTTGCGATTTAATTTTACCGATTTTTGTCGGTAACAGCAAAAATGAGTTACAGAATCCCACTACAGATGTTATTTTCCTTTATTTTTTATGTAGTTTTAAAAATTATATATTATATTGATCTGCCAAAATCATATTTTTCTCTTCCGATGGCTGCAAGATATTTCTTTCAATTTGGATTTCTGTTTTTCGAATATTCTGTGAATTATGTGCCAATCTCTTCTCCAGGCTCATCATTTGGAAAATCTAGTATAAATTTGAATTCTATTGTTATTTTTAAACGACTCATTCTGTAATAGTTACCATGTTTAGGTGGCCTCATTTATACTTACTTATAGCACGTTTAGATTTATAAATCGTCAAATAAATCAGAGTTTTAAATCGACTGGATTTAATTTGACGTATATGCTATGGAAATGACATTTTAAATCGAGTGGATTTCGTAAGTCTAAACGTACTATTAGATTGTTTTTATACTAAACAGAACATATTGTTCCGAACTAAGAATATATTTCCAAACACACCGATCTTCTACTTTGCTTTTCCAATTTGTGATATAATATTCAACTTGCTCTTTCCATTGGAGTTTTGTCCTTCCCTCGGGTCGTATAACGTCAAATGGCTCGTATTCATATGCCGGTAGCATAATTATCCATCCTGTTGACATTGAAATGATCCATCCAATGCAATTGTTGCAGTTCGATACGTTATATTATATCGGTGTATGTTGTTGTTGTTGTAACAGTGTTTATTATTATGTTTGTATGCTCGTTCTTCTGTTCAATCTGGTTCTGGGTATCTCCAGTTCGCGGAAAGTGGATAATTCGATGGGATGCAACCACATATCCACTGGAGTTAGATGAGTAGGCTTGGCGGGGCTGTTGAAAAGGTGTTTTGTGTCGTGCGGGCCGATGCCACATACTGGGCAGATGTCTTGCACGGTGCGATAAATTCCAACCCAATAGAAATTTAGGCGACTGCAATATCCCGAGAGTTGTTGAGCCAATACTACTCTGGTTTGTCTTGGCAGCTGACGCTCTTCAGCTGCGGTAGGTTGGGGATGTACCCCGAGGACATAATTCACACTATATTTGCTTATGGCCTTAGCAACTGCGTCCGTGTGAATGCTATTCAAACCTACCTGATATGCCCGTTGATCTAGAGGTTCTCTCCTGTATTGTTGGACCTCCGAGCAAGTTCTGCAAGGAAATCATCTCATTGTGTTGCTGTACTGGAAGAATCTTTGCATCCTCATGTATATGGTCCACTGAGGAATTAAAGAGGCACCCTGTCGCTGTTCTCAGGGCGGCATTTTGACAAATTTGAATCTTATCCCACTGCGTATCGGTGTCCGGTCCCCAAAAAGAATCAGTTGCAACCCAAAATATATTTTTCTTTTTGTTTTGTAACAATTTACATAGTAGTTTTAATTAAAATATACCAATTTTGCCACTACCAATCACTTTTATCTGACTTTTATTTTCATTTTAACAATTACTTTTGTAAGTTAACAATTATTCGGGTACATGATTATTTGGTCATTTATTGTACGGGTACTCATTAATTTATTTGAACTCATGACAATATTATGACAAAGATCGGATCTTTCACCACTTCAATTTCACTCATGAAAATTCGATGAAAAGGATCGGATCTTTCACGACTCCCTTTGCACTCATGCAAAAGAACCAGTGAAATCATGATTTCGCATGGAACCACTTCCATTTAATTTTGCTGGGGTATGCATAGACAAAAAGGTTAAAAAAGGTTTGGGTTGTTGTACATGTGAGCTGCTTCCTTGTTTAAGACAACATCAAGGCTATAAATGCAGAAATCGGTCAGAAATGAAAACAACCAAAAATAAACGTACGTAATTTTTTGGGTGACAATAAAATGTTTGCAAAATGAATGAATATACAGTAAAATCGTAGATTTCCCCCGGTTTTTCTGCAAATAAGGATTTTTTACTTAATTGTTGTCTTATTAGGACGAAGGACATTTATTTGTGAGAGTTTTATTTAATTGAATTAATTTAGCTATCATGACCTAAGGAGTTTGGATTGAAAGATGGTATGTGTGTGGACTTCGCAAGATATCACTTTTTCAATACAAACTCCTTAAGATTTTTTTACTTTTATGGTATGTGAAGATGTAAAGCCGTAACTTTGAGTCATATATTGATTGTCGTGAGTGCAACAAAGACAGTAGACAATGTCCGGTAAACGTACTTCGAAAGATATGATACATTTTGTATATTCCAATTATAATATCGCATCTGTTCAACAAGACGGTAGTAACTCAAAATGTTGTATTTTTCAGTAGAAACAACCTTGTTGATACACAAGTAATGACTTTGAAGACTTTAAGAGAGACATAACGGTATTTTTTGAGGAAAGAGTAGACAAAATAATGTGAGACAGTCGGTAGAGTTGATCATTATTTATCGTTTTTTAACAAAAAGTAAAAATTTCAAAAATTTGTTGACCAGGTGCTATATGTAATGGTAAAACCGCCTAGAAACAACACAACACATGGTCGTATGTCAAAATGTCCTGAGTATGTTTATGCATGGCACAATTACCAAGGTAGTGGTATCACACCAGCTGTTCGAATACATATGAAGTGTTAAGTCCCTTTACAAAAAAATTTTTTTGTTGTAATTTCTCCAACAACATAAAGAAAATGTTGATATACCTTGGTAATTGTGCCATGGTTTATGCAAAAATGTCAAACTTTCCAATGCATAGACCAGAAACTTATCGTGCTGCCATCGCACCGAAATGGCTGGAACTTGGGATTTGGACTACAAAACTTACTCGTTTGGATATAGCTCCCATAGAACGATTTTTAATATTTTCAGGGTTTTAGACACATTATCATACAGAAATGGTTAGAATTCCTTTTTCAATTCCTGGAGAAAATTGTCGGTATAAAGGAATTTCTACTGTAACTTGATATTTCGGATAGAAAACATCGATTTCTCATTCGAGTTACACCTGGTCTAAGAGAAAGCGATATTCTACAGTAAGTATTTCACTTCTCCTAGTAATAAGCCTTGACGTGACGGAAGATCTAAGTATTTACATAAAGAATAGGAAATTAATTATTTCAATTTTACTTCACTACTCATCGCTGTCCTTACTTGTTTTGGTCAACGCACCGAAAATATTCGGTATAAATAGAGGTATAACAACTAAACAGCCACATTTCTATACATACATTAAAAAAAGTTTTTAACACATTTTTATATTATTCCACATCAATTCAAAAATATTAAATATGGAAGAGTTATATAAAGTTGTTGTCTTCCCGTTATTTCGTTACAGTTTAGCACATTTAAAAAGAAAAGTGTTATTGTCAGTCAGTTGTTATTTTGTTTTTAGTTGCATTTGTTAACATTTTTAAATATTCATTTTAATATTCAAGGGTGGCAAGAGAAAAAAGTTTGACATTTTTTTAAACTAGGGCAAGTTTACATATTTAAATACTTGTGGAGGTGTGAGTTTGTCTGTTCGTGCCAGTTATGCATTATTGAAAATTGTTGCATATTTTATATGATGTTTTTATCTTGTACGTACTTCGGAGGTTAACACAGGAAAAGAGAAAAGGTGGATTTTTTTAGTTAAGTGCAAATGTTGAAAAGCCTTAGTTCAGCAATTCTTTGGGAGCAGTGAATGAGTGAAATAATTTGTTATTACTTTAAAATTTGTTTTGTTTTCAATTTAAAGGCAAAACTGACAATAAATTCAATAGAATTGCTATAATTTGCACCGGTGTATAAATTTAAAATCTCAATTATTCCCGTTTTAGTCTCGCTAAATCGAAAACACAGTTAACAACCTATTGTATATTCTTACGGATTGTCGGAATGAAGGCGAAAACTATATTTCACGAACACACCTTAAAGGACGAAGCGAGACATCTCTCACATTAATGAACTTAATGATATGGAGCATCCTTTTCACGCTAAGTCTGAATGTTATAATTACACAGCAGATGGTTTTAGACCCCAAGTATGTTTGGACCAAATCTGTTTCAGACAATATGTAGTCGATTTAGAATTTTGAATTTTTCCAGCTGGTTGTCCTTGCGAACCGCTTTACAACAACGGTACAATTTTTTCGGGGGCATGCCCATACTTACCGAGATAATGGCCTAAAAGCTCCAAGAGATCCTGTCGTCGCCAATTAAAATGGCAAATCCGCAAGATAACTCCCACAAGATAATAGACCCACGTTGCAGTCGTACAGATTCCACCTGTTTTGAACTAAACTCGTGATACAAAATCAATATATTTTATATACGGCATAATCATTGTGTTTGATTCTTTTTTTGGTCAGAGGCTGAGGGTATATCTCCGTCAGCACAGCTGACTGATACTTTCTTACTTGACTTTAAAGATATTTTACTTGCAAAATTTGTTTATCAGTTACATATTAAAATTAAACCATACATTTGAAGACTGGGGTAGGGTACCATAACGTGGTTCCCGAGATTTTGATCATTTTAATTTTGTTTCAAGTTGTTAGAAATGGATACATACGTATGTATATTAGTATATGTGTTTTTGTTGGTGATACTCCCCTGCAAGCAAAAACTATCGCGGAAGTGACTTAGGCGTGTCGCCCAGGGCGATGAAAACAGTCGCGGCGATAGTCGCAGAAGTCACCCTGAACAGACCTTCATTGTGAAGTAATGAACCACGCCGGCGTGTCGTGACTTCCACTCCAGCGACACTCCTAGAAGATCATTTCCGCGATAGTTCTAGAAATTAAAAAACATTTTTTTTAATTTTTTTTTATTTTTATTAATTTTTATTTATTTTTTAATTTTTTTTTTTATTTTTCTTCTCTTTTTTAGATAAATTATTCTTTGCAATTTCCGCCTACATTAATTTTGTCATTTTAAAAATGTGATGTTTTGTTGCCTGACTTGGGAAGCGAACCCGGACCTTCAGAGTGCAAAGCGAGTATGCTTACCACTGCACCACCGCCTCATATAATCATCAGATATAAAATGTTCTATATTTGTTCAAATGTGTTGAATCATTAAATAAATGTAAACAATTGCCTTGAAAGTCACTCAGAAGTCACTCCGAAGTGTCGGCATACGCGATAAAACGTAATCACAATAAGGCTATAGAAATTGTTTGTGTAATTCACCAACGATCTTCCTTGACGTGTCTCCGGAGTGACCTCTTAGGCGAGGGAGTGCGGAACTCACTTCCAATTGCTGGCAGGGTCATGGTATGTGAATACACATGTCTGTATACTCACTCAGACTTTAAGTATGTTCTTAAATACCGATTAGCCTTATAAGATAGACATTTTTATTGAGATTCCATTAAAACGAGTTAGTACATATACATATGTACATATATGTATAAATGTAGATACATGTTTGTTAATATAATGAGAAACACGAGCGATAATTGCTAAATGATTTTTTTCTTTCCAATCAAAACAAGAGGGCAGACATCAAAAATTGTCCAATTTGGCAACAAATATATCGCCAGCCTTACAAAGCCAACAGACCACGGAACCGCCATTAATTGCAACAAACACTAATGAGTAATTTTCAAGTAGTTTAAATATTTACACAATTGTAATTTGCCCAAACAAAGAGCTCGGATGGGCTTTGTTTGCACTCTTGTTTGTCGCTTGGGACCATTGCATACATGGTTGGGTGGATGCGGAGCAAAAGTGCTGTGTAAACATCCATAGAGAATCTATTGTCAACCATTAATAATTTTCGACAATGAATAATAATACAGGCGGATGAGTACCGCATTTCAGTAAGCATCTGTTATTATTCCAAACAAATCAAAACAAGTGCAGTGGGGCAACAGTTGTAGTGGCACAGAGTACTAAAACCCACCACCACCAGGATCACCAGGATGTACAAGGCGTAGAACAAACGAGCACACAAATCTTCATAAATTGAAACTGTGGCCAGGATAAAATTGAAAAGAGGCTTGGGTTATATTGCAAACAAGAAAAAAAATGCAGTGCAATGTGGTGCCGTTAATGGGAAAATGATACACTTTATTTTTATGCGCTGTACACAATCGTAAAACAACAAATTGCCACATAAATATGGGGTGGTTTGCCACGTAATAGATTTTACTTTCATTCTTTGCTGGTCGCTCCTTCCGATTGAAGGTAATTTTTGACGATACCGTTGAGGATAGGCTTTTTACATCCCCCTGGTGTTTTAGAATTCAAGAGAAGAAGCAACAGTAAATGTTATCGAATAACGCTGCAATGAACACTTTACGTCAACTTTGTCTTTTAATGTGCAACAGCCTTTTTAATTGCCTTTTTGGGCGTTTATCACCAGGAGAAGTATATAAAAGGGTACACTTTTCTTATAAATTGTACAACAAGTGTATTTGGGCATTTTATGACTTAAATAAAAGGACTTAAAGCACATTCACTTTGTACTATATTTAGTAAATACAGTAGTGTCAATTCAAGTGCATATCGCTCATTTACTCAAAGAGTGACATACCTCAAAAAATGCGTTTTTTTCTACGACTTTTACTTCATCTTGTGTCAAATTTTCATGCTGATATCTCTAAAACTCGACGAGTTACAGCTCATTTAATACGAGTTTCGAATAATTCAACACAAAAGTTTTTTGAGTTTATGAAGCACTAAAGCACTTCAAATCATGCTTGATCATGCACAGAAAATTAGAACTGACATCTGGCTATCTGGTTGCAAAATATGGTCCAAGTAGTTATTTTAGTTTTAGTGTAATAATCTTTTTAAATTGGAAAGTCAAATTTCAATCGCCAACTTAAAACGCGTTTTTCTCGAAACTTGATTTTTCGAGATGTGTCACTCTTTATGAATTTTTTAATTTTGTTCTCAAAAACGATTTCTTGTAGCCGGAATTGAAGAAGTTTTGCCTACTAATGATTACAATAACGTTAATTCTACTATTAAAGTATTTAAAAAGGTCACACAGTATGAAATGAAATAAAATCTTTAAAATTATTTCCTGTTGCTCGAATGAATAACCTTTTGTTATTGACTATAATAATTTTTATTCCATTTAATTTTTGAAAAAGGTCCCTCACAAACCACTTTTAATTGATATGATATATGAAATAAAATTTTATATGATATAAAATATTATATATGAAATGATATGATGAGAAATTTAGTGAGAAACAAAACGTTATGCCATATTGGTTATATCGTGCTTATAGTGACTTCAAAAATTTGTCAAAAAAGCCCATATAGAACAATTTTCCTATGATTTTGTGCGCGAGCTTTTTTTATTGAATCGCCTTTTTATTAAATTTTACCTAATTTTTGGCAAAAAATCTTCAAAATATGATACAGGGATACGAGGTTGTAAAAAGGTCATAACCCTAATATACATACGTCATTATTCATTCTACTTGGGAACATAGGACAATTACACGAAGCGACGAATTTAAGCACTGTTTCAAATATTTTAATATATGATATTTAAAAGTAAGCTCTAAGTAAGCTCTTGCAAATTGCGTTTAAATTCTGCTCTGAGTTTTAATATTTTTTATTTTGTTTTCGAAATTTTGATTTTAAACTCGAATTATACCGCGAGTTTTGAATATGTTTGAAAACAAATTGCACATCCATATAAATGTTCTTTCTTCGAATCAAATTAGAAAACTCGAGTTATTAAAAGTGCAAAAATCTACTTTTTGATTAAAAACCGGCCCAAATTACCTATAGTGCCATGATATATTTACAGAAGGTATCTACCTTCATGAATTACAACAATTTTACAAAAACAACATTGTAGTTATTGAAAATAAAGGCCAAACCTATAGCTCTGCGTGTTGCGTGTGCGTTCAAAAATACAAAAACAAAATACATGTATTTCAAATTGACAACAAAAACAAATACATGTATTTTGTTTTTTCGAACGCACACGCAACACGCAATTAATTAGGTAAAGCCATAAAATGTCAATGAAAATATTGAATAATAGGGTCATTTTTAAGTATGTTCTTAGGAAAAAAATAAATACATTTTGAAAATCATTGCAAATAGAACAGATTTCAATCAAAATATATAATAATAAAGCATTTATAACTATTGTAGGTCCTTTTTACTACACGTTTAGTAGGAAATGGAGCATTTAATAGTAGCAAATTAATTTTTTTAAATTCCATGAGTAGACCCTCGTTTATTGTGAAATGAAGTATTTTATCGTAGCAAATTTCGAAATTTTAAATTTCATTATTAGATCCTATTAAATTCTTAAAACTTAATTTACAAAAAAGTAAAAGACTGCTGATTGTCACTTCTACTTCTTTAACAAACCTTGGACAGTTCTCTATTCTTTAATTTGAAATGACTTATGCAAGAATGTCATCCATGTTATGCGGATCATACACTATGGGACTAGTGTGTGGCATCCCTTCAAATCCATTTTTCAGAAAATATGTTTGTTTCCTATAATAACTCGAAGTTTTCCACTTTTTAATTTTCCTCACAAATAATAGTTATTGTTTTCGAAAATTGTTTGTTTCTTACTTGAAAAATAAACAAAATTACTCGGAATGAAAGGTTTTAATTTATAAAATCAAAATCATTTTAATGTCCATCTGATTGATATATTTATGCATACACTGACGTATCAAAATTTACTAATGCTATTACAAATGATGTCCTGCATGCCCACAGTGTATGGGCCGGATTATGTACCGAGGCCTTTAGATTGTGAACTATTTTTGAATTATAGTGAGAAAAATAATAAAAAATAATTAATTAATAGAAGGACATCGAATGTTTAAAAACTTTTCCAAAAAAACTTTCCTAACAACATTATGCAAATTTCCTTCGATAAAGTTGTCAAAAAAATTCATTTTCCCCAGGTTTCCTTTTTTTTTATCAATTTGTGTCAAGTGGAAATAGACAACATAAAATCAAAGCTTTAAACAGCTAACAATCTCGGGTATTTTTCACTTTTCATTTCACTTGTAGTCACTCACCCATGACTGGACGGATGAAATGAATAACCGAACTGGTAGTGCTATAATAAGTTTCTGGGTTAACATATTGTCAGGGTAGTAATTGCACGCAAATACAAGAAACAGCAAAAAATCACCCTCTTGAATTTAACGCCATAATTTTATTCACATATTGTGGTCCCCATGCAGTTCATTTAAACTTATTTTCTTCCAAATGCCAAAAAATAGAACTTAGGTACACTTTTGGGAAATATACAGCAACCGAGTTGAGCACCTTCTTCCCACCAACAAAATACCTAGAGTTGTATTGCAACAACTGTTAACATCATAAGGCAACAACCTGCGTCAGACAACCAAACATGGAGGAAGGAAACTTATCGACGCTAGTTTAGTACCATTTCACGTGGCAAGGGCTATAAAAGAACAGCATCTTTGACCGGTGAATAGATGGCTGGAGTGGGGAGAGAAAGACAGAGGCATCAAGGGACAACAAGTGTAATGGAAGACAAATGAGCTGGGATGAGATATGGATGCCAAACATGCGTATCAAGACAACAAGGAACAGGTTACACACAAACTCATTTTTTACCCTGTCCGCCGCAGTAAGCCAAATGGCATTACGGAAAGATGCATTAAACACATTAGCTGGGGTTATAACCTTGCTCTTTGCTGCGGTGTTGCGATGATGGCAGTAGTGACAGACTCCCAATTTAGAGGAAAGCCAACCGAGGTGGGTTAAAGAAGGGCACAAAATATTATGATTTATTTTTATTACAGCGGGTAAAGTGGTGTTTTACGAGCCGAACAACAACAAGCCTGTAGATAGAAATGCTGCAGGCGTAGCAGTAGCAGACAAGCACTTGCTACACTCGAACATGATTTTAATTCGACGGGTGGTTTTCACTTGTTCTACTGCTGATGCGGATGTTGTGTTATTATCGTCCTTTTCTGCTTTCGTTTATTGGTATTGCCTGGGAATTCCTCTGGGATTGTCTAACAAATTGTATACATTCGTTGCTATAAAAAAATACTTTGGCTCTACAAGTTCACTTTCGTCTGGTTTCGTGTGTGTGTGGTTCAATCCACAGACATATGGCCGCCGCCAAGGAATATTACAATTCACAGTGGTTTAAAATTTGATTGCGAAGAAAGCGGCGAATTTGAGAAGGGGAGATTTTACATATTACAGTAGAATCTGACAAATTATTTTCAGCTTAAAAATTTAAAAACACAATTATATGATTTTAAAGCTCAAAAGTTAAGACATGGGATTTAAGAAGAAGGAAGATTGGTCCATTTTTGGGTTATTTGAAATTTAAAGATGACGTTTTTTAAATGTCAAATGAACTTTTTAATTAGACTATTCCAATTTATTGATGTAGATAAAAACGAATCCTACAAACATTAGCAGAATTCAGCTAAGATTTTAATATAGCTCCAGCACGCATATTTAGCCGATTTTAGGTATTTTGAGCCTTATATGGCTCGGTCAGGGGGGCACGTTTTAACGTTAAAAGATCGCCATAAAATTGTATATTTAAAATTTTTGCACCAAATGACAAAAAAAAAAAACAACGGGCGTGAGCATTTCACACACATTCCAAGTTTAAACTGGATAAAATTCTAAACAAAATTATGTATGTATGTATTATGTATGTATATGTATATTAAAAACTCTTAGAGAAATCATCATCCGGAAAATGTCTATTTATTAGCCGTACTCTTTTTAATGTTGGCTAGCCAATGGATTTTAGGGTTATTTCAGCATTTCTGTAGTGCGATTCTCTAAAACATTTTTTGGATTACCGACAAAAATAGTTAAAATTAAACTACTTGTAATTTCAGTTATTAACGGTTAACGATATTATTCGTAAGACAGCAACCAATAAAAAGTAGTCGCAAAGTTTACCGATAGCAACAGTGTTGTCAAGTTTTATTTGAACTTTTAAATCATAATTTTGCATTTCAATGTTACCGATATTTGTCCTTAACTCAAAAAAATGAGTGCGATTCTGTAGCACTACTGATATGCGGTAGTAACGACGAAATATATGAAGAAAACATGTTCTCACAATTTCAGAAAATATAGAACAATATAGCCCAGTCAAAATAGACATTCGTATAAAGGGGAAATAACAGGAATTTCCATAAAGCTGGGGAGCTAGGTTCAATAGAACCCTATTTTTTAATCTGGACCTTCGGGTCAAATAACCGAATCCATTCCTCTTGAAAGTTATACATTTCCGTAATCATTTCACCAAACTCTACCTCTTAACAAAAAATCGGTGACGAGTTTTCGTTGGAGTGACTTAAATGGGCTAATCTGGCATAAAATTTCTCCGATTTTGTTGGAATTCTTTTTCAAAAGATAGGTATAATTGCCTTCTTTACGGGAACGCATATTTTTGATGGGACAGAACCCGTTACCCCTGTTATTTAAATCGGTTCGTGAACTAGTCTTTGGCTATGCCTGAAGATAATTTGAACGATGTGGATGACATCAAATATTAAGTAAGGATTTTCGCCTGCAATAATGTTATAAAATCGGGATTATCAGAACCAGCAAATATCCACTGCTCTGGCAAGGATAGGAAAAGATCAAAGTACGAAATTAAACTTTTTGGATGTTAAAGTTTCTTTGGTGGATTCGGGACATATTTGTCGTGATTGCCTTTCAACTGGAGTAATAGACCATTAAGATATGGCTTCCGGATTTGCGCATTATCAGGTTATATTTTCTAAATCCGGCCATAATCTGCCAGATTTACCATACAAAATTAAATCCTTGTATTGCCTGGATTTGTTTTTAATCCGACATAAATCCTTCAATACAACTCTGTTTTGTAGAAAAAATCTCTACATTTCCAAAAAACAAAGACATAGAACTGTAAAGATTGGATATAGTGCATAATGCAGTTCAATTTTACTATTAAACCATAGAGGGTGTTTGTGTATAACAGACAACTAACAGAACATGACGGCAACAAAAACAAGTATAACATAATTTTATGCCACCATATTGGAACATAACATTATGTTAGACCTCCAGCGCCATCTGCCGATTTATAGTAGCAATGTAAATGTCTCATCTTGTTATATTTTATGTCTTTGCAAAAAAATATCAATAGTGACAGCACTTTTTACGAGTCATCCTTTACATTTTCCTTGATTAAGTTAAGGCCATGTTTATATTATAACCATTTGCAGGGTTAACCTTCTTTATGAGGATTCGTTTGACGTATATGTAATGGAATTGACATTTAAAACCCAGTGGGTTTGTTAAATCCGGTTATATATAAACGTACTATAATATCACAAAATAAATAATTATTTACTGAGAAAGAGTGAACTCAAGGCACATTTATAGAAGGTAGAAGTGACAATCAGCTGTATTTTTACTTTTTGTTTGTAAATTTGGTTTTCTAAATGTAATAGTGTCCACTCATGAAATTTGAAACTTAGAAATTTGCTATCATAAGATACTTTTTTCATCCTAAACGTGTACCAAAAATGACCTACGACAGTTCTGAATGCTTTATATTAACATTTTTATTCAAATTTCAAATTAAATAAAGCAAATAGAATGTGAATTGCAAAGAAATGTACAGAATATTGAGTTTTCACACAATTCTCGTTGGGCAAATGATTAAATACAAATAATGTGTATTTAAATGTTGACAAAAAGTAACGAACTGTCAGTTTAATGATGCGTGATTTATACTGGATTTATTAAATCCAGTGAAGGATTCTAAATCAGGCAAAAGGTTGCTAGGAAAGTCGATTATAAAAAGTTAAGTTTTCGATTGTCTCCATAGCCAAAATTAGAATTTAAACATTACAACAATAAAAATTCGTACTAGCTCGGGCATTCTTACAAATTTCTGCGTTCTTCGGAATTTATAAAATAACTTTTGAAATAAAAAAACATCCCTTAAAAAAGTCCGACAAACTCTCCTAAAACACTGTGCACCATATGTACGAATGTTTGTTTATCTATTTATCTTTTTTTACTTGCGAACATATTGTACTGTTGGTACCAACTTTTATATTGGGATTTATTAGTTGACGCTGTTGTTGGTTATTCTTTTAAAGTAGCAAACAATCGAAACAACTCTATGGTTTGTATTTAGTAAATCGAAAAATAATGTTCCTACGACTGGCAATATTGGAATTGCATTAATGTTCTTGTACAACATGAACAACAGTAACAACAACAACGACAGCAGCAACAATGACAACACTTTACCGGTCTTACACTCCCTTTTGTCTTTCAGCCTTTCTGCCCTTCCATGGGTTTGCAGTGCTTATTTGATGTGTGAACTAACCCATATCAATTCCTCATTTGTCTGTTTTGGACCCTTTTTATTCATCTCTAATTCTATTTTATTCGGTTGTTGTTGTTGGTATTGTTGCTGTTTTTCCCTGCTTTGTTTAAGTCTGAGTGATTGTGTGTGTTTTTTGTGTCTTTTGAGTCATGATTTTTGCTGTTTTTATTTTCGGTTAATGGAAATCTGCGTATAATCCTCCCCGAGTTGATAAGATGGGCGGGATAAACTAGTTATTGCCATTAATACGATCAATTTGATGTGCATTTCGGTGTAAGCAAATACAATACAATGCTCAAATACTCGTAACAACCTTATTGAAAACATTAAAGCTTACCACTGCTGAGTGGGTGAGCACAGAAAGTACTTAAGGTAATGTTCGACCCATCCCCTTACAAGGATACCATCAAGCGAAGACAGCACAGCAAGAACTTAATGCCTTGTTTTCGTTTTCGTTTTTTATTTTATTTTTTTTTCACTTTTCTTACCTTTACCCGCCCCTTTGCAAAGCTGGACGGACTATTTTCAGGTTGCTGATACAAACATACGTACATATATATCACGGGATGTTTGTCTGTCTGTCAGACAGACAGACTATCTGTTGGACATTAAGATGTTCTTATAAAGGTTTAAATACTTTTTGAGATGTCAAAGTTTTTGTTTCGTTTGGTGGGTGAGCGAGCTATCGAGTGAACTTAATGGAAAGTGACTGTGGAGTAGTCATCATCAGATTTATCAATAAATGTAAGCAGATTGTAGAACTTTAATTCGCTTTGTAAGCAATCCTTTAAAAACTGAGAAGCAAGGGACAGCCAATGCTTACATTTGTATTTTCAATACTCTGAATAGGGCGTTAAGTGCATTAAGTGTTTAGTCCTTTTCTTTGGGTCTGGATGATGCACTTGTCTATCTGTGTATCTTCCAATTTGAATTTGACACATGACGGACACACCTGTTAAAATATACCAATAATATACCAAAATTATGTGTGTGCCCGTCTGTCACCAAATTTTGGGTGTTTATGGGGGTCCCGGAGGGGAAGAAGCCTATTGATTTTTGGTGATGGTCGAATAATATTTTGGGCTCGGAATGGCCAAAAAACTTATTTGGAGAAAAAGTCAACGTTTTATTCATATGCGAATATCTCAGCTTCTTTAAGGGGTATACCAAAAGCAAACCCTGACGAGGAAAGTAGAAAATATCACCTTTCTAAAGCTATAAAGTAGGTTGTCGTAGGTGGTCAAACAACGATGATATCACAATAGTCTCAAATAAAACCCAACTTTTCATTTTTGCAATATTAGTTATAATGACGAATATCACAGCTTTGGTTGGGTACTTTCTAAAAACAAAGCCTGACTATGAAAGTGGAAAATTCTATCCCTACAATGATGTAAAGTAGGTTGGCGTAGTTGGCCAAATAACGAAGCTGTGGCAATAGTCGGTAATACATCCCATTTTTTTCATTTTTTAATCACGCTACAGGCCGAAATTTTGATCGGATCGTCACGAAATTTTTTATGGGATAATCGGGGTCCCGGAGAGGAAGAAGCATATTGAATTTGCTTATAGTCGGATAATATTCCCTAAAATAAATGTTTAACAGTGAAAAGCTTATGTACAGGAGTAGTGGTGCAGGGTATCACATAGTCGGCCCCGTCCCGACTATAGCCTTTGCTCACTTGTTTATTACTCGAATTGTTTTAAAATGTTTTAGTGGCATAATGGCTATATGGCAAATAACAAAAATCCTTTGCAATTCCGTTTGAAAAAAATTAAAAAAATTTTTCGCGAGCACATCTACGATTTTTGGTATAGAGTTAAAGGAAAACAAGTGAGCAAAGGCTATAGTCGGGACGGGGCCGACCATGTGATACCCTACACCACTACCCCTGTGCATAAGCTTTTCACTGGTAAACATTTATTTTAGGGAACATATTCCGACTACCACCAAACATATTTTGGTTTTTAATCAAAAAAATATGCCTCTTTCTCTCTGGGACCCCCATAAGCAACCAAACCAACCTTAAATATTATCCGACTATCACCAAAATCAATAGGCATCTTCCTCTGTGGGGCCCCCATCAACCCCCAAAAATTCGTGACTCTCCGATCAAAATTCCAAACTGTAGCGTGATTACAAAAAATGGAAAAATTGGATATATTACATTTTATAATATATTTTGCGATATATCGGTTGTTTGCCCACTTACGCCAACATACTTTGCGTCAATGTAAAGGACATATTTTCTTCTTCCATTGGCGGGCTTTCCTTTTGGAATACTCCTACTAGAAGCGGAAATATTCGCATAAGAAAAAAAAACGTTGACTTTTCTCCACAAAAGCTTTTCGCTTATTCCGACCCCTGTGCATAAGCTTTTCACTGGTAAACATTTATTTTAGGGAACATATTCCGACTACCACCAAACATATTTTGGTTTTTAATCAAAAAAATATGCCTCTTTCTCTCTGGGACCCCCATAAGCAACCAAACCAACCTTAAATATTATCCGACTATCACCAAAATCAATAGGCATCTTCCTCTGTGGGGCCCCCATCAACCCCCAAAAATTCGTGACTCTCCGATCAAAATTCCAAACTGTAGCGTGATTACAAAAAATGGAAAAATTGGATATATTACATTTTATAATATATTTTGCGATATATCGGTTGTTTGCCCACTTACGCCAACATACTTTGCGTCAATGTAAAGGACATATTTTCTTCTTCCATTGGCGGGCTTTCCTTTTGGAATACTCCTACTAGAAGCGGAAATATTCGCATAAGAAAAAAAAACGTTGACTTTTCTCCACAAAAGCTTTTCGCTTATTCCGACCCCTGTGCATAAGCTTTTCACTGGTAAACATTTATTTTAGGGAACATATTCCGACTACCACCAAACATATTTTGGTTTTTAATCAAAAAAATATGCCTCTTTCTCTCTGGGACCCCCATAAGCAACCAAACCAACCTTAAATATTATCCGAACATCACCAAAATAAATAGGCTTTTTCCTCTGTGGGACCCGCATAAAATTCCAAAAACTTCGTGACGATCCGATCAAAATTGCGACCTGTAGCGTGATTACAAAAAATCGGAAAATGGGATGCATTAACGACTATTGCGATATCTCTGTTGTTTGAGCAGCTACGACAACCTACTTTACATCATTGTAAAGGTGATATTTTCTACTTTCCTTGCCAGGTTTTGCTTTTGATACACCTCTTAAATAAACAGAGATATTGGCTTTGAAATAAAACGTTGACCATTCTCCAAATAAGTTTTTGCCCATTCCGACCCCTTAATATTATCCGACCATCATTAAAATCAGTAGGCTTCTTCCTCTGTGGGACCCCCATTAACCCCCAAAACTTTGTGACGATCCGATCAAAATTGCGACCTGTAGCGTGATTACAAAAATATCGGAAAGTGGGATGCATTAACGACTATTGCGATATCTCTGCTATTTGACCACCCACGACAACCTACTTTACATCGTTGTAAAGGTGATATTTTCTACTTTCCTTGCCAGGTTTTGCTTTTGATATACCTCTTAAAGAAACAGAGATATTGGCTTTGAAATAAAATGTTGACTTTTCTCCAAATAAGTTTTTTGCCCATTGCGACCCCTAAATATTATCCGACCATTGCCAAAATCGATAGGCTTCTTCCTCTGTGAGACCCCCATTAACCCTGAAATTTTCGTGACGATCCGATCAATATTGCGACCTGTAGCGTGATTTCCAAAAAAATATAAAAATGGGATGTATTACCGACTATTGCGATATCTCCGTTATTTGGTTATCTACGCCGACCTAGTTTGCATCACTGTAAAGACGGGATCTTCTACTTTCATAGTCATGCTTTGCTTTTGGAAAATTTTCAACCAAAGCTGTGATATTTGTCAATATAATTAAAATCGCAAAAAATGAAAATTGGGGTTTTATTTGCTAGATTTGTGATATCTTCGTTGTTTGATCACCTACGAGCACCTACTTTACATCAGTAGAAAGGTGATATTTTCTGCTTTCATTGTCAGGTTTTGCTTTTGGTATACCCCATGTAGAAGCTGAGATATTCGCTTTGGGAAAAAACGTTGTCTTTTTATCCACCTAAGTTTTTTGCCCTTTCCGACCCCTAAATATTATCCGACCATCACCAAAATCAATAGGCTTCTTCCCCTCCGGGACCCCCATCAACATCAAAAATTTCGTGACGATCCGATCAAAATTGCGACCTGTAGCGTGATTACAAGGTTTAGATGGACAGACGGACAGACGGACAGACGGACGGACGGACGGACTGACGGACGGACACACATAGCCAGATCGACTCAGCTCGTCGAGACATTCATTTTGGTATATATAAGTATGGGTCTACGACCATTATTTCGATGCGTTACAAACTTTTTGGCCAAAACCAACTTATAATACCCTCCCCACATAGTGGTGTAGGGTATAAAAATCTGGTTTCAAATCTGCTCGCGTTCACGAAATTGGCCGATGCGCGCAAAAGTTATAGCGGTTTTTATCCTCTTATAAAGAAAAAATATTTTAAAATTTCTTATTTTTTGTATTGAGAAAATGTAAGCCTATATCAGTAACAGCATTTGATATCCATCTGTAGATGCACCAAAATTTCCAAAATGTGTTTTTATTTTCGCGGAAAATCAAAAAAATTAAAAAAATCTGGCAATAAATTCAAATTATACTAACTCAGAGTCCGTATAAACCTCTAAAAACTAAATTAAAACCAGTAAGGAAAGGATCAAAGTCGGGCGGGGCCGACTATATGATACCCTACACCACTGTGAATATGTAAAATATAAATCGGAGCTATATTCAGATCTAAACCGATTTTGATATAATTTGGCACATTTATTTCCAGACCGAATTCAGTCACACATTCCAAATATCATTGAAATCCGACTTATATAGCGTGTTTGGAGCAGCAAATACGCGAAATCGGCCGAAAATATATATGGGTGCTATATCCAAATCTGAACCGATTTCGATATAATTTGGCACATTTATTTCTAGACTGAATTCAGTCACACATTCCAAATTTCATCGAAATCGGAAATATATAGCGTGTTTGGTACAGAAAATACGTGAAATCGGCCGAAAATATATATGGGAGCTATATCCAAATCTGAACCGATTTCTATATAATTTGGCACACTTATTTCTATACCAAATTCAGTCAAACATTCCAAATTTCATTAAAATCGGACGTATATAGCGTGATTGGTACATCGCATACGTGAAATCGGGCGAACATATATATGGGAGCTATATCCAAATCTGAACCGATTTCGATATAATTTGGCACATTTATTTTTAGACCAAATTCAGTCACACATTCCAAATTTCATCGAAATCGGACATATATAGCGTGTGTGTTACAGAAAATACGTGAAATCGGCCGAAAATATATATGGGGGCTATACCAAAACTTGGACCGATATAGCCCATCTTCGAACTTGATCTTCCGACGGCTAAAAAAATGGTATTCCCCAATTTTCAGCGAAATCGGTCAACAAATGCGACCTGTATGTTGCGAACGGACGGACGGACGGACGGACGGACGGACATGCATAAATCGACTCAGAAAGTGATTCTATGTATATCCCTAGAAGGAACTATGGGTCTATCTCGCTTCCTTTTGTATGTTACATACAAATGCACTAACACATAATACCCCTTACCACATAGTGGTGTAGGGTATAAATACGTACAGAAACTAGACAACGCGTAAAAAAATGTGAAACCAAAGTTATAAACATTGGCTTTATAAATTGCATATTATAACAACAACAAAAGAGAAACAACTCATTGTTGGAAAATATTGTTACAAATATATTTTTTGGTTTGTTTCGAAAAATTAGAAAAAAATATTTGAGAGTTATCCAACTATTTCGCTAAAATCTAATACATAAATTAAAGTATTCTGCTAAAACTTTATCAAAATATATGGTTTACCATTGTGAAAGCTTAACTGCTCACTGTGATTACTTATAAGGATAGGAAATTAAGAGTAATATTGAAATTACTATCATTTAAAAGATATGAAAATTAAAAAGCCTGTAACTCGCGAATTAGTTAAAGTCGGTTGATGCGCATCCGATTTTGGATAAAGCGAATCAATCTCTTTCAATATTTATGCATATTTCGATGTTTCACTCAGCGGCCATTGTGTGCCGCCAGTTGCATCATGCACTGCAAAAAACCTTAAAGTTGGTAAAAGTCGCGCAATTTGCATACGATTTTGATGCGCATCCGGTTTCATCAGCGCCCATCAAAAATACGTCAATATGCACCTATTTCAAATAGATTCTTCAAAAACCGCGGATGTGCCTCCACATTCAGTTTTTGGCGAAATACCCATATTACTCGCGTATCTCTGTTTTTTATGACACATGTTTTCGCAAATATTATAATCGCGAGTAAAGGATTCCATTTATGTAAAAAATGTTTAAGAAAATCGCGGTTTAGTACGCGGATTTGTCAAAATATATTTTTGCTGATTTTCCGATTTTCAAGGTATCTATATCCGCGGTTTTAGTAGATGAATTCGATCGCGGAAGGCTTCATTAGAACCTTCGCGTAAAAAAACTAAATTCACGCTGGTTTCAAAGGAAATTGGATGACAGTTGTAAATTTTATACGAAAAAAATATGTTTTGTAAGAAAATTTACGCATGAAATTTTGGCCTTTCGACTCCAATTACTAGGATGCCGTGAAGAGCACACATGAGATATGCACCAAACGACGTAAAATCACGAGTTCTTTAATCCTGTTAAGAGTTTGGAAAATTATCTCCTTGCACGTCCGGATTATTAAACAAATTCAAAAAACCCCGAAATTCCGGCTTCAAATTGTCAGCATCAATTTTAGGTGGATGCAGTGGATATATCGAAAAATCATACACTGCTATCTTATTGCCCATGGAGTATTATGTGATTCATTCTTTGGGAATAGGTCTATAAAATGTAAGGTTAAGCCAGAAATCGCATGGGAACATAAAAAAAATTGTTGGCTTCAACCCATTTTTACCCATTTTTCTACATTGATGCCAACACAGCTTCCACGAAAATTAATTTTAATGGTCGACATTATGGGATCCCTCCTAAAACACTTAATTTTAAAGAATTGTTGTCATACTTTGTAGAACATGTTAACAGTTCGCGAATTCTGAAAGGGTGAAACTCGGATTCATCGATTGCAAAACATTTTTGTTATTTACCATATACTCCTCACAATTTTCTAAATACATTTAATATTTTCTTCCAATGCAATGAATTCATATTTAGACCAAATGAAACTGTACAAAATTAGCGGTAGTAGTATCTACAATTTATTCACGAAATGGACAACAAATCTTTTCAAACATTAGTTTTTAGAGTTTGGACACTCCTTGAGTAAATGAGCGATATATGCATGTATGTAGTACATATATCTAAAACGCTATGTACATTAGGGTTATGACTGTTTTACAACCTCATATCCCTGTATCATAGCATGATGAGTTTCTACATAATATTGCATAAAATCTTAATTATAAGGTTATTCGATGAAAACCCTTATGCACAAAATGGTTTAAAAATTTGAATTTATCAGAATTATGGGCAAGTTTTTGAAGTCACTGTAAGCAGATATGTAATTGAAAATAAACTTTAGAGCCACATGAGATAACTAAACTGACATTACATTCGATTCTCACTATTTTTTTTTTCAATGTTGAGAATCATAAAAATGCCGTAAACGATTTTTTCAAAGATATAGTTTGTTAACAAAAAAAAAATAATGTTTGCGATTGAATTGCTATCTTATTGCCCATGGAGTATTATGTGATTCATTCTTTGGGAATAGGTCTATAAAATGTAAGGTTAAGCCAGAAATCGCATGGGAACATAAAAAAATTGTTGGCTTCAACCCATTTTTACCCATTTTTCTACATTGATGCCAACACAGCTTCCACGAAAATTAATTTTAATGGTCGACATTATGGGATCCCTCCTAAAACACTTAATTTTAAAGAATTGTTGTCATACTTTGTAGAACATGTTAACAGTTCGCGAATTCTGAAAGGGTGAAACTCGGATTCATCGATTGCAAAACATTTTTGTTATTTACCATATACTCCTCACAATTTTCTAAATACATTTAATATTTTCTTCCAATGCAATGAATTCATATTTAGACCAAATGAAACTGTACAAAATTAGCGGTAGTAGTATCTACAATTTATTCACGAAATGGACAACAAATCTTTTCAAACATTAGTTTTTAGAGTTTGGACACTCCTTGAGTAAATGAGCGATATATGCATGTATGTAGTACATATATCTAAAACGCTATGTACATTAGGGTTATGACTGTTTTACAACCTCATATCCCTGTATCATAGCATGATGAGTTTCTACATAATATTGCATAAAATCTTAATTATAAGGTTATTCGATGAAAACCCTTATGCACAAAATGGTTTAAAAATTTGAATTTATCAGAATTATGGGCAAGTTTTTGAAGTCACTGTAAGCAGATATGTAATTGAAAATAAACTTTAGAGCCACATGAGATAACTAAACTGACATTACATTCGATTCTCACTATTTTTTTTTTTCAATGTTGAGAATCATAAAAATGCCGTAAACGATTTTTTCAAAGATATAGTTTGTTAACAAAAAAAAAAAATAATAATTTTTGATAAAAACAAGTTTTCATGTCAATAATTTTTTCAAAAAATAAAGTTTATTCATCCGAGCTACATCAAATCAATGTCGAAAAGTCATAACCCTAATGTACATGCAATATGCTTAGCATTTTCTGTATTATACAATTTATTTGACAAATCCACTGGATTTGCTAAATCCAGCATAGTCTAAATCATGGCACAATTATCAAGGTTGTGGTGTCGTAAAATTTTGAATATGTTATGTCAAAATTTTCTTTATGTTGTTGGGGAAATTACAACAAAAATAATATTGTTATAAAAGGGATTCGACACTTCATATTCGAATAGCTGGTAATACCGCTGCCATGGTCTAAATGTACCATTTAAATTAGAGCTTTTGCCGGATTAACCTTCTTCATGATGACAGATTTGACGTATACACAATGAAATTTATATTTTAAACCCAGTGGATTTATTAAATCCTGTTATATGTAAACGGGCTACAAGTCGAAGAAATTATCAATTGTAAAACATTCAGATTTTTGAAGTTGTTGGAATGGTGTAAGGGACAATTTTTTGTAAATCGAATTATCAGAATAAATTAGAATCTGCCCAGGCTATACCAAATTTAATATCTGGACTTTAAGTTTGCTCTGTAAAGTGCCGCATAAAAAGAAATCTTCTCACTGAAATTCTCTCACTGAGTGTGAATTGAGTCAGTTGACTGTGCACTCAATTTTTAAAACTGCAATAACTATACATTTTTAAACTACCCAGCAAAATAAATTGGAAGTAGTGCAATGTAGACTAGTTCTTTCACGGCATGTTTTTATGCACTTTAAACGGAGTCGTGAAAAAGGCACTCCATTCCTCACATTTTAACCGCATTTGGATGCAATCCAAAGAATCACATCCATTCGTCACATTTTAACAACATCCGGAGGCAGTTTAACGGAGTCTTGAAAAAGGCACTCCATTTCCTCACACTTTAACAGCATCCGCATGCAGTGCAAACGGAGTCGTGAAAAAGGCACTCCGTTCACTAGATTTTATTAGCAGTTGTTAGAGATCCCTACATGTACATAAATCAGTTTGTACATCTCTACAGGCAGCGGAATACATCTCCAAAAGAGATAATCGTGTTAGCATTTCCAAACATTTGTTAATACAAACTAAATAATATTTAATTTGTGAACATTTTTCCGGTAACTCACAAGAAGAAAATTTCCCAATGGAGTGCTGTTGGAGTACATGTCGAAATCTTAACTGGTGATGGGAAGACAATATCAAACCCATTTAGCAGATGAAGCAAAAGCACTTAAGCTTGGATTAAATGAAGGGCGAAGGAAGCACACATGTTTGCGATTGAATTCAATAGAGAATTTTCATAATTTGTGTTAATTTAATAAAGTTATTAATATTTTTGTTTTACACAAATAATAAATGCATTTTATTTTGTTATTCAAAACACGTGCTCTGGACTGCCTCCTATTCTACCCCAAAGGGTCAGTTAAAATGCAATGCCAAAGGGTCAGTTAAAATGCAGTGCCAAAGGTTCAGTTAAAATGCAATGCCAAAGGATCAGTTAAAATGCGGTGCAATGGAGTGCCTCTTTCCGGGGTCACTCCCTTGTAAAAATCATGAGTGAAAATGCATAATTTGATGCACTTCCAAATCACTTGTACATATCATTTAACTGCCTCTTTGGAGGCAAACTTTTCGCTGGGTATTTACTCTGGTAAAGGACAATAGTGGGTAATCTTGGCCGCATCTACACCCTCATATAAAAATATTCCACAAAACCTTGCAATTTACCCCAAAAACATTGGACAATAGAAAAAAACAAGCACATTACAATTTCTCTGTCTATACTTTCATTAGTCTATGATATCACTGTGACACAAAATGGAACTCATAGTCTGGGGGTGGAAAATTTCTTTTGGATATGAAAGCCCTTGATGCTTGATACTAAGAACCCAAAAGGAAATTTTCGCCATAGGTCAAGTTTCTGAGATATCGTGTGATGAAGTTTTTGATTTTTTCCCTATAATACTTGGGAAAATAGCTCCATATCTCTGTTTGGCGTTATAGAAGCTTCGTTTCATCGACATTCATCGCCAAGAAGAATTTTTCACCTCCCAGCCTTTGATCTCCATTTTTGCGCGTACTGATATTTTTCCTTAAAAACGGTTTAAGAAATCGGGTTTTTTGTTCTAGAACTGCAACTAACAAAGTTTTCATAAGCGAATTAATTTAATTTGATTGACAACTCTATAAGCGTTTTAATAGTATACATATAAGTTTAATCGGTTACGTAAAACCGGTTCATAAATCGGTTTTTATGTCGGAATATCCGGTTCAAAAAATGAGATAACTGGATCTATCCTCCAAGAAAATTTGTTATTAACGTGTTCATCATTACAAGAGCTATTTGTGGTAAATATTTCAGAAGCACCACAGATGTCTACATAAGCAATAACCAATTGTTATGTCTACATACCTATACATAACCAATAACGAATAGACAGAAAAACAAAACATAGTTTAATTCTGAACCAAGTCCGAATAAATGTCAAAAATGACAATGAAAACGGGACAAAATCGATTAGTTGTCAAAGAGAACCGTACCGTACCTTCTGAGCAACATTTTTGTAGAATGAAATGTTCTACAAAAAGATTCGCCAATCGATTTGACTGAAGTCATGTCACCTCAAAACGAAGCTACAATAACGCCAAACAGGGATATGGAGCTATTTTTCCAAATTTTATATGGATTTCATGTGCAAAATTTATATTTTTTATGACAAGAGCCACAACTTTGCCTCCATGAACAAATTAAAATTCTTCGCGGTTTACAAGATATGCACCTGCCAAAATGCTCACTTTTGACTTAATTTTTCAAGGATATTTTTGATGTCCTTTTTATCCTGGAATGCAATAATTTATAATTATTAAATAAAGCCTATACTCTCTTCTTCAATATGACACCAATACCAGCATCGTACGACGTGTACAAGTATTTAAAATATTTTTTTGAAAAATGTTGAACTTTGAAATTTGTTTGACCTCTAAAAGGTCAAAACGATGAGAAAGCGAAAAATTAAAGATGCCATTTTATTCCATTTTGCCTATATTTTCAAACGTATATAGTCCGGTCATGTGTAATTTTGGCTGTCGGACAGTGTTATCTTTAAAACTAACGAGAATTGTTGTTACATTGATAGAATACATATAAACAAAAAACCGGTTTAAAGCTTTTTTTCTTAATAAACAGATTGACCCACGGGAATGATAAAAAAATGGGACACGAATAAAATATCTTAAAATCATAATTTAAAAAATAAAATTATATTTATGAAATTAAAATAGACTTTATTCATTCTTCTAGAATAACTCGGCGTACTTCATTTATATATTTTTTAAAATATTAATGAATATCAGAGTTTTTTTGATCACAAAACGACTGGGGACACGCCACGGTAATGATCGGTAATGATCGTATAAATATGTGTTACAAATGAAATTACAAATTTAATTATACCCTCCATATTATGGTGGAGGTCATAAAAAGAAATGTTAGTCCAAAAGATAGTTCTGGCCTATATTTTCAGTCGGACAAATCGGAGTAAACGATAAATAATTAAAATAAGTTAGTTAATGAATTGATTATTTGAATGTCTATAGCCTTAAAAATTAAATAGAAGAGAATATTTCCTATTTTTTATAACCACTAGTATCTTCTGAAAGCAACTGTGTGTGCACTAGAGTTATGACTTTTTTTACAACGTCGTATCCCTGTATCATATTTTTATGAGTTGTTACCTAAGATTAGATAAAATCTTAACTATAAGATAATTCGATAAAAAAATCTCACGCACAAAGTCATTTGAATATTTGTCTATATGAGTTCTTTCTTTCCTTTGAAGTCACTGAAAGCAGATGAAAATAAGCTTTGGAGCCACACGACAAACAAACTGGCATAACCTTATGTTTCTCAAATTTATCATCATAGCATTACATATATATCATTTTATTTTAAGATTCACTTTGGCAGTTTTGTTGAGATGTGTGTTTTACTTACTATTTGTAGATAAGTCAAGCTTAATCTTATATTTGTTGTTTTCAAATTTAAAAACATCAAGTTTAAAGTGGGATGTTGTTAAAATTGATTACTTTAGGGCATTGGTGCTCGCGTCTTTACGCTACCGTAAATGGAAGATTCTCTTAAATGTTTCTAATCCAACAACACATCGAAGTTTGTTGTAATTTTTGAATTAATTTATCTTAGAAAATTGTTAGAATTACAATTATATTTAAAAATTGTAAAATATCTAATGAAAGCTCAAGAAAAACGAAAATATAAATTTCTCTTAAATACAGTTGTGTGCACCCCTGCTTTAAACTTGTTGTTTTTAAATTTGATACCAACAAATAGTAAGTAAATCATTTTATTTTATATAATATTATTTCATAAATCATATCATTAAAAGTGATTTGCACGGGACCTTTTTCGTGCAACAGGAGATAATTTTTTAATGTTTTTCTTCATTTCATAGTATTTTTTCTAAATTCAATGTGTTCTGTGCGCGACCTTTTTAGTTCTTAAATAGAATAAACGTTATTTTAGTCATTAATAGACAAAAGTCATTCATTCCCGCTACAGGAAATTATGTTTGAGAAAAAAAGTCCAAAAAGTCATAACCCTAGTGTGCACCTAAAAAACTTACACATTTAAGCAAACAAGTCCTCCATACATGAAGTATACGTATACGTACTTATCTAGCAACTTGTATTTAATGTCATATTCCTCGTCCTATTGCTAGAAGTTTGTTCTTTTGCTTGTTGTTTTTTTTTTGTCCTTTTCGTTGAAATTTTTCTGACTGTTTTTTTTATTTATCCTTCAGTGTGTAGTCCTTTGTGGTAATGTGACATTTGAGATATATCATAACATATTCTGATAGTCATAATTTCATTAATTTGTTCTCAAATTGTCATACAATGGTCACAAATCTGTTCATAAATTTTGTTGAAACATGTAACAATGACCTAAGTGTTGAGTTTCATCGTATATCAATTTTAATAGGTTATATTTAGTATTTTTACTTTTTGTGGACAGGCGAATATTTTATTAAATTCGACACAGCTTATTTGATTCTATCGTTGGATCAAATCAAAAGGACTCTTCTAAAACAAATGTTTATGTACAAAAAAATTTGCTATGCTTCGAGGTTTATTTAAAGACGGTACACGATGAAAAAAAAATTAAGAAATTCTTAAAAACAGCTTCATTGTTGTAGACAATAAATTGTCAGTGAAAATATTTCCTAAATCAAACATTCTACACATTTTGATTTCAAAGAAAACAACATTTTGAAAATCCTTAAAATAGTACAAATTTAGGGCATACAGAAATAAGGCGCCAATAAACAAGATCTCAAACAAAGATATTTTCTATTTAAAACAAAAAATATTCAAAATTGCGTTGAGATCAAAAACATTTGAATTGAATTTTCAAAATACAATATTACCCCAATCACCAAAATACAAGATGACAACTTCAAAGTACCTGAAATCGGGTGGTACCAAATAGACCCCAATACATTGTTTTGTTGTTGTTTTCCATACAACTGTTTTGAACACATTTTTATTATAGGAACACATTTTTATAATATGGAGGGTATAATTAAGTTTGTCACTGTATTTGTAACACATCGAAATATTCGTACCATGTCCGCCAGTCCGTCCATCCATCTGTTGAAATCAAGATACTGCTACATTTAAGATAAAGCTTTATAATTTGGTACATAAGTTTCTATTACTCCTAGGATGTTTGCTTTTTGATTTGTATAATTCTTTGGACAGGACAAACGTTTCAAAAGAAAGTAAAATATTTCATTGACATCTGCTGACGATATATATGTATGTATGTACATTCATGGAAGCTCAGCGGAAGTTGGGCAGAAGTCGGAGACACATTTGCTTTATATGGTTAGTCGAGTTTTGGTATTCAATGAGGTTCTTTATCACCCCCATTTTTGGTCCGATTTATGTCAAATTTTGGGACTTGTCATATTTTTGGCTTCTGATTTAATTGCAATCGAAACATATGACGTATGCAAAATGCATAAATTTTCTTATGTAACAAATATTTCAATAATAGGTACAAAAATGTTTGTGTGTAAAATGTTTCTGTTTAAAATTCTATTCAGACAAGAAAGTAAAATAGAGAAATGTATAACCACAGCCACAACCTTCAAAATACCGGAAATCGGGAGGTACCGTCCTATGGGGGCTACATGAAGGTGTGGACTTCATTTCATTTATTAATATGTCATTTCGCTTTGTTTAACAATGGTACATATATACAAAGAGTTTAGGATAAAACAATTCCTTTTCTACTTAATTATTATAAATAGTTTGTAACGTTATGAGTAATGATAAGATGTGGACTTATACCGACAAATTTCAGATGGAATGTTTATACCCCCAAGGAAGACTTAATACCAAATTTCAGCCATTTCAGCGTGATGTTGAGGCCACAACCGTCAAAATATCGGAAATCGGGAGGTACCGTTCTATGGGGGCTATATGGAGACATGGACCTACGCGGACAAATTTCAGGTGTAAAGTTTCATACCCCTAACGATGACTTAGTACCAAATTACAGCCATTTCGGTGGGATATTTAGACCACAAGTCCTTGTATATATTTTTGCATATGGTTTTGCATATGCTCATTTTATGCAATTATGTAAAAATATGTCAAAAATGCACGATATGCAAATTATGCAAAAATTTCTGGGCCTAATTCGTTTTATTTTGTGCTAAAACGAGTTTCTGTCTAATCAGATTTTCTCTACGACCATCCTAACCATATATGCATTTGCATAGCATTCCGCTCAGAATCCAAAATGACAAATTGATTCTATTGAAGAAACAGGCGCACTTGTGTTCCAATTATATCTGAATTAAATCGTTTTTCTCTTATAGGTTATAGTATCGAAAACCAGATTTCAATCATGCAACAATGAAAGGAGTAAAAATCACTCACAAAACATTAAAAAAAAAACAAACAGGTGTACGAAATGAATTTCCATTCGAAAAACCACTTTGCGGTTTACACGTTATACCAACAAACTGTATATCCATACATTCTGTATAAACATACATTCATATAAACATACACCCCCGGGTCACTATAAGAAAATATTTTAAGGGAAATTAAACCATATGGTGAAAATATCCGTATCTAATTCATTGGCAACTACCACGACCACGAACATGACAACGATGATGAGGACGAAGGCAATGAATGCTAACTTCCTAGCCGGAAGCATATGAGTATAATTTAAATTGAATTACATATTTATTTTTTAGGGTGAACAAAAGGGAAGGCCGTCGGACGGACAAACGATTGTCTGTCTCATCATAAAGAAAGCGTTAACCAGCAGGAACCAGTTACCCGCTGCTATGTCAGTCGAAAGTCAAAAATACACAATGTAACATATTTTTACGACTACAAATCATAATTTCTATAATCACGGCTAATGGGAATGAGGAGCTGGAGCAAAATGTTTGTATGTACGCATAGGTAGCTGCAGATACAGATATATGGGGTTAGAACGAACAGTAAACGTGTAATATTTTGCTCATCCCCCCTGTTACAAACATCGCCATCGTCTTCTTAACTCTTTCATTAACGTAATTATAATTTGAATTTGTTTTCAGAATTGAAGTAAATTTGTTGTTGTTGTGTTTGTCTAATTATCGCTGTTGTTGTTTTCGTTATTGGTAATTGTAGCAAGTAAAATGTATCTACCACCACCAGTAGACAAGTGAGTCCCCTTTCGAAGTGGCACCGCATCCAGATCTGGTTGATTTTTATTATTATTTTAATTGAATTTTTGACAGTTTGGCTAATAACGAGAATGAGTTTCGTTTGCCTTTCGATTTTTTAATAAATCTAGAGGAGTAGTGGAAAACGGTTTCATGCAGAACAAGTCCGACAATGGTATACATTCACACACATTACATTGCCCAACACGGTGGTTTTCCTCCTGGGAAAAGGACACGTGACAGTCGTTCGTCAGGTAAGTACACCAGGAATCGTGTCGTTAATTGTATTGTCGTCGTTACATGAGTATCTACTTGTACAACTTGCCGTGTACTATGTATACCTCCGTGTGTTTAGGTGATTGTGCACCACAGTGGCATGTTGCTAGCCTTTTCAAGTGCAATTGTTCTCTGATAAACACACACACACATAAAAACACATTTAGTTTAATGAATCAAGGGATATTCGTCGCGTTAGCCCTTAAGTTATTGGTTTGGTAGTTGATTGTAATCAAATTGCACAACCTGTTTTCTGGAGACAATGAACCGTGGAAACCCCATCATTTTCACAAAGGAGTGTGTTAGTATTTACACGCACTTATACATACACTCACAGGGAGTCTCACTCCGTCACAGCCACTTCAACGGCATTATGCAAGGTGTCGCTTGGAATTTATGTTGAGTGATTCGACACACTGTCCCTGATGATGCTCAACTATTTATTTCCTACCAATACAAAAATCGAATTACAACCCTTACCGCTGTGACAACATAAGAACTTTTTTGTATAGTCATGTTCATATGTTTTTACCAAAGAAAATTAAATTAACGACTGTGTGCGTTTTTAACGATAGTTTCAATTAACTCTTTCAAAATAATAATCAAAAATTGGAATACAAACTTGGATTTCAAAAATTGTTGTATGGACTTTTTGCGAGCAATTTTTTTTGTGACATCTCATATCTACCCCCAATATTATAACTCTTCTTTTGTTATTGACTGGATTTTTCAAACAAATTTATAGCGTACTGTTTAACTTAAAGCTAAAAGTGATCATCAAATTTCAAGGAGGACCTTCTTAACATTAATTTTTTATGTGAAAATTGTATCTTTTGCGATTTCAAATAGTAATAGTAAAAAAAAAAACATGAAATAATGGACCCTAGTATTTTTATGAATACGATATGGGCTATGATTTTTTCAAAAATGATTTCTTGTAGCGATATTGAATGAATTTTTGCCTATTAATGACATAAATGTCGTTTATTCCATTGAAATGTTGTAAAAATACCCGCACTATTCATAGCGAAATTATATTTTTGAAAAAAAAAATAATATAAAACAAGTAAGAAAAGCGTTAAGTTCGGTCGGGCCGAACTTTTTATACCCTCCACCACAAATTTCAGCCATTTCGGTGGATTAATGTGGCCACAACCTTCAAAATACCGAAATTCGGAAGGTACCGTTCTATGGGGGCTATATGATGGCATGGACCTATACCTACAAATTTCTGGGGGGAAGTTTTATACGCCTAAAGAAGACTAAATACCAAATTTCAGCCATATCGGTGTGATAATGAGGCTAAAACGTTCAAAATATCGAAAATCGGGAGATAGTGTATTATGGGGGCTATATCAACACGTGGACCTATATAAACATTTTATGGTAGAAATGTTTCTTAGCCTCTTTAAACACAAAATACAAAGTTACAACCGATTATTTGGTCAAATGGGTCTGATACATTCAAAATATATTAAAATGACGCGTACTTTATAAGGGGTCTTATGTGGGGACTATACCAAAACGTGGACCTATATAACCCAACTTTGGTAGGAATGTTTTCTGGCCTCTGAAGACACAAAATACCAAATTACAACCAATTCTGTTGTCAAATGGGTCTAAAACATTCAAAATATATTAAAATGACGCGTACTTTATATGGGGCCTTATATGGGGGCTATACCAAAACGTGGACCTATATAACCCAACTTTGGTAGGAATATTTTTTGGCCTCTGGAGACACAAAGTACCAAATTACAACCAATTCGGTGGTAAAATGGGCCAAATATCTTAAAAATTCCTTAAAACGACGACGCGTCACGCGTCATTTTGTATGGGGGCTATACGAAAGCGTAGACCTACATAGCCCGCTTTCAATACCAAAAGTCCTACGTAAATATAACATATTTTCCCAAAATTTCATCAACCTACGTCAATCCGTTCGGACGCTAGAGTGATTTCCACAGACGGACAGACGGACAGACGGACAGACGGACGGACATGGCTATATCGATGTAGAATTGCACGCTGATCAAGAATATATATACTTTGTGGGGTCTACAATCATTATTTCGAGTAGTTACAAACGTAGTGACAAACTTAATATACCCCCATCCTATGGTGGAGGGTATAAAAACACTTTATATTGATAATAAGAATACCAAATGAAGAAAAACCCCCGAAATACTTAAAATGGGGTAATACCGGATAGTTTTATTGCGAATAAGTTTTCTTTATTCTGGGAATAAGAAATAGAAAAATCTTCAACCAAATTTTAAATCGCTTGGTACCCTTATTTGGGGGTATACCAAAACGTAGGCCAATACTGTCTGATATTTTGCAAGGGACGTTTTGTATCTGTTATAATGTTTTGTACCCCTAGTGAAGACTAAATACCAAATTTCTGCTATTCCGGTTGAATAATGTGGCTAAAAACTTTCAAAATACCAAAAATTGGGGTGCATCGTTCTATGGAGCCACATTAAGGCGTGGACCTATACCGATAAATTTCTGGTAGAAAGTTGTATACCCCAACGAAGACTAAATACCATATTTCAGCCATTTTGGTGGTATATTGAGGCTACAGCTTTCAAAATACCGAAAATCGGGAGATACCGTTCTAGGGGGCATATATATTAAAATTGGACCTGCATCGACAATTTTATGGAAAGCTTTTGTATCCTCAACGACTCAAGACTAAATACGAAATTTCAGTCATAGTAAAATTACGCTGAGGCCTTCAAAATACAGAAAATAGGTAGAGGTATATGGGGCGTGGACCTATACTAACAAATTTCTGCTGGAAGGTTGTATACCCCCATCGAAGACTAAATACCAAATTTCATCCATTTCGGGTTGAAAATGAAGCTGATACCTGCAAAATATTGAAAATTTGGAGGGACCGCTCTATGGGGGCTATATGAAGATGTGGACCTATACCAAATACCAGACCAATTCCTGCTTGAATGTTTTATACTCCCAACGAAGACTAAATACCAAATTTCCTTTCGGTGGGATATTGAGGCCCCAACCTTCAAAATACCGAAAATTGGGTGGTTATATGGGGGAGGCTATATAAAAAGGATATAGCCCATTTTGAATACCAAAAATCCTAGGAGTAAAAGAAATTTCTATACCAAATTAAAAAAGTTCTATCTTAAATATTGCGAGCTGTATCTTGATTTCAACAGACGGACATGGTTATATCGACTTAGAATTTTATTCTGATCAAAAATATATGTATACTTTATAGTGGTGCAATGGTATGCACACCCGCCTTGCGTGTTGAATGCTCGGGTTTGATTCCATGGCCAGACAACATCAAATTCTCAACGGTGGCAAAATACTCCTCAGTGTAATATTGGCTTACATTCCTTAGTATTTGAGCATAGACTAATAATTGTAGTGTGCGTCTTTTTTTTAGGTGTCCTCCTTATGGAAACTACGCAGTCTTTTCACTCAACTGCACAATATTTTGTTGAATATTTTTATATGAGGATGTAGATCCGGCCAAATAATACC
Source organism: Musca autumnalis (assembly GCF_047663935.1). Lineage (NCBI taxonomy): Eukaryota > Metazoa > Arthropoda > Insecta > Diptera > Muscidae > Musca > Musca autumnalis. Next base: position 58,536,656 of record NW_027411866.1, read on the forward strand.
CAAATATTGTCTTTTACGAGAATAAATAGTTTAAACATTTATAGTTATTGTAATTTAATATTAAAAATTGAGTGCATGACCAACTGACACAACTCACACTCAATGAGAGAATTCCAGTGAGAGGATTTTTCGTCTATACTTTAATCAATGGTGCACAAGAAGAGAATGCTATTTTGGGTTTTTGTATGGGAAAGAGAGTTGTAGTTAACTTTTTCGTAAAGACGCGTGCATGGCTGCTTTAATTTAGGGCTGAGCACGCCTGTGCGCTAGCACACAGCAAACGTACTCTTAGTTTTTCGTGAACCATAACAATTAAAAGTTTATGCAATTTTTTATCTATATTTTTTAATAATTTGCATTGTGGACGATTTTAGACAACATTAGTGTTTAAAAAATGTTGAAATAAGTAATGAAACATCAAGAAAAATTAAATATTAATTCCCTCTTAAATTTGCCTCTCTCTCGATTTTGCTCAGCTCTGCTTTAATTAGTCTATGAATTGAGCTATGTATGTAAAACTTCTCAACAAGTGTCGCCTTAAGACAATGATGCACAAGAAGAGAATGCTATTTTGGTTTTTGTATGGGAAAGAGAGTTGTAGTTAACTTTTTCGTAAAGACGCGTGCATGGCTGCCTTAAGACGATAACAGATATTGAGCTAATATGAATCGCGGTGCACTCATTGACATGAGAGAAGTCTCCCTTGGCCCCTTTGGGATGTTTTTGGAACAATTATACTATATTATAGGGTCCTCGACGAATATTTCGAGTTGTTACAAATGGAATGACATATTTAATTATACTCTATATATAATGGCCGAAATAATTCGTTTTTCTTTCTGTTACGAAATTACAAATGGACACACTGGAAATCCTAATTACTAATTACATCCAATGTAGATAATTATAATATGATAAATGGTCCAATGTCACAGATATAGCTAAATGTTAATCCCATTTAGCTTTATTTATTTTAATATATGTATGTATTTCCCACGTTTCTTTGAGGGCTGTCGCTCGGCATGTTTAGGTTAAGTATAATTTTAACTCCCATGTTTTCTCTTCTTTGTTTTATTTGAGTTTCTTCTGAACAAAAAATCACTTGGTGCATTCACTTTGACAAGTGTTGCGTATTTTAATTCCTTCAAACTACCAATATACTAACGTATCACCCATACACACACAAACACGTATGTATCTATGTACATACATATATACAAGTCATACATATAAATATATGTGAACACATACATACTTAATTTATCCCACATTGCAGACAGAGTTGTAATAAATAAAATATTACTTTTATGAATGGCAGACAGGCACATTGCCCCACTTGATTTTCTGAGTAACTTGAAACCGAATGGTCTTGGGGCAGATTTAAAAACTTTTAAATTATCATATACATATGTACTTGTGCATATTTGCTTAAGTGTATGTATGTGACAAATATCTTTAATTGATCTGTCCTGACTGACACATTGTTGTCAACTTACCTGCAGTGGTCTTTGTGGTGGCGCTCCCATACTATGGTGATGATACATTACATCATGTTTCATTTGGGAGGTCATTTGTGAGGGATGTACATGCGATGCTTGGTGTTTTCCAATATCTATCGCGGATAAGGCTTCCGCTCTGCTAAGTATACCATCGTTGATACCAGCAAATATATCACCCTATAATCAAAAAAGTATAAAGTAAAAGTTAAAAATGTAAAAATGATCGATTTATACATATGTATATACTGCTCTGTTCCAGAACCTACAAGAATATATAAATTATTACTACAATAACAATTGTTCCTTTATGATATCGAAAAAAATAGTAAAAATTAGTAGATTCTAGAAGTTTTGGAACAGACCATATGTATGTATGTGCATTTATTTATGTGGGTACAAATCATAGATCTATGCTTGGATTGAAATTAAAACTTTCGAAATTTGAAATAAATAAAATATGTAATTAAAAGAAGCTATCGAATCGAAATTTGAAAATATTACCATTCATTGTAAAAGCTTGGTTGTATCTTTAAAAGTTGTTGCAAGAAGTAAAAAACAGGTACGGATAGGTCAAAGTCGGGACGGGCCGACTATATGATACCCTACACCATCACGTAACATTTTCCTTATTTCATCGGAAGTCATATCAAAATCTGGACCATTTGGCGAACTTTATTATCTTCAAAATTCCGTCAAATACTCCAAATTTCATCAAAATTGGATATACACTGGACTTAGTGCATCAAATAGATGAAAATATATATATGAGCTATATACAAATCTGAACCGTTTTCGAAATAAGTTGAAAAAGTAATTTCTAGACCAAATTCCGTCATATTCTTTTTTCAAAAATATATACAGGAGCTATATCTGGACCAATGGTGTGCACGGCCATCCACTGGTGGTTTCTGTAAAATACTCTTAATTTAATTAATTCAAAAACACTTGGGCGTTTAAGTATTTTTTGTAATAATTCTTTAATAATTCATTTGTAGCACGATTTTAGGTAACATTAGTGCTTAAAAATGTTTAAATATGTAATGAAACAACAAGAAAAATTAAATATAATTCTCCCTTAAATTTTCTCTTTTCCTATTTTGCTCACCATTGATCTGGACTTTGATTTAAATATATGTAATTTGGCAAACTCGTTTTTAGAATATATATATATATATATATATATATATATATATATATATATATATATATCAAATCATAGACTAATTACATAGCGCGTACAAATATACTATAAAAGAAATTATAGGTCTACATTCATACATACAGTGGCGGCCAGCTAATTAGGGACAATAAATTCAGTTTAATTTTTTTGACACTTTATAACAAAAACTATATTTTTAGTAACCCCATACATCATGCCGAACCATACACTACAATTACCGCTCCATACTGGGTGCACATTTATCCTTAAATTACTTATTAACCAATTTGGTCGAGTCATTAAGGTGAAAATCCTATTTGTAAGATTAACTATGAGGCATTTTTTAATCAACAAAATGTGGTAATCTAGTCATCAGCATGCTGACATAATGTGTTAAAAACATTTTGCCCTTATTTCAACAACTGGAGCTTTTTGTCATGGAATACAATTTGTGTATACCCTTTTTTAAACTATTCAACTTATACCATCTGTTTGTTTATATGCACCGGATAATTTTTGCAGCACTTTAAACATATTTTCCCTAAAAATTGAGTAGTATCGATTGATTTCGATGTGAAAATGTACTTTGTTCCATACAAAAGCTAGCACAAAGATCCATAGGTCTGCTATTGGGTGTTTTTCCGGATTTTTAAAAATTGTGTATGTAAATAATCTCTCATCTAAATTTTGCTCAATTTTAAGGATAGCAGCAAAATAATTTTTTTACATTATATAACTTACTAATTACTAATGACCGGATTACCACATTTTGTTGATTAAAAAATGCCTCATAATTAATCTTACAAATAGGATTTTCACCTTAATGATTCAACCAAATTGGTTAATAAGTAATTTATGGATAAATGTACACCCAGTATGGAGCGGTACTTGTGGTGTATGGTTCGGAATGATGTCTGGGGTTACTAAAAAATATAGTTTTTGTTATAAAGTGCCAAAAAATATGCATATTTTGGGTGCATTAACGGAAAATAAGACCTAGAGCACATTATTAAGGATTATCGTAATACTTCGGCCCCTTAAGGGACTTGTGGTGGGTGTAAAGCATGAAATCAATTGAATATACTATAAACTAACTAATACGAGCAATTAATGTATAAAAATATGCATCAATTAACATTAAAGTGGGTTGTACTTCCCCCACATATGGGGAATCTGAATACCAATACCTTTTATGCAAAATTTATTTCATCAAAATCTACACATTTTCAAATGAAATCGAAAAAATCTATTAAACTGAATTTACTGTCCCTAATTAGCTGGCCGCCACTGTATGTTAATAGTTCCAAATAGTTCCGAGGCTGATATAGTTCAACGAATCTTTCTCTTTCATCTTTCTTTTCGTTCCAAGTAGTTCCGGTTTCCTTTGTTCCAAATAATTCCGAGACCGAAATGTTTTCATGCTTTGGTGGATGAATGACATAAAAATAAATAAATTGCAGCGAAAAAACAGCAACGACGAAAGATCGACGTCGGCTTTAAATTGAAGGAACGAGAAGAACAAAAGTAACTATACGAAATAAAGGAACTATATAAACGCAAGAACTGGACATAGTTCCAATAGTTCCTTGAGCGGAATAGTTCCTTGGAACTAGATCGTTCCGGAACTACACAACTCTACCCGATTTATATTGGCTCAATGATATGACCACTACTTTTTATCGCCGAGTCCGCACAGCGTGTCTTACGACACAATTTGTAGAGAAGGTTTTCATGGCTGACATACTCAGCATTATACTGAAGGGATTTGCCACCGCCAAAAATTTCGATGTTACGGCCAGAAATGGAACCGCAGACCTACTGAGTGCAAGGCCGACGTGCTTACCACTGCCTCACGCTACATTCATAACTATAGGTGTATCCGTATTCTAAAACGTGGACCTTTGTCCAGGTTACTAATAACCTTAGATAATTGATTTGGAAAGTGTAGCCAAAGTAAAAATGGGGTCTATTAGAAGTGGGCCAATGACCACAATTCTTCATTAAGAAATTGTCTAGCCACTGAAAATATTACATGTTTAATATTACAGCTAATTAGGTAGGAAATTGTAGCATTAGTCCTAAAAATATCAAAAATTGGGGTGTACCGTGAGGGCTACACCAAAGCCTACTGCGATATGTAATTAGTGCAGACAAACGGATGGACATAGCCAAATCGAATATACAGTTTGTCAACAAATACATTGCAAATTTGTTCGTTTATTGCGACAAATTATGAAAAACTGTACGAGTTTTTGTGCAAATATCTTGCTATTGGTCCTCAAAACAATATTCCGTCAAAATATACAAAGTTCATTTGTGATTTACCTATAACAAATATAGACTAAAATAAGAATTACCTATTACTTTGATGTGTCAATAAAAGAATTGCAAAAATTACCAAATCTATGGTTTCTTGGAGAATTGTCAATGTTCTGTTCTTTAATAAGTTGTCTATCTACTTTGGACATTCATTTGAGCTTTAATGAGCATAGTCAACACGAAATAATAATTACTTTTAAATATTTCCTAATCATGTCAGTGGGGATGTCTTCCCAACCATTATTATGTCCCTGAACCCGATTTCTCATACTATTTTGCTTGGTAAAGAATATAGTACCCAAAAATTCGGTATTGCAGATTTTCCAGAAGGGGTTTAATATCCGTATTTAATGGTTTTTACTGGATTTGGCACATTTTTTGTGATTTTTTATGATAGTAGATGATAATATCAATCCATTTTGTAAAAAATAAAGTAATGCTCTGTTGAAGCTCGTTTCAAAATACTGCACTGAGGGACCTACTATTCCCTACACTTTCTAGATGTATTTTGATATTTTCAAATGGAAAATCAGACAGACAATACATATTGAGTTAAATATGCATTATTTGCATACTTGTCTGTGGCCGGCTCGTCATTGTTTATTGTTAATATGGACTTATGCGTTTTATCTGTCAGAAGACCCTTCATGACTGCGTCTTTTATCACTGAACTTTACCACATTCAATACTGTTAGACCATTATTAGCCGCAAAAGTCATATAAAAATGCATAATGACTACATATTATGGTACTGTTTTTCCCGTTGCAATAATTTTATTGACACTTTAAACTTTAAAGTAATAGGTAATTCTTAATTTAGTCTGTCTTTGTTATAAATCGCAAATAAAGTTTGTATATTTTTACGGAATATCGTTTTGAGGGCCAATAGCAGCAACAGAAAATTCATTTTTCTAATTAAAAAAGATTTTGGAGTAAATATGTCACATGGAAAAGTCAAAAAAGTTCTACATAATAACAAACCTTCATCAGGAGTAAATAGGTAAAAACCATTGCCCTCTCAGCACAATATATAGCAACTATTCAGACTTGGTACAGACAACTTTTCGCGCCATCTTTAACATTGTGAGAACGTTATATTTTCTGATGAGATTAAAATTATGTTGTACTATCACGATGGACCTCAAACAGCCATGGAAAACAAACTTCTGGTATGGGGTTGTATATCAAGCAGTGACGTTGGTAACATCCGGATTTTGAAGGAAACAATGACAGAGGAGATTTATTTAGGTGTTTTAAAAATGATTTGACCAACAGCGTCAAGAAACGTGGGCCTGTTGACTCTAAAAATTCAAACAAACTGCAATATAAGTACTCCTAAGACAACGACCCTAAGCATAACTTTTATTATTTATGTATGACGTGGTTGTTGTACAACTGCACCAAAGTCATTGATACCCCAGTCCAAAGTCTAGATATTAACCCCATCCACAATTCATTGGTTCACCTGAAGAAAAAAAGTCAGGAATAGGTCGCCCACTAACATGGGGGACTAAATAAAATACATTAAAGAAGAATGACAAAAAATACCATTGGAATATGACATTCCGAAACATATTTATTAAATTCAGAGACGTTTACAAGCTGTTATTGATGCGCAAGGTGGGCATACGAAACATTAGAACCAACGTTTCAAAAAAATAAAGTGAAAGACAGAAAAGTTTTGAATTTTGCAATTCTTTAGTTGACAGTAAAAATAATGAGTTGTTCTCATTTTTGTTAATTTTAAGAAAAAAATTAGCGAAATTTGGCTACTTTTTTATTTTATTTTATTAATAAACATGTGTAAGAAATAAACTGTTAACAAAAATATTATTAATGATATTTATACCAATAAAATAAAGTTTTATATAAAAATTTGCAATAATTTTGGTTTTGCAATAATGTGAAATCGGACGCTTTGGAGAAAAGTAGTTTTTGATTTCCTTTATTTCTTGTTGTGTTGATGCTCCCCAGAAAAAAAAAAACATTTCAGTACATTTTCAGATGATGTCGATCTTTGTAAAAATCGAATTATATAAAAAATATATGCAAATAAATACGCATAACTTTTTTAATAATGGTCCTTATAGAAAAATATTTTTTACGAGCTATCTTATAAAAATAGAAAAAAAATTTGCACAGTGGGCTTGGATGCAATTTTTTTTTTTTAAATCAATTTGTATCAATGATTGTAATCTACGATTTTCTGGATTTTTTAATTAAACTACGACCAATTACAAAGATATTAAGACCCATTTGGGAATGGAATTCGTTTTTTAGTACAAAAATATTCGCAAAGGGCATTTGTCCAAATTAAATTTAGTATTGATTTCTTCTATTGAAGGAATATTCGCACTTTTACTTTCCACTGGTGTTGGTTTAAGATTTGTGATAATAAACAAACATAATAATTCCCCAATAGTGAACGTAAACAATAAAAAGCAAAGTTAAAAAAATGTTTGGGTTTGTTTTCATCAAAACATTCATTTCATTTATATGTCCATGTAAATACTTATATTATGCAGCACATGTATATTATTTCTGTATATACTTAAAGTTGGTATACAGAATTTATTTAAATGCTGCTATGTACATAGAAAATACATACACATTTTGTATATGTATGTTTGTATGTGGAAATAATGTAAAAATCCTATTTATGCAAGTGTATTAAAGTTTAATTTTTTAAACCCTCAGCAAATACACCCACGCAACATAATTTTTTGTTGCATATTTTTAGCTCAAATTATGTATGTATATGAATGTGTGTGTGTGTGTGTGGGAGATTGTTTGTACTAATAAATCATAAATATTTTATGTAGTTTTTTTTCATTACAGGGACAACAAACAATAACAAATAAAAAAGATATCTCAAGAATTTTTTATTAGCATTTTATTCGCCCACACACACACATACCGAATAACATACATATCTTATATACATACGTTTGATGGTGTATGTGTGTTTATATTTTTGAATGTAGTGATGGACCAAAGGAGAAAGGAAGAGAAAAAATAAAAATATTTTTGTCTGTCGACATCACTTACATTTTGACGTGCTGACCATGAATTGCATAGAAGGGATGCATCTTCTAACAAGCGGCTCTGAAAAGACGGAGAAGGAACAATACACAGAGAGTTGTAAACTTTTTTTAAACATTGTTTTTTATTTATTTTCTCTTTTCATCGAAAAGCAAACGAAAAGAAAATGCAGAGCAACTTATAAGTTGCAATGGTTATCAAGGTTCATGAATTTATATGCAAAATCTGTATTTCAAATTTATTTTTTCAGAGACATGTCAATTGAAATAATGAAATAATTTATTTTATGTAATAGAACGTTTATATATAACTGGATTTAACAAACTCACTGGGTTTCAAATGTCAATTCCTTTGCGTATACGTCAAATAAATCCTCATTAAGAAGGTTAACCCTATAATAGACTATAATATAAACATGGTCTAAGCATCCCGTATAACTTTCTACATTGTCGATTAAAATAATTATTATACTCTTTTGTCTTTTGTATTAGAATTTGAGGATCACTTTTAGAGATGAATTCTGTGGTACTTAATTATTTATGTATATCCTGCACCAAAATATGGATGATATACATATATAATTAAATTTGTCATTCAGTTTGTAACACATCGAAATATTCGTCGGAAACAATATAAAGTATATATCGTCACCTGAAATGCCCAAAGACGTAACTCTTTGAGGGTTTCGGGTGACGATATATTCTTGATTAGCATAAAATTCTAAGTTGATATAACCATGTTTGTCCGCCCGGCCGTCTGTCTGTTGAAATCAAGATACAGCTCGCAAGATTTAAGATAGAAGTGTATAATTTTGTATAGAAGTTTCTATTACTCCTAGGATGTTTAGTGTTTAAAATAGACTATATCGGTCAATGTTTTGATATTGTCCCCATAGTACGGTACCTTCGATATTTTGATGGTTGTGGCCTCATTATCTCATCAAATGGTATTTGGTATTTAATCTTTCTTGGGGTACAAAACTTTTCTACAGAACTTAATCGGTGCAGGTTCACGTTTTGATATAGCTCCCATAGAACAGTGCCGAACGATTTTGGGAAGTGTCAGGTTTCAGCCATTTATCCAACCGAATTAATTGAAATTTGGTACTAAGTCTTCCTTGGTGGAATTAAAAGTTGCTGCAGAGTATGATTGGCACATGTGAACGTTTTAATATACCCCCATAAAACGGTACCTCCCGATTTTCGACATTCTTTAGGTTTTAGCCACATTATTCAACCGAAATGACCGTTGGAGCTAAAGTTTTTGGTATTTCTAACTTTTTTGCCACCTTATCCAACAGAAAAGGCTGGAATCTGCCTTCGAGTTTGCCAACAAAACACCCAAATATTTTTTAAATAAATTAGTTTTGTTCTTTTTTCGAGTTGATGCATGAAAGTAACATGAAATGTAGTTCTTTAAAAGAAGAAATATTCTACACAAAATTTCAATGTAACTCCCAGAACAAACTAGATATCTAAGTAAAATACTTTGTTAAGGAAATGACGTTACAAAATTAGATATTATAGGTAGAAATTAATTGTTAAACTTTTAGACTCTTAATTAAAATTTATTTCATATTGAGTCAAAATCTCCTAAAATACTTCACTTTTTGGGGATTGTGTCAAAAGAAGAAATATTCCAAATCAAATTTCATTATGAGTCCCTGAACAAAAGAAATTTTTAGGTATAATATTTAACATCTCCAGAAGCTTTCGCTTTTTATATATGATTTAGGACCATATTCTACCGTTTTTATTCAAATTTTGGTTATCTGCGGTCACATAATATATTTTATTGATGGTTTTCGTAATAAATTCTTTCAGAATATTCACTGGACAATATCCGTAGACTATCCCCGCATTTTCACATACAATATCAGGAAACTTTGACTTATCCTGATGACGTTATATTAGTTTATAGTACTAACATACGTAATTTTACAAAGTTCGATCTGGGTTGTCAATATTTTCCCTATATATATTCACCATATATATTCCAAAAACAGTTTGGATCGAACACATGTAATCTTCTGAAAGAATTTATTACGAAAACCATCAATAAAATATATTTTGTGACCGCAGATAACCAAAATATGAAAGCTTCTGGAGATGTGAAATATTATAGCTACAGATTTCTTTTGTTCAGAGACTCATAATGAAATTTGATTTGGAATATTTCTTCTTTTGACACAATGAAGTACTCTATGAGATTTTGAATCAGTATGGAATAAATTTTAATTAAGATTCTAAAAGTTTACCAAATAATTTCTACCTATAATATCTAATTTAATAACGTCATTTTCTTAACAAAGTATTTATACCCTATGTGGAATGGGTATTATAAGTTTGTTTTGGGAAAAATTCATGTAACACCGCGAAATATTCGTCGGAGACCCCCAATGTGGTATACCAATCTTCATATCTCGACGAGATAAAGCGATTTTGAGATGTGTGTCCGTCCGTCTGTCCATTATAAATTGTAAACACGCTCCAGGCCGCAATTATGGACCGATTGTCACGAGGTATGGAGGTCGGGTTCAGGCCAGAATAGATCCCTATTCTTAATGGTGATGATCGAGAAATATTTAGCGGGTGAAATGGCCAAAAACAAAATTTGTATCCGATTTTGTACCGGTTCTGTATGTCGCAATTATAGTCCGATAGCCTCGAAATTTTAAATAATGTAAGATTATATGACAAAGAAGAAGCTTGCAATTTGAGATGGTGATCGGATGATGTTTAGAGGGTTAAATGGACCACAACTTTTGTGTGAAAATTTTGAAAATTTTTAATATACCGGTAATATCTTTATTCCTGGACCACACATTCCGCCCACATAAATAATATTTGGAAGGACAACTCTTGACCTTTCCATTGATGCCAATTATGTTGATTTATGTGGTCAGATAACAGAGTTACAGCCTAATATATCCAGTTTTTTGCTTGTGGTGTAATCATAAACACTCTAGAGGTCGCAATTATAGCTCAATAGTCACGAAATTTTGCACGAGGTAAGGATTTATGTCGAAGAAGATGCCTACAATTTTTTATGATGATCTGATATTATTTAGCGGGTGCAATGTACCATTACTTTTGTGTGCTAAATAAAAACATTTTATTTTTGGTCCATATTTGAATCCCTGGAGGGCATATACCGGCAGAGTCGCCTATATAAGAAAAATTAACTACCGATCTTTCCTGTGATGAAAATTGCAATAATATGTGTGCTTAATAACGGACTAACTACCTAATATATAATGAGTTTTGTGAAGAGAACTACATCTTCCTCCCATGTTACAAAATGTCTCCATCATGGCAGACAAATTCCCAGTTCTTACAAATTGCGTGGAACCTTATCGTATTACCTGTCCAATTGTCCAAAATTTAAAGAGGTAGCAGAAATTGCTAAACAACGCCAATTTTCAAATTTAAGAATATTTCTTAAACTGTACAGTATATAATTGTTCCACAAACATTCCAGTAGGGACAAGGGAGCCTTCACTCATATCAATGAGAGCAATCCGATTAATATCAGCTCAATGATATGTAGACAGCGGCATTTTATGCAACACCTATTTTTGTAAAATTTGCATATTTTTGGCTTCTAATTGAATTCCATTCGAAATATGTCACATATGCAAAAATATGCGAAATGTATAAATTACACTGGTCAACAGGACTTTTGTTTCAACCGAAGTTGCAGTTGTTTCTAGATGAAATCGGCGAGTTATTTTCAAATCCGGTCCCGGTTTTTCTCCATCAGCTCTTGTTTTTGAGATATAGCTCAAAATCGGCCATAACTTAAAAATCGCCATGAAGACTGCTAAAGGGAAATAATTTACCAGTGATATCATTACCACATAAGCCATTTACTTTTCAATGGCAGTCTTCATGATGATTTTTAGGTCATGGCCGAATCATGGGCGCTATGAACTTTATATTAAATATCTGAATACTGGATTATATAGTAGACACCCTAAGCATATCCGGAGTACCATATGAAGATCCTATGACTTCCCCCGATGACGTAATTACAGCTTAAAGTACTCAAAATATGCAATTTTTACAAGGTCCGTCGTATATTTTCTATATTTTTTTTGATATATACTCACCATAACTATTTCATAAACGATTTTTTCGAGCGTATAACATCTCCTTAATATATTAATGTCGAAAACCCACAACAAATATTTGTTTGTATCCGAAAATAACGAAAGTCTGGGTTAAACTCGTAAAAACCGATTTTGAGCTATATCTCAAAAACAAGAGCTGATGGAGAAAAACCGGGACCGGATTTGAAAATAACTCGCCGATTTCATCTAGAAACAACTGCAACTTCGTCTGAAACATTCAACTTTTTGAATTTTGTTGAGCAGTGTTATTCATATACAAATAATATTTTTGCATATGGAAAATTTATGTACTTAACATAGTTGCGTATGCAACATATATTTCAATAATATCTTCTAAAATATTTATGTGTAAATTTTTTCTGTTTGAAATTCACTTCAGACAACTCAATAAAATAGAGAAATCTGTAACCAGAGCCACAATGCCACAAATATCGAAAATGGTGAGCTATCGTTCTATGGGAGCTATATGAACGCCTAAACGTATACCGACGTATTACAGTTGCAAAGTTAAATACTCCCAACGAAGACTTAATACCCCGTTTTAGCCAATTCGGAGGGATATTGAGACCATAACCATCAAAGTACAGAAAATCGCTTGGTACTAGCTATGGAAACTATATGAAGGCGTGGACCTACACCGATAAATTTCCGGTCGAAAATCGTATACCACCAACGAATACTTAATACAAACTTTCAGCCGATTCGGTGGGATATTTAGAACACAAAGTCTTGCATATGGTTTAGCAAATATGTCAAAATATGCAAAAAATTAGGTCCAGACTAAATGTCTTTCGGACTCGGCGATAAACAGTAGGCCCCATATAATTGCTGTAATATGAATCGTGTTGTGATAAAGTTGCAGACTTCAAAAAGTTATTTCTTACAATGAGTCTATTTGTCCAAAAGGAATTTTGATTTGCTAAAAGTTAATTCACAGGGTAGTGGTGTAGGGTATCGTATGGTCGGCCCTGTCCGACTATAGCTTTTGCTTACTTGTTTACTTAGGAGTAGTTTACACCATCTATCAATGTCATATGACACGAAATAAAAACATTCCATATCTACCCACGCAGGCAATGTGGAGACGTAATTTTATTACATGTTTGCTGGTGTGGACGCACTAAGTAAATGGCATAAGGAAAATCCCCAATATTGCACATATTAGCGACTATATAATGATGGAAACTTTCATGTCATATGACATTTACATATAGTGTAAACTACCCCTTAGATATCTAGTTTGTTCTGGGAGTTACATTGAAATTTTGTGTAGAATATTTCTTCTTTTAAAGAACTAAATTTCATGTTACTTTCATGCATCAACTCGAAAAAAGAACAAAACTAATTTATTCAAAAAATATTTGGGTGTTTTGTTGGCAAACTTGATATATATATTTTCTTGATATATATTGCAAATACATATTTCATTTATTCGGCGACTTATATTGAAATTTCATGGAGAATATTTTTGTCTTTGACGTCTTCTATATAGAATGAAGATTTGTGGCACAAAACTTAATAACTCTGATAAAGTTCAACATTAACCCTAAAACGCGATTGTACTTTTGGCAGATTCATGGCGTTTAGGTACGATTTAGAGTTTTGGTGTATTCGGGGACCTAGAATTTTGTAGAATATTTGGATCTGATACGATAACATTTTAAAGGAGTTTTTAAACGTTTTTGAAAAAAGGGCCCAAAAAGACCCCTTTAGTGACTCGCATGAGGGTTAATTTTTTTCATAAAAAGATACCCTGCATTGTTGTCAATAATACTGCCAAAGATACTTTATACCTAAAATGCAAGGATTCCAAGGAATCTGATGTCGAATATTTCAAAACCTGTATAAATGGGCGGAACTTGCCAAGCTTATTCAGGTTACTTCCCGACGTAAACTTTCAAAACGCCGATACACGTGTCTTTTTTCGACTCTCTTTCATAATCTGTGCGCGGTTTCTTGTAATTTTAAAAAATGTTCAATTTTGTTGTACAGTGAAATCGATTTTCCTGACCAAAACCGCAATTTTTTGTCATCACTGATTGTTTATTTATACATATGTATGTATGTGGGATTCAATAGTAAACCAATTGAAACTAAGGAAACCAAAAAATTAGGTTGAAATATCATTAGGTATGGACGCGGTTTGCTTCTTAATATAACAATGTTTTCCCATTTTGGAAAATATGTAATTTTTGCAAATCTCGGGATAAAGGAATATCTTTTTCTTGGAAACTATAACGAATATTGTGTTCATCCTTTTTTTGTTATGTATGTAGGATTGTCGGCTTTACCTCTGCGTTTACACAGAGTGAGCTATTTTATTTTCTTCGGGTGCTAAATGTTATTGAAAATCCACCATTCCAAATTTAGTGAACTAGAACTTTTAGGGAAAAACATGGAACAGCGTTTCGTTTTTGCAAAAAGACGCCTGAAAGCGTCCTCTTTCATCCCATATATACTTTTTTATTTAGACTTACGAAATCCACTCGATTTCAAATATGAAATCCATAGCGTAAACATCAAATAAAGTCCACTTTATTAAAAAATATTTTACATACTAAATTCGGTTATTTTTTATCCAAAATTGTTGTACATATTGTCATCTGAAATGCCCGAAGACGTAACCCACAACACCATAAGATTACAGGAAAAGCAGAAAACGTTATAAAATGAAAACTGCTTTATAAAAAATGGTAAATTTTCGCCATCACATTTTAAGACAGATAAGAAATGCATTTTTGAAAAAAAAAATCAGAGTTTCAGAAGATGTGTGGTATTGTTTTTGGTATTGTTTTTTTTTTTTTTTTTTTTTTTTTTTTTGAGAAGCCAAAAGGCGTAACCCGCAATTTTTTGAGTATACATTTAAAGAAACTAGTATAAATGAAAAATTATAATCAGTTTACAACCGGCTTATTGGCCTACGGAGTTAAGCGGACTTTAGACTAGCAATGTAAGGGTGTTGAGTTCAATTCCCAGTCTGACCATAGGTGTTTCAATGGTCGAAATTTAATACATCTGATCTTGAATGTTATATTTATTGTCCCACGGTGGTGGGTTCTTCAATACCGAATTGACCGGGAACCACAATAAATCAGAGTTCCGGGCATATGCTGCCATCTCATTTTTCATATATTTGTAGTTGTGTCGTTTTTCTGTGTTAGTAGCAGCATATAGATATCGGGAGTGGGTGCACGTTAGGTGTGAACACAGCATCAGTGCGTAGCAATTTAATGACAATGGACAGCCACTGTGGTAATGTAGGGAATAGTAGGCGGTGCAGAAGGCGCGTCAACAATTCCAGCGTTGTGATGGTTACAATGTATTGAGGAAAAATCGATCCAGAAGTGGAGGTGGGGGACTAGCATTCCTATTACACCATTCTGTTTAAAAGGTAGTCCAGTCAAAATAGAAATGTGTAAAAGAGCCAAATATCTAAAATTCCCAATGGTGGAGAGCCAGGGTTTGTCATTAGAAGTAATGTCCCAAAAGTCTCCACCGATTCCATGTGTGCAAACATTTTTTCAGGGTCAAAGGTAATATTTTGGAGAGTTTACTTAGGTTTTTTAATTTTTCTCAACAATGGCAAGACTTATCAAAAGTTGTTAGTAAAAGTTGTAGATTAGTTTTTCTGAATCTGGACTTTCCGTCAAATAACCGGAACCGCCTACATTAAAATTATACATTTCCGTATTCAGTGCAATAAACACTACCTCTGGCGGTATAATTGCTGCAATTATCCAAGATTACATTGCTCAATATTTTTGCTTATTTTTCGAATAATCTGGGTTACGCTTTCTGTGTTTTACGAAAATTAATGTATGCCGTTACGTCTTTTGACATTTCATAAATAGTATTGTTATTTTTAAACGTAGAGTCTGACGCTTCTATGTTTGAAAATAACAATCATATTTAGCCAGAGCATGTATTTTAGCTGTATGTATCAAATTCCATCAAAAAACGAATTTTGATTTTCATGTGACCCGAAGACTTAGGGCATTTCTGGTGACGATATACATATTTAATTCGCAAAGCAGTTTGTATGCACTCATAAGTATATCATATGCAAATGGAGACTTTTGGCGATCTGTTTCTGTTTAGAATCTAACGAGTGCATTTCATGTCGGGTATAGTAACCGAAAAGTTTGTTGATATTAATCATAATACATTTTCACTTGTTTCTATCATGCATTTCCCCTTAATTTTTTGTCTGTATTTGTTAAATGCTGCAATTACCACAAAATTTATTGCTTAATTAATTGTTTGCTCTTTGTTTGTTGTCCTTCCTCAAGCTAGAAATCAAGATAAATGAATCCTAGTCCTTGACATTGAAATTAAGAGCTGCTCTATGATCATATATTATGGAGTGGAGTGGTCTTCTTCTCGTAGGTTTACATTTCACCAAAAGCAAATGGCTAATCATAAATTTACAGCCACCGCTTTAGACAGAAAAAATTACCTGTTGTTCTTTACAAAAACAAAAAACAAAAATAAGTTCGGCTGTTCGATGTGAAACTTTTAATGACGTAATTTGTTTCTTTGACTACTTCGAATGGAAGTGTAATTATTGTAATCACCCTCACTTACTGCAGTGTTCGCATTAATAAATGTTCACATTAATTTAGTTGTCTCAACAGAGTGATTGTGGCAAGGAAGTGGGTCCGAATGCAACGTGGATAAGAGCAACATGTAACAACACAGCGAGAGATACGTCAAGAGTGTTCACAAAAATCCTAGACGGAAATATATAAAAATTATATATCTTTTTCTCTGTGGTATATCCTTGCTATTCATAAATACTGAACCAACAATTTTAATTCACAAATAATAAGGTTTTTATTAAGAATATATAAATTATCGAATCGATATTATAACAATTTCAGGAAGCTGTGTAATATACACATGAACTCTTTAGCACATATTTCTTAATGTTGCTATTATTTAAAATAGTCCCGATTAGTTAAAGGAAAGCCTCACTGCGGTTCTATAAATTGTTTGCATCAGAGTTAAAATTTTGTACACAGAACAAATTTTTAACGCAAAACCAAAAAATACTGATAAGCACATGGCCGATGTAATGCAAACCTCCCTTAACGTACAGAAGCATTTTGTCAATACAAATAAAAACATATTGTTTATAATTAAAAGGGAAACAAAAATCATTTCAAAGGCACAAAAAATCTAAACAAATTAAACTAGCTCTTTCGATCTATTTCATAAGGGATGATATCTATATTCACGGTGTTGGCGATTTTTCTTGGTAAATTACAAAAGTTTATATTGATACCTATTGCTCCTAACAAATAATGTGTTTTTATGCAATTTCGACGAAAACATAACAACAAAATTCCAATAATTCTTAATAATAAGACCCTTTTATGAATGACCTGTAAAGTAGTACTATATTATACGATTTTTTTTTCAATTTTACGAGTATGCTGTCATTGTCCAAAAGACTAGCAAAACTCGCAACCTATTTTCTGCTAGAAAAATTCGGCCGTGTAGAATCCAACTTATGCACAAAGGGGCCAATGACACGTTTTTGAGACAAAAAGTAATTTTTCAAGTCAATGATTCAAACCCAAATAATAAAGGAATTCTATTCTTAGCGCTTTCATACCTCCAAAAATTGCAACTGTAACTAAAGTACATTTGTACCCACGTGTTTTTTTTACGCTCCAGATCTAAAGGTGAGAACACAATGAGAAATTCATGCTTATCCAAGTCTGAATATGTGTAAAAGAATAAAGAAATCCAAAATCGCATTTGAATTAGGTACACGCAGAAAAATATACGTTAGAAATATGTTTGGATCCAACAAAAATTTGTTTGGGACTGATTGCAAACAAATATATGTTTGGATCCAAACATATTTTTATACCCTCCACCATAGGATGGGGGTATATTATGTTTGCCATTTCGTTTGTAACTACTCGAAATAATCATTGTAGACCCCACAAACTATATATATTCTTGATCAGTGTGCAATTCTACATCGATGTAGCCATGTCCGCCCGTCTGTCCGTCTGTGGAAATCACTCTAGCGTCCGAACGGATTGACGTAGGTGGATGAAATTTTGGGAAAATTTATTTTATGTACGTAGGCCTTTTGAAAGAAATATTTCTACCATAAAATGTTTATATAGGTCCACGTTTTGATATAGCCCCTATAGGACGATATCTCCCGATTTTCGGTATTTTGAAGGTTTTGGCCTCATTATCACACCGAGATGGCTGAAATTTGGCATTTAGTCTTCGTTGGGAGTATAAAACTTTCCCCCAGAAATTTGTAGGTATAGGTCCACGCCATCATATAGCCTCTATAGAAAGGTACCTTGCGATTTTCGGTATTTTGAAGGTTGTGGCCACATTAATACACCGAAATGGCTGAAATTTGTGGTGGAGGGTATAAAATGTTCGGCCCGACCGAACTTAACGCTTTTCCTACTTGTTTATGTTAGAACATATTTTTTATGGGTGAAGAGGATTTTTGTCAAAGAGAGTAACAACAGGACTCTCGCAGCTGCGGAATGCTGGTTTATAATAAAGAGCTGTGTGCATGTTGTAATACGAGACGCAGACGTTTTGTGATGTGTATGCGTAAAACATGTGTGTTTCGTGCTTTGTTGTTGTTAACCAATGTAGCAAGCGAAGAGGAAATAAAAAAATGGTATTAACTGGTCTAGTTGGTCTTTTTTCATCAGTGTTCTAGAGAACATCGTTGAGTAAAGACGATAAAGTGAGTTAATAAATCAGTGTTTTCTCTTTTCTTAAATAAATTCTGCTTTTTCCCAGCAAAATGTTCGATGCCAAGGATGCTATTCAAGAATGGGTGCAAGTGAAATGGAATGTCATTTTTTCAGCATCTTCACTCATTCTTTTTACAAGAGCGTGACCCCCAAAAGATGCAATTCATTTTCAGATCCTAAGCATGTCATCTTTACTAACTCGATGGAATGGCATCTTCAACAATTCTTTGGAATGGCATCTATACCAATCCTTTGGCATGTCATCTTAACCAATTCCCAAGAATATCATTTTCACTAATCTTTGGCATGTCATTTTCACCAACCCTTTGGCATGTAATTTTCACGTCTTGTTCGGAAAATGGAAATTTTATTAATTCAAAAGAATTAATGAAATAACTATAATTTATTTATCATCATAAAGTTTACATCTATATTTGCAGTTTCTTCTCGTTGTTGTAACAGTAGTTAATATGTTTGTATTCTCATTTTTCTGCTTAATCTGACTCTTTGTCTATCAGTCGTAAGAATGTGGCTATTTATATGGTTTGTAACCACAAAGCTGCAAACTTAAGTTTCTTAGCAGGAGTAGTGTGTCGTGGGGGCCTGTGCTGTATGCTGGGCAGATGTTTTCCACGGTGTCATCAGTACTTGCCCTATAGGAATTTTGACGGCTGCACCATCCCGAGCGTATTGACCCAAAACTACTCTGGTTTGTCCTGACAGCTGGCGCTTCTCAGCTGCGATAGATGGTGGATGTTCTCCAAGGACCGCATTCACACGATAGCTGTTTACTGCATCTGCGACTGCATTCGTGTGAATGCTACTTAAACCTGGTTGAAAGGCTTGTTGATTGAGGTTCTCTCTTGTAACGTTAGACTTCTCTTATATTTATATGGTCTGAATTCTGCTATCATCGACCATGACATTCAACTCTATTGTTCCCAACTCGGCCGCCCAGGTAGTGAACAGAGAGGCCGTAGATTTATTGGCTGGTATTTGCATATTCCTCGCGTGGAAAAAAATGGTAAGATCAGACAAAAAGGACTTCAGTCTTTCACAAATGTCGTCAGGGAAGGCACCTGACGCCAAGATAGTTCAATCATTCGCATACGTTACGTTCTCAATGCCGTCTGCGGTTGTGTTTTATTTCACAAGTATGAAGAAGCGTTCAACGGTGCTTCTATATAATTTTTTTCTTTTTAAAATTTCGACATTTTATAATTTATTTCATTCGTTTATTAAATTGTGTTATGTATTTCTTTGGAATTTTGTATGTACCTATGTATGTGTCTTTGTTGTTTTGTCTTTTTTCTATACCCTTCAATAAAAAACACCACCATTTATAAATGTGTATATATGTAAGAAATAGCCAATGAGCACTTGCTGAGAGCAAGTGAGCATACATTTCAATGTGTTTCACATTGACATTTACGCTCCCTTGCTCTCAGAAAGCGCCCACTGGTGCATGTGTTTCTTTTTTTGTGGTTTTTGGTTTGTATTTGTTTGCACCCAAACATATATTTGTTTGCAGGACCCAAACATATGTTATGTTTGGGACTGCTTGCAAACAAATATATGTTTGCTGCAAAATATGTTTGGGACATAAGTTAGAGAGGCCATTTTTCTGTGTGTAGTACCTGGCCTTTATTCATTTACATGAATTGAGCGTGAAGCAACCAACAAAAGTCATTGTGTTTCTACCTGAATGAATCCTTCCGCGTTCGAATCCATTCACTAACAAGGCGGATACCTTGAAAATAACTGACAATTCCGCACATTGAACCGACATTTTCATAAATTACAGAGATTCATGAGTAATATTCGCATTTAACCCAAAATAGAATACTTTCACGACTACTAACTATTTTTTTGTAGAAGTTTTAGCAAAATATTGAAGTTTTTTATGGAAATTTAGCGAAATAGTAGAATAACTTCCAAAAAAGTTTTCTCCAATTTTTCGTATTAAACCAAAAAATATATTTTTGTTAATAACATCCAACAAGAAGTATTCGTCTTTTGTTGTTGCTGTAATATGCAAGTTATAAACCCAATCATTATAATTTTGGTCTCACATTTTTCTACGCGTTGTATAGGCTCTGTACGTATTTTTAATTTATTTTTGTAGGGATTTTATGGATTATGAGTTAGAATAAATAAAGTTTAATCCAAGATTTCTTCATTATTTTTTGATTTTACGCGAAATTAAAAATAAATTTAGCAAATATTTTAGCATCTATGGATAGATATCAAATGCTGTTAACCTTTTATATACATTTTCTTATTAAAACATAAAGGGAATTTTTAAATTTTTTTTTTTTTTTTTTTTTTTTTTTTTTTTTTGAGAGCAGCATCTAACTTTGTGATCGCGAACAGATTTGAAACTACGACATTTTTCGTAGCCAACGTACAAAAAATTGCGGATGTTCTCGCAAAAAATTTTTAAATTTTTTTTAATTGAAAAGGAAATTTGAAGTTTACCATATATCTGGTGAAAGGTGATAATGTCGGCTAATCGGCAATTTCCAGATTGCGTAAAACTTAAAAATTTTGATATTTTTAAGATTTGGTTGGAAAACCATTGAAAGCCTAAACATGTAATTAACTGAATTTCTGGACAATTTAAGGCAGGCGTCAACAAGAACTCTATAACGGCAATTAAAAAACATATTAATAATATTTTTGCACGCCTTAACTAAATTAATAACTTCTGTGCGGGGTAAAAGACCAGAGTCGGACTCTAATCAAATTAACATTAAATCTAATGAAAATATATGGGACCTATGTTTAAATCTGAAGAAGTTCCTAATTTCATCCGGATCGGACTTATTTTACGAATTTGGTGAACAAATCGGATGACAAATGTGTATTGGAGATATATCCAAATCTCACATTTTAAATTTAATCAAAATTAGACATACATATGTACATAGCGTGATTGATGCACCAAATACCTAAAATAGGGGGAACATATATGTGGGAGCTATGTATATCCAAATCTGAACCAATTTCAAAATAAAAACTTACATCTAGGCCGAATTCCGTCACAATTTCCAAATTTCATCTTTTTTTGGAATCGGTCGAACATATATATGGGAGCTTAATCTATATATGAACCGATATTTACCAAATTTGGCAGATTAGTTGTTCTCATTAATACTCCAGATTAAAAACAATCAAATCATATTGAAACTTCGACTAAAACAAAACAAACAAAAAACAGTGGATGGCATGCGCAGGGGAATTTGAAATAAATTCCAACAACAATCACTCACAGGCAAATGTGGTGATGTTATCTTCAACTTACAGAACTCGACGAGTTCTTAGTTGATAAGTGCTGATAGTTGTTTGCAAATATTTTTGTTCTGATGTTTTTAGGAAAGCCGACAAGTGAATGTGATTCTCATTGTTTTGAGAATACGGTTTTTCGATAAAAAAAGGCATCATTTCAAAAAGCTGAAAAGCCAATTGATAATTCCCTTCGCCGGGATGAAATCATGATACTGGTAGCGAACAGTAAAAGTTTGCAACACTGTCAGTGCGTTTTGAAAAACATTACTCTCTGTAACAGAAAGTAATGATGAAGTTTAAGCCATTGGGGTAATACTGCAGACTTAAAAACAATCAAATACTCATAACTTCTTTAATATCGGTCCGATTTGAAAAAGTCTTTTTATTGAGATTTTTTGTTGTTTTATCAGCTATTTAATAAAAATATGAAAAAATGCGCCGTTTTGGCTAAAACAATCGCGGGCACGAAAAACTTCATAAAGTACTACCCACTAATGCTGGTGCAATAATTGCTAATCGATTTTCAAAATCGAAAAATTACGAGTAAGCAGTATTTAATATGTTTAAGATAAATTCCTTAATAAAACAAAAAACACATGTTAATAAATGTATTATTTTTATTCATTTATTTATTTATTTTTTGTAAAATAACAAATGTTTCACACTGGTATAAAGGAAAAATTGTGTTGACAAAATTTTAAGAAATTAAGAAATAATAGTATTCGTTTGAATCCCACTACTATTTTTGTAATTGATTGTAGTTTAATACAAAAAATTTCAATAAAATCGAAGAGTACAATCATTGTAAAAAATTGATTTTAAATATTAAATCGCAAAAATTGCATCCAAGCCCACTGTGCAATTTTTTCTATATTTATTAATTAGCTAATAAATAACAGAAAATACGAATAAAGACTTTTTGTAATCGGACCAATATTAAAGAAGTTATGAGTATTTCTTTGTATTAGCTTTTAGCGAATTCGACTTTTCAAAGGCGCGATATCTCTGGAACCGTTAGTCTAAAAAATTCTGAAAATATACTAAAATGTGTTGCTGATGAGCAGCATCACCACAGCAAAAAATAGCAAACAAGGAAATCAAAAACCACTTTTTGAAAAAGTGTATGATTTGACTCAGAAATCCCTATATATTTTCGGAAACAGTTTGTGGCAATTTTTGTGCTTTATATTTATTAGCACGTAGTTGCCAATGATAGCTGGTTTTATTAAGAAATATGTATCTGGTTGGGTATTTGATCACCTTTACGAAAAACAATGGTTCCACTGCAATGATCTTCCAATTGCAATAATCTTCACTCCTGTGTAAAATTTGAATGCTTGAGATACTTCTTTCCTAGTCCATACGACATCATATTTCTGTATATATTTTCTATCAAATTGAAAAATTATTTGACAAACCAAGGTTATGAGGTTTATAGATTATACGATTTATTGAGATCATGTCAAATGCAGCCGAACAGGTGAACAATAGAAGCCAAATTGTAAATATTGTCTACCGTAGAATATTCTGATCATAAGGCTACCTGAATTAAGGCCTCGACACATAAGAAGCATGGCATCCCTGCTTAAGGCCAAAACCTATAGCTTTGCGTGTTGCGTGTGCGTTCAAAATAACAAAAACAAAATACATGTATTTCAAATTGGATTTTCGCCAATGCATTCATGTCAGATATTCGTCTATAATTACTTGATTTATTAAAGTCTCCTTTTAATATTATATGGAATATAAAAGTTTGATGCATAATACTATCCATTTCTCCTGTATTAAAAGCGAATATATTTATGAGTCAATTCAGCAAGAAATTCGTTAGATGCGTTCTTTAGACTCGTACTTAACACGATCTATCCCTTCGATTCATCGGTGTATTTTACTCCTACTCGAAAACTAGCAAAGCATATGCGCTCCTTTTTCGAGTGGTATAGGAAAATAGAGTATACTCGATTTCATTTTTCTATTTGTAGGAGTACTTCAGATGAGAACAGGATTTTAAGAGAGTCATCAGATTAGCATGTTTTTTTTCGAACGTTCCCACGCCTCTCTTTCCCACCCCTGCCGATCAAGGGGGCGACCTCCCATCATGATGGGCTATACGAAGGAAATTCGAAAACAAACTACAGAATCTACTTCATCAGCCAGTTCATAAAACCATACAAATTACTAGTTATTTAAAATAAAATTATATTAAATTTTATAACTTCCACACTCGTGCAAAAGTCAACAAAAGTCGGTTTTATCGGAATAAATTGCATATTGCGGATCCCATACAACAGAACCATATTCTAGTATAGGTCTAACAAGGGAAGAGAAAAATTGCTTTGTTATATATGGATAAGAAAACTTTTTGGCTCATCTTTTTATAAATCCTAAGATTCCATATGCTTTATTTACCATAGAAATTACATGATTATTAAAGTTTAATTTTGGATCCATCAAAAGGCCAAGCTAACAAATGATTCTAGAGATGATAAAACAAAATCATTAATATGGAATTGCCTTATCAAAGAAGATGATCTGGAAAAACACATATGTTTACATTTATTCAAATTTAATTCATACAATTTATTTTACACCAAAAGCTTAGCTAGATTGTATCAGTCTGATAACGTTGAACAAATCCTTTTATTACAATCGATGTAAGTTGAATAAGATTTGTTATTGTTGAGAGCCCACTGCGGAAACCATGCTGATATGGACTTATGGGTTGAATTTTGTTGGAAATTACATCCGTGATTAGTTTTCCGAACAATTTAGGAATTGCTTTTAATTTTGCAATTTCTACAATTCGAAGCATTTGTTATGCTCCCCGATTTATGTAAACGTATAAGATTTTTTCCATTAAGTGGAAAAATGTCCAAATTTATATTTTATAGAAAAATCAGTTTTTGTTTTATTTTCGAAAAAAGCCTATTTTTTGAATTTTTTATTGGACAGAGTTCGGATGTTATACATGGATATTTACTGGAGTTTTTGATTCTAGCAGTTGGGACACACTCTGAGACAAATCGATTAAAGATATTATAAAATTTATCTAATGCAAATTCAAGGTCAGCATGACTCTTCCAAAGGCATACTGAAGACCAATCTACAGAAGAAATTAGGGAGTTAAGCTTTCTAAAATCGTTTTTTTTTTTTAAATCAGGAACGGATTTGATTAATTTAGACTGATTTCCTAAAATGGTATTATTGTTAATAATGGATATTCATAATGTAGGGTGATGATTGTCTTCAGGTGTAGAAATTGGGAAAATTCGGATTATTTCAATATATTGTGTTAGATTTACAAAAAAATCGATTAACAATCTCAAATGTATCTTGATTAATATTTGCATCAGATGTTAAGGGAATAAATGCTTCAGAATCGGTTAAATCACGAAGGACCAAAATTCTATCAGAATCACTAGTTTTTTATACCCTACACCACTATGTGGGGAGGGTATTATAAGTTGCTTTTGGCCAAAAAGTTTGTAACGCATCGAAATAATGGTCGTAGACCCATACTTATATATTAGGGTGGGGCGATTTGTGTGGAAGGAAAAAAACCTTAATGAGCCCTTCGCGTTTCTGATTCCTGGGATTGAACTGAGCAAAAAAGTCTACTGGTTTTCAGACATAAACCACTATAACATAGCCATTTATTAACCGATTTAAAAATAATAACTTGTTCGAAAGATATTATTCACCCCCTTTAAAAGGAAGAAGGATCAATATAAATCCGTTGTGAAAAAAAGAAGATATGCCCGTTTAAATTTGAAAATGTTAGAAACCCAGATTTTCACTACTTTTACTGTTATAAAAAATAAAACGAAGTGACCCACACGAACTAATAGCATTATCGTTGTCCATGGATCCCAGCACGATAGAATTTTGTAACAGAAAGTTTGAATATTTTTCTGGTCAACTTTTGTAGCACAATGTCATTTATCGACATTTGCCGACAGATGTGCACATTATCAAGGCAAAAACTGCCTGAAGGAGCATTCAAATAATTTCGCGATGTACTAGAGAGTTCTTAATTATTGTGTTGGCTACAATTTTGGCCTTTGTGTTGGGTCGCAAATCTCAATGGTTTGGCTGTTATATGCCAAAATATCCAAAAAACGGCAATCAAAAACTTAAAGTCAAAATCGGAAGGCTCGATTTTCGCGGTAGACATATGGTCAAGTGGACTTTTTTGCTCAGTTCAATCCCAGGAATCAGAAACGTGAAGGGCCCATTAAGGTTTTCAAATCGCCCCGGCCTATTATATATACCAAAATGAATGTCTCGACGAGCTGAGTCGATCTGGCTATGTGTCCGTCCGTCCGTCTGTCCATCTAAACCTTGTAATCACGCTACAGGTCGCAATTTTGATCTGATTCTCACGAAATTTTGCATGTTGATGGGGTCCCGGAGGGGAAGCAGCCTATTGATTTTGGTGATGGTCGGATAATATTTAGGGGTCGGAAAGGGCAAAAAACTTAGGTGGATAAAAAGATAGCGTTTTTTCCAAAGCGAATATCTCAGCTTCTATATGGGGTATACCAAAAGAAATTTCTAATGATGTAAAGTAGGTGCTCGTAGGTGATCAAACAACGAAGATATCACAATAGAAGCAAATAAAACCCCAATTTTCATTTTTGCGATTTTAATTATATTGACGAATATCACAGCTTTAGTTGTAAACTTTTCAAAAGCAAAACCTGACTATGAAAGTAGAAGATCCCGTCTTTACAATGATGCAAACTAGGTCGGCGTAGGTAACCAAATGACGGAGATATCGCAATAGTCCGTAATACATCCCATTTTTCTATTTTTTAGGTCGCAGGTCGCAATTTTGATCGAAAATTTGAGGGTTAATAGGGGTCTCACAGATGAAGAAGCCTATTGATTTTGGTGATTGTCGGATAATATTTAGGGGTCGAAATGGGCAAACACTTATTTGGAGAAAAGTCAACATTTTATTTCAAAGCCAATATCTCTCTTTCTTTAAGAGGTAGGTTGTCGTAGGTGGTCAAATAGCAGAGATATGGCAATAGTCGATAATGCATCACATTTTCCGATTTTTTTGTAATCACGCTACAGGTCGCAATTTTGATCGGATCGTCACTAAATTTTGGGGGTTAATGGGGGTCGCACATAGGAAGAAGCCTACTAATTTTAATGATGGTCGGATAATATTCAGGGGTCGGAATGGGCAAAAACTTATTTGGACAAAAGGTCTACGTTTTATTTCAAAGCCAATATCTCTGTTTCTTTAAGGGGTATATCAAAAGCAAAACCTGGCAAGGAAAGTAGAAAATATCACCTTTACAACGATTTAAAGTAGGTTGTCGTAGCTGCTCAAACAACAGAGATATCACAATAGTCGGTAATGCATCCCATTTTCTGATTTTTTTGTAACCACGCTACAGGTCGCAATTTTGATCGGATCGTCACGAATTTTTTGGGAGTGGTTGCGGGTGCCACAGATGAAGAAGCCTATTTAGTTTGGCGATGCTCGGATAATATTCAGGAGTCGGAATAAGCGAAAAGCTTATGTGGAGGAAAGCCAACGTTTTTTCTTATGCGAATATCTCCGCTTCTGGTTGGAGTATTCCAAAAGGAATACCCGTCAATGGAAGAAGAAAAGATCTCGTTTATATTGATGCAAAGTATGTTGGCGTAAGTGAGCAAACCGAGATATTGCAAAAATCAGTAATAAACCAATTTTTTCAATTATTTGTAATCACGCTACAAATTGGAATTTTGATCGGATAGTGACGAAATTTTGGGGGTAGATGGGGGCCCCACAGGGGAAGAAGCCTATTGATTTTGGTGAAAGTCGGATAATATTTAGGGGTCGGAATGGGAAAAACTCATTTGGAGACAAATTCAAAGTTTTATTCTTTGTGAATATATCGGCTTCTAGTAGTGGTATTCCAACGGCAAAGCCTGTAAATGGAAGAAGAAAATATTACGTTTACATTGGTGTAAAGTAGGTTGACGAAGGTGGTCAAACAAGGGAGATACAACAATAGTCGATAATGCATCGAATTCTTCAATTTTTTGCAATCAAGCTACAGGTCGTAATTTTGATCGGATGGTCACGAAATTTTGGTTGCTTATGGGGGTCCCAGAGGGAAGAGGCATATTATTTTTGGTGGTAGTCGGATTATATTCCCTAAAAGAAATGTTTACCAGTGATAAGCTTATGCACAGGGGTAGTGGTGTAGGGTATCACATGGTCGGCCCCATTCCCGACTAAAGCCTTTGCTCACTTGTTTAATATTGAGCTTATCGCTAATACATGTTTATTATAAATATCAAACTGGGATGATGATAAGAGCAAGTGACAAATAACTTAAAATTGCCCAATTCAGTGAATGTGGAAATAAATTCAATATCTGAACAATTTACTTCAATTAGGTTAGTGGAATATTTGGAATCAACTGCAATGAGGACTCCACCACATTTTTTATCAATGCGATCTTTTCTAAGTATTTGATAATATGAATATAAAATTTAAGTACATAATACCGATGGTTTCAGGGAATACAATTATCTTATAATCAAATCCAAAACTATCAGTAAATAAGCGAGTTAATTTTGTGTTTAACCCTCTTATATGTACATTCTGATAGCATATACAAAACGAATTATTTAATTTATTTTGACATGGTAGCTGGTGTCTGATGTCAATGAGCCAAATTTTCCCGCCTTTCTTTCTTTCAAATTCTTTTATGTATGCCTTAGCAGGCCAACATTTTTCGACATCAATTGCGTAAAAATAATCTCATTAAATAGATTTTAAAAGACGATTTATTTATAGAAAATGCCGATCGAAGCTTATAACTTCCTAGAAAATAGTCTCCTTCAATCTTTGGTTAGATATAATAATTTATATCATCAGCCGTTGTTTCCGATGGAAATGGTCTTCGGTTAGACTGCATGTGTTTGCCAGTTGTTATATAACCAGCTCCGGAAACGGCAACAGTTGTAGGAACCTGCTACTCCTGAATACTTTGAGAAGGCTGTGAGGTCTTTTACAGGGCTACACAACCAATACTCATTGACTCAGGCGCCACCACCCTCTCAACCATACGTTTGCTAACCTCCAGGTGTTGAAGCCGATTGTTCGATAGAGAATTCCGACTCTGAATTAGGAAAAACGTAAGGTCAGGTTATAACAAAAGTATTACATTGGTTTTACGCAGACGAATTTATCGTTAAAGTTACATCGAAGATTTATTCAGTTGAGATGAGATAGGGTTGTGGACAGTAATCAGTAGCATTAATAGCAGTCTTAAGCCAAGTTTCTGTAAAAACACATATGTATTTTAAAATCACAATGAAAACTTTTTATAAATAGACTTTGTACTCTGTGATAGACTTATGAACCTAGACTTATGAAATAATTGTTCAAGTCAGTTATTATTATCCGCAGGTACAGAATTTTGATTAATAACGGCAGAGGGTTCATTAACAAAATTACAATAATTAATAAAATCTGCAATAACAGGGCCAGGTTTATTTGCAATAAAAGAAGGATTTTTAGTATCTATAGGCATATAATTTTTCTTCGATTTTTAGCAAGAGATAGAAAGAGATATTATCAGGCTCACTTGGAAAAAATACAGAAGTCAAAAATTATAAATTAATTATGTACATATGTATATTCTCCGGAACTAGCTATTGCAATGGCCCACAATTTCTCTCTCGTTCTCTCCCTCTCTGTCTGGAGTATCATCGGAAAATTCAAATTTATTTGCCAATATTTCAACTACATTAAAGGATCTACTATTTTTAAAAATTTCTGTCAAATTTATAAAAGAAAAAATGTTAAAAATTTCAAAATATGCTCTGTTCCAGAACCTGCAAGAAGCTACTATTTTTTACTACGATAACATTTTTTCCTTTATGTTATCGGAAAAAATAGTAAAAATTAGTAGATTCTTGCAGTTCTGGAACAGACTAATAGTAGACCCATGATGCAATAACAAGGTGACCCTGTAAGCCCAACTGGTGGCTTTTTTTTATAAATTTGGTTTTCAAAAGGAAAACGGGTCTACTCATGAATTTTGAAACTTCAAAATTTGCTACCATAAATTACTTCTTTTCATCCTTGTATAAAATGAAATACGACAGTTCTCAATGCTTTATATTTATATTTTGATTCAAATTTGTTCTGTTTTAGAGCATTTTCAAAATAAATGTATGGTTTTTCCTGAGAAAATGTTTAGAACGACCCTATTATTCAATATTTTCTTTGACATTTCATTTTCAATAACAATTTTGTTTTTGTAAATTTGTTAGTTGTTGTAATTCATGCATCTACCTTATATAAATATGCCTTGACTAAAATGGTCTGTTACAGAACTGCAAGAATCTACTAATTTGTACTATTTTTCCGATAACTAAGAGAAAAAATGTTATCGTAGTAAAATTTAGTAGCTTTTTGCAGGTTCTGGAACAAAGCAAAAGTATAATTGTATAATTTTTTTAATTTGAATTTTTCCAATAATATTTTGACATCAAGAGAAGACTAAGGCCTGAATTTGTTTCTGGGTAACCTTACTAAATGAAGCTTGAGAAGACTCTAGCAGACTCTGGAACAAAGCAAAGCAAACAGAATTCGAAATTTAGATTTTGTTTTTGTTTTAATAAACATAAAATATTTATTTCGATTTGCCTTTGTAGACATTTACTTATACACAGTTTTTTACCTTTACCCATGAAGGTCTGGCGCCCGGACATATGTACTTTACAGTGACCAAAAAAAAAAACAAAAATGTTAATTTTTGGAACACGAACACCCCAATTTTTTCCATTTAATCCAAAAACCTTACATATGAAATTTTATGACGATTGGTTAAGGTTAAACCGTGCCAACCTAGCGATCTTTGTTTCCATAGTAATTTGTTTGGGGCCAATAGTGCATTTTCACAAACATTTTTTAAATGCCACATTTATAGTCTGATCGATGAAAAAAACTTTACCAGTAGTGCGATTCTCTAACTCATTTTTTGAGTTACCGACAAAAATCGGTAAAATTTAAACGCAAAATTATCAATGATAAGTTTAAATTAAAGTTGACAACATTTTTGCTGTCGGTACTTTACGACTACTTTTTATTGGTCCCTAACTTACCGAAAAATATCGTTAAATACCGAAATTATAAGCATTTTTATTTTACCGATTTTTGTCGATAACTCAAAAAATTAGTTACAGAATCGCACTACAGTTCATTATTGTGACTAAAAAACGATTTTTACAAAAATTTTTGAAAATCGGATTGGATTTTGATTTTTGATTAACATTTCGTGTTCCATACGCCATTTTTACATTTTGAGTTACAGGTACCTTTCAAGGGTTTCAACCCTGCACTTTCTGAATTTCTAGTCGGGTTTCCTCTATCTCTTATAGTTTTCGAGATATACAAATAACAATATGTTCCATATCCACTTTGGAGGCAAAAAAATCTGGGATTTTGTTCCACATCCACAAAATCTGGCGTATGGAACAAAAGAACTTTGAACTTTTTTGTTCCATATCCATACCGTTTGACGTATGGAACAAAAAAGACAAAAACAAAAAATTGCCCAAGTTTGTCAAGTTACGAACAATGTGGCGTATGGAACAAATTGTTTTAAAGCACTAGGTTTAAAAACTGAAGAAGAATAGTGTTTAAATCAAGATATTTTAAAATGTTGTATTGTTATATGAAACTAAAATTAATTTTTTCTTAAATTTAACGCCTCCTGCTTAATAAAATACATGTAAGATAATTAAAATGTCAGAAAATAAATTAAAATAGAATTCTATTGCCACTACCAATAGTTCGAAGAACGATTATTGACTTTTTCGAATGAATTAAACAATGAAATAGGAGAATAAAAATAAGCTAACAATCTATAAAATAATATAAATAAAAATCAAATGTCGTTCGTTGGTAATGGCATCAGTTGAGAACGGCTGGACCGATTTGATAATTCTTTCTGTAAAATGTGCGCCATAACCCGACTTGGGTTTTTATGCAACAAAATTTAAACTTTTGTCATTTCTACAAAACCTACTGAACCGATTTTTCTGAAATTGCCAGGGAATGTACAGGGGTGGCCCCCGGTTAAAATAGGCTACAAATTTTGTTGAATTTCGGAAAGGGCGTGGTACTTCCCCTATACCGTATTGCTTTTAAAATGCTATATCTATATAAATAAAAATCAAATGTAGTTCGTTGGTAATGGCATCAGTTGAGAACGGCTGGACCGATTTTGATAATTCTTTCTGTAAAATTTGCGCCATAACCCGACTTGGATTTTTATGTCTATGCCTATGTGTTTAAAAATGATATCTAATATCTAAAAGACAATGTGTGTATGTTTGTATGTTCCGTATAGACTCAAAAACGGCTGAACCGATTTTCTTGAAATTTTCAGGGAATGTACAGGAAACACCCGTGGTAAAAATAGGCTATATATTTTTTTTAATTTCGGAGAGGGCGGGGTACCTCCCCCATGCCCCATTTTTTATAAAAACCCTATTTTATCACGCCCACTTTTTAAATACGTTACATACCCAAAACTACTGAACCGATTTTCCTGAAATTGCCAGAGAATTTACAGGGAGGACTCGTGGTTAAAATAGGCTATACATTGTGTTGAATTTCGGAGGGGTTTGGTACCTCCACTATGTCTGATTTAATAAAACCGCTATTTTAGCAAAAATGAAACGAGTGATTGAATTAATTCTTCCGAACAACCACCCTCTGCACAACCCCGTTCCGAACCACCCTGCTGCGGACTTGCACTCTCCGAAGCACCCCGCCCCGAACTTCCACCTTCCGATCCATCCTGCTTCGACCTTTCACCCTGCTGCGGACTTCCACCCTCCGATTCACCATGTTTCGAACTTCCACCCTCCGAACCAACCCGCACTGAACTTCCACCCTACGATCCACTCATGTTTCGAACTTCCACCCTCCGAACCAACCCGCACTGAACTTCCAACCAACGATCCACCCCGCTCGGAATTTCCACCATCCGAACCACATCCTCCCATCCCATCCACCCCGCTCCGACCTTCTACATATCGAACCACTCTGCAACGAACCACCCTGCTCCGAACTTCCACCCTTCGATTCTCCGACCCTAGGTACTCATTTTGGAACCATTTTTTATAAAAACCCTATTATATCACGCCCACTTTTTAAATACGTTACATACCCAAAACTACTGAACCGATTTTCCTACAAATTTCAGGGAATGTACCGGGATAATCCTGGTGAAAATAGGCTGCATATATGTCCCCTGGTTCTGGGTGAAAATAAACTATATATTTTGTAGAATTTCTGCGGAGCGTAGTTTGAAAATTAATTCGATAGACAATGGTGGTTGTGTCTCCGGCCCAAGGGACTTATTTGTGGCTTTAATACCCGGCCACGCCCACTTTTTTAAATGTGTTATATCTTTAAAACTTCTAAACCGATTTCCATGTAATTTTCAGATGATGTACAGGGATCGTCCTTGGTGGAAAAATGCTATAAGTTTTGTTAAATTTCGGAGGTGCGGGTTATACCCTGCGTCCTATTTTTTAAATGCGCTATATATGTAAAATGTAGAAACCATAAGACCCGACCACTCATACTTTCTTAAAAATCAATGGAAATACCAGATGTTATACATAGCGAAGCTTTGGTCTTATTGGAAAGCAAGTATTTAAATTAGAAGGCAACATATCGATAGCTATAGCTTCATCGGGTATATAAGATGTACATTATAAGAAGGTGGAAGGACGACACAGTTAGCCCTTAAACCATTGAACATTCATGTGAATGAAGGGCACATATCGACACCTCCAAATAATAGTATGCTAAGTCTGAAAAGTGAGTTTTGCAGGAGAAGCTCTCAAAGTTTACAGTTTTCTTTGACCTTCACTACTATTCTGAGTAAACATTTGTTTATAACTTCTGTTCGGATAGACCGATCATTACCAAAATTTTACAGAATTTATGTTAAAGGACGTAAAATGTAAAAATGTAAAGAACTTGAAAACATGCTAAGTCGACTTAGCATACTATTGTTTGGAGGCGTCGATATGCAATATTAAATATAAGTTATCACCTGGAACGAATTTACAATGGCACATAATAATTTAAGAAGCAATTCAACTTTAGATTTCAGACAAACACTTCCAGTCATACTATTCCAGCAGATGAAAGAAATGCATGCCTCAAGTCATCAGCTTTTTGGCGGTATGTTAAAATTACATATCGACACAAACAAATCTGAAGATTTTTTATTTATAATCACTTGCAGATCCCGACTAATTAGCGATGCAATAAAAATACAATCGCTGACTTAAGGTAACATAAAACTGCTTCAAGGGCCAGCAACGCGGACCGGGTCGGCTAGTACTTAAATAAATGTAAAGGAAACATATAACAATGGTCCCTAAAGCATTTATTTTCTACTGCAACGGTTTTATTGACGCCCCCGAATTTTGATCAAAAGTTTGTTTGTTAAATGTGACACAAATTGCCAAAAACATGAGAAAAAGATCCTATGGAAAAATCAACAACCTTTTGCATTCATCAAAATTGTCCATAACTTCTAGACTATAAAAGATATCTGACTAAAATAATCTCCTAATATATTCTTTGAGTTTAGTTAAGTAGAACTGAGCTCTTAAAGTATTGGATTGTTGCGCTACATCTAGCCTGTATGGACTAAAACTTTAACTTGAGTTTTTCTCGAATCAGGCAAATGGCGTATGGAACACTTAAGCATGACACCGACGTTTTGTTGGGAGTAATGTAGGCTATCTGTTCCCGAATACAGTTCAAAAAAAATCGCTGACATGTTATGTACACGTGGGCAAGCCGTTTTCACCATCTTTTAAGGTTTCATAGACCTCGACAGAGATATATGTATATGCCTCCAGCATGTAACGCTTTTAGAGTGTAGAAACTGAATAAACGTCATTCGGACCATCCGAACGGATTGAACTAGATGGCAACATTTTGTTAAAAGTCTTCTAAATCTGCGGAATAGGACATATGGGGACACTTTTACGTTTGATCTCATACTTCTTGCACTTGTAATAAAAAAATACTTAGGTGTATAAAGTTTAATCACATAGCTACAATGCTGGTACATTTTGTAACAAAAATTTGACTTTAATTTCCTTATTTTTGCATGCTTCGATAAATTTATTGATCAGCCTCCTCGAGCTAATAGTGTTTACCAACATTCAAAAGTGACAGTCAACGTACTTTTACGACAGTTTTCTGTCGAATAAAAACTTTTGTTTGGCTAAAAAGGGTTTATGTAAAGTATTATTTAGAGAATTGAGTCCCTGCATTGCGCACAGTAAAAGTTGCAATGTCAATGCAAATCAGCAAGACAATTAGCTTGGGGTTACATATGCCAAGGAAAAAGTGTGCATTAGGGTTATGAGTTTTTACAACCTCATATCCCTGTATCATAGCGTTATGAGTTTCTACATAATTCTTCATAATTTCTAAATAATTAGGTGAAAATTTGAATTTATCAGAATTACGGGCAATTTTTTGAAGTCACTATGATCACATATATAATTGGAAATAAACTTTAGAGCCACATGAGATAACAAAACTAACATAACATTTGTTTCTTATTAATTTTCTTTAATTCTGAGAACAATAAAGATATAATTAAATTAAGATATAATTTTTAACAAAAAAACTTCAACATTTTTTCATAGTGATTCAAATGTTGAAAAGGTCATGTCTTTTATTTTAGTTATTAGTTCATTCGTGCAACAAGAAATATTTTTTTAGATTTTTTTTTTCATTTTATAATTTTTTTATTTCAATGGAATAAACGTTATTTTAGTGATTAATAGGCAAAAGTTCATTCATCCGTGCTACAGGAAATAATTTTTGAGAAAAAATTTTGAAAAGTCATAACCCAAATGTGCATTCTGTAGGCGTCCTAACAAATTGAAAATAAAGATTGTCAATTCTTCTAAACCTTCAGATATAAAGAGTTTTTTAATGTAATGCACGCGAGTGCAAATTGTTTTAATGCAATTAAATTGTTTGTCAAATTTTCTTACTGGAAATCTGTTATGTCGACCGAAAATGAAAACGAAAGAAAAACAACTAAACTCGTGTATGCTTTTTAAATTTTGTAGTAGTTTTAAAGCAAACACAAAGCCAATATTGCCATGAAACCCAAAGATTAGGTGTTTTTCGGTCGCAATAATTTTCTTTCGACATAGTGAAACTAGCCCCTTATGTATTTTTTTGTTAATTTGTATACTACTTAAATGTTGGTGAAAGATTTACATCAAAACTACTTGTTGCTCTAATGAGATCTCTTCGTTTCTTAGCACACCCGCCTTGAAGGTCGTGGGTTCGACCGGCCAAGCAACATCAAACAATTTTCAACGGTGGCAAAATAGCCCTCGGTAATGTTGGCGACATTTCCTGAGTATTTCAGCCATGTAAAACTTTTCCACAAGTGGTGTCTTAAGACACGCCGTTCGGACTCGGCCATAAACTGTAGGTCCCATATCATTGAGTTAATATGAATCGGGGTGCACTCATTGATATGAGAGAAGTATCCCTTGTCTCATCTGGGATGTTTGTGGAACAATTAGTTATCTTTTATTGCTACTTTTTCAACTATCCGTATTACTTCCAAGAAATTTTTCTAACAAAAAGTAAAAGTTCACAGTAAAGTAAAGTTCAAAGTTTTGTCCCGTAAAAGTTGAGAGCAATTGTTACCAAATGTTTTTTACTCCACACGTTATTTTATGAATTTTGTCAACCTTTGTCAAATTTTCATTTGAATTTAAGTTTTTTTGAGAAACTGTTTGTTTACACATTAATTTTAATTGTTGTCTAAATCAATGAATGTATCCTAAACAGAACTTCTGAAGGATAATAGAGAGAACATAATTTTGAATTCACAATCAAAAGGATGACAAATAATCTTAAACTACCGTATATATTTATAGATACATTATTTTTTACTTGAGTATACTTACCGATGGATTTGGCATACATCGCCTCATTTGTTCGGAACTTCGATATGAAGGACTGTAGCGACCGGGAAAACAGCTTGGAGCCGACATTTTCATTTTATCCGTCGATGAATACATCGACATGGTCATGCAGCCTCCCACGAAATCTTCTTCTAGTTTGAACGCCCTAGAGGCGTCAAATGTCGTTGGCGAGTAAATTTTGAAGCACTTTTAGACAATTTCAAGCACAAATCCTGCTTCCTTAAAGCAGGACAAAACAATTTTCCAAGAAAACAAAAAATCAAAAAGATTGTTGAACTATTGCCGTTTAATTTGGCGGCCTCTATTATTTGATAACTCTTTTTGAAATTATCCTCTTAACTATGTATGACACAACACACACGAATAGTTTCCGTTTATTTTTGCGGAACTGTTTTCTTAATATTATTAATGCACAATTTTTGGGACGAAAACAC
The DNA here is from genome assembly GCF_047663935.1 of Musca autumnalis. Classification (NCBI taxonomy): domain Eukaryota; kingdom Metazoa; phylum Arthropoda; class Insecta; order Diptera; family Muscidae; genus Musca; species Musca autumnalis. Next base: position 58,574,302 of record NW_027411866.1, read on the forward strand.
TTCTATTATTCTCCTTCTGGGGATTTGGGGGGGTAATTCGGGTTGGTACTTTTTTGGTTATCCTTGAAATTTGAGAAATTAATTTAGCGACGGAATGTTGGCGTTTGGATATTTTTTTTCTTGTTGGAAATTTTTACCGCTTCTCTTCTCCGTCGCCGCCAGATATGAAACTTTAATTATAAAATTGATCACAATTGATAATGAAATAACGAATACTAACTATGAATCACAAATAAGCTTTTTAAATTATGAAGTAAGTTGTTTTGGTTGGATGTTTGGTCTGCTGACTGGATGACTGGCTGGCTGGTTAACTGGCTTGGATAGCAAACACGCACTGTTATGGATATAATTATTGTATCTCAAGAAGTATTTGGCTGGCCCACAAGTGAGTTGCCACCAGATGACAAAGAAGAAGAACAACAACAAGAAGTAATCAGGCAAGCAAACAGGCAGGCAGGCCAGTTAGTGTAAGTAAGTGTAAGTATCTGCTGCTATTGTTTAAACTAAACGGACCCGAACAGATTTCACAACTAGACAACGGCCGTGTGATAAAGAATTCTATGATGAGTTTTACTAACTCCAGTTTATTTTGGGGAGGACATGTTTCCATAATTTATAAGAGGCGTGCCCAGGCGCACGTTCCACCCCCTTTTCGAAGGGCCAAGTGCCACATCAAGTGTATGTCTGCCACACAAAAAGGTCTCAATCCTCATTGGCTCATCATGCATTTTATATGACAAACGGAAGTTTCTTGTTAGCTTTTCATCGACTTTTATTGCAGTACGTTTGAATGTATATGTGTGTATATGGCTGTGTGTAAATGTGATTTGTTGTGTACAACACATTGCACATTTAAAAGGATGTCACTGCACACAAACACTAACACAAAGAGAGAAAAGCTTTTTATTTCTCCACTTTCACTTGGTCTCACACAGATACAGATATCTACTTAGCTAGAAAAAGAAAGAGCATCCACACCCACACTCACACACAGGCATCAACAAATAAAATATCCTGGTCATGCGCAAACACACACTTTGGTTGAAAAAACTCACTTGGACATTTGAACTTTGCTATCATTCAACACAGTGTAGACGGCCTCCGATTCGAATGGATATTTCAAAACAGTAACATCGACGACCGTAATCCTGCACTACCATTAGAAGATATACTGTCACATTTTGTTCGCATTTCAAATACTCGTCCAAAACCCCATTGTTACTGTTGTATTGTATACATACATCGTTCGAGATTAGGCAATCTTTCTGTTTTCATTGTTGTTTTGTGTTGTGTATTTTTTATCGGTTGTTAAGTTTCAAATCTGTAGTGCCAATGATTTGTTAACAATGCCTGCCAGGCTGTATGTAAAAGGTGAATCAATGGTTCGGTTGGTTGGTTATTGGAATGTCTGAATGTAACGTCAATACATACCACTTCGTTACATAAATGGTAAACTTAGCAAAAAGTTCACATCCGTATCCTCTTGGAACGGCTGAATTAGAGTCGCCAACAAAAACATCATTCTTTTAAATACAATATGATCTTATTTGGGTTTTAGATACATACATACGTACAAAAATGTTTTGTTAAAAAATGTAAAATCATCGGCATCAGTTTTATTTCTCAACAAACCGACGATATTAACAATATGTTTGCACATTTCTATTAATATTTACTCAGTAACTTATTTGCAAATAGTAAGGCGGACTTTACTCTCTCCATTAAAAATATAACAAAATGTAACAAAGGCGAAATTATGTATCAGATTGGAAGAACACACCATGGAACGAAACCCAATTTTATTCATATTTGCTCTGTTCCAGAACCTACAAGAATCTAAAAAATTTTACTACGATACAAATTTTTCCTTTATGATATCGAAAAAATAGTAAACATTAGTAGATTCTTGGAGATCTGGAACATACCATTTATGGCGGACAAGGCCATTATCATAATTTTGTTCCCGACGGCCCTAAACGTTCATAGATGTTTCAAGTCATGTCTGTCCTCAAGGTTCATACGGCGAATTGACACGCGTTAACATGAGGAATAAGTTAACAGAGGAAATAAAAAATAAATAACTTCCGAAATCAGATCTTTTCAACATCCTGTTGGAGAAAAGCAAACAAAATACGATACTCACTTAAGCCTCATTGACATAATGTACTGTATATTCGCTTAATTCGCTTAATGATTCGCTACTGTTATGTTCCAGAACATTAAGAATCTACTAATTTTTACGACGATGACAATTTTTTCTTTATGATATCGAAAAAACAGTAAAAATAAATATGTATATTCTTGCAGTTCTGGAACAGACATATGTTTTTCAACCCTTAATAGTCAAAGGGATATTAAATTAATTGAACAGATCTGAAGTTTTCGAGTAACAAATTTATCAAAAAGTGTATTTGGTATTGTCTACATTATGGTATAATTCCGAATTACGGTATTTTGAATAGCGTTGCGGAATATTCATATCGGCATTCTGTGAAATGTCTGTTGATCACATATTTGATCACTATATTGCTCGCATATTGTTTGCACGCATATGCAAGATTTACGGAAATATGTAGGACAATTCAATATCAGCAAAATTCGTTTGATTGACATAAACTCACTTAGCGCCGAGTATTTTTTTTTTTTGCAAGATTTACGGAAATATGTAGGACAATTCAATATCGGCAAAATTCGTTTGATTGACAAACTCACATAGCGCCGAGTATTTTTTTTTTTTGCAAGAAAACTAAAAATTAAAAAAAAAAAACTATATTTTTGAGTGTTTTTAAGCATTTTTTTACTGCCATCGGGCCTTCTTTTAAAAGTGCCAAAAACTTTGGAGGGTAATATGGGTGTATCCTTACATGCCAATCCCTTGATTTTTGATTGAGAAAATACTCTTACTATATTCCTAACAAATTCCTGACTTTATATTATTCTAGCATTTATGATTAAATTTTTATCGCATATTTAAATTTTTCATCAAAGGTCGAAAATTACAAAAACGTCATTTTTTGAATAGCTTGGGTTTTAGCCCAATTGCGTGGAAATGCATAAGTCAAATGAAGCTTTATAAGCGTGAAATGACAGATAACAGACAATACTATAACAAAAATGCAAAAAAAAACACAAAAATATTCGAAAAAATCCGAGTTTAACGTCAATTTTTGCAACCATTTTTTGTGGCGTTTAAACGACCAGTGGCTTTATCTTGGTTTATGGATTAAAACTCGAAATTATGAATGAAAAGCAAAGCACTTTATTTTATTCTCTAACTTACCAACAAATTTCATAAATTACCGAAGTTATAGGCAAACAACAAATTCCACTTAACGATGTACAGTGGTTCAGAAATCAATTTTCCCTACCAAAACCCCATTTTTTTTGGTCTCCGATTCTAAATGGTATTCAACAATAATCATATTGAAACTAAGTAAACCAAAAACCAGTAAGGAAAGGATCAAAGTCGGGCGGGGCCGACTATATAATACCCTACTCCACTGTGAATATGTAAAATATATATGGGAGCTTAATCCAAATCAGAACAAATTTTGATATAATTTTTCACATTTATTTGTAGACCAAATTCCGACACATAGTCCAAATTTCATAAAAATTGGACACATATAGCGTGTGTCGTGTATCAAATACCTCAAATCGGGCGAGAATATATACAGGAGCTGTAGCTACATTTGAACCGATTTCTATATAATTTGGCACACTTATTTCTAGACTAAATACCGTCGCACATTCCAAATTTAATTGAAATCGGACATATATAGCGTGTTTCGTACACCAAATTCCTTAAATCGGGCGAAAATATATATGGGGGCTATATGCAAATCTGAACCGATTTCTATATAATTTGGCACACTTATTTCTAGACTAAATTCTGTTGCAAATTCCAAATTTCATTGATATCGGACATATATAGTGTGTTTCCAAAATAATTTTTACCAAAATAAATTTGACCAAAAAAACTATCTTCCCCAATTTTCATGCGAATCGGACAATAAATGCGACCTGTACTTTGTTTACAAAAATACATGGACAGACGATCAGACGGACATGCGTAAATCGACTGAGAAAGTGATTCTATGTATATCCCTAAAAGGAACTATGGGTCTATCTCGTTTCCTTTTGCATGTTACAAACTAATGCACAAAGACATAATACCTCTTACCACAAGGTGGTGCAGTGTATAAGTAGATCAATATATTGTGAGGTAAGGATGTGGGGTGCTCCTAAAGACAACAATTTTTCTTCATGTTTGAAAAAAACGTGTTTTTTCAAATTTCTGGAAAAAGAAATAGCTATTTCTCGGAAACTATAACAGATATTGTGCTGTTTGTTTTTGTTGGTAGATTACACGTAGTGAGCTATTTTATTTTGTCTCAGGCAATGTGTGTGTTTTCAAGGAGAATTTTGTTAATTTAGCGCAAAGGCAAAATCCATATTAATAAAAGAGTAAAGTGATTGACTGACTGACTTAATGATTCATCAACGCCCAGACCAAACGGCTGAAGCTAGAATCTTGAAATTTTGGGTGAGGGTCAGTCTTGGTCCGAAGGTGTCAGATAAGGCTGGGTTTTTGGAAATTCAAACTAGAACGGTACGAAAAGTACTAAAAGGTACTAAATATGGTACCCTTTGTATTAGGCAAACAGGAAGAGCTAGAATTCTGAAATTTGGAACGAGAGTCACTAATAGAGTGTAGGATAGATGTACCACAGGGTTTTTGGAAATTCGAAATCGAAGTGTACGAAAAGTACTAAAATGTACTAAACGTGGTACTATTTTGTATTATGTGAACGTGCTGGGATCTTCAAATTTGAAATGAGAATCAAGAAAGGGAAGTTTTGAAAATGTGTACGAAAAGTACTAAATGGTACTAAATTTGGTACAAATTTGATTTAGATGAACGGATAGAGCTGGAATCCTAAAATTTGGAACTAAGATTACTGTTGGAGTGTAGGTTTGAGATATGGAGGTAGTTTTGGAAATTAGTACTTATGTGTACGAAAAGTACTAAATAGTACTAAATTTGGTACAATTTGGATTTGGGCGAACGGGTAGAACTGATGTCCTCAAATTTGGAATTTACATTACAGTAGGAGTGTAGGATCGAGGGCGTTTTGGAAATTCGAAGTTATGTGTACGAAAATACTAAATGGTACTAAATTTGGTACGACTTGGATTTGGGCGATCGGATAGAGCTGGAATCTTGAAATTTGGAATTAAGATTACTGTTGAAGTGTAAGATTGAGGGAGTTTTGGAAATTCGTGCAATACGAAATGTACTAAATGTTACTAAATTTGGTACAATTTGGATTTAGGTGAACGGATAGAGCTGGAGTCCTCAAATTTGGAATTTACATTATATTAGGAGTGTAGGATCGAGGGTGTTTTGGAAATTCGAAGTTATGTGTACGAAAATACTAAATGGTACTAAATTTGGTACGATTTGGATTTGGGCGATCGGATAGAGCTGGGATCTTGAAATTTGGAATTAGGATGACTATTGAGAAGTGAAGGATTGAGGGAGTTTTGGAAATTTGTACTTATTGGTACGAAAAGTATTAAATGGTACTAAATTTGGTAAAATTTGATTGAACGGGTAGAGCTGGAATCCTGAAATTTGGAATTAAGATTATTGTTGGAGTGTAGGACTGCGGAAGTTTTGTAAGTTCGTACTTGTAGATACGAAAAGTAGTAAATGGTACTAAATTTAGTACAATTTGGGTGTGGGTGAAGAAATAGAGCTGGAATCCTAAAATTTGAAATTGAGATTACTGTTACAGCGTAGGATAAAGGTAGTTTTCGAAATTCCAACTTATGTGTACTAAATGGCACTAAATTTGGTAGAATTTGGGTTTGGTTGAACGGGTAGAGAAGGAATCCTGAAATTTGGAATTAAGATTACTGTTGGAGTGTAGGATTGAAGTAGTTTTGTAAATTCGTACTTATGGGTACGGAAGAGTACTAAATGGTACTAACTTTGGTACAATTTGGCATTGGACGAGCAAATACAGCTAGAATTCTGAGATTTTAAATTAAGATTACTGGTTATTTGGTCCTAATATCAGTGTAGGGTTGAGATATGCTGCCCAATACGTACCATAGGTATACGACAGTTACTATGTGGTACTAGGTGTAGGGACAGGTCTGAATACTGTTGTTTTTTCTTTTGTTTTGTTTGTTGGAGTCAGGGTGAGTGTTGGTGTGTAATGTTGGTATATGGAAGTGGTTTAAGAAATACGTACCGTAAATTTACGAAAAGTACTAAATCGGTCCAATTTTGGTATTGGGAACAGAGGTGGTATAGCATGAACAATAATATAAGGAGTTTTTTTTTTAATTCGTACAAATTCTCAAATGTGGTATGGAGGTCGCCGAGGTCTGAAAAGGTATTAGAAATAACTACTGTAAGGCAACGAAAAGTACTAAACGGTTGTAAAATTGGTCTTTGGTGTTGGAATAAAGCTAGAATTATATCATTTGAAATAACGATGTGTACGCTAGATGTACTAAGTAATACTAAACATTGGAGCACTGATATTGAATGAAAAGGTAAATCCAGCGATCGGAAGTGAAATTCTCACCATTCAAAAAATAAAAATTTCGTTAGTTACCGAAATTATAAGCATTTTAATTTTACCGATTTTTGTCGAAACTCGAAAAATTAGTTACAGAATTCCACTACTGAAATTTGTTATGAGGATCACTGTTGGGACTAGATCTGAATGGTTATAAAAATTCCCACTTAAAATGTATGTTATACTTATACATGTAATATCCATAGGTAGTGGGCGAATAACTAGGGCTGAAGCTGTAAAATTTGAATAAGGTCCTGGGTTTTGGTCTGGTGTTCTACCATTGGTTTTATGTGAACCGTCTTTGGTTTCTATCTTTTCAACAAAATTGTGTCTTTATTCTGAACGGTTTAGTTATTTTATTCAAAACGTAGACCTATGCTACAAAAACTTTTACAAGAATGTTTTATCTTCTGAGGACACCTTTATTAAAATTCCTCAAAAAATGTGGCACGCTGTTGATGTTTTGGGGTGAGATGCAGCTGGTTTTTTAGAAAATCCGACTAAAGTTATACGAACAGTGCATAGTATTTATTACAACAAAACGTTCTGTGCTCATTAAGGATTAAGTGGATTAAGTGTGTTGGATGTACTATAGTTCCTAGGAGCAAATATCGACTCGTATCACTATCATGTTGCAGCAAAGGTACTTACCCGGTTATGAAATGGAGAGTTACAAAAATATTTTTTTTATTTTATAACCTCAAAGCGGCGTTACCTTAATATGGGGGCAATATTAAAACGTTCACCTACATTAACCCCCAGTTTATGTATTTCGAAACGAAAATGTGTGCGCATGAAAGACACCCAAACTTTAGTTTTTGAAATATTATTTCATTTGCTTTTGCTTCAAAACAAAAAACAAATTTGAAATACACACTCAAATTTGGTAGTTTTTCTTCCGCATTCGTTTTCTTATCGACATACATAAACAGGCCCTAAGACTTTTTTGCAAAATGTCAATTTTCAGCCAATTTAGTTCAAAAATGTGACCAGAAACCTTAAAAACCTTTAAATAGGGGGTACCATTATATGGCGGCTATATCAAGATGACCTATATTTGGTAAGGAAAAGTATCTCCTTCTCGTAGAAAACGTTATATTTCAATTTTTAGCTAAATCGGTTGATTATTGTAGGTAAAATCCTGAGAATATGTAAAATTGGGCGGTACCGTTAGTAGCAATTAATCTATTGAGAAATTGATAGTTGGAGAGCTCCTCTAAATTTCTGTACAATTAGAATAGTAGAACTCCGTGGCACTTTTTAGTTTTATCCTATTGAAAAAGAACTACTTCAAAATATTGGCATAAAAACGTTTCCAAATTAAATCCGGTTGTTCTACAGAACTGTAACCCAAATACAATTGCTTCTAAGCACATTTTAATAGTTCAGATATCGTACTATCGGAGAACAAAAAGAATCATTAAAAAATCCAATAACTCGTGATAATATGGTCCACACAAAATCGAGGAATTTCCATGTCGTTTTTGAGTATTTTTTTAACGAACAAAGGTCATGTTATAGGTACTGTTACTTTAAATATAATGCTGCAACCAGCGAAACTGTGATGTTTCTCACTTCTATTACTTCATGTCAAATTATTGGGAATTTTTGGAAAAAAAATAATATTAGCATTTTTAGCACAGAGTATTGGTTTCGGTCAGACTGTGCATCGGTAAGTTGCAAATACAACAGATAGCCTGCCACAGCATATTCCAATCAACTAGCCCATTTGCTTAATGAAAGCACCCCTCGTCCCGATAACATATCAGCACAGTGGCAAAACATTGTCCACTCCATGGAAACATCAGCAATATCTATTCTTGGATACAAAAGGCCTCCAGCAAGGAATCCATGGAGAAAAATGTGGCATATAAGGCAACTCTACAATCAGTAGCAACTCGTAGCGCCAGAGTGAGGTATCGGAAGAAAAGGAAAGAAAACAGAACTGGAAAAGCAGAAGTGTGAAAAAATCGATACGAACAGGAGCCAGAGTGAAGTCCGAAAATTCTACCAAAGGGTAAAACATCAAACTGATGGTTTTGGCACAGGAGCAAAAGAAGATACCGCAGATCCAAATCCAGAAGATGGTATTTAGTGTATACCGCCCACCCAAGATGAGTTACAGACAGCTGTAAACAGCTTGAAGAATAATAAGGGCGCAGGAGCCGAAGGTTTACAAGCGGAGCTGTTTAAGACTGGAGGCGGCACGCTAATAAGGTGCATGAATCAGCTAGTTAGCACCATCTTGCAGGAAGTAGGCGTACCCGACGATTAGAACGTGAGCAGACAGTATCTGTGATATTATGTAAACGACTAATGAAATAATTAGGTCATATCAGTTCGGCTTTAGACCTGGTAAATTCACCATTCATCAGATGTTTATCTTGAGACAAGTCCTGGAAAAGACCCAAGAAATGCCGATCGAGACCATTTTGGGCCTTCGACAGCCCTATACGTTCAAAGGTATTCCAATACATGTCTGATTTGGTATTCCCGCAAAGCCCATTAGGCCTTGCAATGTATCATTACCTGATACTCAGTTAAAATAGGAATGAACCTCTCTGAGCAGTTTACTACCAAAAGATGTTTCGGGCAAGGATACGGCCTGTCGTGTGATCTCTTCAACATCGGCAGACTTCCGAATTATCAGATGCTTTGCAGTTTTTAAACTTCGAGAAAACATTTCAGTTGCACGCTTATGCAATGCAACTAAATGCATCAATTGTGACGTTTTGAAGTACATAGCTTCGCATTTGTTAAGTATTGCTGTGTTATTAAATACAATACTTAAGATATTTTTGGATATATGCAATGTATCTGACGATGCGGAGGTCAGTCATCCTGTTGGAAAAGGATATACGAAATGCGAAAGTCAAAAGATGTGGAACAACATTTACAAAAAGCCACATGTTATTCGCTTATGCCGACAACATTCACATCATGGCATGACGGTATGGCAGTAAACGGCGATAAAACCACGACGCGTAATACGTCCATAGATCTCGCACCAACTTATGTTAAACGTATCGAGTTGCAATGATTCCGTTAGCATGTCTTTAGAATGATCGATGATGACCCCACTAAAAAGGCGTAAATATAGGGGCCCCTTGGCGGTACACACAGAACTGGAAGGCCAAGGCTTAGATGAAGTCAACAAGTGGAAGACGAAATCAGAAAACACCATAACTCGAATTGGCAAAACAAAGCAACAAATAGAGAGGAATAGAGACTTTTTCTTAGTGGCCAGCTTAGTAAGTAAGAAAGTATACTTCAAATTGAAAATCTTTTCTTAGTTCGGCCTTTAGGACAACTGTTCTGTAGAGGGCCACCTAAATAAAAAAAATACTAAGCAGATATATTGCTGAACACAAGCTTTGGAACCACATATACATATGTAACTTTGCATAGCATCATCAAACACACAAGGAAGTTAAGTATTCACATTGTGATAGGAGAGAATGAATCTCAGTGAGAGGTTGTCCTTGTTGCGACGGGATTTGTATAAGTATTACATAACTTTGATCTCACGCTCACAGACTAGACATTTCGTCTCTCTATCCGCCTGTTTTCTTAATCTCAGCTTTACCATAGCTGAGCGCTGCTTTAATTTGATCATCATTGTTCATTAAATTCTACAATTACAGCAGGAAAAACGCATCCAGCACACGGTGCTGTCAGTTGATAACTTGAGTTCTCTTCGAACGTTTGGTGCAGACGAAATACCACGCCTGTCTATCAGCCGGTTATTGTTATAGCAAAGCAAATATGTTCCTTCGTGGATTTATTTCTGTTATCTGGTTCTTGTACCTCTGTATCCAGATTCAAACATTTTGCAACCAGGACTGATTGCATCCATAAAGTATCAGGATCTCTTTGTCTAGATCATGAAGATCTCTCCTGACCTGGCTGGGTTGTTGTTGTAACAGTGTTTATTACTGTATGTTTGTCCTTCTGCTCTGGGTCTATCTGCAGTTCCAGGAAATTGGCTGCTTCGATGTGATCTACTGGAGTTAGATGAGTAGGTTTGGCAGGGCAGTTGAATAGATGCTGTTTGTTGTGCGGGCCCATGCCGCATACTGGGCAGATGTTTCGCTCGGTGCTATCGATACTTGCCCAATAGGAATTTAAGCGACTGCAATATCCTGAGCGTAGTTGAGCCAAGACTACTTTGGCTAGTCGTGGCAGCTGACGCTCCTTTTGTTGGAACCACCATATCTATTTTTATTCCTGCAACTTATTTGATTTGTTCAAACCAGGGTTTCGGAATCGAAGGGCAATTTTTTTCTACATTCTAGAAATATAACATTAAATTCGGGACACCATTTTTTTTTTTTTCAAAAAATCATTATTTATTATACCCTCCACCACTATGTGGGGAGGGTATTATAAGTTGGTTTTGGCCAAAAAGTTTGTAACGCATCGAACGTTTTTTTCCAAAGCGAATATCTCAGCTTCTATATGGGGTATACCAAAAGCAAAACCTGACAATTAAAGTAGAAAATATCACATTTCTAATGATGTAAAGTAGGTGCTCGTAGGTGATCAAACAACGAAGATACCACAATAGTAGCAAATAAAACCCCAATTTTCATTTTTGCGATTTTAATTATATTGACGAATATCACAGCTTTAGTTGTAAAATTTCCAAAAGCAAAGCCTGACTATGAAAGTAGAAGATCCCGTCTTTACAATGATGCAAACTAGGTCGGCGTAGGTAACCAAATGACGGAGATATCGCAATAGTCGATAATGCATCCCATTTTCCGATTTTTTTGTAATCACGCTACAGGTCGCAATTTTGATCGGATCGTCACGAAATTTTGGGATTTAATGGAGGTCCCAAAGAGAAAGAAGCCTATAGATTTTGATGATGGTCGGATAATATTCTGGGGTTGAAATGGGCAAACACTTATTTGGGGAAAGGTCAACGTTTTATTTCAAAGCCAATATCTCTGTTTCTCTTAGAGGTATATCTAAAGCAAAGCCTAGCAAGGAAAGTAGAAAATATCACCTTTACAACGATATAAAGTATGTTGTCGTAGGTAGTCAAATAGCAGAGATATGGCAATAGTCGATAATGCATCCCATTTTCCGATTGTTTTGTAATCACGCTACAGGTCGCAATTTTGATCGGATCGTCACGAAATTTTGGGATTTAATGGAGGTCTCAAAGAGAAAGAAGCCTATTGATTTTGATGATGGTCGGATAATATTCTGGGGTTGAAATGGGCAAACACTTATTTGGCAAGGAAAGTAGAAAATATCACCTTTACAACGATGTAAAGTAGGTTGTCATAGCTGCTCAAACAACAGAGATATCGCAATAGTCGGTAATGCATCCCATTTTCTGATTTGCTTGTAGTCACGCTATAGGTCGCAATTTTGATCGGATCGTCACGAGTTTTTTGGGAGTGGATGCGGGTCCCACAGAGGAAGAAGCCAATTTAGTTTGATGATGGTCGAATAATATTCAGGAGTCGGAATAAGCGAAAAGTTTATGTGGAGGAAAGTCAACGTTTTTTTCTTATGCGAATATCTCCGCTTCTGGTTGGAGTATTCCGTCAATGGAAGAAGAAAAGACCTCGTTTATATTGATGCAAAGTATGTTGGCGTAAGTGAGCAAACCGAGATATTGCAAAATTCAGTAATAAACCCAATTTTTCCATTTTTTCTAATCACGCTACAAGTTGGAATTTTGATCGGATGGTGACGAAATTTTGGGGGTAGATGGGGCCCCACAGAGGAAGAAGCCTATTGATTTTGGCGATAGTCGGATAATATTTAGGGGTCGGAATGGGGAAAAACTCATTTGGAGACAAATTCAAAGTTTTATTCTTTGTGAATATATCGGCTTCTAGTAGTGGTATTCCAACGGCAAAGCCTGTAAATGGAAGAAGAAAATATTACGTTTACATTGGTGTAAAGTAGGTTGACGAAGGTGGTCAAACAAGGGAGATACAACAATAGTCGATAATGCATCGAATTCTTCAATTTTTTGCAATCAAGCTACAGGTCGTAATTTTGATCGGATGGTCACGAAATTTTGGTTGCTTATGGGGGTCCCAGAGGGAAGAGGCATATTATTTTTGGTGGTAGTCGGATTATATATCCTAAAAGAAATGTTTACCAGTGATAAGCTTATGCACAGGAGTAGTGGTGTAGGGTATCACATGGTCGGCCCCATTCCCGACTAAAGCCTTTGCTCACTTGTTTTAAAAGAAAAATATAAGAAAACAATTAAGCAAACGGTATATTATAAAAAGTTAGAGGGCGATTCACAGGATATCTACTATCCTTTGAAGTCAAATCTTTTCATCTATATTTTGATTACAAAATGCATGTTGAGAATATTTTATGCTCCAATTGATGCTTTAATTTTTTGCAAGCAAAAGTAAAATTCTATGATATTCGAAGACTACTTTGGCTAGTCGTGGCAGCTGACGCTCCTTTTGTTGGAACCACCATATCTATTTTTATTCCTGCAACTTATTTGATTTGTTCAAACCAGGGTTTCGGAGTCGAAGGGAAATTTTTTTCTACATTATAGAAATATAACATTAAATTCGGGACACCATTTTTTTTTCAAAAAATCATTATTTATTTTAAAAGAAAAATATAAGCAAACGGTATATTATAATAAGTTAGAGGGCGATTCACAGGATATCTACTATCCTTTGAAGTCAAATCTTTTCATCTATATTTTGATTACAAAATGCATGTTGAGAATATTTTATGCTCCAATTGATGCTTTAATTTTTTGCAAGCAAAAGTAAAATTCTATGATATTCGAATTATAAATGGGCATTTAACGTCTTCTGTATAAGTTTTACAAGTCTTATGTCAGAAGACTTGTCTTCTCCCAAAGGTCTATTTTGAAGTGCTTTTATTTCTATAAATTCTATAAAAATCTAGAAAGGACGTCAGAATCTAGAAATTCATCGTTCCATTTTATTTGTCATATTTTGACAAAAACGTCAGTTTTTTAAGCCAAGAATTAATATTTTGACTTTTTCTGTCCACCATTTCCGTAAAATCTAATATTTTTACAAAATCGACTGATTGCCATATATTTTTATGGGCTAATCAAAAAAATCAAAATCTAGTCCTTCGATAAACCCACAAAAATATATGGCAATCGGTTTAGTTTTTTGTCACAAAACTTCGTGGTATTTTTCTAATTAAAATTCAGAAAGCAGATTTTGTTATGTTCTTTCGGATGAAGAAAATCTAAAAAAGTTTTGTAGTTTTCTTGGATAAAATTCATGAAAAGTGTTTTTTTATGGCTCTCGTAGCATTCTAAAATGTTGACTTACATCCATTTTAAAACCTTTTCATGAATTACTTATAATTTTTACCACATGCCGGTTTTATGATTTGTAGTTTGTGCGAAAACTTTTGTTCTATGCCCTGATTTTTTCCTCTATCAGGTCAATGCCGTTAAAGGCTAGTCTAATATGAGGCAAACCTGGCTGATACAGGACTTTCGAAATATCATTAAATTGTTCGTACGTACTCTAGATATAACCCTTAATGATTCTTCATATTCATTTTTGGAAAATAACTTCAAAAACTAGTAATTTGTAACCAAATTGCCTACAAAGGGACATTAATTACAATCATGCCATAATTACGTCAAGAACATCATTTTATCTATCGCAATCAATGGCAAAACTACTGAAAACGATAGGAAACCAATTATTCCACCATTTTGATTACTAAAATGGCATAAAATGCGAAAATTTGGAAATTATTAATCGATTATTGTGGTGCATCATTTTTATACACTTTCTTACGAGCAAAATGTGCCTAATCGAAATAATGGTTTTAGACCCCAAGTATGTTTGGACGAAATGTGTTTCAGACAATTTGGAGTCGATTCAGCAATGTCCGTCCGTCTGTCTGTCTGTCTGGCTGGCTGAAGCGCACGATAACTCTCGAACGGATTAACCGATTCGGTTCAAATTTTGGCTTTCGTAATATTTTGCCAAACTTAGTTTAAGTTCGAAGATGGGCTATATTGGTCCACTCCTTCCGGTACCTCCCACACAAAATTTCGGATAAGTTCACTTTAAGACCTGATATCGAATCACTTTGATTTTTGTTGAAGCAGCTTGCATTCGCTGCCTCAATTACGATGGTGCAAGTTTTTTTCAGGGGCAAGTCCATACTTCTTGAGCAAACAGCCCGAAGGGTGTAAAAACCCCATAGGCACCATATGTAGTGGCTGGAGATCCACTTCCATAATGGTCAATGTCGATCCATTCCTTTTAGAATCTTCTCCGCAAAACTTTCCATCTTTAATCCTAATCAACATTTTTGTCGGTTCAAACGCCCAACATTTTTAAAACCCCCTAAATACATACGTTTTTTTGGGAAAAAATTGTTTCAATATACACAGGCTGAGGGTATATCTCTGTCGGCAAAGCCGACTGATACTTTTTTACTTGTTAATGCTCAATTTAAAAATTCCCATTTTTAATTAAAAATTTCATTTTTTACTTTTAGTATAACGGTACTGTAAACGGAATATTTTTGTATGCCATCTTAAAGACAGCCTACAAAATCGTTTTCGATTGCTTGAGTGGAGTATTCCCCCATTGGTTCAACTTCATTTATTAATTAATAAATGAAGTTGAGCCAATGGGGGTTCTTTGAATTTTTAAAAAATCTCAACTCGTTTCCAAGTTTTCAACGTTTACATTTTTTATTTCAGGTTGCATAATTTTTATTGACAGTCACTGTATTTCTCGGCGGAATGTATACGTTCAGCAACTCTATCTTGGTAGTACCACGCCTGACTGCTACCCCCATACATTCCATGTACCGGCCATTAGAGACAGGCTCAAGCGAGATATGTCTGTATTGAACAGACTGGTGCAAAAGGAAAGCTAATCCCCCACCTCCTTACGAGGGCGGTTCGGAAACTTCTTAGCCTATCAATTAAAGAGAATAGTTAGTTTTTCAAAAATATTTTTATTTTTCAATATAATCTCCTGAAACTTCAATACACTTAGTCCAACGTTTTTCTAGCAATTCTATCCCTTGATTAAAATAGTTTTCCTCAAGGTCTTCAAAATAGTGGTTTACAACTGTAATTGCATCTTCATTTGAAGTAAAACGCTTGCCAGCAAGGATTTTTTTTAGATTTGGGAACAAGTAAAAGTCACTGGGAGCTAAATCAGGAGAATAAGGTGGGTGGTCAAGCAACTCGTACTTTAATTCGTTGATTTTAGCCATTGTTAAAACACTCTTGTGCGCTGATGCGTTGTCTTGATGAAAAGTTATTTTTTGTGTTGTAAGCCATGACGTTTTTCTCGAATTTGTACATTTAATTGATCCAAAAGGTTGCAATAGTACTCTGAATTTATTGTTTTACCCTTTTGCAGATAGTCAATCAATAAAATACCTTTGAAGTCCCAAAAACCGTTGCCATAACCTTACCAGCCGATTGAATTGTTTTTGCCTTCTTTGGGGCACTTCCTCCAGCTTCAGTCCATTGTTTGGATTGTTCTTTTGTCTCTGGAGTATAGTGGTGGATCCATGTTTCATCAACAGTTATGAAACGACGCTTAAAATCCATTTTATTTCGCTTAAAACGATCCAAACAAGCTTGAGAAATTTTCATTCTTATGCGTTTTTGATCGACTGTTAACAAATGCGGCACCCATCTTGCAGAAAGCTTTTTCATCTGTAGTTCTTCATGCAAAATTAAATGGACTCGATCATTTGAGATGCCCATGATATTAGCAATTTCACGCACTTTTATTCGTCGATCATTTAATACCATATCATGCACTTTGGCTACAATTTCTGTTGTTGTTGCTGTTTTTGGTTCATCTTCAATGCTTGTACGACCACGTTTAAATTCAGCAACCCAATTTTTTACTGTTGCATATGAAGGAGCACTTTCACCTAACACATTCACCATATCATTATGAATTTCTTGTCCCGATAAACCTTTTTTATGTAAATATTTAATCACAGCACGCATTTCTAATTTTTCCATTGTAAAAAAATTGCGGATGCGTCTTTTTTGAACACCTGTTTCTATATAAAGGAGTTGCCAGATCGAAACAAAATGTAACATGTGTTCATAACAGAGATGGAAGTTTCCAAAACACTTAACTTTTTTCTGTTTATACCGCGATTTTTGTGCTAGGCTAAGAAGTTTCCGAACTGCCCTCGTACACCCTTGTCTTCCGCCTTTTGAAATTTGGATATTTCCAGTAAGTTCATCATCTATTTGAATGTTGGCTATAGGTTTTTGATGCAGTTTAGGTTTTTGGTGCATTTTATGATGCATTTCTCTAACCCAATTGATATCAAAGTGTCCACCAATTTGTCAGGGTTGACTGCGTAGTCGACAAAACATACAGTCAGGGACAAAAGTTTACATACACCCATAAATCTCGAGTCCTTCTCACTAATAAACAATGTTTAATACAACAAAAGTATATTCCATAATGCAAATAACGGTAAATTCTACAAAAACAAACAAAAAATGATAGGGACAAAAAATTACATACACCCCAACGAAATATGTATGTATGTGTATTACCGTACAATTTATGGAATTAGCGGCAACATTTATACATGTTATTGTTTTCGCGAATGTTCCTATATGCCATATATTTTTATGGGCTAATCAAAAAAATCAAAATCTAGTCCTTCGATAAACCCACAAAAATATATGGCAATCGGTTTAGTTTTTTGTCACAAAACTTCGTGGTATTTTTCTAATTAAAATTCAGAAAGCAGATTTTGTTATGTTCTTTCGGATGAAGAAAATCTAAAAAAGTTTTGTAGTTTTCTTGGATAAAATTCATGAAAAGTGTTTTTTTATGGCTCTCGAAGCATTCTAAAATGTTGACTTACATCCATTTTAAAACCTTTTCATGAATTACTTATAATTTTTACCACATGCCGGTTTTATGATTTGTAGTTTGTGCGAAAACTTTTGTTCTATGCCCTGATTTTTTTACTCTATCAGGTCAATGCCGTTAAAGGCTAGTCTAATATGAGGCAAACCTGGCTGATACAGGACTTTCGAAATATCATTAAATTGTTCGTACGTACTCTAGATATAACCCTTAATGATTCTTCATATTCATTTTTGGAAAATAACTTCAAAAACTAGTAATTTGTAACCAAATTGCCTACAAAGGGACATTAATTACAATCATGCCATAATTACGTCAAGAACATCATTTTATCTATCGCAATCAATGGCAAAACTACTGAAAACGATAGGAAACCAATTATTCCACCATTTTGATTACTAAAATGGCATAAAATGCGAAAATTTGGAAATTATTAATCGATTATTGTGGTGCATCATTTTTATACACTTTCTTACGAGCAAAATGTGCCTAATCGAAATAATGGTTTTAGACCCCAAGTATGTTTGGACGAAATGTGTTTCAGACAATTTGGAGTCGATTCAGCAATGTCCGTCCGTCTGTCTGTCTGGCTGGCTGAAGCGCACGATAACTCTCGAACGGATTAACCGATTCGGTTCAAATTTTGGCTTTCGTAATATTTTGCCAAACTTAGTTTAAGTTCGAAGATGGGCTATATTGGTCCACTCCTTCCGGTACCTCCCACACAAAATTTCGGATAAGTTCACTTTAAGACCTGATATCGAATCACTTTGATTTTTGTTGAAGCAGCTTGCATTCGCTGCCTCAATTACGATGGTGCAAGTTTTTTTCAGGGGCAAGTCCATACTTCTTGAGCAAACAGCCCGAAGGGTGTAAAAACCCCATAGGCACCATATGTAGTGGCTGGAGATCCACTTCCATAATGGTCAATGTCGATCCATTCCTTTTAGAATCTTCTCCGCAAAACTTTCTATCTTTAATCCTAATCAACATTTTTGTCGGTTCAAACGCCCAACATTTTTAAAACCCCCTAAATACATACGTTTTTTTGGGAAAAAATTGTTTCAATATACACAGGCTGAGGGTATATCTCTGTCGGCAAAGCCGACTGATACTTTTTTACTTGTTAATGCTCAATTTAAAAATTCCCATTTTTAATTAAAAATTTCATTTTTTACTTTTAGTATAACGGTACTGTAAACGGAATATTTTTGTATGCCATCTTAAAGACAGCCTACAAAATCGTTTTCGATTGCTTGAGTGGAGTATTCCCCCATTGGCTCAACTTCATTTATTAATTAATAATTTAATTTATTAATTAATAAAATTAATTTTGAATTTTTAAAAAATCTCAACTCGTTTCCAAGTTTTCAACGTTTACATTTTTTATTTCAGGTTGCATAATTTTTAGTGACAGTCACTGTATTTCTCGGCGGAATGTATACGTTCAGCAACTCTATCTCGGTAGTACCACGCCTGACTGCTACCCCCATACATTCCATGTACCGGCCATTAGAGACAGGCTCAAGCGAGATATGTCTGTATTGAACAGACTGGTGCAAAAGGAAAGCTAATCCCCCACCTCCTTACGAGGGCGGTTCGGAAACTTCTTAGCCTATCAATTAAAGAGAATAGTTAGTTTTTCAAAAATATTTTTATTTTTCAATATAATCTCCTGAAACTTCAATACACTTAGTCCAACGTTTTTCTAGCAATTCTATCCCTTGATTAAAATAGTTTTCCTCAAGGTCTTCAAAATAGTGGTTTACAACTGTAATTGCATCTTCATTTGAAGTAAAACGCTTGCCAGCAAGGATTTTTTTTAGATTTGGGAACAAGTAAAAGTCACTGGGAGCTAAATCAGGAGAATAAGGTGGGTGGTCAAGCAACTCGTACTTTAATTCGTTGATTTTAGCCATTGTTAAAACACTCTTGTGCGCTGATGCGTTGTCTTGATGAAAAATTATTTTTTGTGTTGTAAGCCATGACGTTTTTCTCGAATTTGTACATTTAATTGATCCAAAAGGTTGCAATAGTACTCTGAATTTATTGTTTTACCCTTTTGCAGATAGTCAATCAATAAAATACCTTTGAAGTCCCAAAAACCGTTGCCATAACCTTACCAGCCGATTGAATTGTTTTTGCCTTCTTTGGGGCACTTCCTCCAGCTTCAGTCCATTGTTTGGATTGTTCTTTTGTCTCTGGAGTATAGTGGTGGATCCATGTTTCATCAACAGTTATGAAACGACGCTTAAAATCCATTTTATTTCGCTTAAAACGATCCAAACAAGCTTGAGAAATTTTCATTCTTATGCGTTTTTGATCGACTGTTAACAAATGCGGCACCCATCTTGCAGAAAGCTTTTTCATCTGTAGTTCTTCATGCAAAATTAAATGGACTCGATCATTTGAGATGCCCATGATATTAGCAATTTCACGCACTTTTATTCGTCGATCATTTAATACCATATCATGCACTTTGGCTACAATTTCTGTTGTTGTTGCTGTTTTTGGTTCATCTTCAATGCTTGTACGACCACGTTTAAATTCAGCAACCCAATTTTTTACTGTTGCATATGAAGGAGCACTTTCACCTAACACATTCACCATATCATTATGAATTTCTTGTCCCGATAAACCTTTTTTATGTAAATATTTAATCACAGCACGCATTTCTAATTTTTCCATTGTAAAAAAATTGCGGATGCGTCTTTTTTGAACACCTGTTTCTATATAAAGGAGTTGCCAGATCGAAACAAAATGTAACATGTGTTCATAACAGAGATGGAAGTTTCCAAAACACTTAACTTTTTTCTGTTTATACCGCGATTTTTGTGCTAGGCTAAGAAGTTTCCGAACTGCCCTCGTACACCCTTGTCTTCCGCCTTTTGAAATTTGGATATTTCCAGTAAGTTCATCATCTATTTGAATGTTGGCTATAGGTTTTTGATGCAGTTTAGGTTTTTGGTGCATTTTATGATGCATTTCTCTAACCCAATTGATATCAAAGTGTCCACCAATTTGTCAGGGTTGACTGCGTAGTCGACAAAACATACAGTCAGGGACAAAAGTTTACATACACCCATAAATCTCGAGTCCTTCTCACTAATAAACAATGTTTAATACAACAAAAGTATATTCCATAATGCAAATAACGGTAAATTCTACAAAAACAAACAAAAAATGATAGGGACAAAAAATTACATACACCCCAACGAAATATGTATGTATGTGTATTACCGTACAATTTATGGAATTAGCGGCAACATTTATACATGTTATTGTTTTCGCGAATGTTCCTATATGCCATATATTTTTATGGGCTAATCAAAAAAATCAAAATCTAGTCCTTCGATAAACCCACAAAAATATATGGCAATCGGTTTAGTTTTTTGTCACAAAACTTCGTGGTATTTTTCTAATTAAAATTCAGAAAGCAGATTTTGTTATGTTCTTTCGGATGAAGAAAATCTAAAAAAGTTTTGTAGTTTTCTTGGATAAAATTCATGAAAAGTGTTTTTTTATGGCTCTCGAAGCATTCTAAAATGTTGACTTACATCCATTTTAAAACCTTTTCATGAATTACTTATAATTTTTACCACATGCCGGTTTTATGATTTGTAGTTTGTGCGAAAACTTTTGTTCTATGCCCTGATTTTTTTACTCTATCAGGTCAATGCCGTTAAAGGCTAGTCTAATATGAGGCAAACCTGGCTGATACAGGACTTTCGAAATATCATTAAATTGTTCGTACGTACTCTAGATATAACCCTTAATGATTCTTCATATTCATTTTTGGAAAATAACTTCAAAAACTAGTAATTTGTAACCAAATTGCCTACAAAGGGACATTAATTACAATCATGCCATAATTACGTCAAGAACATCATTTTATCTATCGCAATCAATGGCAAAACTACTGAAAACGATAGGAAACCAATTATTCCACCATTTTGATTACTAAAATGGCATAAAATGCGAAAATTTGGAAATTATTAATCGATTATTGTGGTGCATCATTTTTATACACTTTCTTACGAGCAAAATGTGCCTAATCGAAATAATGGTTTTAGACCCCAAGTATGTTTGGACGAAATGTGTTTCAGACAATTTGGAGTCGATTCAGCAATGTCCGTCCGTCTGTCTGTCTGGCTGGCTGAAGCGCACGATAACTCTCGAACGGATTAACCGATTCGGTTCAAATTTTGGCTTTCGTAATATTTTGCCAAACTTAGTTTAAGTTCGAAGATGGGCTATATTGGTCCACTCCTTCCGGTACCTCCCACACAAAATTTCGGATAAGTTCACTTTAAGACCTGATATCGAATCACTTTGATTTTTGTTGAAGCAGCTTGCATTCGCTGCCTCAATTACGATGGTGCAAGTTTTTTTCAGGGGCAAGTCCATACTTCTTGAGCAAACAGCCCGAAGGGTGTAAAAACCCCATAGGCACCATATGTAGTGGCTGGAGATCCACTTCCATAATGGTCAATGTCGATCCATTCCTTTTAGAATCTTCTCCGCAAAACTTTCTATCTTTAATCCTAATCAACATTTTTGTCGGTTCAAACGCCCAACATTTTTAAAACCCCCTAAATACATACGTTTTTTTGGGAAAAAATTGTTTCAATATACACAGGCTGAGGGTATATCTCTGTCGGCAAAGCCGACTGATACTTTTTTACTTGTTAATGCTCAATTTAAAAATTCCCATTTTTAATTAAAAATTTCATTTTTTACTTTTAGTATAACGGTACTGTAAACGGAATATTTTTGTATGCCATCTTAAAGACAGCCTACAAAATCGTTTTCGATTGCTTGAGTGGAGTATTCCCCCATTGGCTCAACTTCATTTATTAATTAATAAATGAAGTTGAGCCAATGGGGGTTTTTTGAATTTTTAAAAAATCTCAACTCGTTTCCAAGTTTTCAACGTTTACATTTTTTATTTCAGGTTGCATAATTTTTAGTGACAGTCACTGTATTTCTCGGCGGAATGTATACGTTCAGCAACTCTATCTCGGTAGTACCACGCCTGACTGCTACCCCCATACATTCCATGTACCGGCCATTAGAGACAGGCTCAAGCGAGATATGTCTGTATTGAACAGACTGGTGCAAAAGGAAAGCTAATCCCCCACCTCCTTACGAGGGCGGTTCGGAAACTTCTTAGCCTATCAATTAAAGAGAATAGTTAGTTTTTCAAAAATATTTTTATTTTTCAATATAATCTCCTGAAACTTCAATACACTTAGTCCAACGTTTTTCTAGCAATTCTATCCCTTGATTAAAATAGTTTTCCTCAAGGTCTTCAAAATAGTGGTTTACAACTGTAATTGCATCTTCATTTGAAGTAAAACGCTTGCCAGCAAGGATTTTTTTTAGATTTGGGAACAAGTAAAAGTCACTGGGAGCTAAATCAGGAGAATAAGGTGGGTGGTCAAGCAACTCGTACTTTAATTCGTTGATTTTAGCCATTGTTAAAACACTCTTGTGCGCTGATGCGTTGTCTTGATGAAAAATTATTTTTTGTGTTGTAAGCCAGGACGTTTTTCTCGAATTTGTACATTTAATTGATCCAAAAGGTTGCAATAGTACTCTGAATTTATTGTTTTACCCTTTTGCAGATAGTCAATCAATAAAATACCTTTGAAGTCCCAAAAACCGTTGCCATAACCTTACCAGCCGATTGAATTGTTTTTGCCTTCTTTGGGGCACTTCCTCCAGCTTCAGTCCATTGTTTGGATTGTTCTTTTGTCTCTGGAGTATAGTGGTGGATCCATGTTTCATCAACAGTTATGAAACGACGCTTAAAATCCATTTTATTTCGCTTAAAACGATCCAAACAAGCTTGAGAAATTTTCATTCTTATGCGTTTTTGATCGACTGTTAACAAATGCGGCACCCATCTTGCAGAAAGCTTTTTCATCTGTAGTTCTTCATGCAAAATTAAATGGACTCGATCATTTGAGATGCCCATGATATTAGCAATTTCACGCACTTTTATTCGTCGATCATTTGATACCATATCATGCACTTTAGCTACAATTTCTGTTGTTGTTGCTGTTTTTGGACGTCCACTACGTGGTTCACCTTCAATGCATGTACGACCACGTTTAAACTCAGCAACCCAATTTTTACTGTTGCATATGAAGGAGCACTTTCACCTAACTCATTCACAACATTATTATTATAAATTTCTTGTCCCGATAAACCTTTTTTATGTAAATATTTAATGACAACACGCATTTCTAATTTTTCCATTGTAAAAAAAATTGCGGATGCGTCTTTTTTGAACACCTGTTTCTATATGAAAGAGTTGCCAGATCGAAACAACATGTTACATTTTGTTCATAACAGAGATTGAAGTTTTTAAAACACTTAACTTTTTTCTGTTTACACCGCGCTTTTTGTGCTAGGCTAAGAAGTTTCCGAACTGCCCTCGTAATACGTTGTAACCATCACAACGCTCTAAGCTGTAGTTGTCGTTCAGCTTGGTTTCCTGCATCGCCGTGACATTGATCTTCTTTCGATTCATAAATTCCACTATTTCAGCGATCTCGATCTTACCTCTAAGTCCATTGCAATTAAATTTCAAAAAGGATGCATTTTCTGGGATTGGAACAACAACGGCTGGTGTTAAATGCTGCGCGCGCGGTTGCTGTTGAAGGACTGCAGGGGAGTTTCGTAATCTGACGACGACTCACTGGGGGCTGTGTTCGCGCAGCATGCAACAACATAGTCCATGTCGTAGTCCCTCGCGTGGACTAGTCCAGAGCAACTCCTTAGATGCACCCACTGCTGACATCTTTTGCATCTCACCGAAGATTGTATATGGGTGAAGATGCCGATGTGACAAACCGAGCACAAATATATTGGTCCTGGGGTTTCCTCTGTCCCGGCACGGACCAAAATAATCCGGAGCAGGCATTCCGGGATATGCTGCTCCCAACACAAAAAACGAAACAAATACAAACACATGTACACTAAGGTGGCAACCGCTGGCCGGAACGCAGATGTTGTGTGGTTCCGGGTCAATCCGGTACGAGAGAACCCACTGCCGTGTGATTGGTTGGCTGGCTGGGTGGGGGAATCCTGTGGTAAGCAGTGTAAAAGTAGATTCAGCAGCGGATATTTCCATATTCCTCAGATGGAAAAAGTGCACTAAGTCAGCTGTGATAGATTAATATCACATATGTTATCGACTATAGGACTCGACGCCAAGATCGTACAATCATCCCCGTACACTAGTCCGAAGTCACACGTACAAAGTTTGCCGAAAAGTAAAAAAATGGAAAATGTGGTGTAGGAAGGAGTATAGAACTTAATTAGTTTACGATAAATTTTTTTACGTACAACTTTGAACTTACTAAAGATCATAAAGAAGGGTTTGGAATTTCTATACTACCCCAGCTAACAATTTTTCCGAGGGCTCTGATTTCCGATTTTTTTTCCGAAATTTTCTGAATATTTTTTAGATATTTGTCGATTTCTCTAATATTTTTCTAGAAGTTGTACCGATTTTCTAAAACTTTTTTTTAAGAATCTCTGCACATTTTCTGAAGAACCTTAAGAATCTTGTTCCGAATTCGTTCCGATTTCTAATCGATTTTCTAAGGGATCTTTTTGTTCGATTGTTGTCGAAAAACAAAGTGATTTTTTATAAAATCCGCATATACAGTTTTTGAATTGTTTTAATATAAATGCAACATATAATAATTCAAACTAGTGTTGATAGCTTTAACATACCCGTGCACATTCTTCTACTATTAATCACAAAATGATAACAAGAGGGAAAATCATTAGGACGTTTGAAATTAGAATCATCCATAAATAGGGAATTAAAAGAGAATTGTTTCTGAGTTAGGGATTTGTTCTGTGTTGTGTGTCAATATCAAAGGCGTCAGCGGCCAAGAATTTCATCAGATTTTTTCCAGAAAATCTAATCTTTTCTTCGAATTTTTCCAGAATTTCTTTCCGAATTCGGACCGATTTTCTTCAAAAAATCTAAATTTTCCACCGAATTTTCCAGAATTTTTTTCCGAATTCAGACGGAATTCGTTGCGAAACTCTAATATTATGTTAGAATTTTCTTAGCAAATTCTTTCCGATTTCGGTGGACACGTCCATACAACTTTTGTACCGAATTCGCAAAGAATTCGGAAAAAAATGTTATAAACAAGTATTAGAATCTAGTGGTATTTGAATTTCATATTATTAATACGTCAATTTATTCACACAAATATTTTGTTATTTCCAAATAAAACTTCTACTATAAAAGGTTATGAGCCCAGAAGTCTCTGGAAAATATTTTACAATTTTTCAAATTCAAGAAAATTTTGGAAAAAGGATTGTTTAAGAAGACATCCAACTTTAGGATACAATTTAGCAAGAAATTGAAGATCCTCCATGAATTTTTTGAATGCCAAGAAAAAGGATTCGGTCAAGAAAGCAGCTAATAACCAGATAAAATAATTCTCAAGAAATTGTGGAGTCAAAAGGGAATTTCTTAAGAAATCAATTTAGTCATGGAAAAGACTAAAATTTATCAAGATTTTCAAGATTCTAGGAGACAATTATGAGGAGGAAATTGATCTTTCTAAGCATATCAAGCCTTTGGAGAATGAAACTTATTATCCCATAAGGAAGCATCAGACGTGTGATTTATTAAACTATCACGAAGGAGCTATTGACGTTATAGAAGGTAAATTGAAGAATCCTAGTCCACCGTCCTCTAATGCCACGAATGAAGAGAAGAAACTGTACAAGGAAAAAAACAGATTTGTGTAAAAAAGTCCATGATTGCAAGCGCAGTAAGTGACAATGTTTTCAAAAGATAATGGATAAAGAAACTGCAGTTGAAGCTTGGGAATCTCTGATGGTTCAATTTGAAGCAAGATCAAAGGATCAACTTTTCAAGATATGCCTTGATTTCTTTTCTTTGGCATGGAATTCAAGTGAGGATGTTAGACTACATATTGCAAACCTAAAAAGCTTGAGGATAGAACTCAATAATGGATTAAAAGGACGTAAGGAAAATCAGCTCCCAGAAGTTTTATTGGTTTGTAAAATCCTTCAAATTTTACCAAGTCACTTTGAAACTTTCAATGACCGCTCAACTGTTCATGTATCAAGGAAATTGCAAAGGTGTTGATGTCGTTAAGGATGAAGAATCACTAGTTGTTAATAATGTCAAGAAAAGAGTTCCTCAAATCAATAATACCAAAACGAACAAGAGAAATGGTGTTTGCAACTATTGTCATAAGAAAGGTCATTGGGTACGCGATTGCAGAAAATGGATAAGTGATGGTAAACTTACAAAAGAAAAGAATATTGAGGCAAAGAGTTCTCAACAACAAATTCTACCATCAATATGTGAAGAGATTAACTCAATTAAGAATGATTTTTCAAAGACTTGATGGATTGATAATGGCGCCGCACGACACGTCACAAATAACGGAGGATTATTTAAAACTTTTGAGAAATTCAAGGAATGTAGCAAGATCAAAGCTGCCGGTGGTGAAATGTTAGATGTAATTGAGAAGTGAAGGATTGTGGGTGTTTTGGAAATTTGTACTTATTGGTACGAAAAGTATTAAATGGTACTAAATTTGGTAAAATTTGATTGAACAGGTAGAGCTGGAATCCTGAAATTTGGAATTAAGATTATTGTTGGAGTGTAGGACTGCGGAAGTTTTGTAAGTTCGTACTTGTAGATACGAAAAGTAGTAAATGGTACTAAATTTAGTACAATTTGGGTGT
Organism: Musca autumnalis; assembly: GCF_047663935.1. Lineage (NCBI taxonomy): Eukaryota > Metazoa > Arthropoda > Insecta > Diptera > Muscidae > Musca > Musca autumnalis. The sequence goes on from NW_027411866.1 coordinate 58,601,540, forward strand.
GGGTGAAGAAATAGAGCTGGAATCCTAAAATTTGAAATTGAGATAACTGTTACAGCGTAGGATAAAGGTAGTTTTCGAAATTCCAACTTATGTGTACTAAATGGCACTAAATTTGGTAATATTAGGGTTTGGTTGAACGGGTAGAGAAGGAATCCTGAAATTTGGAATTAAGATTACTGTTGTAAATTCGTACTTATGGGTACGGAAGAGTACTAAATGGTACTAACTTTGGTACAATTTGGCATTGGACGAGCAAATACAGCTAGAATTCTGAGATTTTAAATTAAGATTACTGGTTATTTGGTCCTAATATCAGTGTAGGGTTGAGATATGCTGCCCAATATGTACCATAGGTATACGACAGTTACTATGTGGTACTAGGTGTAGGGACAGGTCTGAATACTGTAGTTTTTTCTTTTGTTTTGTTTATTGGAGTCAGGGTGAGTTTTGGTGTGTAATGTTGGTATATGGAAGTGGTTTAAGAAATACGTACCATAAATTTACGAAAAGTACTAAATCGGTCCAATTTTGGTATTGGGAACAGAGGTGGTATAGCATGAACAATAATATAAGGAGTTTTTTTTTTTTAAATTCGTACAAATTCTCAAATGTGGTATGAAATTCTCACCATTCAAAAAATAAAAATTTCGTTAGTTACCGAAATTATAAGCATTTTAATTTTACCGATTTTTGTCGAAACTCGAAAAATTAGTTACAGAATTCCACTACTGAAATTTGTTATGAGGATCACTGTTGGGACTAGATCTGAATGGTTATAAAAATTCCCACTTAAAATGTATGTTATACTTATACATGTAATATCCATAGGTAGTGGGCGAATAAGTAGGGCTGAAGCTGTAAAATTTGAATAAGGTCCTGGGTTTTGGTCTGGTGTTCTACCATTGGTTTTATGTGAACCGTCTTTGGTTTCTATCTTTTCAACAAAATTGTGTCTTTATTCTGAACGGTTTAGTTATTTTATTCAAAACGTAGACCTATGCTACAAAAACTTTTACAAGAATGTTTTATCTTCTGAGGACACCTTTATTTAAATTCCTCAAAAAATGTGGCACGCTGTTGATGTTTTGGGGTGAGATGCAGCTGGTTTTTTAGAAAATCCGACTAAAGTGATACGAACAGTGCATAGTATTTATTACAACAAAACGTTCTGTGCTCATTAAGGATTAAGTGGATTAAGTGTGTTGGATGTACTATAGTTCCTAGGAGCAAATATCTACTCGGATCACTATCATGTTGCAGCAAAGGTACTTACCCGGTTATGAAATGGAGAGTTACAAAAATATTTTTTTTATTTTATAACCTCAAAGCGGCGTTACCTTAATATGGGGGCAATATTAAAACGTTCACCTACATTAACCCCCAGTTTATGTATTTCGAAACGAAAATGTGTGCGCATGAAAGACACCCAAACTTTAGTTTTTGAAATATTATTTCATTTGCTTTTACTTCAAAACAAAAAACAAAATTGAAATACACACTCAAATTTGGTAGTTTTTCTTCCGCATTCGTTTTCTTATCGACATACATAAACAGGCCCTAAGACTTTTTTGCAAAATGTCAATTTTCAGCCAATTTAGTTCAAAAATGTGACCAGAAACCTTAAAAACCTTTAAATAGGGGGTACCATTATATGGCGGCTATATCAAGATGACCTATATTTGGTAAGGAAAAGTATCTCCTTCTCGTAGAAAACGTTATATTTCAATTTTTAGCTAAATCGGTTGATTATTGTAGGTAAAATCCTGAGAATATGTAAAATTGGGCGGTACCGTTAGTAGCAATTAATCTATTGAGAAATTGATAGTTGGAGAGCTCCTCTAAATTTCTGTACAATTAGAATAGTAGAACTCCGTGGCACTTTTTAGTTTTATCCTATTGAAAAAGAACTACTTCAAAATATTGGCATAAAAACGTTTCCAAATTAAATCCGGTTGTTCTACAGAACTGTAACCCAAATACAATTGCTTCTAAGCACATTTTAATAGTTCAGATATCGTACTATCGGAGAACAAAAAGAATCATTAAAAAATCCAATAACTCGTGATAATATGGTCCACACAAAATCGAGGAATTTCCATGTCGTTTTTGAGTATTTTTTTAACGAACAAAGGTCATGTTATAGGTACTGTTACTTTAAATATAATGCTGCAACCAGCGAAACTGTGATGTTTCTCACTTCTATTACTTCATGTCAAATTATTGGGAATTTTTGGAAAAAAAATAATATTAGCATTTTTAGCACAGAGTATTGGTTTCGGTCAGACTGTGCATCGGTAAGTTGCAAATACAACAGATAGCCTGCCACAGCATATTCCAATCAACTAGCCCATTTGCTTAATGAAAGCACCCCTCGTCCCGATAACATATCAGCACAGTGGCAAAACATTGTCCACTCCATGGAAACATCAGCAATATCTATTCTTGGATACAAAAGGCCTCCAGCAAGGAATCCATGGAGAAAAATGTGGCATATAAGGCAACTCTACAATCAGTAGCAACTCGTAGCGCCAGAGTGAGGTATCGGAAGAAAAGGAAAGAAAACAGAACTGGAAAAGCAGAAGTGTGAAAAAATCGATACGAACAGGAGCCAGAGTGAAGTCCGAAAATTCTACCAAAGGGTAAAACATCAAACTGATGGTTTTGGCACAGGAGCAAAAGAAGATACCGCAGATCCAAATCCAGAAGATGGTATTTAGTGTATACCGCCCACCCAAGATGAGTTACAGACAGCTGTAAACAGCTTGAAGAATAATAAGGGCGCAGGAGCCGAAGGTTTACAAGCGGAGCTGTTTAAGACTGGAGGCGGCACGCTAATAAGGTGCATGAATCAGCTAGTTAGCACCATCTTGCAGGAAGTAGGCGTACCCGACGATTAGAACGTGAGCAGACAGTATCTGTGATATTATGTAAACGACTAATGAAATAATTAGGTCATATCAGTTCGGCTTTAGACCTGGTAAATTCACCATTCATCAGATGTTTATCTTGAGACAAGTCCTGGAAAAGACCCAAGAAATGCCGATCGAGACCATTTTGGGCCTTCGACAGCCCTATACGTTCAAAGGTATTCCAATACATGTCTGATTTGGTATTCCCGCAAAGCCCATTAGGCCTTGCAATGTATCATTACCTGATACTCAGTTAAAATAGGAATGAACCTCTCTGAGCAGTTTACTACCAAAAGATGTTTCGGACAAGGATACGGCCTGTCGGGTGATCTCTTCAACATCGGCAGACTTCCGAATTATCAGATGCTTTGCAGTTTTTAAACTTCGACAAAACATTTCAGTTGCACGCTTATGCAATGCAACTAAATGCATCAATTGTGACGTTTTGAAGTACATAGCTTCGCATTTGTTAAGTATTGCTGTGTTATTAAATACAATACTTAAGATATTTTTGGATATATGCAATGTATCTGACGATGCGGAGGTCAGTCATCCTGTTGGAAAAGGATATACGAAATGCGAAAGTCAAAAGATGTGGAACAACATTTACAAAAAGCCACATGTTATTCGCTTATGCCGACAACATTCACATCATGGCATGACGGTATGGCAGTAAACGGCGATAAAACCACGACGCGTAATACGTCCATAGATCTCGCACCAACTTATGTTAAACGTATCGAGTTGCAATGATTCCGTTAGCATGTCTTTAAAATGATCGATGATGACCCCACTAAAAAGGCGTAAATATAGGGACCCCTTGGCGGTACACACAGAACTGGAAGGCCAAGGCTTAGATGGAGTCAACAAGTGGAAGACGAAATCAGAAAACACCATAACTCGAATTGGCAAAACAAAGCAACAAATAGAGAGGAATAGAAACTTTTTCTTAGTGGCCAGCTTAGTAAGTAAGAAAGTATACTTCAAATTGAAAATCTTTTCTTAGTTCGGCCTTTAGGACAACTGTTCTGTAGAGGGCCACCTAAATAAAAAAAATACTAAGCAGATATATTGTTGAACACAAGCTTTGGAACCACATATACATATTTAACTTTGCATAGCATCATCAAACACACAAGGAAGTTAAGTATTCACATTGTAATAGGAGAGAATGAATCTCAGTGAGAGGTTGTCCTTGTTGCGACGGGATTTGTATAAGTATTACATAACTTTGATCTCACGCTCACAGACTAGACATTTCGTCTCTCTATCCGCCTGTTTTCTTAATCTCAGCTTTACCATAGCTGAGCGCTGCTTTAATTTGATCATCATTGTTCATTAAATTATACAATTACAGCAGGAAAAACGCATCCAGCACACGGTGCTGTCAGTTGATAACTTGAGTTCTCTTCGAACGTTTGGTGCAGACGAAATACCACGCCTGTCTTTCAGCCGGTTATTGTTATAGCAAAGCAAATATGTTCCTTCGTGGATTTATTTCTGTTATCTGGTTCTGGTACCTCTGTATCCAGATTCAAACATTTTGCAACCAGGACTGATTGCATCCATAAAGTATCAGGATCTCTTTGTCTAGATCATGAAGATCTCTCCTGACCTGGCTGGATTGTTGTTGTAACAGTGTTTATTACTGTATGTTTGTCCTTCTGTTCTGGGTCTATCTGCAGTTCCAGGAAATTGGCTGCTTCGATGTGATCTACTGGAGTTAGATGAGTAGGTTTGGCAGGGCAGTTGAATAGATGCTGTTTGTTGTGCGGGCCCATGCCGCATATTGGGCAGATGTTTCGCTCGGTGCTATCGATACTTGCCCAATAGGAATTTAAGCGACTGCAATATCCTGAGCGTAGTTGAGCCAAGACTACTTTGGCTAGTCGTGGCAGCTGACGCTCCTTTTGTTGGAACCACCATATCTATTTTTATTCCTGCAACTTATTTGATTTGTTCAAACCAGGGTTTCGGAATCGAAGGGCAATTTTTTTCTACATTCTAGAAATATAACATTAAATTCGGGACACCATTTTTTTTTTTTCAAAAAATCATTATTTATTATACCCTACACCACTATGTGGGGAGGGTATTATAAGTTGGTTTTGGCCAAAAAGTTTGTAACGCATCGAAATAATGGTCGTAGACCCATACCTTTATATACCAAAATGAATGTCTCGACGAGCTGAGTCGATCTGGCCATGTGTGTCCATCCGTCAGTCCGTCCGTCCGTCCGTCTGTCCGTCTGTCCATCTAAACCTTGAAATCACGCTACAGGTCGCAAATTTGATCGGATCTTCACGAAATTTTGCATGTTGATGGGGGTCCCGGAGGGGAAGAAGCCTATTGATTTTGGTGATGGTCGGATAATATTTAGGGGTCGGAAAGGGCAAAAAACTTAGGTGGATAAAAAGACAACGTTTTTTTCCAAAGCGAATATCTCAGCTTCTATATGGGGTATACCAAAAGCAAAGCCTGACTATGAAAGTAGAAGATCCCGTCTTTACAATGATGCAAACTAGGTCGGCGTAGGTAACCAAATGACGGAGATATCGCAATAGTCGATAATGCATCCCATTTTCCGATTTTTTTGTAATCACGCTACAAATCGCAATTTTGATCGGATCGTCACGAAATTTTGGGATTTAATGGAGGTCCCAAAGAGAAAGAAGCCTATTGATTTTGATGATGGTCGGATAATATTCTGGGGTTGAAATGGGCAAACACTTATTTGGGGAAAGGTCAACGTTTTATTTCAAAGCCAATATCTCTGTTTCTCTTAGAGGTATATCTAAAGCAAAGCCTAGCAAGGAAAGTAGAAAATATCACCTTTACAACGATATAAAGTAGGTTGTCGTAGGTAGTCAAATAGCAGAGATATGGCAATAGTCGATAATGCATCCCATTTTCCGATTTTTTTGTAATCACGCTACAGGTCGCAATTTTGATCGGATCGTCACGAAATTTTGGGGGTTAATGGGAGTCCCACAGAGGAAGAAGCCTACTGAATTTAATGATGGTCGGATAATATTCAGGAGTCGGAATGGGCAAAAACTTATTTAGAGAAAAGGTCTACGTTTTATTTCAAATCCAATATATCAAGCTTTTTGTAGAAAATTAACTTATGTTGAAACTGAGGTATGGGGTATTGTAACTCGCGATCAGTTTTACTATACCTTAACTTTTGACCGCATTTCGGCAAAATAAACTGTTTTAGCCTGATTCACCGAGGGGTTTCTTAAAATAACAATTTCAGCGGAAGCTGTGGTCGTACTAATGTAAAAAAATCGGAAAAAATCGTTGAAATAAACGAGTTTCATTATGTTATTTTCCAATTAGTGGGTTTACAACACAATGTAGAGCTTAATGCTCAAAGTAGAAGTTAAAGAGCACACTTCAGAGTTGAAGTCTCTAATGTATCATTTTTTAATATATCCACTGTATCTACCTCAAACGGATGCTGACATTTTGAAACCTGAAAAATGGGGTTTTTTGATTTTTTGCTCTAATCGGGACGCGCAGCTGGATTTCCCTAAAAGCTTATTATTGGATAGTAGTACTCGCGATTTCGCATTTTTTAATGTATAACATGAGGGTGTAGCCCTCACAGGATCACAGTAATCTGCGCCTAAACACGAAATTTTTGTGCGTAAATTTTTCTCAAATACCTATTTTTTTGGTTTAAAATTTACAAACGTCATTCGATTTCCGTGGAAACCCGCGTAAATTTAGTTTTTTTACGTTCTGAATCTATCAAGCCACGACGCGTAAAAATCCACCCACTAGATCGGCGGATATGATACCCCTCAAATTTCGAAAATTTGCAAAAAATTATTTTGAAAATATCGCATATTAAAACGCGTTTTGGATGTGTCAGTTCTACTTAAATAAATAGATCGATACGCGTGTTTAAACTGCTCGAAAACAGATATTTAAAAACTCTAGTAAATCCAGAGATATAATAGATTTTTCTAAAAATTGAGTGCGATGCTACATCCACGGTTCTTGATGGATCGCATTGAAACGGCATAGAAGGATGTATTTTTTAATGGTGATTATTGAAATCGGATGCGCATAAAATGTAAATGAACTTCGCGGAAATTATGACCATTTTACTGTATTTTGCACCCTTAAATGCAGCAGATGCTACATCGTGGCCGCCAAATAGAATTTGACAAACTGTACATCAAATAAAAGGGATTGATTCGCTGTGTTGGAAAATCGGATGCGCATCATGTCATTTTCATAATTACGCGGTTAATATGCGTCTCAAATGTTGTAATATTCAATATAACATTATTATAACGTTATGCCACAATTGGAATTCCTTGTGATTTAATATAAGGTTCTAATAATATTATCCAATAGGAAAACTATAAGCGAAAAATTTGTTGCAGCGGAATATCATCATTATTGCGTGAAATTTTGACGAAAATGCCGAAGAACTCAAACATTTGTTCTCCAACTTTTCCTATAAAACCATAAAAAAAATAAAATTAGAATAATATGATTTTATTTTTTTCGTAATATTTTCTTCGTATTTTTGCAAATAACATGAATACTATAGCTCCAACCTTCACAACTTAGGTTTCATTTTATTCCTCAAAATGTCTGGATGCTGTTATAATTTTTTTTATATATTTTTCGTAACTATGAGCGCTATTGTTTCAAAAATATGTTTGTAAATACGTGAAATTATTTAACAAATTTGATTTTTCGCGAATCCATTGAGACTTCGCGACTATTTTTTGCATCATCGCAAAGGTTACGAATTCAGTTAACGATAATAGGATATAACAGCTAACTATATTAAGCCGCGATTTTTTTAGAATTTTTTCTAATTATCATAATTAAAACGGTCATATCTTTTGCGCGCAACGATCAAAGTTAGTAACGAAAACAGATTTGGAATGCTGATTTTTTTCTTAATCTATGTACCAAAAATCATTGATGTAGTATCAAAAATTTTTTTTGATTTTTTTGAAATGGAAAAGACAATTTTAGACATTTTTCCTGATATATATTATTTATTTTAAAAGAAAAATATAAGCCAACGGTATATTATAATAAGTTAGAGGGCGATTCACAGCATATCTACTATCCTTTGAAGTCAAATCTTTTCATCTATATTTTGATTACAAAATGCATGTTGAGAATATTTTATGCTCCAATTGATGCTTTAATTTTTTGCAAGCAAAAGTAAAATTCTATGATATTCGAATTATAATTGGGCATTTAACGTCTTCTGTATAAGTTTTACAAGTCTTATGTCAGAAGACTTGTCTTCTCCCAAAGGTCTATTTTGAAGTGCTTTTATTTCTATAAATTCTATAAAAATCTAGAAAGGACGTCAGAATCTAGAAATTCATCGTTCCATTTTATTTGTCATATTTTGACAAAAACGTCAGTTTTTTAAGCCAAGAATTAATATTTTGACTTTTTCTGTCCACCATTTCCGTAAAATCTAATATTTTTACAAAATCGACTGATTGCCATATATTTTTATGGGCTAATCAAAAAAATCAAAATCTAGTCCTTCGATAAACCCACAAAAATATATGGCAATCGGTTTAGTTTTTTGTCACAAAACTTCGTGGTATTTTTCTAATTAAAATTCAGAAAGCAGATTTTGTTATGTTCTTTCGGATGAAGAAAATCTAAAAAAGTTTTGTAGTTTTCTTGGATAAAATTCATGAAAAGTGTTTGTTTATGGCTCTCGTAGCATTCTAAAATGTTGACTTACATCCATTTTAAAACCTTTTCATGAATTACTTATAATTTTTACCACATGCCGGTTTTATGATTTGTAGTTTGTGCGAAAACTTTTGTTCTATGCCCTGATTTTTTCCTCTATCAGGTCAATGCCGTTAAAGGCTAGTCTAATATGAGGCAAACCTGGCTGATACAGGACTTTCGAAATATCATTAAATTGTTCGTACGTACTCTAGATATAACCCTTAATGATTCTTCATATTCATTTTTGGAAAATAACTTCAAAAACTAGTAATTTGTAACCAAATTGCCTACAAAGGGACATTAATTACAATCATGCCATAATTACGTCAAGAACATCATTTTATCTATCGCAATCAATGGCAAAACTACTGAAAACGATAGGAAACCAATTATTCCACCATTTTGATTACTAAAATGGCATAAAATGCGAAAATTTGGAAATTATTAATCGATTATTGTGGTGCATCATTTTTATACACTTTCATACGAGCAAAATGTGCCTAATCGAAATAATGGTTTTAGACCCCAAGTATGTTTGGACGAAATGTGTTTCAGACAATTTGGAGTCGATTCAGCAATGTCCGTCCGTCTGTCTGTCTGTCTGGCTGGCTGAAGCGCACGATAACTCTCGAACGGATTAACCGATTCGGTTCAAATGTTGGCTTTCGTAATATTTTGCCAAACTTAGTTTAAGTTCGAAGATGGGCTATATTGGTCCACTCCTTCCGGTACCTCCCACACAAAATTTCGGATAAGTTCACTTTAAGACCTGATATCGAATCACTTTGATTTTTGTTGAAGCAGCTTGCATTCGCTGCCTCAATTACGATGGTGCAAGTTTTTTTCAGGGGCAAGTCCATACTTCTTGAGCAAACAGCCCGAAGGGTGTAAAAACCCCATAGGCACCATATGTAGTGGCTGGAGATCCACTTCCATAATGGTCAATGTCGATCCATTCCTTTTAGAATCTTCTCCGCAAAACTTTCCATCTTTAATCCTAATCAACATTTTTGTCGGTTCAAACGCCCAACATTTTTAAAACCCCCTAAATACATACGTTTTTTTGGGAAAAAATTGTTTCAATATACACAGGCTGAGGGTATATCTCTGTCGGCAAAGCCGACTGGTACTTTTTTACTTGTTAATGCTCAATTTAAAAATTCCCATTTTTAATTAAAAATGTCATTTTTTACTTTTAGTATAACGGTACTGTAAACGGAATATTTTTGTATGCCATCTTAAAGACAGCCTACAAAATCGTTTTCGATTGCTTGAGTGGAGTATTCCCCCATTGGCTCAACTTCATTTATTAATTAATAAATGAAGTTGAGCCAATGGGGGTTCTTTGAATTTTTAAAAAATCTCAACTCGTTTCCAAGTTTTCAACGTTTACATTTTTTATTTCAGGTTGCATAATTTTTAGTGACAGTCACTGTATTTCTCGGCGGAATGTATACGTTCAGGAACTCTATCTCGGTAGTACCACGCCTGACTGCTACCCCCATACATTCCATGTACCGGCCATTAGAGACAGGCTCAAGCGAGATATGTCTGTATTGAACAGACTGGTGCAAAAGGAAAGCTAATCCCCCACCTCCTTACGAGGGCGGTTCGGAAACTTCTTAGCCTATCAATTAAAGAGAATAGTTAGTTTTTCAAAAATATTTTTATTTTTCAATATAATCTCCTGAAACTTCAATACACTTAGTCCAACGTTTTTCTAGCAATTCTATCCCTTGATTAAAATAGTTTTCCTCAAGGTCTTCAAAATAGTGGTTTACAACTGTAATTGCATCTTCATTTGAAGTAAAACGCTTGCCAGCAAGGATTTTTTTTAGATTTGGGAACAAGTAAAAGTCACTGGGAGCTAAATCAGGAGAATAAGGTGGGTGGTCAAGCAACTCGTACTTTAATTCGTTGATTTTAGCCATTGTTAAAACACTCTTGTGCGCTGATGCGTTGTCTTGATGAAAAATTATTTTTTGTGTTGTAAGCCAGGACGTTTTTCTCGAATTTGTACATTTAATTGATCCAAAAGGTTGCAATAGTACTCTGAATTTATTGTTTTACCCTTTTGCAGATAGTCAATCAATAAAATACCTTTGAAGTCCCAAAAACCGTTGCCATAACCTTACCAGCCGATTGAATTGTTTTTGCCTTCTTTGGGGCACTTCCTCCAGCTTCAGTCCATTGTTTGGATTGTTCTTTTGTCTCTGGAGTATAGTGGTGGATCCATGTTTCATCAACAGTTATGAAACGACGCTTAAAATCCATTTTATTTCGCTTAAAACGATCCAAACAAGCTTGAGAAATTTTCATTCTTATGCGTTTTTGATCGACTGTTAACAAATGCGGCACCCATCTTGCAGAAAGCTTTTTCATCTGTAGTTCTTCATGCAAAATTAAATGGACTCGATCATTTGAGATGCCCATGATATTAGCAATTTCACGCACTTTTATTCGTCGATCATTTGATACCATATCATGCACTTTAGCTACAATTTCTGTTGTTGTTGCTGTTTTTGGACGTCCACTACGTGGTTCACCTTCAATGCATGTACGACCACGTTTAAACTCAGCAACCCAATTTTTACTGTTGCATATGAAGGAGCACTTTCACCTAACTCATTCACAACATTATTATTATAAATTTCTTGTCCCGATAAACCTTTTTTATGTAAATATTTAATGACAACACGCATTTCTAATTTTTCCATTGTAAAAAAAATTGCGGATGCGTCTTTTTTGAACACCTGTTTCTATATGAAAGAGTTGCCAGATCGAAACAAAATGTAACATGTGTTCATAACAGAGATTGAAGTTTTTAAAACACTTAACTTTTTTCTGTTTACACAGCGCTTTTTGTGCTAGGCAAAGAAGTTTCCGAACTGCCCTCGTAATACGTTGTAACCATCACAACGCTCTAAGCTGTAGTTGTCGTTCAGCTTGGTTTCCTGCATCGCCGTGACATTGATCTTCTTTCGATTCATAAATTCCACTATTTCAGCGATCTCGATCTTACCTCTAAGTCCATTGCAATTAAATTTCAAAAAGGATGCATTTTCTGGGATTTGAACAACAACGGCTGGTGTTAAATGCTGCGCGCGCGGTTGCTGTTGAAGGACTGCAGGGGAGTTTCGTAATCTGACGACGACTCACTGGGGGCTGTGTTCGCGCAGCATGCAACAACATAGTCCATGTCGTAGTCCCTCGCGTGGACTAGTCCAGAGCAACTCCTTAGATGCACCCACTGCTGACATCTTTTGCATCTCACCGAAGATTGTATATGGGTGAAGATGCCGATGTGACAAACCGAGCACAAATATATTGGTCCTGGGGTTTCCTCTGTCCCGGCACGGACCAAAATAATCCGGAGCAGGCATTCCGGGATATGCTGCTCCCAACACAAAAAACGAAACAAATACAAACACATGTACACTAAGGTGGCAACCGCTGGCCGGAACGCAGATGTTGTGTGGTTCCGGGTCAATCCGGTACGAGAGAACCCACTGCCGTGTGATTGGTTGGCTGGCTGGGTGGGGGAATCCTGTGGTAAGCAGTGTAAAAGTAGATTCAGCAGCGGATATTTCCATATTCCTCAGATGGAAAAAGTGCACTAAGTCAGCTGTGATAGATTAATATCACATATGTTATCGGCTATAGGACTCGACGCCAAGATCGTACAATCATCCGCGTACACTAGTCCGAAGTCACACGTACAAAGTTTGCCGAAAAGTAAAAAAATGGAAAATGTGGTGTAGGAAAGAGTATAGAACTTAATTAGTTTACGATAAATTTTTTTACGTACAACTTTGAACTTACTAAAGATCATAAAGAAGGGTTTGGAATTTCAAATGTTGAAGTTTATGTTAAGATATTTTATACTACCCCAGCTAACAATTTTTCCGAGGGCTCTGATTTCCGATTTTTTTTCCGAAATTTTCTGAATATTTTTTAGATATTTGTCGATTTCTCTAATATTTTTCTAGAAGTTGTACCGATTTTCTAAAACTTTTTTTTAAGAATCTCTGCACATTTTCTGAAGAACCTTAAGAATCTTGTTCCGAATTCGTTCCGATTTCTAATCGATTTTCTAAGGGATCTTTTTGTTCGATTGTTGTCGAAAAACAAAGTGATTTTTTATAAAATCCGCATATACAGTTTTTGAATTGTTTTAATATAAATGCAACATATAATAATTCAAACTAGTGTTGATAGCTTTAACATACCCGTGCACATTCTTCTACTATTAATCACAAAATGATAACAAGAGGGAAAATCATTAGGACGTTTGAAATTAGAATCATCCATAAATAGGGAATTAAAAGAGAATTGTTTCTGAGTTAGGGATTTGTTCTGTGTTGTGTGTCAATATCAAAGGCGTCAGCGGCCAAGAATTTCATCAGATTTTTTCCAGAAAATCTAATCTTTTCTTCGAATTTTTCCAGAATTTCTTTCCGAATTCGGACCGATTTTCTTCAAAAAATCTAAATTTTCCACCGAATTTTCCAGAATTTTTTTCCGAATTCAGACGGAATTCGTTGCGAAACTCTAATATTTTGTTAGAATTTTCTTAGCAAATTCTTTCCGATTTCGGTGGACACGTCCATACAACTTTTGTACCGAATTCGCAAAGAATTCGGAAAAAAATGTTATAAACAAGTATTAGAATCTAGTGGTATTTGAATTTCATATTATTAATACGTCAATTTATTCACACAAATATTTTGTTTTTTCCAAATAAAACTTCTACTATAAAAGGTTATGAGCCCAGAAGTCTCTGGAAAATATTTTACAATTTTTCAAATTCAAGAAAATTTTGGAAAAAGGATTGTTTAAGAAGACATCCAACTTTAGGATACAATTTAGCAAGAAATTGAAGATCCTCCATGAATTTTTTGAATGCCAAGAAAAAGGATTCGGTCAAGAAAGCAGCTAATAACCAGATAAAATAATTCTCAAGAAATTGTGGAGTCAAAAGGGAATTTCTTAAGAAATCAATTTAGTCATGGAAAAGACTAAAATTTATCAAGATTTTCAAGATTCTAGGAGACAATTATGAGGAGGAAATTGATCTTTCTAAGCATATCAAGCCTTTGGAGAATGAAACTTATTATCCCATAAGGAAGCATCAGACGTGTGATTTATTAAACTATCACGAAGGAGCTATTGACGTTATAGAAGGTAAATTGAAGAATCCTAGTCCACCGTCCTCTAATGCCACGAATGAAGAGAAGAAACTGTACAAGGAAAAAAACAGATTTGTGTAAAAAAGTCCATGATTGCAAGCGCAGTAAGTGACAATGTTTTCAAAAGATAATGGATAAAGAAACTGCAGTTGAAGCTTGGGAATCTCTGATGGTTCAATTTGAAGCAAGATCAAAGGATCAACTTTTCAAGATATGCCTTGATTTCTTTTCTTTGGCATGGAATTCAAGTGAGGATGTTAGACTACATATTGCAAACCTAAAAAGCTTGAGGATAGAACTCAATAATGGATTAAAAGGACGTAAGGATCATCAGCTCCTAGAAGTGTTATTGGTTTGTAAAATCCTTCAAATTTTACCAAGTCACTTTGAAACTTTCAATGACCGCTCAACTGTTCATGTATCAAGAAAATTGCAAAGGTGTTGATGTCGTTAAGGATGAAGAATCACTAGTTGTTAATAATGTCAAGAAAAGAGTTCCTCAAATCAATAATACCAAAACGAACAAGAGAAATGGTGTTTGCAACTATTGTCATAAGAAAGGTCATTGGGTACGCGATTGCAGAAAATGGATAAGTGATGGTAAACTTACAAAAGAAAAGAATATTGAGGCAAAGAGTTCTCGACAACAAATTCTACCATCAATATGTGAAGAGATTAACTCAATTAAGAATGATTTTTCAAAGACTTGATGGATTGATAATGGCGCCACACGACACGTCACAAATAACGGAGGATTATTTAAAACTTTTGAGAAATTCAAGGAATGTAGCAAGATCAAAGCTGCCGGTGGTGAAATGTTAGATGTAATTGGCATAGGTACAATCGAGATCAAGTCAAGGATCAACAACAAGGTACTCGATATTACACTAACAGATGTTTGGTACGGTCCAAAAGTATCAAGGAATTTATTCTCTGTATTATCTGCTCAAGACAAGTGTTCAAATAGTCAATTCACGTCGACTGCTAAAGAATATAAACTTTTGGTGAATAATAAAGTGATGTCAGTTGGTCATCGAGAGAAAGGAGGCACATTATATCAAGTTGATATTAAAGCAGTAATCCCGTATTCAGCAAATGAAATAAATTCAACGGAATCAGATAACACCTTGCAACTATATCACGAGCGTTGGGGACACCAGAATAAAGGCAGGGGTACATAAGCCGCTCGGCTTTCTTGCTTAATTCATTTCTGGTAAAAGACCAAAGACCAAGTTCGACCTAACTGAAATGTGGTTCTGACATTTATTTATTCCTTTACCAGAAATGAATTAAGTAAGTAAGCCGAGCGGCTTATGTGTCGAGGCCTTAAAAGCCATGTACAAAAGAAGCTAAGTGAAGAGCTTGGTATTAATGTCAAACTTGATAGACAAATTTGTGAAGCGTGTGTTTATAGCAAATCACATCGCTTACCTTTTGGTACAAGAGAGGTATATGAAAGTCCAGGCAAGTTAATGTCAGCTGATGTCTGTGGCCCATTTTCAATGTCTTTCAGTAAAAAGAAGTATTTAGTAGTATTTAAAATTGTTTACAGTAAATATTGTTTTGGACACTTCTTGAGAGAAAAATTTGAAGTTAAAAACGCATTGAAGGAAGTCTAGCACATTCAACAAATCATGGCAATCCAATAAAGGAATTTTTGAGTGACAATGGTGGCGAATTCGATAATTTTGAAGTAAGGAATATGGAGTCGTACAGAGGCTAACTGCTCCCTACACTCCGCAGAAGACAAGCGATAGGGAAAATAAAACTGTCATTGAGATGACCCGCACTTTTAAATACTCAAACAAAAATGTTCAATTTCCTAAACCTATTTGGGCTGAGTTAGTTCGTTCCGCTATATATATTTTTTTTTTAATCGAACTCGCAAAACACCAGTTATGTTATGTCCACGTTCCCGATCAGAAACAGAAAAATATGGATTCATAGACAATCAAAGGATATCTAATTGGTTATGATACTGAGCACTGTAGTTCCGCCCGTGGACAAAAATCGAAAAATGTATGTCGACAAATTTGATTGCGATTCAAATATATATCCTCTAAACACATTAAATTTTTATTATCCAGTATTATTTTTGCCAATTTACAGCGGTAATATGCCAAGTTAAGTCGAAGAAGTTGAAATTTGTATGTGGTGCCTTAAAAACGAAAAATATATCCGCAAAGCATTTGTAGCTTATGAGTGAAATTATAAAAATAATTAAGAGGTAAATGTACAATTTTCAAACTGAAACCTTTAGTTGATGGCACTGACAATATTCTTATGAAAAAACAAATTCAAAACTCTTTTTCTAAGTTCCTTAAAAATAAATTCTTTGTAAATGACTTTTTGTGCTATTTTTAATATCATTGCTACAAATGTATGTTGAGCTTTACTAATGTTGCTTTACTAAGGGCAAGTCCGTATTTCTTTTAAAATACAGGTGAAAGTCTCTTGTTTACGATAAA
Organism: Musca autumnalis; assembly: GCF_047663935.1. NCBI lineage: Eukaryota > Metazoa > Arthropoda > Insecta > Diptera > Muscidae > Musca > Musca autumnalis. The sequence goes on from NW_027411866.1 coordinate 58,617,845, forward strand.
AATAAATCCAGCTGCCACCATCTGCCACCCTGTAAGCTTTTCCACTTATACCACGCCTGTAAATCGCCAAAATTCCGAAAATCGGGAGGTACGTTTATATGGGAGCTATACCGAAATGTGGACCTATATTGAACATTTTTTGCAAGGAGGTATGGTGTTCCCTCAGAACTTAAAATGCAAAATTACATCCAAATCGGTTGGAAAATTTGGCTAAAATCGTCAAAATACCGAATATCGGGACATACGTTTATATGGCATCTATACCTAAACTTGGACATATATTGAACATTTTGTGCACGGACATATGATCTTCCCTCCGAAGTCAAAATACAAAATTAATATAGGGAGGTACGTTTATACCTAGCTATACCTAAACGTGGACCTATGTGGAAGATTTCTTGCAAGGTGGTATGTTGTTCCCTTACAACACAAAATGCAAAATTACAGCCAAATCGACTGCAAAATTTGGCTAAAATCGTCAAAATATAAAAAAGCGGGGGGTACCTTTATATGGGGGCTACACCCACATGTGGACCTACATCCATTAAATTTCTTTTTCATCCTTTTTGCGCTCGTTTTAAACTATATTTAACATTTCGAGGCGTTAATTCGATTAGAACTATTTTTGGCACTCCTTTCCATACAAGTGGGACCACTGTGCTGAGGAGCGTTTAGTGAAGAACTTACAAAATGCGACGATCGTATCCAAAATTTGAAAATAGAATCTTCAAATAATACAAGTGAAGAAGAAAAATTGCCATTTAAAACCAATGAAGGGATAAAAGAAGAAGTTTTAGAACAAAATCGCGATCAGCCATGTACATCAAGATATGTTCAAAACATTCGTATTGAATCGGACTGGGAAGAAGATGAGATTTTTGAAGAATGTTTCGAAGAAAATGTATCCAATGAGAGTGAATTCCGAAGATTTGATTTGAGAGAAAATACAAATGAGAATTCAATAAGAAAAGTTTAGGAGATCGATCATCATTGCACAATTCGATGCTTGATAACTACAGTGACCAGTGTTGCCAGTATTTTTCGGTCTCTCATCCCCAATTTCAAAATAATTTTTTCCCAAAAATCCACAAATTATATCGAATTTCCCCAAAATAAATCCCCTCATACGCATTATGAAAAACCAAAGAGAATATATTTATTTGAAATAATTGCTCTGTTCCAGAACCTTGAGTTTGAGTTTTTCGTATTTACAAAGTGTTCCAAAAATCCTTTTATGGAACTGAAATTTGTTTGCTCCAGAGAATTACAATATATATTAACTTTTAGTCGTTTTAAGGAATAAGATATTTGTCCCATTTTATCACCGAATTGGTTGAAATTTGATATTTTGTATCTCCATAGGCTAAAAAACATTCCTACCAAAGTTGGTTTACCCCCATATAACGCCCCATATAAAGTACGCGTCATTTTAATATATTTTGATTGTATTAGTCCCATTTGACAACAGAATCGGTTGTAACTTTGTATTTTGAATTTCCAGAGGCTAATAAACATTTCTACCATTAAATGTTTATATAGGTCCACGTTTTGATATAGCCCCCATAGGACGATATCTCCCGATTTTCGGTGATGGTTTTGGCCCCATTATCACACCGAGATGGCTGAAATTTGGTATTTAGTCTTCGTTTGGGTATAAAACTTTCCCCCAGAAATTCGTAGGTATAGGTCCACGCCATCATATAGCCCCCATAGAACAGTACCTTCCGATTTTCGGTATTTTGAAAGTTGTGGCCACATTAATCCACCGAAAAGGCTAAAATCTGTGGTGGAGGGTATAAAAAGTTCGGCCCACCCGAACTTAACGCTTTTCCTACTTGTCTTTTATTACTTTGGAAAGTAATATTAAGAATATTCATTCTTTAGGGGACAACAAGACCAAATAAAGTTTTATTTGTTTATTACCTATTTGTTCATTGAAGAATTTTTGCAGTAAAATCACCTTCATTCGTAAAATGCGTAATGTAACAGATATTTTCAAAGCAAAAAAATCCCCATAAAATCCCCAATTTTTGAGCTTATTTCCCCATCAAATCCCCAGATCCCCAATTCAAATTTTTCATCCCCATTTTGTAAAAAAATCCCCATTTTGGGGACAAATCCCCAATACTGGCAATACTGACAGTGACTGTCACTGAAAATGATGCAACCTGAAATAAAAAATGTATACGTTGATAACTTGGAACAACAAAACAACTCAAAAACAATTTTGTAGGCTGAAAAAATATTCCATTTGCAGTACCGTTATAATAAAATTTTGTCGGAAAACAAAAAATGGGCATTTTTAAAAATGATGCACCACGATAATCGATCAATAATTTCCAAATTTTTCGCATTTTATGCCATTTTAGTAATCAAAATGGTGTAATAATTGGTTTCCTATCGTTTTCAGTAGTTTTATCATTGATTCCGGTAGAAAAATGATGTTCCTGACGTAAATTTGATATGATTGTAATTAATGTCCCTTTGTAGGTAATTTGGCTAGAAATTTCTAGTTTTTGTAGTTATTTTTCAAAAAATGACTATGAAAAATCATTAAGGGTTATGTCCAGAGTACGTAGAAAAAATCTAATGACATATGGAGGGTCCTGTATTAGCCAGGTTTGCCCTTTTTTAAAACAGTCTTTAACGGCGTTGTCCTGGTAGAAGAACAATTTTTGCAGTTTTCTTTGAAATTTGTTTTGAGAAATATTGTTAACAATGTTTCGACCATGTTTGCTTTTATAAAAATAAAAATTCCAAAAATTCTTTATGGTCACCTTGAAGAAACTATACTTATGAAGCAACCAGATAGCTTTGACGATGGCACTGGAAGAGTTTGTAAGCTTAAAAGAAGTATTTGAGGATTAAAGCAAGCTCCCCGTTGCTGAAACCGCAGATTTGGGAAATATTTATTAAAAATCGGCTTTATAGCAAGTGAAGCAGAACCCAGTATATACATAAGAGACATAGAGGGAAAGAAATTAATATTAGCTCTTTACGTAGATGACAGTCTAGTTGCTGCTACAGATCTGAAAGAGTTGGAAATATTTTTGGAAGAGTGGGAAAGAGAATTTGAAATGGCGGCAAAAGATGCAAGTTATTTTTTGGGCCTGGAAATAAAAGCAAATGAATGTGGAATATGAATAAGTCAGGAAGCATATGCAAAAAGAATTCTAGAAAGGTTTTCTGATTGCAGACCTGTTTCATCGCCCACGCTAAAAGGAGACAATTTTGAACCAGGGAAAGAAAACGTGAAGACTTCTCAATTTCCTTACAGACAAGCAGTAGGTGCGATAATGTATCTCATGTTGGGAACAAGGCCTGACTTAGCGTATAGCTAATGATCCTTAGAAAACCCATCAAATGAAGATATTACCAGAGTTAAAAAAGTTGTTCGCTACATTTTTGGAACAATAAATCATGGAATATTTTACAACAATAATCAAGATCGAGAACTAGAACTAGAATGTTACAGTGACGCAGACTGTGGTACTGTTTGAAGACTGGCAGATCAACATCTGGTGTAGTTGTAAAATTTGCGGGAGGTGTTGTATCATGGCTAAGCGAGAGACCAGCTATGGTAGCAACATCTACAACTGAGGCAGAAATTGTTGCAGCTTCTGAAGCAACAGAAAAACATAATTTGGTTACAGCGTTTATATTCCTAATTGATTGGGCTAAATGCCACTCCAGAGTTATATATCGAAAATTCTGCCGCAGTACGTTTGGCTCAAAATCCAAAATATAACAAACGAACAAAGAATATCAACAATAAGCATTTCTTTATTCGAGTAAAAGTTTGTGAAAAGAAGCTTGAAGTTATACAAATATCAATGCAAGATCAATTAGCTGATTTGATGACAAAACCTTTACAACCTACGAGACTCAAGCTTCTTTGCGATAATATTGGTTTAAAATGAAACGTCTAACATCTCTTAACAAGGAAAAGTGTTGAAGTATTATTTTAAGATATGTTATACTACTGTTCTTATAAACAAGTATTAGAATGTAGTGGCATTTGAATTTCATATTGGTAATACGTCAATTTATTCACATGCATATTTTATTCATTCCAAATAGAACTTCTACTACAAAATCAGAAAGATAGAGACAGCTCCCTAAAGCGGTGATTGGTAAACTCTCTGAACCCTTACCAATCAACTTTCCCATGGCTAACAAATGTACGGTGTTCAGAGGTTATGGAGTCGGCTGGTCTATTTACGTAGACGATGATAGGAAGGTAGTTTGAGCCAAGGGGTATGACAGGTTGCAAAGGTACGTCATTTATCAGACATTCACCGGGCAAAACGTGGAGCTATCCTGGCCATTAGCTAGAATGCCGGAATGCCAAAGCTCATGATGGATATTGAAGTCACCTAAGAAGACGGTTATTGTCCTCTAAAATTAAACTAATATAACGCGGGTTACAGCTATTCATTGTCGGTATGTACACATTAAACAGCAGTATCAAGCGAGAAAAGCCAGTCCTCTTCATTCGCTTTTTGTGCGATCCTTCCGCAAAACGTTGTATCCATCGCAACGTTGCAAGCTACAAGTAACGGTGATCTTTGTTTCCTGGATAATTTTTCTGACCTCATTGCAAAGCCAATTGATTTGCAGGTGTATTTTGCGTTGTAACAGTATTTTAATTATATATTTGTAAGTTCATTCTTCTGCTTAATTTGACTAAATCTGCTTGATATGCCTGTTGATCTAGGAGTTCTCTCGTGTATCGCTGGACCCCTCTTTCTAGATCATGAAGATCACTCTTCACCTCACGGTAACACCCGAGCAAGTACTGCAACGAAAGCATGCCATTGTGTTGCTGTACGGGAAGAATCTTTGTCTCCTCACACTGAAGAAATGAGGAGGCATTCTGCCAAGTTTGAATATTTTTCCATCGCGTTGCACGTATATTCGCGGAATGACGTCGCATAGCTTACCACAAACCGACCTGCCGCGTTGTGTGTGATCAACAAGGTTTCTTTATCTGCACCCCAAGTGCAGCCGACTAGGGACTTGAGGATCTTGTTCATACATATTAGTTTGTGGGGATAGCTGTGGCACGCGCGGAATGTGACCCCTAGAATTTTGGGGTGGTTTGTGGTCGGAATTTTGCTACAATCGACCATGGCATTCAACTTTGTTCTCACCTCTGCCGTTCATGTGGTGAACAGAGAGGCCGTATATTTAGTGGCGGATATTTGCATATTCTTCGCGGGGAAAAATTGGTAAGATCAGTCAAATAGGGATTCAGCCTTTCACAAATGGCATTAGGGAAGGTACCTAACGCCAAGATCTTAAAATCGTCCGCATACGTCACGATGTCATTGCCGTCTGGAGGGGGAGAAATATCATCCCACCTTGGGGAACAACCTGTTTCATTCTACGGGGCGTGGTGTTAAATGCTGGGTGTGCGGCTGCTGTTGAGGGGACTGCGGAGGAGTCACGTAATCTAACGACGACGACTCACTGGTGGCTGTGTTCACGCAGCATCTTGCTACATAGTCCTTGGCATGGACAAGACCAGAACAACCTCTTAGATACACCCACTCTCCGACATCTATTGCATCTCACCGAAGATTGTGTTTGGGCGAGAATGCGGACAAACAGAGCACAAATATATTGGTCCTGGGTTTTCCTCCATCCCGGCACAGACCAAAAGAAACCGGAGCAGACATTCCGAAATATGCTGCCCCCAACACAGAAAAACGATGTTAATATATAAACATGTGTACACTGAGATGGCTGCCGCTGGCCGGAATACTGATGTTGTGTGGTTCCGGGTCAATCCGGTACGAGAGAACCCGCTGTATTAAGGTGTAATTGTGGTGTAATATGTTGCGTTTGTTGTTGTTGAGGAGACGACGACGAAGGATCGGACGACGAAGTTGGAGACACGCTGATGTATATAACCGGCCGCCGTGGGATTGCTTTCAGCCATTATTCGCGTTTGTGGTATCGGCAACAATTATCACAATTGACAGGGACAGGTTGAACTGTCGGATGAGTCCGAGCTACTTTCCACATTCAATCAGGTATCGTTGAGCTTATAAGTCTGGACACAGTCGCTTCGGATGAATCTATACTACTTTCGGAACAATCAGATATCACTAAGCTTGTAAATGTGGATATAGGAGCTTCATTTGTTCTCTTTTGTTTGGATGGGTTAATAGTATTGCACCGGTAGGTTTGCCACTGGAGTAACCAAAACGGCTTAAAGTTAAATATTTTATTCCATAGGCCTTTGAGATCTATAGGAATTTTTGGTGTAGTAACTTTATTATTGTGTTTGGGCCTGTTTTGACCCTGTAGATTTTTTTTAAATAAATTAAAATTAGACCGATCACATCTCTCCGTCATTTGGTGCATGGAAGAAGTATGAAGCGTCCCATGACGTGGTTTTCAGGGGGAAATCATCCATACTATACAACCAACAGAAAAACACATCAATAAAAATGCATTTTTCTTGTTCCCCTCATATTGAATGTAAACGGAGTAGATACCATCAAAGAACCTCGAACAGTCCATTATAATCCTTCCTAGAACTTGATATATATACGTTTGGAAGAAATATACAGCAGGAAATATGAACTTTAAATCTACGCGTTGTTTATATGGGGGCCTACGTGGGCCTACGTGAAAAAATTTTTGTAGAACTGTTTTTATTCTCTGGAGACGTACCACCTTGCGTTGACACAGGGACTGGAGTCCAGGCTTCCTGCGCCAACACCCGAGCAGCAACAACTAGTCTTCCATCTAGGCATTCTTCCCCTACTACCACTAATACTCCTTCCCTCCGGTAGTACGCCTACTAGTGATAATAGTCCAGCGAGTTACCTTATCAGCTTGCCATCCACTTTTGCGACTAGCCTACTAGTATCCATGCTAGTAGAAAGGCTAATAATTCTTCTAGTCATTCATTCAGTTCTGCGGCTAGCACTCCGCCTATGTTAGGTTTGCGGATGCACAGGTGCTGTAATGGCAGCCACTCCACTCGGAGACCCTGAGGCCCATTGTGATCATCCTGATTATTGAAAGATTGTTAATTATATAGATGATTATAGGTGTGTTAAAGTTGTGATATCGGGGAGTATGTAAAAGATAAGATGATTATGTCGATGATGATTGCTGATTTTTGGACTATTGCTTCACAGGTGTTGGGACTGTTGGAGGTGGTAAGTTGAAGAAAAACATGGTGTATTGTGGTGATGGTACTGTGTTGGGATGAATTGAAGAGATGATTTTTGATGTGGTAGGGTTGTGATTATGGTGATTCACAGAGATGAGAGACTGTAATGATGCTTGATGGTTTTGGCTATTGCATTGTTGGAATTGAGTTGATGAGGAGCATGGTTAATTTTGGTTGTGATATGTGTGTTGTGTTGAGCAGAGTATGAGAGGTGAGACGATCCACTGCGTTCATTCTGAAATTGGATATGAGAGGTGGGGTAGGAGGGGGAAAGAAGATGGAGAGATGGGAAAGAGGTAGAGGGAAAGTTGATATGGCAGAGAGATGTGGTAGAAATAATTAGTTTAAAACACTATGTTCTATGCTGACCCGCCCCATAGCCACTTAAGACTCCTGCAATAGGTTAACAGGGTTATGTGGTCAATAGAGGACCGAAAGTGAGAAGAGAGAAAGTGATCGATCGTTCCCGTCTCCTCTACATTCTCGCATAACCTACAATACACAAGGTTGTTATCCTCCCACTTACTTGTCAGAGATCTGATGCCACAGTGGCCAGTGATGACCCCTATAGCGATTCTGATTTCTGATTTACGTAGTGAGAGAATGGACGCAGTTCTACGCTCTGAGATTGCCGGCCAGATTGACTTCGATATCTTACAACCAGGTACGTCTTGCCAAACTCTTACGATTTTCTCTGCGTAGAGCTTACTGAGTTTGTCGAGGAAAAAGCAGAGGCCCGAGGATTGGGATCCTCGTTTTGCTAATTCATCAATTATCTCGTTTCCCTCAACGTTACAATGCCATGGTACCCAACAAAACTATGTTACATGTTTTCAATATAGACCTACAACTTTGAACAACACTATGCAACACTGAAAATGCAAACAACTTCTAGTATGCATTTTTTGAAAGTACATATTTAGACTACAAAAACCCTAGTAGGGTTTTGTCCTGTCAGATCCAGTTCGGATTTTATGGCCTCATCTAAACCGGGCTAAATCTACAATTTTTGCATTTATCAGTCCTTTATCTCAGAAACGAATAGGAATTTGGCCTTGTTGTCTTTAGCAATATTGTAGCCCTAAACTGGTAGAACTTATCTTTTGAACAGACCACATAAGAAGACCTCCATCTAGGGCATCAAAATCTATAAAATATAGAAAATTTTACATAATTGCTGAAATTCTGGTCAGTATCGGCTAAACTATTGAGAGTTGAACCAAGTAACCTTTTGCAAAAATCTTCCAAATAAAGTTCTCAACAATTCTTTAGAACATTCTGAAACCCTAAAATGCTTACTTCATGTTCTTTCAGTGGTATTTTGCAACATATCTTTTACAACACGTATTTCAAACACAGTTCACACCAACAGTTTATTCTCGCATTTCGGATTTCACTACATTATTGACAGTTTTATTAAATCGTCGTTGAAAAATGTACTGAAAACAAGGTGATAGAGTCAATTTACAACAATGACATGTTCTGAAGAGTTGTGTATAACATTCCAGGAAATACTTTTCCAAAAAAAAATATTCAGAAAAAATTAACGGGTTTGGAGATACGGTTCGAAATGTACAAAAATTATGGCATTTTTGCATATATTTTGAAATTTGAGGCAATAAATGTATTTTTCCGACCAAATATTTTATTCTTGTCCTTATCTACAAATTTGCTTTAGAGGTCAGAAGAAGATTCGCATTGGTTTCAGAGATATAGCCCCGAATTTCTTTAAAAACTCAATATTTAACCATGTTTAGATGGGGCCATAAGGTTTCTTGTCATTTGGGTCTGTACTTTCAAAAAATTCTCAGTTCGAATTGTTTGCACAAGATTACCTTAAAAATGTTGCACAGTGCAATCCTAGATTTAATAGTGTATGGCCTTAACACTATTAGAGTAGCCAGCAGCGTTCGAAAACATACATTAAGGTACCGCACAATGACGATTTGTACCGCACCTAGCTTGAAAAGTTACACTACGATAAGGTACCGTACATGTACACAAACTTAAAAATGTTTTAGTGTTTTGTACATGTTCCCAACGAAAATCGTAGCGTACATGTTTGGTACGCAACCACCATTGTAAAGTAAAAACCACGTACCCAACCGAAATGGTTGGGTACGTACGTTATAAAGGTTGCGTGTACATTAAAAAATCACGTAACGTACATCATTATGTACCCTAAAAAACAAATAGAGGTTGTGTACTCCTGAGTGGTTTTTATAAAGAAACTAGCGGGCCCGGCGAACTTCGTCTCGCTATTAAGGAATAAAATTTCATACAAAAACTCAATTTTCGATCGTTCCAATTTTCGGACTTTTCCAGAGAGATTTTCCAAAATTTTCTCCCGTAAAGACCTTCTCCTCGAAAATACGAATAACTGACAAAAAATTTACAGAAATCGGCCTAGCCGTTCTCATTTTATGAATTACTATACATTTTTTACACCATTTTTATATATATAAGATATATTAAATATGAATGGTATAAGGAAAAAGACAACCATAAAATTAAGAGTGAATATCGTATAAATAAAATACAAAAGTAGCTACATTATATAAATAAAAGTTTCACAAGTGAAAACATATGTAACAAAGTATATAAAATACTAAAAAATGTAGAATTTGACAGGAGAAAGCTGAACTTTCATAATTGAAATCCTATTGAATATTACCATCAGATAAAATGTACTTCATAGCAGAAAATAAACGTTCCACGCTTACTTGGGTTGACGGTATTGCGACGAGCTGTATCTGTTATACAACGACATCAATGTAGTTAAACGTATCGAGATGCAGCGATTGCGTTGGCTAGGCCATATCATAAGAATGAGCGAAGATGAACCCGCTAAAAAGGCGTATAAATACGGACCGCTTGGCGGTGCACGCAGAATTGGCAGGCCAAGGAATACATGGCGCAAGCAAGTGGATGAAGAGATGAAAAGCCGCGGTATTCCAGAGTGCGAAGCAACAAATAGAGAGAAATGGAGATCTTTTCTTAGTTCGGCCTATGGAACAAATGTTCTGTAATGGGCCAGCTAAGTAAGTAATATCTATAACATAAACTATATATGTTAAACCCGACAAATTTCTCACATTAACCCACACCACCCCATAATATGAATAATTGTGGCATTTATAACTATTTTTTAATACAAATTATTTGGATTTCTATTCTTTAAATATTGTCTTTTAACGGTATAAAATGTATTTTGGATATCACCAAAGGCAAACAAGATATAACAAAATATACCTTCCATGAACATTTTTCGCAATACCTTGAAAAACACAAGACTGCTTGCATCCTCAATCATGTCTTTGATACAAATGCCAGCTTATGGGATATGATAGATCTTCCCTAAACTCACAATTTTACTTTTAACGGGTTTTTTGTAGAGTTTGTAGTTTTCAAAAAAATATGCGATGGGAAAGCCTCCCCAGTGGCAAAGCCGCCCCATCCCAGCCAGCATTTTTTGAAAATTTTAATCAAATTCGATTCCATTTTGATACGACTGCACGATTAAAAAACTGGAATATGAGCTCATTTTCTGATCATTAATGACTCCTTTGTCGGGAGGAAAACGTAACCTCAGGTGACTCTTCTAAACAAATCACAAATGAGTCTTCCTCTGCATTAGTTTCGAGTCATTTTTGCCCATTTTCTGATGGTATATAAAGTCTTTTTCGAGTCGTACTATTTTAACCATTTATTGGTGATTTCTTGAATAATTTGGGACTCTTTTTCGAGTCTTTTTTGAGTCATGCTTATTATCGTTTATGAGTCTTTAGGGAGTCATTTATGAGTCTTTTTATTAGATGAAAACATTAAAAGAATTTTCTTTTTATTCTTCTTTGTTTGTTTGTTCCTTTCCTTTGTTGTGTTGTCTTTTCTGCTTTGCTATGTCTTTTAATTATCCCCTTTACCTGAACATGTGTTGTGTTTGTCTATACTCTTAATATTATACGTTACATTTATATCAAAGTTTCGTAGAAAGTGTATATGAGAATTATTTTCAACAAAACAAAAATAAAACAAAACAATCAGTATTTAATCACCTATCTGTTCAAAATATGATTAGAAGATACATAATTATAATCACTTTTCAAACACCTGGATGACCATTTTTTGATTAAGCATTTTTCAATCTTCTGATGATCAAAATGTGACAATATATAACGAAAAAATAGTCACATTTTAAACGCCTAAATGATTTATTTGTGATTACTACACATTTGTTGTTGTATTTTAATTTGAACTCTTTTCAATCGTTACAGGGAGTCACTTTCGAGTCCCTTTCTGATCATACAAGCGACTTAATCATTTTTTGATCACCAAAAGGACTCTAAAATGACCCCTCAATGTGATTTTTGAAAAAACAATCTTCCAAATGCTGGCTGGGATGTTACCATATACATATATAAAGCATTCAGAACTGTCGTAGTCATTTTATTACACGTTTAGGACGGAAAGAAGTATTTTATGGTAGCAAATTTCAAAGTTTCTAATTTCGGAATCGGAAAATTTGAGTTACAAAAACAGGGGGTTACACCAGTTCGCACATATTGAATAAAATGTGCTTATTAGTACATCCCCTGCAAGCATTTCTAATCGCAGATTACTCGAAATAGTCACTGCATGACTACAGAAACGCTCGTCCGCGAGCTCGTATTCTTATCGATGAAGGCTCACCACGCGAGGAAAAGTGAACCACGGCCTAGAGACTACTTGTGAATGTCGATTTAGTGGCTCCTGAATGATATATTATCGAAACAAATTGGTAGTGACGAAAAAAATATTTTTTTATTTTGCTTTTTATTTTTCTTTGCTATTATTCTTTTAATTTGTATTTTTTATTATTATAATTATTTTTCCTACGTACATACATATGTTTTTTAAGAACTTTTCTTATTTGAAATTGAATTAATTAAAATGTCATTTTTAAAATGTTATGTTGTCTGGCCTGGCCTGGGAATCAAACCCGGGACATTAAGAGTACTAAGCGAACATGTATACCACTGCGCCACCGCGCCATATAAGAATCGGTTAATTCAAGTTTACACACTTCATAAATGAATGTAAACAATCAGTAGTGTCTTCACAGGCGATAGAAAGTGTCTGCACACGCGATTGTCGTACGCCGTAAGAATTGTTTGTGTAAACAATCAATAATCGCATTTCCATATTTTTCGCTGACACTACCCAGCAAAAAAAAATGGAAGTGGTGCAAGTTGGAGTGAGGATTTCATTACATGCATGGATGCGCTTCCAGTGGACTAATGAAAAAGGCAATCCTTTTCCTCACATTTGGATTACATCCAACAAGCACTTTTATGTATAAACGATAAAAAATTCAATTTTCATTCAACAAATGAAATTAAAGTAATACGGCGTTTATATTATAGTTTTTTGCAGGGTTAACCTTCTTTATGAGGATTTGTTTGAAGTATATACAATGGAAATGACATTTGAAACCCAGACCCACTGGGTTAACCTTGTTATATATAAACGGCCTATAAGAATAAAATTAAAATGTCTTATTAATGGCCTGTTCCCGTACTTTACAAAGTGGTAAAAGTCGTAAACGATTTTCATACAAACTTTGTGTACGGGAACGCAAAACTCGTAAAAGTGGTAAAAATTTTAAAAATGGAGTGCTTCCTAGCTGCGTGCTGCGGAAGCAAAATGGAGTGCTTCCTAACTGCGTGCTGCGGAAGCAAAATGGAGTGCTTCCTTTCTGCGCGCTCCCTTATAAAATTCACTGAGGAATTCATAGAAAAAGAAGCACTTCGTGACACTTGCACCAGTGATTTAACTGCTTCCGTGGATGCAAACTTTTTGCTGGGTATTTAGTTATTCAAGTCGATCAAACTGCACTGCAATAAAATTGTTTTTGTAAAATGCTAAAGTGTCGTTCTTTTACAGAAAATAAGAGTCGATTGCGATTGCTTTTTGTAGATAGAGTGAATAACTGCTAGCAGGGTCACCACACAACGTTTGACCCCATTCACTTAAAAATCCCTAAATCTATGCAAGGTTGTTGAATTATTGGAGTTGAGCCTTTACTTACCTAATTCCAGACCCGTGAATTCAGTGCAAATATACATTTTGTATGATAAAACAAAATTACAGCCCCCAAATGTATGCTCTAATTTGGTATAACTAGTTTTGAAATTTCTTCTCCCATTTTTTTGTTGTTCCCACATCGCACAGAGGGCGAAATCATTGATCTAGCGGCGCGAAAGTCAAAAAATCATTACATATATAGATTACAGACACTCTGCTGACTAAGATTTTGTTTTTACTTTTTACTTGTTGTAAATATTCACTCAGTTATTCAGTGTCAAGTGCAAGAAATTTTGGCGGATCAGATTTTAATAAAATTGTTGCTAAAAACCTGATCTCATATTTGTTTAATTGTTAAATAAATTCGTAATAAAACTAAACAAAGTTTATTTTTTTTTTTTTGATAGGGGAGGGTTTGAGTTAAATTAAAATAAAATGTTTGGGGCCTGAAGTTACATAGTTATAAAGCAATAAATTTTCAAAAATTATTATTTTTTGTATGTTTTTAGTGCAATATACATTTGTTGGATGGAGCGTAACTACAAAGGTCCACCGATGTTCGGTCCAGTTATTTCTTTAATAATTAAATTGGACTCCCTAGATTCCGAATATCCAAAATTTAGCTGCAAATAGCTGCAAATCTTGCTGATAAATGGTCTTGAAAAATAGCTTAAATCCTCAAAATACCCAAAATCTGTCGGTACGGTTAAATGGGGGCTGTACCAAAATGTAGACCTATGTTCGCAATTTTTGGTGGAGAATTTTTGTGTCCACTGGGAACCCCAAATACCAAATTACACCTAATTTGGTCGGAAAATGTAGCTTTAAATCCCCAAACTACTGAAAGTCGGGAGGTACCTTAAAAGGGGCCTATACCCAAACGTGGACCTATGTCCACAATTTTTGGTGGAAAGGTTTAGTGATCACTAGGAACCCTAAGTACCAAATTACAACTAATTTGGAAGGAAAAGGTGGCTTAAATCCTCAAAATATCGAATATCAGGAGGTACCGTTATATGGGGGCTATACCAAAATATTTGCCTTTATTGTTCATACTGAGTCCATAATTACCCACAGACACAGATTGAGTTTGTGCAAAATTTCAGACAGATATCTTCATTCGTTTCCAAGTTATGCATTTCGCGCCGCTAGATCAGTGGTTTCGACCACTGTGCATCGTTGAGAACGTGGAAAGCGTGGGAATGTTCAGAATAGGGCTGATAATCTCCATTTCAGACAACAGCACGTTGAACAGACTATTATTAATTCCATCCGCCTATCCCCGCAAGGGCACCTTCCGCAGCTGTCATCGTTTGCTGACGACTTAGGTACCTCATGCAGTTCAATTGCAATGGTCTTAGAAATAAGTTACTGAGATCTAGATGACAAGCAATTGTTCCCCCTCGTCCTCTGGAAACTAAAACATCATTCGGCCGTATAGAGATACGGACCATGACCTCCACCACCTCGCATTTATCGCCCAGTGGGAAGTCAGATATAATCTGATATCTCCACCCATTATTTCTCATCCTGATCTTTTCCTAGAGGATGCTCATAATTTCACTCCGTTCCGGATATGCTGAAATTGAAATCGTCAACGTATACTTTTATTTATTTCTTTATTTCAGCCAATAGATTCAAATTCTTTACAGGCTGTGGATAAATATCTTAGTCTAATAACATATTTGTTTCACTTTATTTTAAAGTAATTAATACATAATACGTTTTATGTTCTCTTTCAAAGACTGTTTTGTTGCACAAAAGTCAGCCATAGTAATTCTATTCAATGAGTTATAATTTGAGAGAGCCCTGTTAATGAGGCTATTGTTTACGTAATTACACCTATGGGAATCTACATGAAAAATGTTGATATTTCTCAACTGACGACATGGAGCATTAAACGGTATTTGTTCTAAAAGGTAAGGACAATCAATATCTGAGTTGATCAAGTCAAATATAAACATCATAGCTTGCAACTTTCTCCTGAATTCTAAGGTCTCTAAGTTGATTAAGAGACAACGGGACTCATAACTAGGCAATGGATGAGTCAAGTTCAAATATGATAGACAATATTGATACGAATGTAACTGATAGATTTAAGTTAATTTATTTGAATTTCCGTTAATTTGAATATTTGAATTATAACGTAGATTTCCATTGAGCAGTTACTTTGTTTAGTTCAAGTTACAACAACAAATATTGGATAGAATTCTCTTCATCATTCTAGTTCTTACTTTACATGTTACTGATGTGCCTTTGTTTCCATTTGTTTTGCCATAATCATTTAATTATCGCTGTTTGCGGAGCAATAAAAAGAAAAAAACAAAAAGAAAACAAAACAACAGCAGTATCAATTTCGTTATAATAAAAATAATTAATCCTTTACACTGTGCAACACTGAAAATGCAAACAACTTCTAGTAGACATTTTCTGAAAGTACATATTAAGACTGCAAAACCCCTAGTTGGGTTTCGTGTTTTTAGATCGGGTTTGGATTTTATGGCCACATCTATACCGGGCTAAAACTACACTTTTTTCAATTGATCCGTACTTTATCTCAGAAACTAATAAGAATTTAGCTTTGCGGTCTTCAGCAATATTGTAGTTCTAAAGTAGTAGAACTTATATGCCAAACAGATGAACTACGAAAAACCGCATATAGCGCATCAAAATTCATAAAATATAGGAAAGATTACATAATTTCTGAAATTATGGTCAGTAACTGCCAAACTATTGAGAGTTGAACCAAGAAGCCTTTCGCAAAAATTTTCCAAATAATGTCCTCAGCAATTCTTCAGAACATTCTGAAACTGTAAAACGCTTATTTCATGTTGTTTAGCCGGTATTTCATATCACACTTTCTACAAAACATATTTCAAGCAACGTTCACACAGGCTGTTTATTGTCATATTTGAAATTTTAATGTATTGTTGATATATTAATCAAATTGTCGTTGAAAAATATTATAGAAACAATGCGATAGAGGAATTTTACAACAATGATATGTTCCGAAGAGTTGTGTATTACATTCCAGCGAATATTTTTCCCAAAGATAACATTAAGAAAAATTTAACGATTTTGGAGATACGCTGCGAAATATATACAAATCACGGAAATTTTAGATATATTATAACATTTAAGGCAATAAATGAGGTTATTCGTGTTCATTGTGTTTCCAAATACATCTTCTTGTTCTTATCTAAAAGTTTGCTGCGGATGCCATGGAAAGATTCGTATTGGTTTCAAAGATATAGCCCCGATTTTCTTTAAAAAGTCAATATTTAGCCATGTTTAGATAGGGCCATAAAATCCGAACCCGATCTAACAAAACAAAACCCAAAGATGGTTTTTGTCTATTGCATCTGAACTTTCATAAAAACTGCATTTGAAATTGTTTGCACAAAATTACCTTGAAAATGTTGCACAGTGTTATTGAATAAATATTGTTTGGGAAACAATATCTGTACCTTTTGTTTACAAAGTTGTTGTGGACGAATATCCAATAGTAGGTGGACGAAAATCCAAGATATTACTTCAATCGACGAAAATCGAATGACCACTCTTTATTTAGCCAAAGAGAGAATAAAAACAAACGATGGACACTGCAAAGTGGCGCCAATTTTTAGTACATTCTCATTAGAATTTGACATCTTTCACTTTGTGCGAAAACACAAAGTTGCACTTCTGCTAAATGGTAAAGTTCTAACGGAAGAAATGAAACATCATAATTTGAAAAGAGAATGAAACTATTCGTAATTAAACATTGCCGGCCACCTTGAAATATCCAGCGATGTTTCAACTTAATTTCTAGTTCTTTAGTTATGAGTACATATTTTACATTAAACAGCGGAACCGTCAATAGTGAGCATTTTAGCAATTTCTTTCCTTTTTGTACATTTCTTATAATATAAATGGCTCGGAAAGCCCATGTGGTCCGGAGGACCCATGCCAATTTCCATTGGCGCAACATCCACTACTACTTAGTACCGAAGCGTTGTTCAACCTCCCGGATAGGAGCGATTCCATACAATAACATTTTTTTTTGTTACTGAAATAAACGAAAAGTTGTTAAATCTCCCGGATAGGAGCTTCTTCGTTCTATTTCGCCAGAAGGGCGCTACCGACCAGCTAAATTAAAATCAAAAACGAAGAATTGTTAAATATCCCGGATAGGAAAGTCTTCGTTTTATTTCGCCTGAAGGGCGCTATCGACCAGCAAATTCTAAACTCCCGAATTGGAGCCACTACTAAGAATCTGCTTTTTACTCGTCAGACTAGTAATAGCTGAGAGTAGGTTGTCTTATACAATTTTTCTACTATATGAAAAAAGAAAGAAACCAATTTATGTTCATCACGAACAATTCATTTTAATTAGAATGATTAACTAATTTCTTCGTCGTCCTACAACACCGTGTTACTTTTGCACGAATTGAAGACCACGGTTAACGTCCGAAAAAACGTTTTATATTAAACGACTCATTTACACGAAGTGCGAGAATTGTCCGCACTGTATGTCCTTTTGAATATTTCATTCAAATACTATTCCACCTCTAGGAGATATTATTGGTATAACAGCATGAATGTTTTCAGTTGTGAAATTGGTAAACCGACAGACAAGGAGATTCAAGATTATGTTGAAGAAGATTTGTAGCAAAGTACTTTGACGTAGTCAATAACATTAAGTTCAAAAAAGGGCGAATGTTTCACATGAACATGTGAAAAAATGAATTCAAATGTTTCTTTTCCTGTGAGAATTGCTTTTCGAAGTTTTATTTTCCTCATGATTTGCATATCTTACTACTGTAGAATATACTCTTATACTTGGAGAAAGTGGACCAGTAATGATCCAACCGAAAACTGTATTTTGAGCAACCAAAGAACCCAAAATATTAAACTTAATTCCTTGCAAAAGAATTTGCGGATATAGATCAGCACCTATCAAAATGTCTACTGGCCTACAGTCGAATAACTGAGAGTCAGCCAAACGAATATTTGGAAGACACGAATATAATCCCTTACCAAGGGGAGTCGAAGGCAAATTTCCTGAAATGCTAGGAACTACCAATGCATTAAGCTTTATGCGAAACATTTCATCGCTTGTGGAACCAATATCAAATGAACAGCACTTGTTGGATCTAGCGGAAATAGTTTGGTCGACCCCTAAAATAGTAGCCGCTGTTGATGTGGTAGAAATACCAATTTTTTGTTTTAACTCCTCAGTAATGAAGGAGGCTTCTGATGCAGGGTCAATAAGGGCACGGACTGGGTGTGAAACTCCCTGGTGAACAATATTTACCATAGCCGTTCCTAACACGACATTCCTATTTTCTGCAACATGAAACACTTGTCTATTTGTCGAAGACGTACCAGACGAAGAAGTGGAAGTATCATGGTTCCGAACTGAAGAATACCGCGAGGATACAGGCGTGCTCGAACTAGAATGTGACGAAGTCGTAGATTTTGAAGAACCTATTTGTGAAGACATTTCACGATGTAACAGCGTGTGATGTCGCCTGTTACATTTGGAACAGTTATGTTTGCTGCGGCATTTATATGCTTCATGACCTTTAGCTAGACAATTCATACAACAATGATGACGTCGAAGTGCCGGAAAGCGACTATCGATCGAGCATTTTAAGAATTTGGGACAGAATCTTAAGGGATGAACTAACTTAGGGCACATAATACAAAATCGACCTGAAGAGGTGGATGAGGAAATGGAAAGACCCCGTTTGGAAAACTTGCTTTCATGTTTATTATTGGATTCAATACCCCACGAAGACACGTAAGTGTCTGAATTCTTTCTGTAAGAAAGGAATGTAAATCTTTCCATGAAGATAGGACCGATTTATTTTGAACATTTTGTTCCCACAATTGAACGGTGTTTGTGGGTAATCTTTGGATGCAACTGAAAACAAGAATCGGATCCCAATCGTTGGTCGAAACATCATAAATTTCCATAGCAGAAATGCAACTATTTATACCCCGCTGTAATTGTTTCAATCCTGAACATGATTCTATATCAATGACCGGAAGGTCGAACAATAACTTTAATTGGTTATTCACCAGAATTCGTACATTGTCGTACGACTCCTTCAAAGCATTCCAAGCCAAATTAAAAGTCCTATTCGTCAAAGGGAATTTTGAAACAATATCTTTCGCTTCACCACTAGTTTTCTTCAATAAGTGGCATAGCCTTTCTATGTCACTCAAGCGCTTGTTGTCAATAAACAATGCAGAAAAAAGATGCCTAAACTTAGGCCATGAAAGAAAATCGCCATTGAAAATGTCAATATCACATGGTGGAAGGTTTAAACTATGGAAAACATTATCATTGTATGAAGCGGATACTTCAGCTGATGATCTAGTTATATTCAAACCTTCAGGAACAGAAAATCTTTCGCCAGAAGTGGGAGAAGAATTCATAGACCTAGCTCTATGTTCATCAATTTTCCGATTGATCATTGCAATTGTATTTATATACGCCTTGAAAGCTACCTGATATTTACACTCTGCTGATGTAATGCCATTGGGATCGGGTTTATCAGCAGTTTTTAGGAAATTAAGACATTCGTCAAACATCTCTTTTACTTTTTTCCACATTACTTTAAATTCGGCAGCCTGATCTTAGTAGTTAATAAATATATATTTCAGACCAAAGGAAAATGCCGACAAAATTCCTGGAATTGTATGTAATTTGATACTTTATGTAAACAAACAAACACGTGGGTGGTACACTGAGAAGATATGTATGTATGTGTGAGTGTGGGAAATTCTTGGAATTCTGTCTGTCCGTCCGTAATGTAAACAAATAACACGTGTTACCATGGGACAATTCTAGGAATTCCGTCCGTCCGTCCGCGTGACCGTGGGAACTTTTTGGAATTCCGTTTGTACGTCCGTCTGTCCATAAGCATGCTCAATTATGCTTAAAATCAACGTGGGTGGTCCTCTTTGTCCGTCCGTCTGCTGACCGTGGGAACTTTTTGGAATTCCGTTTGTCCGTCCGTCTGTCCTTTGCTTTGGATTGGATCAGCAGCCACGATCGCTTTATTGTATGTTTGTGTGTATGTCGTTTGGTTCTTTTGTTTTCCTTTAAGTCAGAGGACAAGTGTACTGAGTATTTACTGAGTGTTTGAATATGAATTCGATCGATCTTCTCGATTTGTTTATTATTATTATTCGATGAAGGCGACAAAATCTTTAATATTGAATTGAAGGGTGGATTGAATTTTTGGTTGCTTCAAATTGATCTTTGCAATGGATTTGGATATGTATGCAAATATGATTGGGAGAGTTAAGGGGGAAAGGGAACCAATGTGTACAAATGAGAAATCGATGACCATTGTTGAGGCATTGCGTTTGAATGTATGTCGTTTAATTTCCTTTAAATTTATGATGTCTATGTTTACATTAGAAACAAAAGAAGGACCAATATTCAATATTTCTCAATATTCAATTTGTTTTGATTAAATGTTATTAATCTGGGTTATTGGACCACACAACGTCTGATTCTTTGAAACTGTATATATGTACATACATATATATTTTGTCGTCTTGAACTTGAAAAAGAATATATTGAAAAAAACATATGCAGCCTTTGAAGAAGGGTTTACTCTATGAAAGGGCTATATACACTGAGCAATCTAAGAAGTTATTAAACAGAGTTTCAATACAGCAACATAATCAGTTCGCTAATAACTGTTGAACAATATACATCCTCTAAGAAAAATGAAACGTCAATTTAATGAAAACGTGCACCCATCAGAACCTTCAGCGGTTAAAATGAAACGTCAATTTGGTGAAAATGTGTATCCTTCAACATCTTCAGCCTTTGATATGAACACCCAATTTAATGACAACGTTTATCCCTCAACATCTTCAGTGGAAAATAAGTTTTGTGAATATTGTAATGTACAAGTGAAGGCGTGGCACAATCACTGCAAGGAAATAAATCATAAAAATAACAGTTTTGGTGTAATAAATAAAAAACTGAAAGTGATCAAAAGTGCATTTGGAAATCGGGTTGTAAGTTACCAATACAAACCTAATAAAGAATGTGTTGATATTGACATTTTCCTAAAGGACGTTAAAGGAAACCTAACAGGTCTCATAAGGAACTATGTCGCCGAATATAATTTATTAAGAGTGTACTTGTCATTAACCGGGGAGTACATCATAATGACAGGAGAAGATATAACACAAAACAATATATCCCATACAACAAAGGCACAACAAATAACGATATCGGACAATATAAATGAAATTGTTGAGGACAATACTGAACGAATAAAAACAAAAATGTCCGAATTTCAAGAAAGAGGTTCCGGCTGGGCTCTAACAAAAATAGTGAATTTGGATATACATTTAAACAAATCAACACCACTTAAAGGCTCCCAATTTATAGGGACTCCGACAAAGTTAGCAAACAGGCTTGCCTGCCTCAACTTAAAGAACAAAGACAATTATTGTTTTAAGTGGTGTATAATTGCAGCATTATATCCCGTAAAATTCCATGCAAATAGACCAACATCTTATAAGATACGGGATATACGGGCAGAGTATATTCAATTAGCAAATGGGATAATACTCAATTTTGAAAATATAGAATTTCCCATAAGTCTAAATAATATATCCAAATTTGAAAAACAAAACGGAAATATAAGCGTAAATGTTTACGGTTACGACGAGAAAAAAGATATTATTCTTGGGCCGTACTATATCACACAACAAGAAAGAGATATCCATATTAACCTGCTAATGTTGGAAAAAGACGAAAAGTGGCACTTTATTCTGGTTAAAAATACCTCAGCGTACGTATACATATAAACAAAAAAACAAAAGAAAATATACTTATAATTTTGTATATTTTTGTAGGTTACTAACGCGACAATTATCTTCATTCACCGGGAAAAAATACATGTGTAACCAGTGTCTACAATATACATCATTACCGAACAGGGAAGAGGGACATAAAAAGGAATGCAGCCGAGTAGTAACACATATGCCAGCGATAGATAAAGCTGTAATGCAATATAAAACATTCACAAACAGATGGATGTGCCGTTTGCCATATACGCCGACTTTGAATCGGCATTAAAAAATATTGTAAATAATGACGAAATAGTAAGTCAACACATGCCATGTGCATTTAGTTTTTTCATAAAATGTTCATTTGATGATAGTTTAAGTAAAAAATTAATTTATGTAGGAGAGGACGCAGCAGTTAAATTTGTTAAAACTTTAGACTTTGAATGTAAACAAATTTATAACAATTACTTATCTGTTTGTAAGCCAATGATACCCTTAAATGATGTAGAGGAACTTTCATTTCAAAATCAAATATTCTGTCATATTTGTGAAGAAGAGTTAGGTAATGATAGGGTACGTGACCACTGTCACATAACAGGAAAGTATAGAGGAGCTGCACAATGAGAATGAGAAGGACTGTACTGATGAGGAATATGAACATGCAAAGAATGTTTGGAAAGTATTTAAGTGTCAAACTTTACGCGACTACCTTGAACTGTATCTGTTAACAGATGTTCTACTCTTAACTGACGTGTTTGAAAATTTCCGAAAAACATGTAAAAAATTTCATAAACTGGATGCATGCCAATATTATACCATTCCTGGACTCTCTTTTGATGCTATGCTTCGACATACAAAGATTAAATTAGATTTGTTTACAGAACTAGACATGTATAATTTTATAAAAGGTGGTATTCGTGGAGGCCTTACACAATGCACTAGAAGATACACAAAAGCCAACAACAAGTATATGAAAGATTTTGATAAAACTCTTCCATCTTCCTTTTTAATATATCTAGATGCAAACAACCTCTATGGGTGGGCAATGCGACAACCTCTACCTAAAGGTAATTTTAGGTGGCTTCAACAAAATGAAATGAATACTGTCGTACTAGATATTTTAAAATTGGAACTAAATTCCATGACAGGTTACATATTAGATGTAGATCTTGACTACCCTGATTACCTTCATGATTACCACAATGACTTACCATTTTGCTCTGAAAATAAACAAATTGGAGGATGTAAATATAAAAAGCTTATTGCGGACTTTGAACCAAAACGAAATTATATCATACATTACATGGTACTAAAACAATGTTTAGAGAATGGTTTAATATTGAGAAAAGTTCATAGGGTATTAGCGTTCGATCAAGAACCATGGTTAGCACCCTACATTGATAAAAACACCACAGAAAGAATGAAAGCAATGAACGCATTTGATAAAAATATGTGTAAGCTATATAACAATTCGGTTTATGGAAAAACAATGGAAAATGTTGAGAAAAGAAAAGATGTAATGTTGGTAACCACTTGGGAAACAATAAATAAACTTAATAAAGGAGCCCGAGCACTAATAGCAGAACCGTTCTTTCATAGTATAGCTCAATTTACTGAGACAAGTTGGGCGATACAAATGAATAAATCTTCAATAACTTACAACAAACCTATTTACTTGGGTTTTTGTATTTTAGAACTAGCTAAATTAAATATGTATGAATTTCATTACAGTTACATGAAGATTAAATTTGGTGATCGTATTATTTTGAATTACATGGATACCGATTCCTTTATATATACCATTTTCTCTGAAGACTTTTATAAAGAAATTTTAAACGATATTGAACAATTTTTTGACACCTCCGATTATCCACCTGACAACATTTATAATATACCTCTTAAAAATAAAAAAGTGATAGGTCTAATGAAAGATGAAAATTGCGGCAAAGTAATGACAGAATTTATAGGGCTTGGACCCAAAATGTATTCCTTTAAACTTGAAGATGGTTCCGAAACTAAAAAGGCTAAGGGTGTCAAAAAGTGTGTTATAGCCAGATATAACTTTGATTCATATAAAGAATGTCTTTTTAATAAAAAAGTTAGTGTCGATAGTATGTTAATGTTTAGATCCAAGCTACATGAAATTTATACAATCAGAATGAATAAAGTTGTATTGGGATATAAGGATACAAAAAGAAAAATTAAAGAAGATAATATAAATACCTACGCATGGGGTCATTATAGAATAGAATTAAATGATTTAGATAATTTACCCGAATTGGATGATTTAATAAATTTACCAGAATTTGTACCAAATATGGATATTGATTTAAATTTAGATACATCACTCAGTATTGAAGACTATAATAATTTACCCCCATTTTAAGGTATATATTGTTATTGTAATACCTAAGAAAATACTTACATTATGAAAAAAGAACATCTAAATAAAACAAAAATTGTATATTGTTATATAATAAACATGTGTTTTATTTCATTATTGAATTTGCACGATGCAAAGGTAAGTGTAAATTTTTATACTATCTTTCGGACAATTCCAGTCAATGGAACATACTCTACCAGACGATCATGGATAATTAAGCAATATGCTGAGGTATTTTGTGGAATTGGTGTATTGGTTTCAAATTGAATTTTTAAATCGATGGGTCCATTCTTCACAGTTTCGTTTTGATTACTGATATCAATAACGGCAATTGGGTTGTCCTTAAAACTTGTATATGTGAGAAGTGGTTGTGGTTCCCTCATATAATAAGATTGTTGAAACTTGGCATACATGTCATAGAGTACTGCATAACGATTTTCTCCAAACTTTAGATTCAAATCATCATATGGATAAGTTTCAGAGTTCAAGTGAACTTTAATATTTTGAAGTTCACAGTGTTGTAGCTTGTTGTCTCTTTCAAATAGCAAAGCAACGTATCGAGGTCTTTCATGATTGGCAGACAATTTAACACTCCAGCTGTGTTGTCTTCCACCAGCAAAAGTTGGATTAAAGTAGCAATCCCAGCTGCGGAAAGCTATCGGTAAAGTTTTTCCATCCTTGATTGTTTTCAAGAAACTGATTTTTCTATAGTCTGACAAATGAATG
Organism: Musca autumnalis; assembly: GCF_047663935.1. Classification (NCBI taxonomy): domain Eukaryota; kingdom Metazoa; phylum Arthropoda; class Insecta; order Diptera; family Muscidae; genus Musca; species Musca autumnalis. The sequence continues at coordinate 58,643,020 of NW_027411866.1, forward strand.
TGTTGTACTTTCCAAACAATGTTTGTAATAGTGAGTTGAATTTCTTCGTTTTCAGCAGTTGAATAACATACATTTTTATCGTTGGCGCTTCTCAAGAGAATCAAGTCATGTTTACTATTGCAAATTACTTTATTAAAGTCCTCTGCAAAGCCCAGTAGACGATTCAAGGGAACACAAAAATTGAATGAGCTTGTATTTACGTCACCATCTGGATTCCAGCCTGCATTACTCATAACCTTGCTTTCAGATTCACTTAGAGAAATCCAATTTTTAACTTTTGTTGTTGTACCCAGATAACGAGTACGATCAATTTCAATTCCATTTAGCTCATAGCGAATTTCATCAAACATGTAACCCACACAATTATTCCTCAGTTTAGCATTCTGTGAAACATCCCCCTTTGCATTTTTCAAATTTCCTTCAATGTATAGATAGCTCCCCGATGGTAGTATGTAAAGATCTTGACTTTGTATACTTATACGAATTTCATCGTTATTTTTAAATGATTGGATGTATGGAACATAGCTGTGGTAGTCTCTCTTTACAATATTCTCATCAGAGATTGGACGTTCATTAATATCGAGTATTTCAGACATTTCGTTTAACTTTTAATTTAATGAGTTTTAAAAATTCTTTATTTTCCTTGGTTAGGAGAGGTCTTGTCGGTTTGACACCTTGATGTTGAATGTGTTTTGGTGTTTGTTTATGGTTGTATTTATTGTAAATAATCATGGTTGTCTTGGTCTAATATGAATTCGTAGAGTAATTTCTTCTCCTCTAAAGTTTATCAAGCGTCCTTCTTGGTCTAATATAAGTATCTCCAGATGACTTATTTCTTTGACGTTCACCGGCAAATAAATGAGATTCATCGGTCTCTCAGCCAATTTATATCCTGGAGGGACATCAAGTGCAAATTCGTGTAGAATATGCGCAGGCGACCCATTCATGAATGATCCAGTAACAATGTTGCAATGTATTTGTATAGCATTGACCTTTAGAATGTTTACCGGAAGGTTTGAAGTATGCTTTTTACCTGGTTCTAAAATTTTTTCGGTAAAACCAAAGAGTTTTGCTATAGATTTCTCTTTATCAAAGTATATGGGATCATGAGAGGATAAGTTCTCTATTTGTATCGTATTATTGTTGGCTTTAATTTCAATTGATCTATTAATGTGGATTGCTCTATATTGTGTTTCCAAGTAGTGAGCAATATCTTGTAGTTCATATGAACCTATGGGTATCTTTATAATTTTGTCTCCGATATGGAAGAGATTGTTATCATTATCCACATTTGGTATGGAATTGTAGGATTGAAAATCAATTAAACAACACTCATAACTACCCTCTCCCAATTCAATAGGAGGTGAATAGTTTGAGTGTAAAATTGATGATTTACCCGTCAAAGTAAACGTTCTTGACATTGTCAGTTCCTTTCTAGTAATAAGTAAAAACAACAAATATGCATATGTTTATATAGGTTTTTATTTATTAAAATACTAAAATATATAAAGTTTACAATACATTTGTCTTATCTATCCAGGAATTATGCTTGTTTGAAAATCCCAGCCATTTAACAAAGACTTTATCACCCTTTGTTTTTAATATTTTTTCTACTAAGTATGTGTTGGGATATTTTGTGGGTAAAATTTCTTCTTTATAGAAACATCCATGTATGGGATTTCCTTCGTAGTCTTCTAGTAAATAAGTAGCAGGGTTGGTTAATCGTATTCCTCTTATTTTAAATATTTCTGTAGTCCAATTTGGCGTATACCCCTTTTCAAATTGATGTTTATATTTGCTGATGCGAACATGATCACCCACACGGAGATTTTGCCTCTTAAAGATTTTCATGTGGTTATACACAGTTTTTAACAACATCTGCTCATTCGATGGATTTACTTGAATAGGTGCCATTTTTATTGTTCGATGACGTGTTTTGTTGTATTGATCAACCAGGTCTCTATAAATATCAATCCATTGATAATTTCCATTGAAGCTAAACTCCTTCCACATCATGCCCTTTAAAGTTCTATTGAAGCGTTCAACAATTGAGGCTTTCAAGACACTGTATGTAGAGTAGTGGTTTATTGAATGTTTCTGCATTAATTTTTTAAATTCCTTGTTGAAAAATTCTTTTCCATCATCGGTTTGCAAATTCTTTGGAATTCTTCCATCTTTTAAAATTTTTTCAAATGCTCTATATACTTCCATTGCTGTTTTTGTTTTAAGTGCTTCGCACCAGGCAAATTTCGAAAAGGTGTCGATAACAGTAAGCAAAAATCTATATCCCTTGTTTGCTTTAGAATAGCTGCCCATTTCAACTAAATCGGCTTGCCAGAGATCATCGATTCCCTTTGTAATAACCCTACGTCTTTTAAAATTTCTTCGTGCTTGAGAGTGGAGTTCGTTTACCAATCCTCGCTTTTCCATTATTCAAGTTTTGGGGGATATATTAGAGCAATTGAGTTGAATGGGGGTTGAGATAAGACTTTAAAAATTTCCTTATGTGATTGTTTGAGATGGGATATTTCTTCTCTTAGTTGAGTACACTCCCGAATAATATTTTGGTTTAATACTTCTTGTATGTGCTTGATTTGTGAAAATATGTATGCTTGGTTGACTGCATCCGTTCCTTCCGTTGGGGGTGCAACGTTCCTAACTTTTTTATTTTGCACGTCAAGGTTGTGATCTTCGTCAATATTAATTCCCAGTATTCTCGAAACATTGTCTCTTACTTCTATTGAGTGGGTTTTTGGATTATAATGATGACCAAACTTGTCAACAGTCATAGGTTGTTTGTTTCCTTTAAAGTTTACTTAATAGATTATGTTGCCTTCTCGCAGTTCTTCGATAATCGAATCGAAACAATCTCATTAGTATGATTATTGTTTCCGGCTTGTTGTGATGCCATCAACAGCTTTAATCGTTCTACCAACTCGTTGGGATCGTCCCAGTATATATAGTTGGGTTTACTAGGATTTAGTGTCATTAAGCCTTTGCCACTGTGAGTATTCCCCATTAACTTTTTAATTATCCGCTTATATTTTTGTCCTTTGTTCCCCTTGATTCTACCATTAGGGTCATAGTTTATTTTAAACGCATTTGAGTCCAACAAGATTGTTTTATATATGTCGAGTTCTGTAGGATCATATTTTTTGGGGTTTTGATAAAATAAGAGTTCAAATAGTCCTGGTGTAAATGCCCAATTTTTATTTCCAATCGTAATCTTTTCATCACTGATTTTCAGCGGTTTATCTCCAAACATCCATTCACCATTTTCATCTTTATGCGGTCCATATACTATATCTAGTTTTTTATTTTTCTTCAAGAGTGTTAGACTAATAGGATCGTCTTCATCATCCTCATTTTCTGAATAAAATGTGTCATCTTTTGAGGTGTTGTAAGTATCATCATTTTGTGAATAATCTCCTTTATCCTCTTTCCCCTCCAATATACTTGGCTCAAGCTTAATCTCCGGTTTATATTTTTTAAAGGGTGTACTCGCGACAAAAGATTCTCTAAATGAATCCATATTCTCCTTCTTGAGTGCAATCATTTTGCTTGCATTCTCAGTTGAAAGCTTTAGTAGTTTGTTTATGGGTTCTGTTAATGGTTTAAAAGTGTTTGTCAATTCAGTAGTTTTAGCATCTTCGCCCATTTTAATGCTTTGAAATTTTCTTTTCAAAACATTTCTGGACTTTACAAGTCGTTTCAACATTTCCTCCTCCATGGTCGCAGGTGTACTCATGTAAATAAACTATATGACATCTTTTAAATAATATTATGGTTGAATAAATGTATGAAAGCCTTTCCGATATCTCCCAGAGTGAATTTCATCATCTTTAGAAATCGTCAGAAATCCATACTTTTCCTTCCAACATTCATGACAAATGTCTTTGAAGATATCAAAGCTCATGTCGCACCCCACATGATCGTTGTATATGTGTCTTAAATTCAGATCGTCTTGTTTAAACATGATTATCATATTGGCATTATCACGCAACAAATGCTTTGGGATACGGGTGTATGTTTGACATAAGTAAAATGAGTCAACACTCTTATGTCGCCCCATGCTAAAATAGTTTTTAATATTGTTCTGTTTATCACATGATACATCGTCAAAAATCATGATTGAGTTTGGTTTTATTTCATCTGGTTGTATAACATCATCATTATTGGTGAATGTAAACAATCCCATCCCTTTTACAGAGGAAATCAGTTTCTTTAGGTACTCATATTTAGATTGATATAGCGATTTTGAATAAATGTAAACATTTTCAAATTTTAATCCATTTGGGCTTTCAATCAAACTAAGCATAACATTCGTCTTTCCACAGTTTGATGGGCCCACTATTAATGCTCGTATAGTAATGGGTAACAAAGTACTATGTCGTGGGGTTTTCCTTTGTATAAAGTCCCCATTTCGTACTGTAATTTTAGCTTGTTGCTCAACTAATCTCATGTTTACAACTAATGATTAGTATAAGAACACATGACTATTTATAATATATTAAACCAATTTACATATATCTTTTGTTTAGAACCTGTAAAAAAAAGTATAAAATGATTGTTTACAACGCAAATCGATTTATTAGAAAGAAAGCCGTTAAAGGAGGAGGACTTGTAAATAAGTTGATAAACTCTCTTCCAGTCGAACTTCATCTACCAGGCTATCAATTTTGTGGACCAGGTACAAAGCTAAGAAAACGTATACAAAGAGGAGATCAAGGTGTTAATCCACTGGATGCTGCTTGTAGAGTACACGATATTGCCTATTCGCAGAATAAAGATATTGAACAACGTCATATTGCTGATCGTGAACTAACTGAACGAGCTTGGGAACGAGTAAAATCAAAGGATAGTAGCATTGGAGAAAAAATAAACGCATATCTTGTAACTAATATAATGAAGGCTAAGACAAAGCTTGGCATGGGGTTGGGAACCAAAAAACCCAAACAATTGATAGGACAACAAATTTTTAAAAAAGTCAAAGGTGGTCATACCAAGAATAATAAGGGTACCCAAAAGGGGAGGATTTCTTCCTCTCATACCTATTCTAACTGGTTTGGGAGCGTTGGGTGCATTAGCTTCGGGCAGTTCAGCGATAACCAATGCAGTTTTGAATGCTAAAAAAGCCAAACAAGAGTTGCAAGAGCAAACCAGACATAACAAAACCATAGAAGCTATAGCTATGGGTAAAGGTCTCTATCTCAAACCATACAAAAAAGGCTATGGAATTTATGTTGATGAAAATGAGAATCCAAAAAACTAATAAAACAGCTGCCCAAAGGTCCACTTGCCGATACACATATAAATACCTTTGGAAAAAAATACATACCTCACTTTAGAGGTGTTTATATGCGAGATAAACTACCTAAAAAACCGTATCGAAAAGAATGTGGTATCATAAATTTAGATATTGACAGTGGTCCAGGTACCCATTGGGTAGCATATTATAAAAATAACAATATCATCGACTATTACGATAGTTTTGGGAACCTTCAACCTCCATTAGAAGTTTTACATTACTTGGGACCAGCTACAACATATAATTATAAAAGAGATCAACGATTTAATACATACAACTGCGGCCATCTTTGTTTAAAGTTTTTAATGGAAATGAGCAAGATTTTATAAATAAAATACACTAACAACAAAAGTATTCTCTACAGTCTAATTCAACTAATCCAAGATGTCGTATCTAATCCAAAGATCGGATGTAGCATTTGCCGACTTTCAATATTGTCATGGAAATGATAAAACCATTTTCATGAAGGAGCTCTCATTTATGTGTGGAACTTTTGTTATTCCGAATCATTTTTTGTTTCGACCATTTTATAGTGCAAAGGAGCTTGATGGAGAAGCACTCAGAACAATCAACTACACCAAAGCACATGTGAATGGATTAGACTGGACCGATGGAGAAATCTGCTACAATGATATCGTGGATGTTCTCTCACCAAAAAAGAAATGCTTTTTGGAAAACTATCTTCAAACTAATATTGTTAATTTAGAAAGTAATATGAATCTTAGAACTCGTCAAGATTATTTCACCAACTGTCCAATTCATTTAGATTCTAAGTATAAATGTGCTGTTAATAATGTATTTAAGATATTTGTATTCATTGAACAGAAATGGTATTATATTCGTGATATAATACAAGATGGATTATAAAACCCAAAATTAAATAAATAAAGTAAAATAAAATAAAAGCAAAACAGATTTGTGTGTTTTTTTTTTTATTTGTTTAAAATTTTATTCAGAGAAGTACAGACAATGAATGTGAACAATAATAAGAATATTGTTGAAAACTTATTTACTCTACTGGTTCCGCAAACATCTGGACCAATTTCAGGAAGGATACGATATAAAATGTCTGGGTTGATGGGAATATTGTTCGTAACACGTCTTCTCATCAAGGGGCAACTGTATGACCATCGTAAATGTTCTTCCGTCGGATCATCAGTTTGTTCCCAACGATGAATATCCACTTTACAAAAATGGCATCTAGTCAAATCTCCTATCCCAGTATAATAAAGTCCCACTGCAGCCATTTTCTTTGTATCTGGATACGATAACGGCCAACGATCAAACGTTTTTAAGCGATGATTTTCCCTATTAAGCGCAGGCATCTTTCTATCTAAAGATATTATTTCAAACTGAAAACTCTATCCCCCAAATTTAAATAAAAAGACTTGAACATTTTTAGCTTATTAAAGTTCTTTATTTGTTAATTTATTTTTTGCTTAATACGGTGGATAATAAAATGTTGGTATTTCCAATTGTTTTAATTCTAATTTATATACATCTGTTCCGCTACCATCTTTCAAGGTTGATTTTATAACGGCATATCCTCCACCAGCCAATTGCCTTATATGTTCGTCTCCTAGTGAGAGAAATATTGTTGGCAAGTATAGAATAGAGTCATTTATCCGCAATACAATTCTCTCCCCGTATTTTGTTTTGGCCTTGAATGCACCTGTTATGATGTAATCCTTATTGTCCTCCATATCCTTCAAAGGAATTATTGATTTGATGTTGAAGGAATTGAAGAAGCTAATTAGGTCTCGGCTCGCCATGTTTTCACTTGTAATTTAACTTTAATACTGTGATTCCTAATTAAAATTATTTGCTTTTTATACTAAAATTGTAGTGTGATTAACATTAATTTTACAATATTGTGAAATTCATTAAGCATACATATGTTAAGCCAACTAAAAGTTCTTGCCGATTTCTTATTTGTAAAGATTGATTTCTTTTTTTCGTTATTCCCCTTTCCCCCTTCACTCTCCTAAAATAAGTCTATCGTCACTTTCCATACACAGACGCAAAGAAATCAAAGTCATAATCTAAACATATTCCCTTTCAATGTCAATATCACCACAAACATACATACATCTATACATATATGGTTTAAAGAAACAGACGTGGTGTCTTCTTAAAAAAATCAATAACCCAGATTCATAACACTTAATCAAAACAAATTGAATATTGAGTAATATTGAATATAGGTTTAATGCAAACATACACAGCATAAATTAAAAGGCTATGCCTCAACAATGGTCATCGATTTCTCATTTGTACACATTGGTTCCCCCATCCCCCTTAACTCTCTCAATCATATTTGCATACATATCCAAATCCATAGCAAAGATCAATTTGAAGCAACCAAAAATTCAATCCACCCTTCAATTCAATATTAAAGATTTTGTCGCATTCATCGAATAATAATAATAAACAAATCGAGAAGATCGATCGAATTCATATTCAAACACAGCAGATACCCCTAGACACTTGTCGCCTTTTGCTTTCGTTAAAGGCGACATTTACGTCCGCTGATTTAAAGGAAAGGAAAAAAGAACCAAAAGACAACACACAAATATAAAATAAAGCTATCGTGGCTGCTGACTTAAAGCAAAGTAAAGGAAACATACGGCATACACACAAACATATGTACATATAAACTCATTGCCTCAACAATGGTCATTGCTTCAATCGAAGGTTGTCGATCAATGCTGCCTCCTTTTGTTACAAATATATAAACAGAGGCAACATTCATACAAACATATGGTTAATGCTCTAGCTAATCTTAAAGCATTCGATGCCTTACCCTTTCAGCCTCTTACTCATAACAAAGTGCTGCAACATAATGCCATACATTCCTCAAAACTACAAAGAATTAAACATACACACGCACCCACATATGCTTTAATATACCAAAGTATCCCTTCAATCCAATATTCAAGTCTTTGCTAATTCTTTACTTGACTTCTGAAATAAACAAATCGAAAAGATCCAAATGAATTCATTTGGATCTTTTTGATTTATGCACTCAAAGAAATTCTTTTTGAGTACAGTTTCATTCATTTTTATTTAAACCCAGCTGATGATGACTCATTTATTTCACAACATTGGGAAATTAGATCAATGAACTGGCAAACGGACGTACAGGCGTTGATTTTAATCTTGATTGAGCATGCCCACGGACAGACGGACGGACAAACAGGACCACCCACGTTGATTTTAAGCATAATTGAGCATGCTTATGGACAGACGGACGGACAAACGGAATTCCAAAAAGTTCCCACGGTCAGCAGACGGACGGACAAAGAGGACCACCCACGTTGATTTTAAGCATAATTGAGCATGCTTATGGACAGACGGACGGACAAACGGAATTCCAAAAAGTTCCCACGGTCACGCGGACGGACGGACGGAATTCCTAGAATTGTCCCATGGTAACACGTGTTATTTGTTTACATTACGGACGGACAGACAGAATTCCAAGAATTTCCCACACTCACACATACATACATATCTTCTCAGTGTACCACCCACGTGTTTGTTTGTTTACATAAAGTATCAAATTACATACAATTCCAGGAATTTTGTCGGCATTTTCCTTTGGTCTGAAACATATATTTATTAACTACTGAGCTTCAAGAATATAGATATCCAGATCTTCATCTCGGAGAGAAGTGAAGTTGGAATCAAACGTAATGAGAGCATCTGTAGCTCTGATGATACAGTCTAGAGGAGTAACCGACATTACGATGAAAATCGAAATAAAATTTGAATGAAATCGAAAAATTTCTTTTCCAAAATGTACCAAAACGACCTGACTTCAAGAAGTAGAATCACAATGCACGAAAATGCTATAAAATATTAACTTGTGAACTAAAGTTTAGCAAGTCAACGTCGAAAATCTTGGTTGATTTTCCTTAAAATCTGCCAAATTCAAAGTGTTTGTAAAATTTGTATCGAAAAATACACTCTTTTTTATTTTAATGTACCGAAAAATACAATAAAACGTACCAAATTACCAATGTAAAACGAAAAATAGTAGAAACTTCTCAAAAATTCCAAAAAAATTTTAAATAAACCAACAGTTGTGAAAATCGGTGTCGAAAAATACCCAACTTTATTTTTAATGTATCGAAAAATACACCAAAATCCAAAAAACTGCAAAATATTCTTTTTCAAGTGTATCGAAAAGTCACTAAATGTTGTTTAGTACACAAATGTATCGAAAATACACTATTTTTAATTTATTGTACCGAAAAATACAATAAAAAGAACAAAATTGACAAGAAACGTAAAATTTTAATTTTTCGCTGTGTACTGAAAGCCTTCAAAATTTCTCTCAGTGCACTAAATTTCGGATATGTGTATCGAATAATACACAAACAAATTATTTCTCAAGAGAAACACAAACGAATAATCAAAACTTTCCAAAAATTTAAATAAATGGATGAAAATCCACAAATTTTGAATAATGTTTAACCTATTGTAGGTTGCGCGGACTGTAAGATGCACACTAATTACCAACAATAACAAGAAAAACAATTATTTTGTAAAAATAATCAAAAAGAAATTTCATTAAAATATTCAGAATGAATAATACAACTTTTTACGCACCCCTCGTATATTTACATTTTGGCGCGGACCTCGTATATTAATAACACGTGTATGTGTATATCGATCGAACGATCAACAGAACAGATGACTGCAGTGATGGGTATTTGTTGTTACAACTCAACGGATAGTGGTCAGTAGAGTTGTTAGTGTTTTTTCTTCTCTCTTTATTTCTTTTATTTGGCAATTTGAATATGCATTGAAAAAACACTAACAACGATATGAATATTTTTCTCGAATAGAAAATAATACCAACAATACAGATCACTGCACTCTTTGACTTTGAATATTATTTTGAAATACTCGTACGAAGTGATATGAAAAGTAGTTGTTCTGGAAGAGAACAACAACAAAAACTATAACGACGCGACGACGTTGTAGGGCGAATGTTAGCAAATTAATTTAGCACTTTACTATTTGTTGGATACAATGGTGGGCAAATTGCGAGAGACTCATGTATTTTTTACACTTTTGTGTATGAGGCCGAGCATTTCTGCCCAACAGTGGTTGGATAACAGAAATTACACTCGCGAATGCTCACTTATTTGACGGTACTCACCTTACTTAAAATAATGAAGAATTTGTTGTCTATTTATTATGATCTTGTCTATTTATTATGATTATGCAGGAAATGAATAAGAAAAGTGAAGAAAATTCCAAAATGATGGAGAAATTACATGCCAAAAAATGGATGAAAATTCAAGAAAGAGCGAGGAGATTTCCGCATAGAGCGAGGAAATGTCAAGGAAGAGCGAAGAAACTTCCAGACTTCTGATGGAAATCAAGGCAGAAAATTGTAGAATGGTTGAAGAAAATTCCAGTAACATTTTGGAAGAGATGTCCAGAAAGAGTGCAGAAAATTCTAGAAAATTAGAGGAACAATTAGAAGAGAAATCTAGAAAAATCGCTAAGGACGTGGAAGAGAAATTATAGGTAAATTCTAGAACAATAACGGGAAACTCGAGAACATCACGATGGTGATTGAAAAGAGAGTAGAAAACGTGGAGATACAAATTAAAGAGTTGGATAAAAAGATTTTGTCTCTTGACGAGAAATTTCTGGCCCATGATGAGAAATTTGTGAACCTTGAGAAGAAAATGTCGGAACTGGAAATCAAAGGTGGCCCAGAGAGAGCTATTCATAACACCTTAAGAATCAAGCCTCCTGTGTTCGACGGCTCAACCTCTTTCAATGTGTTCAAATTACCGTTCGAGATCGTGGCTGCTAGAGATTCTTGGAACGACAACGACAAGGCTGTATCACTACTTATGGCATTGCTGCTGAGGTAATACAGACTATTTCTGCCGCTTCTAGAAACAGTTATGGAGATATAATGGCTGCTCTCGAACGTAAGTACGGTGGCGAACATAAGCAAAACATCTACTTAATGGAATTAAGGGGAAGAGTACAGAAGCCAAACGAGACATTACAGGACTTTGCAACGGAGGTAGAACGTATGGTGCTAATGACGTATCCAGGAGAAAACCATCCTTTGTTGGACCGTATGAAAATCGAAACATTTGTGAATGGTATACGTGACCCCGAGATCAAACGTGCAACGTATGCGTCACCAAAATCGTCATTTGCTGAAACCGTGTCGTACGCCCTTGCACAAGAGACGGCAATAATAATAACCAATCCCCAGACTCACATGGTCCGCAAACTGGATACCGAGTTTGAAGAACCCATATCTCTTGTTAACGAGATCGAGGCAGCCTTGAATCGGTGACACACTAGACACCTTAGCCTGGACGTCGTGGTTCTCTACCCTCCATCTGCAGAGTGGTTACTGGCAGGTAGAGATCGCCGATAAAGATAAGGAAAAAACAGCTTTTGGCGTTAACGGCGGTCTCTGGCAATTTAATGTCATGCCATTCGGGCTCTGCAACGCCCCGGCCACCTTTGAAAGGCTGATGGAGCGGGTTGCAGTGGAAGTCGTGCCTTATATACTTGGATGACATCATAGTCATGGGACAGACCTTCGACGAACACCTCACGAATTTAAGGAATGTACTCCAGCAGCTATCGTCTTCGGGTCTAAAACTTAACCCGGAGAAGTGTAACCTCTTCCAGCAAGAGGTGAAGTTCCTGGGGCACCATGTGACGACGGAGGGCATATCGACGGATAGCGAGGAGATTAAAGCCGTCAGAGACTGGCCGCAGCCTTGAAGCCTCCATGAGCTGCGAAGTTTTCTGGGTCTCTGCACCTATTACCGTCGGTAGAATTTTCTATGGAGCAACGACCAGGAAGAGGCATTCCAAAAACTCAAAGACATGCTCTGCACAGCCCCTCTTTTGGCGTACCCTGTACCCGGCGGTAAGTTTGTGTTGGACACTGACGCCAGTGCAGACGGTATCGGTGGTGTCCTTTCCTAGGAAATAGACGGCCAAGAAAAAGTCATCGGGTACTACAGCCGAACATTGTCGAAGCCTGAGAAGAAATACTGCAAAATTACATGCAGACATTGCTCGAAGGCTGAAGGCAGGATTGGTCGGCGGAACAAAGAAAAGATCGCACCCTAGGCAAAATAATTTCTGCTGTGGAAATGGGCGAACGCCCTAGTCGCAAAGAAATAGCGCCCGAAAGTCCCCTTTTGAAATCTTATTGGGCCCAGTGGAACAGCCTACTTCTAATAGATGACATCGTAAGTGGGAGAGCGACGGTGGAAAAACTCACCGTAACTTGATTGTCGTACCAGACTCCAAAATAAAAGATGTCTTGTCAGAGTTTCACGATGGGCCAAGACACCTTGGTGTAACAAAGACTGCTGAAGTGATAAAGCAGAGGTTCTACTGGGTGGGCTGTCAGAAATCCATTGCAGACTGGATTGTCAATTGTGAGAGGTGTATAAGAGCTAAAGGTCCAACCCGGAAGAGTCGAGGCCACATGCAACAGTATAATTCAGGAGCTCCATTTGAAAGAATCGCAATGGATGTGGCTGGACCGTTTCCAATAAGCGACTCTGGGAACCGGTATGTCTTAGTGGTCATGGATTACTTCAGCAAATGGCCAGAGGTTTATGCCATTCCCAACCAGGAAGAGAAGACAATATTGGATGTGTTCAGGAAGAATTGGATTTGTCGCTATGGTGTCCCATCCGAGGTTCATTCCAAAGAGACTGGGAATATGCTCCTCCAAAATTCCTACTAGCCTATAGGTCGGCCATTCATGACTCCACATCTCGAACCCCAGCCAAAGTTCTGTTCGGAAATGAATTGAAGCTACCTGGTGACTTGATATTCTGTGCCAAACCAAACCCCGAAACTGATAATGATGAAAACAGTCAAAACTCTTTCAATGAAGTCCTCGATGCAGTACGCCATCGGATAAAAATGGTCAGCAACCGCATGAAGGCGAGACACGATCGAGCGGCAAATACTGATGGGTTCCAAGAAGGGCAACTGGTACTATTGTTCAACCCACAACGAAAAAAGGACTATGCCCCAAACTCCAAACACACTGGGAAGGCCCCTACAACGTAGTCACGAAAATAAATGACGTCGTGTATCGCATACAGAAGAGCGACAGCCCTAGGTCGAAGATGAAGGTGGTACATCTAGAACGGTTGGCCCGCTATGGAACGAAGGCTGTGCCCAGCCAAGACGAACAGGCTTAAGCAGGAGCCAGTGTTACCAATGCCCAACCCAACGAGCGGGAACTGTGCCTATTCGGGACGAACAGGCTTAATCGGGATGCAATGTTACGAATGTAACTGATAGATTTAAGTTAATTTATTTGAATTTCCGTTAATTTGAATTATAACGTAGATTTCCATTGAGCAGTTACTTTTTTTAAAATCGAGTTACAACAACAAATATTGAATAGAATTTTCTTCATCATTCTAGTTCTTACTTTACATGTCTGATCTGCCTTTGCTTCCATTTGTTTTGTCATAATCATTCAATTATCGCCTAGTTTGCCATTTCCAGTATTTGTTTTTGTTGTACTTTCTTGTAAAATCGTCCATTACGTCATGCCTGTCTTCTGTGTTTGTATCCCGTATATGTATGTCAGCGACGACCACAGAAATACAACCAAAGCGAAGAAATGTATGAACGTATGAGTGAAAAAAGCAACAACCACATTATGTTTTTGTTTGTTTTCATTAATTTACACTGTACGTGAGAGAGAGAAGCAAATGCAAAAACAACTCAGTGGGCGCCCTCACTATACGATCTAAGCAAAGAAGCTCGTCCCTGATGTATGTTGTTGTTGTTCGCTTGGTGCGAGTGTGCGTCTGTGTGTTTGTTGTTAGTTGGCTTCTCGAGGTTGCCAGATGCATGCTCTAGATACTTCCAAACGATAAATGTCGGGATATAAATATCGGATGACGGGCAAACAGTGATCAGTTATGAATTTTATCGCGAAGTGTAAACATCCACTAGTAAAGAAGTAAAGTAAAGCTGTGTACTTAGCTATAACAGTCAGTTCAGAATAAGTGTAATAAATTAAAGAAAGTATTGTAGAAACGTAATCTAAAACGAACCATGTTTTATTTTGTACAAATCGTATCGGGGAATAAAACAACGTCTACACGGAGATTAGTTAAACGTAATTCCGTAACAATATTTAATAAATTTCACTTGAATTCTTTCAATTCTCTTTATATGGGTAACTGAAAATGGACTCCATAATATGGATCCATATTCTAGTTTTGATCGAACATAGGAATGGTATTTGGATCTTTAAAGTCTTTCGTTTAATGAAAGCTAAAACGGAATAGGCTTTCGGTATTATATGACCTAAGTGGGGAATAAACGAGAGCTTGTTATCAAAAAGTATGCCCAGGTCTTCAAACTCATCTAACTTCCTTAAAACATGATTACCGAGATTGGATGATAAATGTAGAGGATTTCTTGAATGGCTAAAGGATACATGTGAGCACTTATCAAGGTTCAGATTTAAAGAGTTGACACCGCACCATGTAAGCAGATCGTCCAAGTCATATTGCAATTTTAAACCATCCATTATAGAATTCACCTTTAGAAAGACTTTTAAATCGTCGGCATATAAAAGAAACATTGAATGATTAAAACATGTGGAAATATCATTAATGAAGATATTAAAAAATAAGGGCCCCAAGATAGTTCCTTGAGGGACAACAGAAGTTTGAGTAAATGGTACAGAGCTATAAGCACCAACTTTTACAATACACTTTCTGTTGGACAAATACGATTTAATCCAATTAAGAAAATTGCATCTGACACCAAAATTATATAATTTATGTATTAATAAAGAATGTGAAATTGAATCAAACGCTTTTGAAAAATCGGTATAAATAGTTTTAACCTGGCACCCAGATCCTAATGATCTTATGCAGTAGTCAGTGAACGCAGAAAGATTGGAGATCGTAGATCTATTGCTGTAAAAGCCATGTTGTTGCGGAATAATTATTGACTTGAACGCAAAATTTAATTTTTCATGAATGATATTTTCAAAGATTTTGGAAATTACTGTAATTTTGGATATCGGACGGGACGATGAAACATTGTCTTTGGAACCCTTTTTGAAAATAGGATTGTTAGTGAATTTCCATTTATCGGCAAATACGCCTTAACAAAGAGATTTGTTAAACAGTATTCGAAGCGGTAAAGAAATTGAAGAGGCACATTTGCACATACATATACCATCAGCATCTACGTTAATGGAACTTTTAACGTTATGGATACCACGAAGAACATCACTCTCAAATAATGTTATTCTGGTTAAGTTGACATCAAATGAATTATGCGAAAATTGAAAAGAAGAACTATTACCATTGTCAGTGGAGGACCTACCAAATTTTGATTTAAAATAGTCTGAAAAACGATTAACAATGCCCTCTGGCAAGTCCGAATATTTATCATAATAGACCATCGAAGAAGAAATATAAGTACATTGTTTCTTGGATTTTATAAAATTCCAAAAACATTTTGGATTCTGTTTGATTTAATTCTCGATGCTCATAATGTATTGATTATACAGAAATTTATTCAAGAAATTAAACTCTCGTTGGCATAACTTTTATTCTTGGAATATCAGCAAATCAGATAAATTATATACAGGTATGTGATGAAAATCGATTTCGAGCTCAAAACGAGTCAAAAACGACTGTAGGTGTGATGCATGTACATTTTCCGACATCGAATTGTTTTCGATATTGATTTCATATTCCATTTTGTGTGATGCAATCCGATAATCGTTTATTTTTCTCGTCTTGAAAACGGTCATATTTTTGTGATCGATTGAAAAACGATATATTTTTATGAGAAAAAGTTTGAAATGTAAGAACGGAAATACAAAGATAAAATAACATTTATTTTCCTTATTTTTGTCATATTTTGTTAACAAAATTTTTGATGTTGGCGTTTTTTATTGTTGGACTGCAGAATTTTACATCTTTGTGTTTATTTCAGCTTTAGTCCATATTTTGTTGTAATTCAATTGTTTGAATAACAACAAAATATTTTAAAGTGGATATGAAATTGATTAGTTGCGGGCGAAGGGTAGGGAATACTATAGTTTCAGTTGTCACCAAACAACTTCATCAGTTCCCTTTTTCGCCGACTCTGTATCGATAAACAGGTCAATAAAGCCATCTAGCAAATTAAATAAAATGAGAAATTTGCTGTATGGCTCAAAAGCTGTTTACCCTACAATTTGAGTCGAACTAACGAATTTCATATTCAGCACTGTTTTTATGTCGTCTTTGCTTCGCAAAGAATACGAACATAGGAGTGTTGCTTCAATAAGCGGGGGTAAAAACAACAAGAAAGTTGTTTTTGCATTACGCATTGGTCAACAAGGCCGTGCTGATGCCTATTATTGTTGTTGGTGTTTTTTATTGTTGGACTGCAGAATTTTACATCTTTGTGTTTATTTCAGCTTTAGTCCATATTTTGTTGTAATTCAATTGTTTGAATAACAACAAAATATTTTAAAGTGGATATGAAATTGATTATGAAATTCTTTAGTTCGACTCAAATTGTAGGGTAAACAGCTTTTGGGCCATACAGCAAATTTCTCATTTTATTTAATTTGCTAGATGGCTTTATTGACCTGTTTATCGATACAGAGTCGGCGAAAAAGGGAACTGATGAAGTTGTTTGGTGACAACTGAAACTATAGTATTCCCTACCCTTCGCCGCAACTAATCAATTTCATATCCACTTTAAAATATGTTGTTGTTATTCAAACAATTGAATTACAACAAAATATGGACTAAAGCTGAAATAAACACAAAGATGTAAAATTTTTGATATTTTGATAAAAAAGCACAGAATACACATTAATTTTATTTTCCATTAAATTTTATTTCGGCTTTTGCCTTCGCCACAACAAAAAGTCTGTTATATCGCTTTCAGCTGGAGTTTCGGGATCACTAGTCCGTTTTTTGTATGTGGGAATTTAATGAAATTGAAACAACGTGGAATTGAAATTCGATGCGGTTCCCATCACATCTAAGAGGTAGTTTACACCATCTATCAATGTCATATGACACGAAAAAAAACCATTCCATATCTACCCACGGAGGCAATGTGGAGACGTAGTTTTTTTACATTTTTGCTGGTGTGGGCCCACAGAGTAAATGGCGTAAGGAAAATCTCCAATATTGCAAATATTAGCGAATATATAGCGATGGAAAATTTCATGTCATATGACATTTACATATAGTGTAAACTACCCCTAAATACAATTCACTCGTTTTGGACAAATCGTTTTCACATGGTACAATAAAATAGAGGTAGGCCAGGTATGAAAATCTCTGAGAAATGCCACCCTGCAGCCATGGCTTAAAACGTCAAATGGCATGGTACAATAATAATGGTAGATGTACCTGCATAGATATCCCGTATTACAAAAATATATGGAACTTAGAGCTTCACTTTTTATATGTTTAAAGTGTCATATAGTGTAAAAACATTTCTTTAGCTAGGCTCCAGAATATTCTTGTTGGAAAATTGTTCCAAAAATAGCAAAAGTGCTTCCCAAACTTATGACAGTGAAAAAATGTCATTCACCTATTTTCTACTTGACAAGTTTGGCTAATCTGACATCGTGATTGCTGGTATCCGATTTGCAGATAAATGTCAGCAGAATTTTTACGAAAATTGTAATTTTTACATTCCCCTACTTTTGGAACAAATTTAAATTAATATCAATATTTGATAAATTGTTCATTCGGAAGTTTTGCTAAAAAATCAACAATTTTATTTTGCCACGGGAAAACACATTTTTTGTCCTTGTTTTCAGTTTTAAGATATAGTGTTACATCAGAAGTTTTTTGTTGGAACAATTCAGCGATACATCTACCTTTATGGTTGCATAATGTGAAGAAGAGTACAAAATGTCAACCCTGCTTTTGTCAGATTAGGCCACAAAAAGAAAAAAATGTAATCAGCTGTTAGCTGTGGCCTACCTTTACTTTATTCTACCATGTGTTTTCATACCAAATCGATTCGAAATTCATCACATACCTGATAATTTATTTAGGCGATTTTTCAATTTCTTTAAACTTTTATTATACCATGGATGAGATAAGATTGTCCTCTCCTTTTTAGGAATAAATTGGTCACAAATATCTAACAGAATTTTTAGAACAATATTATAACTTTCATTTGTGTTATGCCCGTCTAAGGCAGATACCCAATCAATCAAAGCGATTAATACTATTATTTGATTTATATTTCATAAAGGAATCAGTTTGAAGTTTAATAATAATAGCTGAGTGGTGAACTGTATTGGGAGAGAACGAATTTAAATACTCATGTATGTTATGCTAAGTTTACATTTACGAAATCCACTCGATTTCAACTGTCAATTCCATAGCTCAAACGTCAAATGAAATCTCATCTGGATTTCATTTGACGTTTAACCTATGGATTTGACAGTTGAAATCGAGTGGATTTCGTAAATGTAAACCAAGCATTATATTTCATTTCTGAAGGTATGAACAGCAAATCTAGTATTTTGTGCAATTTATTGTAAACGTTATTGACTTGAATTTGAGCAATGCTTAGCAATGAATTGATTGAGTCTATTTCTAAACCTTTGTTCATATTTGAAGGAGTAATATTATTTCCATCATTTGTCCAAACAATATTATTTATTATGAAATCACCGAAAATACAGAAATGAGTGTTAATATCCGATTTTTCATGTACAGCATTAATATTTGCTCTGTTCCAGAACCTGCAAGAAGCTACTACTTTTTACTACGATAACAATTTTTCCTTTATGTTATCGGAAAAAATAGTAAAAATTAGTAGATTTTTGCAGTACTGGAACAGACCAATTGTTGATACCACAATAAATTTCATAAGTACTATTTGGAGGGATACATATATGAAACACCAATGGATAATTTCAAGTTATTATTAGATATTAGGTGTGTACGATAACCCAATAATTTGTACAAATTCTTACAAATTTTTACTGAATGCTGTTCGATAACAAAATTATCCAGCAAAAGAGAGCGAGTTTGGAGAGATTTTTGGAGAGTTTTGTGACTGAGAATTTGCAAATTTTTGCTGGGAAAATTTGTCCCGCAGAAATTTGCAAGTCTGATCAGCTGACTTTTAATCACCTGTTCAATGTAAACAACTCGAAATGTTAACATTTTTGACCAAGAAAATTTCACAATTGAACATTTTTTTAGATTCTAATAGCCCATTTAGATACGACTTCATTAGCCGGATTTAGCACATTATCAGGTTTTATTTGTTAAATCCAGCCAAAATCTACCAGATTTCCCATACAAAAATAAATCCTCGTATTGGGTGGATTTGTTTTAAATCTGGCATAAATCCTCGTATACAACTCTGTTTTTTGCAACATGTTGCTAGAAGATACAAAAAGTTGCAAGCTGGTACAAGAAACAAGGTAGATGTATCGGTGAATTGCTACACTAAAAATAATTTAAAATGTAAAAATTTGTAAGCAAGGCGGAAAAAATAAAACTGTTTTGATGTAATCAAATCACCAAGACTTATATTTACGATATCTAAACGAAAAAAATAATTCGTTTATTTGTTTTAGTTGGGCAAACTGCGATAAAATAATTCTTTATTTGCTCTTTAGTTAGCATTATAGCTCATTTAGACTAGCCATAAATCCTCGACTGGATTTAATAAATCCAGTACAAATCTCATTGCATTTAGATATACATTTTGGAGGATTTAAATGGCAGTCAGCTGATTTTTGTTCATAGCACAATTACCAAGGTAGATGCATCAGCCCATCTGAACGAATGTGAAACGTCAAAAGAATTTTTTGTAAATTGAATTCGTCTCAAAAAACATACGTCAAATTACAAATGTATTGTTTAATAATAAAAATGTTAGCACATTATGCTACTAATGCTAACTAAAGAGCAAATAAAGAATTATTTTATCGCAGTTTGCCCATCTAAAATAAATAAACGAATTATTTTATCGTTTAGACATCATAAATATTAGTCTTGGTTGATTAAAATCAACATTGTACATCAAAACAAATTTAATTATTCCGCCTTGTTTACAAATTCTTAACTTTTTTAATTATTTTTAGTATAACAATTCACCGATGCATCTACCTTGTTTCTTGTGCCAGCTTGCAACTTTTTGTATTTTCTAGCAACATGTTGCAAAAAACAGAGTTGTATAGGAGGATTTATGCCAGATTTAAAACAAATCCACTCAATAGGAGGATTTATTTTTGTATGGGAAATCTGGTAGATTTTGGCTGGATTTAGCAAATAAAACCTGATAATGGGCTAAATCCGGCTAATGGTGTCATATCTAAATGGCATATTAGTAGCATAATGTGCTAACATTTTCAGTATTAAACAATACATTTGTAATTTGACGTATGCTTTTAGGACGAATTCAATTTACAAAAAATTCTTTTGACGTTTCAATTTCGATCAGATGCGTCTACCTTGGTAATTGTGCTATGAACAAAAATCAGCTGACTGCCATTTAAATCCTCCAAAATGTATATCTAAATGCAATGAGATTTGTACTGGATTTATTAAATCCAGTCGAGGATTTATGGCTAGTCTAAATGAGCTATAAAGCATTGTGGATAGGATTAAAGCATTAAATAAGTGAACTGCAATTTAAAATTTATGTTTTTGTTCCGTTTGGTTTAAAATATCAAAAGAAACAAAAACAAATTTCAGCTGTTCGATAACAAAGAGAGAGCGAATTTGAAGAGAAATGTGGAGAGTTTTGGAGACTTCTGTTACTGAGAACTTACAAGTTTTTGCAAGCAAAATTTTCCTTGTAAGAATTTGCAAGTTTGATCAGCTGATTTAAATTCGATTGTTTTGTGGCAGACTTTGCAATTCTTGGCAAAAACATAAACAAACATTTGTTTATTAAAATAATTACAAGATAAAAAGAAGATATAACTAAATAAATTATGGAAAACGACTTATTTTGTAAAATAACTTATTTTGTAGTTTGTGGTGATTGTTTTATTTCTAAGGTATCAAATCCCAGCATAGGGGAACACTATGTGGACGGCCAGCCGTTAATTTATGATATGGAAAGAAAATTATTTTTGTAGCAATGGATAATCAAACAATTTTCGTATACAATCTTCGATTGTTAGATTAAATCTTATCCGCCAAACTTCTTGTTTGTCAAATCAGCTGACTTCTTACAAGTTTTTGCAAATTGTTGTTCGATAACATTCTGCAAATTTTTTGCTTCGAGAGAGTAAAATAAGTGGAGAGAAGTTACTGAGAACTTGCAAGTACTTTTTACTTGCGAAGTTATCGTACAGACCTATTATAAGATGTATAAGACTTAAGCTGGGTACACATTGTCAGTTTTGAATGACAGCTTTGTTGTTGCTTGCTAGTGCGGCCGTTCATTTTTATCATTCATCATGCAACCACAAAATATTTTGTGGTTGCTGGTCGTTTGGACAGTTATCGATAATTGCGAAAAATCGACATTCAAAACTGACAATTGGTCTGTTCCTTTACTTTTGAAAGTGGTAAAACCGGCAAAAGTAGCAAAAGTTGTAAACTGCTTCCATATGAATTGTATGGTGTCTGAAGTAAAGGAACGCTTTTCGAGTAAAAATTTGTAAAACTTGAAGATTCTTGCACGTAAAGGAACAGAGCTAATGTGTACTGCATTTTAAGATGCTTTTTAACAGCTATTAAAACACCTCCTCCGTTTTCTATAAAATGCTCAAAAATGCATTGTAAACAAACCCACTTGTTGCTTAATTTTGAAGTTTTAGGAATTCAGGAAAAACAAGGTTTCTATATATTTTTTTCATTTAAATCTACCTCTTTACTTATACCATGCATGAGACTATTTAAATTATTGCTCTGTTCCAGAACCTGCAAGAAGCTACTATTTTTTACTGCGATAACATTTTTTCCTTTATGTTATCGGAAAAAATAGTAAAAATTAGTAGATTCTTGCAGTTCTGGAACATACCATTTATTTTAGTTTTTACAAAATTGCAAACATTTTCAACTTATTTGTTCTTTAAACGTCCGCAAACATCAGTTTTGGATAATTGATGCCCATATTTCTTATTGGTCTAATTTTATTATTATGCATTAAAACGACTCCAAATAATTTTTTTCACAAATTTTTTTGCTGCTATTATGTTAAAAATTGTTTCACTTTTGTTTAATAATTAAAATTTTGTTATATAAACCGACAGCAAACATCCTTTTATTTGTTTACGATAGCTAATTTCCTGCGAGCAAAGTAGAGCTGGCAAAAAATCGATGGCGCTATCGATAATATCGATTATTATTTAAAAATTCAATATCGATAGATAGTTTTGCCTATCGATATTATCGGAATAAAAACCCCTAACTTGAAATCCATTGAAATAAATAGAAATTTCGCTTCTTTTCGGTTATGTGTGTGTAAGAAAGTTAATCCGTAGTCACACGTACACATTTTTCGGTAAAATAAAATGTATTTTTGTTACATTTTTTATCAATTAAAAGCAGTTGTTCATTCTCCTTTACATTTCTGTAAACTACTTTTGCATAATTTCAAGAAAATCATTGACATTTCCGCCTATTTCATCTCCAAATTAATGGCGATGACAACTTAACGATAATATCGATAGCAATCGATATTTTAAAACATTATATCGAAAATATCTAATGTTGAAAATATCGATGGTTTGCCAGCTCTAGAGCAAAGTCTCGCAAATATTTGTTCGATTATTCGATAATTTTACTCGATATCGAATGTCATCATACGAAATTTGAGTACTCGCATCGAAACAACTCGATACCGAATGTCGTAACATGGTGTATGTAAAGTGAAATGATAACATGATAACTTAGAATTATATTTGTCTTGTTCTAATCAATCGAAAGTAGTAATGCTACATGCTTAGAGAAAAAATGAGAGTGCGTTTATGCAAAAGTGAATGAGAGGCAAGGCTTGCTCACGGCCTTATCAGATGACAAACAGAGCGTCTTTGTCTGTTAATAATAAATTACAACTTATAACTACATAACAATATAAAACGAGATAACAAGAGACTGTTAAGCATATTGTCAAACAGCGAGTATGTATGAAAAACATATGATTTTAAAACAGTATGTGTATGCGTAAATATCACAGATGTTTAGAAAGTGGGTATAAAACATAACAAACAAGTAATATTTGTTTATAAAAGTACATAATACGAAAGAGCTATGCTCATATATATTTTTTTTTATAATAAAAATAAAAGATACTTATTTTTTAATTAATTAAAGTAGCTTTTTTCAGCCTCTGTGGGCTGCTTGTGTTACCGTCTTGTAAAAATCAGGTACGTTTGTGTTGTTCGGATCGTCGTCGAATCTTTCATTGATGATGCCAATTGCTGATAGATATGTTGAATTTGACCAATGTATGTTTCTTTCAGCCTCGTGTATGATGTTCATTAAGCAGTTTTCGTGGAACTCTAGCCCATCTACAAAATTCTTTAAGTGATAAAGTGTATATTTGCAGAAAGGTTGAATCCTCGCTTTTCCACAAATATATGTATTGGAAAATTTCTTTGTTGGATTTTTGTAATGTTGATTTACACATTTTCTTAGGATATAGCGCTCAAATATCTCAAGTTCTTTGGCCACAGTTGGTGAAATTGTGAACCAGATGGGGAATCCATATACTAAAATTGAACGTATAGCAACTTTATATAGGAGTAACTTTGTGTTCTGGGGTAGGTATTTGTTATTGAACAGAAGAGATAACCTTTCAGCTACACGTTTTGCTTTTTGTAGAGTTATACGTGCGTGATTGTTGAACTTCATAAGATTGTTGAAGGTTACTCCCAGATATTTGAGGTTGGTGGTAAAAGGAATGTCTGTTCCATGAAGTGTCAGCTGCAGTTGTTTGCTCAGGGGAACCACGTATCTTGGACATTTTCCTGAGGCGTTACGTAGGCAGATTGCGTTGCTTTTGGCGGCATTAATTTTGATACCCCACGTTTTATAGTATGCATCAATATGTGCAAGATGTGAAGCTGCTTTTGATAATGCTGTAGATGGCGATGTATCGTGAGCGTAAATTAAACAATCGTCAGCGTACAGAGTGGCCTGTGATTCATTTATAACATGGGGAAAATCGTACAGGAACAGATTGAACAAGAACGGAGCCAAAACGCTTCCCTGAGGTACCCCGCTGTGTATATAACCCAGAGTTGAAGACGCATCTTTTATTTGGACAGTGAATCTCCTGTTGTTAAAGAAGCTCTGGATTATTTTAACTAAGTAGGGATCGAGACCTAAATCGATGAGCTTATATAAGATTCCGTTATGTGATACAAGATTAAATGCCTTCTCTATATCCAATGAGATAGCAACCGTGCAAATTTGATTCCTGAGGTTGGCGGTGATATCGTTATGGAATTTCAAAAGAGCGTGTTGTGTAGAATGATGTCTTTTGAAACCGAACTGGTAGGTGGAAATTGGTTCTATGATGAACTGATTTTCTATTTTTTCTTTTAGAACATGTTCGTATATTTTCCCTATATTGGACAAGAGGGAGATTGGGCGAAATTCGGAGACTGTGGAGCTATTTGGCTTTTTCTTGATTGGTATGATCTTGGCCGTTTTCCAGTCCGAAGGAAAGTATCCATTGTTCAGACAATGGTTAAATAAGCACGTGAGTAATTGAATGGTCGATTCTGGGAATTTTCTGATTATATAGTTTGAAATTCCATCTAATCCGCTAGATTTTTTGGAATTCATTGATGATATTATATTTTTTATCTTTTCAGAGCTTGTGAAATTATGCATATTATCATTTTCAAGCGCATTAAACTGTTCATTGAAAGAAAAATATGGCGTGGAACGGAATCCATAAAGTTTGCAACTTTGGAATCAAGATCAGCTACAGGGTGTTCTGGTGACCTTTGGACAAATGTTGATGAATAATGGTTTTGAAAATGGTCAGCAATATCAGTAGGTGACGTTATAGTGTTGTTATCATGTACAATGCTGTGACAGAATGGTGCTTTGTTTTTGCCAACTATTTGGAAAACTTCTTTGAAGGCCATAGCACCAGGTTTTATGTTCTGCAATTTTGTATTAAATTTTTGAGCCTGTTCGATATTAACTGATTCTTTGATTATGATTTTCAGCAATTGGATTTGCTTAGAAAGTATTCTGTATTCACTGCTATCTCTGTTTCCGTTTCTATGGAATATATTTTTGAGCTCTTTTTGCCAACGATGTTGAATTTTGTAAAGTTTTTTGGACCTCTCCGAAAGCGGGAATTTGGTGTCATTCACGGTTAGTTTTTGAGAATGTGAATCATGTATCGATGTATATGCTTCATTGAATTTTCGAATAATTCCATCTATTTCAACATTGTTCAGATTGCGGTTATTAGAAGGCATAATGAGACGAGAAGCCTAATCCAACTCTGACCGGAATCTTGCCCAATCAGTGTTCTTGTAAGAAGTAAAGCTTTTTGGAATGTCTAAACTTATATCACAACGATCTAATTGGATGGATAGTTTAACGGGATAGTGGTCCGAAAACGATGGTAAGGTGTCCACATTGAAATTCGAAATCATTCCATTTATAATGTTTGTACTAATTAGAAAATGGTCAAGGAAAGACGAGCCATTTGGATAAGAAGGCGATGAAGCACATAGGCGGAATACTTCTAAGGAATTATCATCCAACCAGGTCTGTAAAACTCTTCCGTTAATATTTTCACAAAAATCACCCCATGTAGTGTTTTTAGAATTCAGATCTCCTCCTATTATAAAACAGCGGGCCGCACCAAAAGAGATCAACAATCCCTCCACTTCCTCGGAAGCGGCGAAGAGGATTAGATCTCCAGAGGAAGAAAATACCGCCAAACCAAGTAAGAAGAAAATGAGCTTCCCACCATCAAATGCCCCAAGCAATTCCTCTCAAAACCCACGCGAAGGAGACTGCCCAAAGAACCCTTCGACGGAGGGCGAAAAGGAGTGCTCGGGCACGAAGAAGGTGAGCGCGACCGCGGAATCCTCTGGAAGTACCAAGGGCTCTGATAAGAAGCCCAGGGCCTTCCAGAAGAGGAAGATGGGCGCAGAGACTGGCTCGGAGCCGCCATCTACTTACGCCAAGGTGGCCAGGAAGAACTACAGGGACGAGAGGTGCTATGCAGTGATCGATACCAGTAGAGGGTCCGGCAGATTACCTAAAGAACACCAGCAGGCCATCGAAAATATGGTCAGCGATAAAATACTGGAACACATTCTAAAGAGTGGGCCAATAAAAATAGTCAGCAGCGAGCTCAAAGGGGACCTTTTAGTATACCACTTGGGACCGCACGCGAACCCGGCCGCTCTCGAGGAAGTCATCAACAGTGTGACAACTCCTTGGGAAGGCGGAAAATTGAAGCTGGTGAGGAAGGACGAGATACCTCATCTGACTAAAGCGACGGTTTACGTCAAAGGGTATGGCTGCAAGTTCGAGACAGAACGCATGCTCGAGGTCTTTGGCAAGCAAAATGAGACCTTGGAAGTGAAGAGGTGGGAAGTCTTCCACAGGGAGGAGAAAGAGGATGGCACTCTCCTTGTGGTTGGAATTGACGACCTCTCACTATCCAGTCTTACAAAGACAAAGGGTAAGGCGTACTACATCTGTAATGCAGTCACCTTTAAAGTTGGAAGGGCACGAGTCGGGGAAGAAGAAGAGGATGCCCACCAAACCAGCAAGGAGGACAAACCACCGAGCAATTCCGAAGAGGGGGTCGAAGCCATCAGCGACTCCCAAGAAGCACGATTACTGGATGACTCATGATTGAGGTCATCCAGATAAACCTCCATCGGAGCGAAACGGCAACTCAAGCCCTGATGGATAAAATAAACAAAGGTAAAATACACATCGGTTTAATCCAGGAACCTTGGACCGTAAAGAACAAGGTTTCCGGACTAAACCACATTAATTACCAACTCTTTTACGCTAATACAGGAAACCGACCGAGGACCTGTATTATATGCCATAAAAACTTATGCTTTCTTTTCTCCCCAGAGTTGTCAACCTCGGACGCCACAGTGTTGAAGCAAGGGAATGGTAATATATACCTCGCATCAATCTACCTGCCGTTCGACTCGCCGACATTACCACCTTCGTCGGAGCTACAGCAACTGGTGAGGAAAATCAAGCAAACAGGTAACGAAGTACTAGTAGGTAGCGATGCTAACTCTCACCACATTTCGTGGGGTAGTACTAATACTAACAAGAGGGGTCAAGCCCTTCTAGAATTTTTGAATACTAACGACCTGATAACCCTTAACATAGGAAATACACCAACCTTTGTTAACAGAGTTAGGGAGGAAGTATTAGATGTAACAATATGTTCAGAAAATCTAATAAACGAGGTACATGAGTGGAGAGTTTCAAAGGAACACTCCTTCTCTGACCATAGGTATATTAGGTTTAAAATATCAAGGCCACCGCCGAATCCGATAACTTTCCGAAATAAATCCAAAACTAATTGGGCTAAATTCGGAAAACAAGTTAAAGATAGACTAGGGCAAGAAGTTGAGGTTTGCCTAAGCAAAGAAGATATTGATAGGAATGTCAATAAACTAACAGAGGCTCTAGTAAGGTCTTTCGAAGAAAGTTGTCCACTTCGAGAGAGGAAATCTGCCTACGAAAAACCCTGGATGACAGGGGAAATTCGTAACAAAGGCAAAGAGGTCCGAAGACTTTACAATAGGGCAAAACGTAAAAAAGCAGCTGTATTCTGGGACAACTACCAAACAAAACTAAAAGAATACAACAAAATGACAAGAAACGCCAAACGGAACTCCTGGAAGCTTTTTTGTGAACAGGTAGATAGCGTGAATGACGTCTCTAAAATTAAAAAGTTTCTATCTAAAACTCACTCACAACCCGAGCTTCTGGTTGATGAGACGGGTAAAAAGATGGAAACAGCCGAGGAAACTCTAAGCCTTCTGATGAGAACGCACTTCCCGTCGAGTACTACGGCACATACGGTGTCACCGATGGAGATAGCTTATGCATCAGAAGAAGCACCAAAAATCAACAACTTGATGATTAAAGAAGCAATAATGAGCTTCTCACCATACAAAGCAGCGGGACCAGACCAGATTTTCCCAGCCTTACTTCAAAGGGAAGTGGACTATATTTCGTCCAATCTGGTCGAGATTTTCAATGCTTGCTTAAACTTTGCGTATACTCCATTGGCCTGGCAAGAGGCAAGGGTAGTATTCATTCCCAAGCCCGGCAAGTCAAGTTATGCAATACCAAAATCTTATCGTCCGATAAGTTTAACTTCATTCTTACTCAAAACAATGGAACGGACGGTCGACACCATGATAAAGAGTAACATCCCTAACGATATGCTCAAGTACAAACAACATGCATACGTAAAAGGTAGATCAGTGGAAACCGCATTACATGAGGTAGTACACCACATAGAGAGAACCTTCGAGATGAAATTGTATACTCTCGCAGTTTGCATCGACATCGAAGGAGCGTTCAACAACGTCAGCACCGAAACGCTAATCCACTCCTTAGACGAGTTTCAGGTAAACCGGGCCTTGAGGCACTGGATAGACCATATGCTAAGGAATAGATGGATAAGCTGCGCGCTACAAGACGTAACAAAAAGAGACAAAGTTGGTCAGGGGACGCCACAGGGAGGAATACTATCACCTCTCCTATGGGTTACCACCATAAATAGTCTACTAAGGAACTTAACCGACGAAGGATTTGAACCCATCTGCTATGCAGACGACGTTATAATACTTCTTAGGGGAAAGAATCCAAATATACTCTGTAGAAGGGCCGAAACGGCTCTAAAAATAGCATACAACTGGGCTAGACCGAGAGGTCTAAATGTCAACCCGGAAAAAACAGAATTATGTCTATTCACTAGGAAAATGAAAATAGGAGCTTACGAAGAACCCGTTTTCCTAGATAAGATGATAAACATTTCTCCAACAATTAAGTACCTGGGAGTAATTCTAGACAGGAAACTTAAATGGAGAGACCATATTCAGGAAAGGGCCAATAAAGCCCACAGATGTTGGTCAACCTGCAGAAGAGCTATAGGCTCAAAATGGGGTTTCAATCCTAGGATGACACACTGGTTATACAGAAGCGTAATTAGACCGATTCTAACTTACGCTTCTGTGGTATGGTGGACAGCTACGGACAAGAAATGCAACGTAAAAGTACTGCAAAAAGTCCAAAGAACGTGCTGCTTAAGTATTAGCGGGGCAATGAGGACTACACCAACTAGGGCTTTAGAGACAATTTTATTTGTCCACCCAATAGAAATTCAGGTAAGGTATGAGGCAGCCATCGCAGCTATAAGACTTAAGTCGATGAGCGAGTGGATCGTAAGAGACCACCAAACATACCACCAAAATATATTACAGGTTACAACGGGTGAGTCAATAGATCATATTGTATCAGACCGTATACCTGAAACAATTGAATCCGCCTTGTGTGAAATTTTAATACCAGACAGGGACATGTGGATCGATGGAACCCTAGAACGGATGCCAACTGGAAGCTGTGGGTTCACAGATGGGGCCGTTCTAGGGGGGAGAACGGGTCTGGGTCTATATATCGAAGACCAGGAAACTAGAATCTCCCTTCGACTGCCGGATCATAATACGATCCTACAGGCCGAAATCCGAGCGATCACAGAGTGTCTGAACTGGTTTAAAGCTAACACAAGGCCAATCACTGTAAACATCCTAACGGACAGTAAAGCAGCAATTAAAGCAATAACAAGCAAGACGGTGAAATCAAAAACTGTCCTGCAGTGTAAAAAATCAATCAACGACTACTCCCACCATGGTTCTGTTAACATTATATGGGTACCAGGACATAAAGGGATTAGGGGTAACGAGATAGCCAACTCCTTGGCAAGGCAAGCCAGAGAGCAAGCTACGATAAGCCTAGATAATGCTAAGCCTTTAAAAGCGACGCGTCTAGAGTTAAAAGCATGGGCAGAAAACGCCCATACATCCCTCTGGAACACTGAAGAGAAAGGGAAAAATACAAAAATCCTCTGGGGAAACCCAGACCAGGATAAAACAAAGGAACTCCTGCAAATGAGTAAAAAAGACATTAGTAGACTGACAGGCATCTTTACAGGACACCTAGGGCTACAAGCACACCTGCACAAAATCGGTTGTGCAGAAAGCAGCGAATGCAGAGCATGCGGAGAGGACGACGAAACGTTGGAACACTATCTCTGTCATTGCCCAGCCTTCGCGACGCTAAGAAACCAATTTCTAGGAAATAACACTATACCAGAACTCCACCAAATTAGGGCAAGCGAGTTCAAAAACTTAAGAGATTATGTCAATGGCACAGAATTTCTTAACTGATAAATTTATTTTCTTTTCAATAAATTAAGCAATAAAAAATTTATTCCCCTTAGGCTTCCGAAATTAGAGCGCACAACAGGCCTATACTGGCTTAAGTGTATGCCCCATACGGGCATGTGGCGATTCTTATATTCGCCCCTCTTTTCAACCTAACCTAACCTAACCTAACCATTATAAAACCATCGAAGTTATGGCAGAATTGAATCAGCTTATCAAGATCACGTCTCATTTGCTGTGCAGGATGATTACAAGGGATGTAAACAGAGCCAATCAACCATCTCTGATTAACGTCGTTTGAAGATGAATCAATTTGGATAAATGCAGTACAGAACCCGTTATCATTTAGTATAATTCTGTTATATTTAAAAGAGTTTTTGATTACAACCCCCACCCCGACAGATAAATTGTTGTATATAAAATTGTACCCAGGAAGATTAATTTTTCTGTATCTTCTTAGGTGTAATTCTTGGATGAACGCGATGTCAATTTTATTTCTTGTTAATGTGTTGTGAAGATCTATTTGTCGACTAGTGTCGACAAGCGACCTGACATTGAAAGTTAATAAATGAAGTGCTCTATGGTCCATATTTACCTTTCACTTTATTCAATAGACGCAAAAACTCAATTTTTGCATCTGACTTTGACATGCTTTGAAATTTGAAATTTGCCAACTTCATAAACTCATCAATTAAAGAAGGTTTGGGGCTGGGATTGTTTTGTTGAGTGCTCTGTATGTTAAAGAGGCTTGAAAAACTTTTTCCTGTGGAAACGGTTGAAAGATTTATTGCCCTGTTTACATTGGCTCGGGCTGTGTTTTTTTCTTCAATGGCCTTATTAATTTTGCGACGAGCAGCGACGAATTTTTTATAGGTTGGACACCCTTTCCAGCTGGCGGGGTGTCCAGCTTCTCCGCAATTAATGCAAAATGGAGCTTCTGCTTCCGTTCGAACACGCTGGCATTCACCAGGGGCATGATTCTTGTCACATTTCACACACTTAAAGGCTGAGTTGCAGTTTCGTGATACATGGCCCCATTTCTGGCACCTATGGCACTGTATATCGGAATCTCTCTTTTTTGGTTTTTCACAGGTAAGATCTTGGCCTTGTAAGAGTTTAATGTGACTCACGTCGCCGAGTTTTTTTCCAGGACAAAGAGAAACAGCGAATAAACCGGTATCACGATTTTTCTTTATCGAAGCTGCGGTTTTGAACTTCGTAACTGTGGCTACAGTCCCAGGGACAAGAATATCTAATTCAGCTTTTATGTCATCCTTGTCAGTTGTTGCATATAATCCTCTGATTACCAAAGACTCTTGCTTGAGTTCCTTTGGAGTGAACGAGTATGAGTGGATGTTTTTCTCTTTCAAGATTGCCATCATAGAGGCGTGTACAGCTGTATCTGCAAAAAAGATCTTGCTTTTGCTCCTGTTGACATTTTTTATTTTAAAGGAGCCAGTGGGTAAGGTTGTTTTTAATGATTCAAATAGGTTTTTTATGTTGACGTTGTAGACAACAATTGGCGGGCACCAAGATTTTTTTGATGCTGTTGTTGTTGGTGTTTTTGTAGAATTTGTACGCGGTTCTGTGACTGGATGATTATTTTCCAGATTAACGTCTGCGAGTACTCCCAAGATCCCAAACTTATTCTGGTCATTAGGGTTGAAACTCACCAGTTTCCTTGAGATCAGAAACGTTTAAATTGACTGGGGAAAGGGGGGCATCCAACTTTTGCCTTTTCCGATTGTTTGTTTTGTTTACATTCTCGATGTTTGTTGCTACATCGCCAGTGAGTTGAGGTGTTGATGTTACTTCTTCCTCAGCGACATCAAAGTCGATGTCATCAGGTATTGAGCCAGGCATCTTAAGTGCAGAAAAATTGCAATTATGATGCCGGGAAATGTGTTATTGTTTAATAAAAAAATTAAACTTTATCAGCAAATATTTGCGCTTAAAAATTGATGTCCGAACAATTCAAGAGTTACCACCTTTTTTCCCGAATGTCGTAATTAGGACCCAGATTGACGGAGCGAAATAAAAACACGTCTGTTCACTAGAACGTTCGTTTTGCGTACTTTCTGCCCGTTAACAACATTGCGGCCAGTTATCGAGCATTTTCTACCTCTGCAAGGGGATAACAAAATTATATTTGGTATTCCCAGCTACTGCTTGTTGCGAGCCAGATAGATAAGTTCGATTTCGTCTCCATCAATGCAAATTCCAATCCTGGTCACTGAAGAGAAACCCAGCGACTTTGAAACTTTGAGCCCCACCAACGCACCTTCAAGAATTATAACAAAGCTAACTTCACAAAATTCATCGAGGACAAACTGAGTCAATTGCTGCTATCCCATTCACCAGGAAGGGTGAGAAGATATTCAAGGAAATAATGCACAAAGCGGATTTTGAGACCCGGTGTAGGAAAGGTTAGGTTAGGGGATGTGCAGCCACTAACTTGTGACTGCGTCACTCGGACACCTTCCGGTCCATTGTGATCATCCAGTAGAAAAAAGAGGAAAAATTCTGCAAAGAAAAGAGGAGATAGAAAAGAGAGGATAGGGGGAAGAAATAAAAAGAGGAAGTTGTTAAAAAAAGTAAAGAACGAATAAATTACAAGAAAGTTTAAAAGGGGAGAAATAGTTTTAGAGAAGGAAAAAAGTTGTATTTTTAATGGTAGGCAGAATATTTGAAATATAATTTACGCGTTCAGGTTGCGCTGTTCCAGCCACTTCAGATTTTTGATGATGTTGTAGGTAGCAGGTTCCACAGTTGAGTAGAAAATTAGACACGGTGGAAAGTGAGCACCTACTAACCTATGCCGTCTACGAGCCAGGGCTGGACAACGACACAGGATGTGCTCGATCGTCTCTAACTCATCCTCACAGAGTCTGCAGTAGTCAGTCCTCATCCCATTTGATGGTAAGGGCCCTGATATAGCAGTGTCCAGTAATGACTCCCGTCGTTACTCTAGCTTCAGCTTTACTCAGGTTCAACAGAGAGTTCGTTGTTTTGACTGACAGAGACGGCCATATGGATCTTGCCACATTGCACCTAGGTTCATCATTATGCCACAATTCACTGGCTCTTTCGTCAGATAACGCTTCAATTTTTTGGAAGAAATGACAAATGGGTGGTTTGATAGAGTCAGCGATAGCTAGATCTGTAGACTGCGATCCTCGTCTAGCTAATTCATCTGCTCTTTCATTACCCAGATAGTCGCGGTGTCCTGATACCCAGCATAGCCGGAAGCCGTTAGTTAGCATTCCCAATGCTGATCTTCACTGAAGGACGACATCGGATTTATGTTTCAGTATTTGATGGCTTTAAGAGCCGCTTGACTATCCACAAAGATAGTCACCGGTTCAAAGATGTCTGCATCCAAACTTTTTATCAATTCCGCTGCCTTCCAAATCGCGAAGATTTCAGCCTGGAAGACATTACAGTTGCTGTCTAGCCTGTAGGTGTACTCAAGAGATAGCCTTTCAGAGTAGACGCCAGCCCCGATACCTTCCTCCATCTTGAAACCGTCTGTATAAAAAGCCAGACCGTCCAGAGGGGGGCAATGCGGTTCCAGTCGTCTCTACTAGGTATAACGACGTCTATATCAGGACTGGTCAAATCTCAGGACTGGTGATATATAGTCGCTCAGTTTTCCGCGTTGGTTCACATTTATACCTGATTCGTTCAGGATTCATCCATGCCCATAGGCACAACCGCGACAGAGATCCTGTTCATGCAGCCGTAGGGCACTGTGAGTTTCCTGACACTTAATGCTGAGACTCAGTGTTTTTAAGTTCAGAGCAGCCTGTGGTGTGCTCCTGGTGGCTCCAGTTATGAGAATCGAGGCAGCTCTTTGTACCTTGTCAAGCCTACCGGATGTCGATTTTTGGCGCAGTGAGTGCCACCAAACAAGAGAACCATAAGATAAGATGGGTCTTATACAACCAGTGTATAATCAATGGGTTTAGACCCCAACTTTTCCCAATAGAATTCTTTCATGAATAAAGTGCAATCAATCCTCTCTTCGCCCTTTCCTCAGCATTCCTGTTCCATCGCAATTGAAAGTCCAGGATTGTGCCAATGTACTTTGCATCGGGCGAGAGCTGCACTCCATCCAGTGTTTCTCGTGAACATTATCAGTTCTGTCTTGGTTGGGTTTACTCCAAGGCCATTGGCCTTAGCCCAGCGCGACAGCGTCGATAATGCTCCTTGCATAAGCTCCGAAATGGTTGACGGAAACTTACCGGAAATCAGTAGTACAACGTCGTCCGCATAGGCAACAACTTTTATACCTTGATTGTCCAGATCAGTCAAAATATTGTTTATACCAAGTAGCCACAGTAACGGTGAGATCACCCCTCCTGGGGGGGGGGGTGCCTCTAGTTACTGTTTTCCTAATTTTTGTCTCCTCAATTCTAGAGTTTATAATTCTGCTTTCTAGCATATTATTTATCCAGCAAGTTAGAGGTTCAGGTGTGTTAACTTTCTTAAGTGAGAGTTTTATGGACTCAAGTTCTACGTTGTTAAAAGCTCCTTCTATGTCCAGAAAGGAAGCCAACCACCTCATGCAAGGCAGACTCCACAGATTTGCCTTTAATATAGGCGTGTTGTGAGTTGCTTATAGAGGCGGTGTCTACATGGCTCCTTATCACCAGATCGATCAGTCTTTCGAGAGTCTTAAGGAGAAAGGACGATAAACTGATGGGTCTGTAGTCCTTTGGTGCAGAGTGACTAGGTTTTCCCGCTTTGGGAATGTAAGTAACTTTTACCTCTTTCCACAGACCCGGTACATATGAGAGAGTCAAACACGCCCTATAGATCTCCTCCAGGATTTGATATAAACGTGGCGATGCAAATTGAAGCATCGCCGGGGTTATACCATCCGTTCCAGGTGACTTAATATGGCTTGAAAGTGTTGACAGCCCATTTAATCTTATTTCTGTTAACCACCTTATCAATGGAAGTCGTCACATTCATTATTGACGGTGTCCGCATCCTTACAGCCTGGGAAGTGGGTCTCTGCCAAGAGGTTACGAGTCTCGGCAGCAGAGTCTGTCCACGCACCATCTTGCTTCTTGATACTTCCGATCGATTTAGGGTCCTTGGAAAGTAACCTTCGAAACCTAGCTGCGACGTTGACTCCTTCTACTGACTCACAGAAATTAACCCAAGATTTTTTCTTAGCTCGCTTGATCTCACTCTTGTATTTGTTGAAACTCACCTTGTAGGAGTCCCAATCAATGTCGAGTTTATTCTCATGCGCCCTGTTATACAGTCGCCTGGTGGTTTTTCTAAGCTCGCCAAGTTCCTTGTTCCACCACACGGGCTGAGATTTCTTCCCAGGATAGGTTAGTGGACATCATTTCTTATGGCAACGGAGAAGAACGTCTGTAAGATTTGTTTACGGTCCCATTAAGATCCTCAACTGTTTCTAAATTAATATTAAGAGTCAGTTGAGAACTCGTTAGTTCCGTGTACTTATCCCAGTTTGTCCTTCGCGGGTTTCTATACGGAATTTGGCGACCTCCGCCCAAAAAGACATCAAAGAATATCTTCATATGATCCGAGAAGGAACATTCTTTAGATACCCTCCAATTCCTTAGGACGAAGTCAACTAGATAAGAGAGGGTTAGGTCGATGACCTCCTCCCTCCCTATCCCTAATTTTAAAGGTTGGATCATTACCCCTGTTACATATTCGTAAATTATATGATAAAATAAAATCGAATATAGACTCACCCCTTTTGTTGGTGTCCTTGCGTCGCATCCCAGGATCACGTTGCAGGTAACCATCATATCACCGAGCAACCGTCGGACATCCAGGTTTGGTGGGTCTGGGGCCTCAAAGGGCATGTATACGGAGGACAGCAGCGTGGCCATCCCCGTACCATGCTCCAGCCTAACCGTGCACATGTCACCGTTGCTGTAATAAGATAGAAAGATTAGATTGAAGCTCTTTTTACCTACTATACAAACCCTCACCTTGTCCCACTCGGACGCGGCGAAGATGTCGAAATTGGAATTGCTTCGTCCAGAAACCTTATTCTTATAGATATAAGGCTCCTGGGGCTGGATTATTGTTCTGAGAAAATTTGAAATGAAAAATATTTCCTTTATAACTTTTTTTATTTGACAGTTTTCTCCTTTATAAAAGCTTTCATTTCACATTTTCATAGAAACAGAATCGAGCCCCTGGATTAATGGGCCGATTCCGTACAGCGAGGCGAGTCATGTCGCGTCGTCTATCGTCTCTGTGACAAAATTTAAAAAATGTACTACGTACAGCGATAGAAAATAATCGTCAATAACAAGTTATTTTTATTTTATTTTTATTCGTTAGTAAAAATGTACGGCGACAGCTAATTTGTTGTCGCCGGAAAATGAACATTTCGGCGACAAAATTTGACGACGTCAGGCGATATTGCCATACGGAATCGAAAAATTGCATTTGGCGACGCGACACGACTCGCCTCGCTGTACGGAATCGGCCCATAAGACAATGTCCACTTCAGAGGTCGTGAGGAACAAGAGTAGTTCAGCGGCGGCGGCTTTGCAATGATGCAGATTAATCTGCAAGATGCGCCTTTGCCGCTTCCCTACCCTTACTGAGTTTAGTGGGGTGGACTCAGTCGAAACCGAACCCACCCTGAACCGAAATTCAGTTTTCCCTTACGCTCTCTAAGATATAACTCCCCAGGGGGGTCAACCGCCACTCTTGCAACCAAACCACCATCCTCATTACAGGGTGCTAGACTTATTACAGTCCAGCCCGAAGTAGTGAGGTTGGAATTTTGCAATCTCAGCAGGAGCTGCTTGTCCACAGTAGGTGGGGGAATCCACGCTGAAAGAATCTTTCTGGACGGAATATCGGATAGGGAGACCGCCGCAAGATCAGCTCCTTCCCACAGAGCGCCAAAGCCCTCAACTGTCCGAACAAGAAAATCTCGTGACTTCTTGTTCAGACAGTTAATAACCTTGACACCCTTTCGTAAGAAGGCGCTGCCAAATTGTCGGTCTTCCTGATCTTCCGGTCCAGAAACTATGGCAGACCGAAGACCAGTTTCAAAAAGCAACCAGTGACTGTCGCTGATTCTACCATTTGGGTCAGCTCTGTCGTTGATTGCCAAATGAAGGTCTTTATCATCTGCCACTGTAACCGGTCTACTGTATGGCTTCTTGCGTCCTTGACCGTGCGCCTTGGGGTTAACTTTTCCAGAGGAGGTGGATGTCTTCTCTGTACTCAGTTGCTACTCTTGGTTGTACGCTCAACAGCCGCCGCATACGAGGTTGATGGTTCAACCAGCTGAGAAGTCATCGTCTTCTTAGGTGAAGGCTGTGGACCCTCGGAGGAACGAACGCACTTCACAGATTTATGCTGCGGGGCATTGTTCGTTCCTCCAGAAGACAATGTTTCCTTAGCTGGCCTAACCATCTTCCTATTGAGACCACCTGGAGCTCGCGATGAATTTCACGCGGGTAAGTTCTCTCGAACTTTCTTATGAATTTCAGTTTACCCCTAATGAGGTGGACCTCCCTCGCCGAATGCATGTTCGCATCTCTCCCTACGAACTTGCGGAGATAGAATACAGCACGTTTGTAGTGCTTCGCATCCGATGCTTCTCGTACAGATGCAACCTTCGAGTCGCTGCCCGTTGTCGGGGTCTCGTTAGATTCCCCGTTGTCTGCCTTTGAAGCCTATTGTCGGCAAGTGCCGACACAGGACCAGTCGGAATCAGACTTGCGTCCGGTTGGGTATCAGGACTCGCACTCCCTTTGTTAGAGTCACAGCAATCTTCTTGTGTAGACTTGGCCGGGATCACCGTGGGTGTAACAATGGGTGGGTGTAACAATTCCTCCGGGAGTATGTCCTCACAATGCTCATCCGGTACAAGCCTATCCAGCTGGTCGAGTAGTTCCCTACTTTGCCTCTCTAAACTGTCGTGAATAGTTCTGAGGGTCCCGTAAAGGTCGTCCCCGCCCACCACTTCGGTCCTGTCTGACGTAGACTGGTTTTTACCAGCCCTGGCTAAATCATGTTCCGTTTGAATTGCCGGGTCGTCATCCATTTTGGGGGTTGGAATTGCACTTGTAACAGGTACAGCTGTAGGTGCCAAGGCATCCACACCTAACACAGCCGGATCACAATCGCTTGATTTCGACGACACATGGCTTGTGGTCACACCAACACATGCCGCCGGTACTGGGTTATTAACTCCCTGCACCGTAACTTTCAGCCCAATCATGAATGAAAATTCCGTGTGGAATTTCTCTCTTTTCCCTTCTTTGCTATCACAAACAAAAAATCCGCACGGAAAAAAATTCCGATGGAGAAAAAGTAGGTATCATGAACGCTCTCAAACATGTGTTTTTCTCCAAAAAAATCTCCCTTGCAAAACTGAAGGGAGTTTACAAAGAATCTTAGTATTTCCCACAAACTTTGTACAAAACATGCAAAATAAACACTTTTGTTGGGATTTTATACTAAAATCTTTTACATATGGTTGGAAATTTATTAAAAATTGAACAAATTTTACAAAATAACATCACTTTGCAAATTCAGTCACCGATCAACGATGGGATGAGAGAATTTTGGACAATACAAATTGTTGCACAACAATTGTTGAAAAAACACTGGATAAAAGCATATTTTCAATTATTTTTATTTCAGAATTCGTGTTTTTTTCAATTTTGCCATTATATAATTAAAAACACTCGTTTCTAACACATTCATGCTAGTGGCAGTTCCATAGCACAATGGAGTCAATTGCACTGTCTTCTTAGAAATTTCCAATCACATCTGATATTTTTCATAATTAGTAACATCTTCTGAATGTCTTATTTTATTTATTATTTATCCAGCAAGTTAGAGGTTCAGGTGTGTTAACTTTCTTAAGTGAGAGTTTTATGGACTCAAGTTCTACGTTGTTAAAAGCTCCTTCTATGTCCAGAAAGGAAGCCAACCACCTCATGCAAGGCAGACTCCACAGATTTGCCTTTAATATAGGCGTGTTGTGAGTTGCTTATAGAGGCGGTGTCTACATGGCTCCTTATCACCAGATCGATCAGTCTTTCGAGAGTCTTAAGGAGAAAGGACGATAAACTGATGGGTCTGTCGTCCTTTGGTGCAGAGTGACTAGGTTTTCCCGCGTTGGGAATGTAAGTAACTTTTACCTCTTTCCACAGACCCGGTACATATGAGAGAGTCAAACACGCCCTATAGATCTCCTCCAGGATTTGATATAAACGTGGCGATGCAAATTGAAGCATCGCCGGGGTTATACCATCCGTTCCAGGTGACTTAATATGGCTTGAAAGTGTTGACAGCCCATTTAATCTTATTTCTGTTAACCACCTTATCAATGGAAGTCGTCACATTCATTATTGACGGTGTCCGCATCCTTACAGCCTGGGAAGTGGGTCTCTGCCAAGAGGTTACGAGTCTCGGCAGCAGAGTCTGTCCACGCACCATCTTGCTTCTTGATACTTCCGATCGATTTAGGGTCCTTGGAAAGTAACCTTCGAAACCTAGCTGCGACGTTGACTCCTTCTACTGACTCACAGAAATTAACCCAAGATTTTTTCTTAGCTCGCTTGATCTCACTCTTGTATTTGTTGAAACTCACCTTGTAGGAGTCCCAATCAATGTCGAGTTTATTCTCATGCGCCCTGTTATACAGTCGCCTGGTGGTTTTTCTAAGCTCGCCAAGTTCCTTGTTCCACCACACGGGCTGAGATTTCTTCCCAGGATAGGTTAGGTTAGGTCCCATTAAGATCCTCAACTGTTTCTAAATTAATATTAAGAGTCAGTTGAGAACTCGTTAGTTCCGTGTACTTATCCCAGTTTGTCCTTCGCGGGTTTCTATACGGAATTTGGCGACCTCCGCCCAAAAAGACATCAAAGAATATCTTCATATGATCCGAGAAGGAACATTCTTTAGATACCCTCCAATTCCTTAGGACGAAGTCAACTAGATAAGAGAGGGTTAGGTCGATGACCTCCTCCCTCCCTATCCCTAATTTTAAAGGTTGGATCATTACCCCTGTTACATATTCGTAAATTATATGATAAAATAAAATCGAATATAGACTCACCCCTTTTGTTGGTGTCCTTGCGTCGCATCCCAGGATCACGTTGCAGGTAACCATCATATCACCGAGCAACCGTCGGACATCCAGGTTTGGTGGGTCTGGGGCCTCAAAGGGCATGTATACGGAGGACAGCAGCGTGGCCATCCCCGTACCATGCTCCAGAATAACCGTGCACATGTCACCGTTGCTGTAATAAGATAGAAAGATTAGATTGAAGCTCTTTTTACCTACTATACAAACCCTCACCTTGTCCCACTCGGACGCGGCGAAGATGTCGAAATTGGAATTGCTTCGTCCAGAAACCTTATTCTTATAGATATAAGGCTCCTGGGGCTGGATTATTGTTCTGAGAAAATTTGAAATGAAAAATATTTCCTTTATAACTTTTTTTATTTGACAGTTTTCTCCTTTATAAAAGCTTTCATTTCACATTTTCATAGAAACAGAATCGAGCCCCTGGATTAATGGGCCGATTCCGTACAGCGAGGCGAGTCATGTCGCGTCGTCTATCGTCTCTGTGACAAAATTTAAAAAATGTACTACGTACAGCGATAGAAAATAATCGTCAATAACAAGTTATTTTTATTTTATTTTTATTCGTTAGTAAAAATGTACGGCGACAGCTAATTTGTTGTCGCCGGAAAATGAACATTTCGGCGACAAAATTTGACGACGTCAGGCGATATTGCCATACGGAATCGAAAAATTGCATTTGGCGACGCGACACGACT
Organism: Musca autumnalis; assembly: GCF_047663935.1. NCBI lineage: Eukaryota > Metazoa > Arthropoda > Insecta > Diptera > Muscidae > Musca > Musca autumnalis. Next base: position 58,684,570 of record NW_027411866.1, read on the forward strand.
CGCCTCGCTGTACGGAATCGGCCCATAAGACAATGTCCACTTCAGAGGTCGTGAGGAACAAGAGTAGTTCAGCGGCGGCGGCTTTGCAATGATGCAGATTAATCTGCAAGATGCGCCTTTGCCGCTTCCCTACCCTTACTGAGTTTAGTGGGGTGGACTCAGTCGAAACCGAACCCACCCTGAACCGAAATTCAGTTTTCCCTTACGTTCTCTAAGATATAACTCCCCAGGGGGGTCAACCGCCACTCTTGCAACCAAACCACCATCCTCATTACAGGGTGCTAGACTTATTACAGTCCAGCCCGAAGTAGTGAGGTTGGAATTTTGCAATCTCAGCAGGAGCTGCTTGTCCACAGTAGGTGGGGGAATCCACGCTGAAAGAATCTTTCTGGACGGAATATCGGATAGGGAGACCGCCGCAAGATCAGCTCCTTCCCACAGAGCGCCAAAGCCCTCAACTGTCCGAACAAGAAAACCTCGTGACTTCTTGTTCAGACAGTTAATAACCTTGACACCCTTTCGTAAGAAGGCGCTGCCAAATTGTCGGTCTTCCTGATCTTCCGGTCCAGAAACTATGGCAGACCGAAGACCAGTTTCAAAAAGCAACCAGTGACTGTCGCTGATTCTACCATTTGGGTCAGCTCTGTCGTTGATTGCCAAATGAAGGTCTTTATCATCTGCCACTGTAACCGGTCTACTGTATGGCTTCTTGCGTCCTTGACCGTGCGCCTTGGGGTTAACTTTTCCAGAGGAGGTGGATGTCTTCTCTGTACTCAGTTGCTACTCTTGGTTGTACGCTCAACAGCCGCCGCATACGAGGTTGATGGTTCAACCAGCTGAGAAGTCATCGTCTTCTTAGGTGAAGGCTGTGGACCCTCGGAGGAACGAACGCACTTCACAGATTTATGCTGCGGGGCATTGTTCGTTCCTCCAGAAGACAATGTTTCCTTAGCTGGCCTAACCATCTTCCTATTGAGACCACCTGGAGCTCGCGATGAATTTCACGCGGGTAAGTTCTCTCGAACTTTCTTATGAATTTCAGTTTACCCCTAATGAGGTGGACCTCCCTCGCCGAATGCATGTTCGCATCTCTCCCTACGAACTTGCGGAGATAGAATACAGCACGTTTGTAGTGCTTCGCATCCGATGCTTCTCGTACAGATGCAACCTTCGAGTCGCTGCCCGTTGTCGGGGTCTCGTTAGATTCCCCGTTGTCTGCCTTTAAAGCCTATTGTCGGCAAGTGCCGACACAGGACCAGTCGGAATCAGACTTGCGTCCGGTTGGGTATCAGGACTCGCACTCCCTTTGTTAGAGTCACAGCAATCTTCTTGTGTAGACTTGGCCGGGATCACCGTGGGTGTGTAACAATTCCTCCGGGAGTATGTCCTCACAATGCTCATCCGGTACAAGCCTATCCAGCTGGTCGAGTAGTTCCCTACTTTGCCTCTCTAAACTGTCGTGAATAGTTCTGAGGGTCCCGTAAAGGTCGTCCCCGCCCACCACTTCGGTCCTGTCTGACGTAGACTGGTTTTTACCAGCCCTGGCTAAATCATGTTCCGTTTGAATTGCCGGGTCGTCATCCATTTTGGGGGTTGGAATTGCACTTGTAACAGGTACAGCTGTAGGTGCCAAGGCATCCACACCTAACACAGCCGGATCACAATCGCTTGATTTCGACGACACATGGCTTGTGGTCACACCAACACATGCCGCCGGTACTGGGTTATTAACTCCCTGCACCGTAACTTTCAGCCCAATCATGAATGAAAATTCCGTGTGGAATTTCTCTCTTTTCCCTTCTTTGCTATCACAAACAAAAAATCCGCACGGAAAAAAATTCCGATGGAGAAAAAGTAGGTATCATGAACGCTCTCAAACATGTGTTTTTCTCCAAAAAAATCTCCCTTGCAAAACTGAAGGGAGTTTACAAAGAATCTTAGTATTTCCCACAAACTTTGTACAAAACATGCAAAATAAACACTTTTGTTGGGATTTTATACTAAAATCTTTTACATATGGTTGGAAATTTATTAAAAATTGAACAAATTTTACAAAATAACATCACTTTGCAAATTCAGTCACTCAGTCACCGATCAACGATGGGATGAGAGAATTTTGGACAATACAAATTGTTGCACAACAATTGTTGAAAAAACACTGGATAAAAGCATATTTTCAATTATTTTTATTTCAGAATTCGTGTTTTTTTCAATTTTGCCATTATATAATTAAAAACACTCGTTTCTAACACATTCATGCTAGTGGCAGTTCCATAGCACAATGGAGTCAATTGCACTGTCTTCTTAGAAATTTCCAATCACATCTGATATTTTTCATAATTAGTAACATGTTCTGAATGTCTTTGATGTATAAAAGTGTAATTTATTTGATTAAATTTGTTGATTTTGTCTAAAAACACAAACACTTAAAATTTTCTCTTTGTTTTCACAACAATTAGGTATGAAAAGGTATGAAAAAGACCCTCCAGTGCTGCCAAATTCAATGATTATTTTTCTCACATTATTCATGATACGAGGAATGTTCTCTCGAGAAAAATCTATTCCGCGAGAGTTGTATTCCGCAAGAATATTCATGATTGGAAGAATATTCATATTTCTCCTGTTCTTTCTATCCATTTTAGTTAATTTTTTTAAGGGAACTACCCCGATCCAATTTTTGTCCACGAGGGGTCCGAAGACCCCCGAGGTCTCCACGATGTGCGGGGTCAGGTCCGGCTTTGGTTGCCCTAGGACGGCTCCGACTCCACACATTGCAGTGACCCCCTTCCCATCCGCCACCCGGGAAGACGCGCCTGGTAGGAGAATGGCAAACTCCCCCAGGTGTAGGAAAACTCTAATTGGTAGGAGATCGTTGCCTGAATAAATTTTGGTTCAGCCACATTTCTCTTCATTCCACAAAAAGGTTGAATGTAGTGAATTATGACTTTAAGCCCAACATCACCCCAAGATTTCCATCCCTGTCGGAAATCCCTAAACAAACCTTGTTAACTTGAGCTTCGGTATCTACATATAACTTTTCATATAAAGCGAGGTAATTTTTCTTTAAAAAAAATTTATGAACATAAAGGGTAGCAATCGGATTATAAATCTATCCTTTAATAAAAATATTAATATTAATTAATAATTAGATAATTAATGATAAGATAAACATTTGTTTCGATCGGCATATTATAATACCCACAAATTTTAGGTTTATAGAGGGTTTTTAATATCCCAGCAAAATTTGACGGAAGGGGTTCTTTGCGATGACGTGATTTCATGTCATCTTTTGCATTGGTTCAAAGGAAGTCGTGGAAGATCCGATCTTTTCATTAGGATTTGAACCAATGCAAAGGAAGTCGTGAAAGATCCCATCTTTTCATCAGCATTTGTACCCATTCCATCGATCCAATAGAGATGATGTTTGTGTTTTTATTTACACACCTGTTTATTTTCATTTTGGTATGTTCCAGTACTGCAAAAATCTACTAATTTTTACTATTTTTTCCGATAACATAAAGGAAAAATTGTTATCGTAGTAAAAATAAGTAGATTCTTGCAGTTTCTGGAACAGACCAAAGTTGTTAGAACTGTCGGCATATCAAACAACTAAAACTTCTAAACAATTGGTATTATATGAAGTCCCAACCATCGAGCTAAAAATAGAATCGGACTGCACACATTGCTATTTTAAAAGTTCCCTTGTCTGTTCTAAATCTGACATAGAATGAAATCAATCAAATCTTGCTTCTTGGAATTTGAAAAAAAAGTCCGAAACGAAAAGGAACAAGAATCTGAAAATAAAGAAGAAACTACTTTTGGAAAGAAACAATTAAAAATAAATTAATTAAGCATAAATGGTATTTTCCATAAAAAGTCTCTCCTCCCCGTTCGTTACATTTTGTTCATAGAGATCCCTAAAGCAAGCCGGGTTGTAGATCTCTACATATTTCCGTCACTAAACAAAAGAGTATAAATTACCAAAATGTTATAAAATAACAAAATTATAAAATAAAAGTAATTTACGAAATAAAAATACTTAAAGGAGTGCATTTGGAGTCCATGTCGAAATCTGAACTGGTGATGGGAAGATAATTGAAAAAACCTTTTGTAAGATGAAAGAATATCAGTTGCGGAGAACGGAGGAAGTAATCTTTTGCGTTGCAGCGGTGGTGATTACATTGCAATTTTGGATGTAAACTTTTGAAAAGCTAAACTGATAAATTAATTGTAGTTATTTCATGAATTCGTTTTAATTAATAAAGAGTTTTGTTTTTCATGAAAACCATATTTCAATACAGCATTTCCATTTTCCAAACAATACATGAAAATTTCATGCCAAGGGGTTGGTGAAAATGACATGTCAAATCATTGGTGGAAATGACATGCCAAAGCATTGGTGGAAATGACATGTCAACGCATTGGTTAAAATGACATGCTTAGGATCCAGAAAAGAACGTCATCTTTTGGGGTCCACGCTCATATAAAATTCATCGATGAAGATGCTAAAAAGATGACATGCTAGATCACTTGCACCCATGATTGAATGTCATCTTTGGCATCGAACATTTTGCTGGGATATTATGCAATCGAATTTATCATATCATCGATTTCAAGATATTGCTATCTTTATGTCACACGTTCAAAACCAATAAGAATTGATGTTTTTTTCTTAAATTTAATAAATTTATTTCACAAAAAAATAAAATAACAACAAATACATCTATTTCTTATCGTCGCTGAGGTTTTTAAGGGTTTGCTCAAACTCAACTGGTTCGATGGTACGGTTGGTGGCATCATAAGCAGGTGGGCCAATCAAATTGACAACCTCATCATAATTAAGAGTTTCTTTTTCTAGTAAAGCCTCAGCCAACTAAAATGTAAACATACATTTGACATTTAATTGACACATGTAAAATAATAGCTATTTAAAATATGAAATTCATACCTTTTGCAATTTATCGCTGTTGTCTCTTAATATTTTCTGGGTTTTTTCGTATGCATTGGCTATAATTGTCCTAGCTTCCATATCCACAATATTATCAAGGGCCTTGGAATAGGGTTTATAATAGGTACCCGTTTCTTCAGGATCTTGTATATACATGGGGCCAATTTTCTCATTCATACCAAACTTCTTCACCTGATATTTAAAATGTATTTTTGAAATGTAGAAAGTCATAATTACTTCCAATTAAGATATTTGCAATTACCTGAGCATACGCCATTTTAGTTACTTTCTCCAAATCGTTTTGAGCTCCAGTTGTTATGCGACCAAATGTCAAATCTTCAGCTGCTCGACCTCCCAATGCCATGCACATTTTGTCTAACAGTTCCTCTTTCGAATATAACTGTTGTTCACTGGGCGTGTATTGAGCAAAGCCCAAAGCCAAACTAGTGCGAGGAACTATTGTTACCTTTAATAGTACGTCACTTTTGGGCAGTAGCCAACCAACAAGAGCATGTCCAGATTCGTGGTATGCAATTACTTTACGCTCTACTGGAGAAAGTGCGTGTGATCGTTTTTCAGTACCACCCACTAAACGCTCAACAGCGTATTCCAAGTTCTTCGTTGTAACTTTATCCTGGCTGTTTCGTGCGGCGTGGAGTGCTGCTTCGTTACAAACATTGGCTATGTCAGCACCAGAGAAACCTGGTGTTAGACGAGCTAGACGATGGGAATACTTCGCTGGCTCCTCTTCTAACTGAACGGATGATAAATGTTTTTCGAAAATTTGTTTTCTTTCTTCCAGATTTGGCAAATCGATAAGTATATGACGATCAAAACGTCCTGGGCGCAAGAGGGCCTAAACCGTAAGTTCATAAATTTAAAAAGAAAATCTGTCAAAAATTCCTTTCTTACCTTATCTAGAACATCAGCACGATTTGTACTGGCCAACATAAGAACACCTTCTTTTGATGCCATGCCATCCATTTCCACAAGTAGTTGATTTAATGTTTGTTCGGATTCTCCCGAACTGCCTTGACTGAAACCTTCTGTTCCCGAACGTTGTCTTCCAATAGCGTCAATTTCATCAATATAAATAATACAAGGAGATCTCTTTCTGCCCTCTTTAAATAAGTCTCTAACACGAGCCGCACCCAAACCTCCAATCATTTCAATAAACTCCGATCCATTCATGCTTAAAAAGGGAACCTGGGCTTCAGTGGCCACAGCTTTGGCCAATAATGTCTTTCCGCAACCCGGTGGTCCAAGTAACAAAGCACCTTTTGGAACTTTTGCTCCCAGACGTTGGTATTTCTGAGGTTCTTTCAAATAGTCTACAAATTCCTTAACTTCTTGTTTGGCTTCTTGCAAACCGGCGACATCTTTAAAGAGTACACCACGCCCACCTTCGAATGGGTCGACCAATGTGAACTTTGCCCGACCCATTTGAGTCTGTAAATTTTGGTAAAGAAAATTACATATAAGGAAGTACATGTAATTGTATTTGTTAAATTGCACTTACAAATGAGTCCATGCTCAAGGGACTTTTCATGCCCTTCATTCTAGAAGAAAGAGCCATCAGAAGGCCGACAAATAGCAACAGTAGCAATATTCGACCGGTGACGTCACTTTGTCTGTCATACGTTACAGGAACACCTGCAAATGTGAACAAAGAACAAATACATATATATTATTTTCTATAATATATTTTTTTACATGATCCTAAGAATTTCCGCAGCAAAGTACAACAACTACATATTACTATAAATTCTTATGTATATATCTACTACATCCTAAAGCAAAGTCATATAGTCAGGAGTTAATAACCCGTAGTAATGGTAGCGACATTTCTGAGTATTATAAGTAGGGCAATTGAACGACCTAGTTCACGGTCCTAGTTCAAAAACGTATGAGTAACGTCATACAAACTAAACAGTGAAACGAGGTACTGAACTAGGTCGTTCAATATACAGCTGTGTTCAAAATAATAGGAGTGCTCATTCACACCAAGGGAATGGTCGAATAAACATGGTTAAACTTACCCATTTTGATTTATTTTGATTTTATTTAACATTGTAGACATCCCAACAGTTAATTCATCGGCAGAAATGTGGTAATCCGTTTTAAATTATTTACTGTTTACACCAACATTATAAATCGCCTTCAAATTTGTTGTTCAAAAAAATAGGAGTGCGGAAGAAAAAGGACAATACAAATATTTTTAGTTGAGTTTAAGATCAAATTTGTCTATATTTTAGTTGACAGTAGTGAATCCAACAGATTTTATGAGATTTGATGGCTGTTTGAAAACAAAAGTTATTTGGAGGTAGCCTAAAAACAGGTGATTGTCCTTGCAGCGATTTTTTCCATAAATTGAGCACTTATTGGGTAACTCAATCGATTTTGTAGACAGAACTTTAGTGGTTAGAGTTTTTTGATGCTCTGGCTGTTATCTCGAACAATATATAATGATCGGTTTCCCGCAAATTCGTGTATTTTGATCCTTAAGCCAAGTTAAAGCCGGTTTGCATTAACTCTTTACGTAAGGATTGGTTAAAAAAGCGTATCTATAAGGCATTAATTTCTCAAACAAGTGATGTTTTGAGGTCCTTAGCATCTTAACTGCACGCAGAATTGATTATATGGTTCATTTTTGAATAATTGGATTATTGGCACATATGAGGCATTTTTCAAAACGCTTTGTTGAGAAGGAAACTTTAAAGACAAACTTTTGAAGTTGGCCTAAGATTATTTTTATTAGGTTTTGCATCGTATAATAAACAGTTTTCTAATGAAACTAACCTAAATGAAGTATTTTTGATTGAAAAACGTAAGTTTATATTGAAAAATATATTACGGCGTATACCAACCATAGTGCAATCCCAGCCTGCCTATCACTAAATGGTTCAAAGTACATTTCAACCGTTCACGTTTTAAACATTTTTTGAATAGAAGCGAAATTGATTGCATACACAAGGTTAGCACCCTAAGGACTTCCAAATACTATTTGGTTGGGGAATAAATTCCTTATAGATACGCTTTTTTTGGCCGATCCTTAACTTAAGGCCTAATGTAAACTGGCTTAAACTTGGATCAAGGATTTAAATACACAAATTTATGGGATACCAATCATTATATATTGTTAGAGATAACATCCATAGCATCAAACAAATCTAATCGTTAAAGCTTTTGTCTACAAAATCCATTGAGTTGCCCAATAAGTGCTCAATTTATGTAAAAAATTTCTGCAAGGACAATCGCCTGTTTTTTGGCTATCTCCAAAGGACTTTTGTTTTCAAACAACAATCAAATCTCATAAAATCCATTGGATTTACTACTGTTAACTAAAATATTGACAATTTTGATCCTAAACTCAACAAAAACTATTTTTATCGTCCTTTTTCTTCCACACTCCTATTATTTTGAACAAAAACTTTAAACACGATTTATAATGTTAGTGTAAACAGTAAATAATTTAAAGCAGATTGTCACATTTCTGCTGATGAATTAACTGTTGGGATGTCAACAATGTTAAACAAATTTAAAATAAACCAAAATGGGCAAGTTTAACCATATTTCTTGATATATTTCTTTTTTTGTATGGGCGCTCCTATTATTTTGAACGCAACTGTAGTTCAATTGGTACAACTTCTAGAGTACTACCACTATATAAATTATTACAATGTTTGGAACTCTTTCAAATTATGCAACAGGAAAAAATCACATATCATTGATAAGGGAGAGGCTAACCTTTTCCCTTGTGGGATACTTTGGAGAAAATTGTTATTAGGGAATTTGGAATTGTAGTCAAGATGCCAAAGATATAATAGGTATTACGCCAATAAGTCGTATATGGGAATAGGAGATATAGGCTTCAGAAGCTCATAAAAGAAGGTATGACAGACTTTGGGCATAAAATCAATATTGCAAACATTTCTGACAGTACAGACGAGCTTTGAATCTGCCTATAGGAGTAAGTTTTAAATTTCGTTCAAGGCAAGGCGTTTATCCAAAATAATTACAGTGAGACAATTAAGTATTTTGCCCCTTTAGAAAATTTAAAAGAAAAAGATTAAATTAGTGGCCAAAAAGTGGAATATTTGTATGTAGTATCCCAGCAAAATGTTCGATGCCAAAGATGACATTCAATCATGGGTGCAAGTGATCTAGCATGTCATCTTTTTAGCATCTTCATCGATGAATTTTATATGAGCGTGGACCCCAAAAGATGACGTTCTTTTCTGGATCCTAAGCATGTCATTTTAACCAATGCGTTGACATGTCATTTCCACCAATGCTTTGGCATGTCATTTCCACCAATGATTTGACATGTCATTTTCACCAACCCCTTGGCATGAAATTTTCATGTATTGTTTGGAAAATGGAAATGCTGTATTGAAATATGGTTTTCATGAAAAACAAAACTCTTTATTAATTAAAACGAATTCATGAAATAACTACAATTAATTTATCAGTTTAGCTTTTCAAAAGTTTACATCCAAAATTGCAATGTAATCACCACCGCTGCAACGCAAAAGATTACTTCCTCCGTTCTCCGCAACTGATATTCTTTCATCTTACAAAAGGTTTTTTCAATTATCTTCCCATCACCAGTTCAGATTTCGACATGGACTCCAAATGCACTCCTTTAAGTATTTTTATTTCGTAAATTACTTTTATTTTATAATTTTGTTATTTTATAACATTTTGGTAATTTATACTCTTTTGTTTAGTGACGGAAATATGTAGAGATCTACAACCCGGCTTGCTTTAGGGATCTCTATGAACAAAATGTAACGAACGGGGAGGAGAGACTTTTTATGGAAAATACCATTTATGCTTAATTAATTTATTTTTAATTGTTTCTTTCCAAAAGTAGTTTCTTCTTTATTTTCAGATTCTTGTTCCTTTTCGTTTCGGACTTTTTTTTCAAATTCCAAGAAGCAAGATTTGATTGATTTCATTCTATGTCAGATTTAGAACAGACAAGGGAACTTTTAAAATAGCAATGTGTGCAGTCCGATTCTATTTTTAGCTCGATGGTTGGGACTTCATATAATACCAATTGTTTAGAAGTTTTAGTTGTTTGATATGCCGACAGTTCTAACAACTTTGGTCTGTTCCAGAAACTGCAAGAATCTACTTATTTTTACTACGATAACAATTTTTCCTTTATGTTATCGGAAAAAATAGTAAAAATTAGTAGATTTTTGCAGTACTGGAACATACCAAAATGAAAATAAACAGGTGTGTAAATAAAAACACAAACATCATCTCTATTGGATCGATGGAATGGGTACAAATGCTGATGAAAAGATGGGATCTTTCACGACTTCCTTTGCATTGGTTCAAATCCTAATGAAAAGATCGGATCTTCCACGACTTCCTTTGAACCAATGCAAAAGATGACATGAAATCACGTCATCGCAAAGAACCCCTTCCGTCAAATTTTGCTGGGATGTTTGTGGATACCCAGCAAACCAAATGTCTGATGTCCGACACGTCTGAACAATTTCGGAAACAAAGTCATTCAGATTTCGTTCTGATTTCTAAACGATTTTTTCGCAGAGGAAATAGTTCAGATTTTGTACCGATTTCGGAACGAATGTGGGAAAGACATTTCCTTTCCGAATTTCCATTTTCTTCAGATTTCGTTACGAAATCGGACCGAAATCGATCTGTAGTTCGATTCTCTAACTCATTTTTTGAGTTACCGACAATTGTCGTTAAAATTAAAATGCTTATAATTTGGGTAATTACAGACGATTCTCGGTAAGTTAGCGACAAATAAAAAGCAATCGGAAAGGTCTACCGATAGCAAGAGTGTTGTCAACTTTTATTTGAACTTTTCATTCATAATTTTGCTTTTTAATTTAACCGATTTTTGTCGGTTACTCAAAAAAATGATTTAGAGAATCGCACTACTGATGTCGCTCCGACATTTCGTTCCGAAATTATGTCAACCACTTCATACAACTTTCGTTAAGATATCGTTACGATTTCGGATCAAATATGTGCAAGAACCGCTGCGAAAAGCGTAATTGTCTTCTAGATATTGACAAAAATCTATAACAACACCAACTATTTTACCTCAAAGAAGTATTTTGCCTTTTACATATTTTTTTAAAAAGTTACATTTTTGATACACGCTACATATTTTTATTATAGAAACCGTTGTATATAAAAATCAAGTTCAGCCGCTATACTATACTCATCTTGCTCCTTCCAAAATTATCCACTTTTGTACACGCATAACTTTCAAATTTAACTTACCATCAGAAATGCCCAAACGTTTTTCTACGTCACGAAGTTTCTCTTCAAATTTTGAGACATCAGCAACTGACATATGAAAGATTGTGGATGAAACCTTTCGACCCTTGACTATGGCGCCATCGTGAAGAATTATAGTTACCATTTCCATATCTGGACGAATGATAAGTTCTTTCACCTCACCGGCAGCCAACATATGATGTACAAATTCATTCCATGAAACATATCGTGTTGATCCCTAAAAAAAAAATTTTGATTATTTTGAAAATGTCACCAACAAGGGCAAATGTACAACACACCTCTGGACGGTCAGTGCGCGGTGACAATATTAATGAAATGAATGCCACAAACATGTAGATAGTAAACATCCACATAACTGTTTTGGTCAGCACAGACTTAACTTTATCGTCGTTGTCGTTTTTGTTCCCATTTGATCCACTCCCAGAAGATCCACCACCGCCACTGCTGTTGCTTTCTTCTGGTTTGCCTCCATCTTTTTTACTAGGATTAGTTTTAGAATTTGACCAAAGAGTTAGATGGAATTGACGTACATTCTGGGGACTAATCCCTAGAGATCTGGATAACAAGCCAACTACCGCTTTATATTCCAACTCGAACTGCTTGAACTAATGACCCACAATAACAACAATAAGATCAGAATAGTTATTACCAACCATTTTAGCTTAACCTTACCTTTTTAGCAGTCAGTAATGTGGATAAATATTTGGGTCTGCATGGAGGCAATTGTAAATAATTACTCCTACTTACAAGACCATTTATATTCCGTATATTCTGCAAAGTTTTAGTTTTCCACATAACTTCAACACATAATAGAGTATAAAACGCCGATAACCCTATAAATAAATTTCACAACTTTTTGCCAATAGTTCGTCAGCTGATAGTTTCATTTCCATTGCTTTCCCTAAAATATTAATAAGCGTATGGCGACATTCACAACGTATAGAAGTACGACCAACATGTTTACCTAAATGATTGCGTTTGCTTTCGTTTTTTACCGTTAACATGACTAGGCGTTTACACCAGACAGTTTGTCTTCAAATACAAATCTGATTTACTAACCCAGAAAAAAAATTGGAAGTTGTTCGTGTGGAGTTATGATTTCACTACACCCTTCGATGTAGTCCACACGGAGTTATAAAAAATGCACTCCGTTGTATACATTTTGTAAGCAGTTGCTTTAGAAATCCCTACAAAACAAAACCAGTTGGTTGATCCCTACCCACCCCTGCCGACATGATTTCTTCAAAAGAGAAACGAGAAACAAGAGTGTAATACAAACTAAATTTGCGAACATTTTTTCGGTAATTCACGAGACGGAAATTTTTAATGGAGTGGATTCCATGTCGAAAGCTGAACTAGTGATGGGATGTCAACATAAAAAAACCTTTAGGATGATGAAGCAAAATAAGATGCGCTTGGATTAATTGGAGAACGGAGAAAGTATACTCACAGGTGATTGAATTTAATGGAAGCTTTTTTTAATTTGTGTTTATATAATAAAGTTCTTTGTATTGTTACGGAATTAGGTTTGACTAATCTCCGTGTAGACGTTGTTTTATTCCCCAGTACGATTTGTACCAAATAAAACAGGGTTCGTTTTAGATTACGTTTCTACAATGCTTTATTTACTTTTGCTCTGTTCCAGAACAAAAAAGTTTTTACAATTTTTACCACTTTTACACATTTTGCGTTCCCGTACACAAAATTTATATGAAAATCGTTTACGACTTTTACAACTTTTACGACTTTTACCACTTTATAAAGTACGGGAACAGGCCATTTATTACACTTCTTCGGAACCGACTTTAATTACTAATGGGTACTTTACACGATATGTTTTTTACATATGAGTTGTCACTTTGCATATACACTTTGTATGGGAGAAGTGACAACTCATATGCAAAAAACATATCGTGTAAAGTACCCCTAAGCACGCAGTTTGTATCTAGTTAGCACGCAGCACTTCTTTAATCGATCTGTTCAGTTCAAGGCTTAAAACACAACTAACTCGTCATTGCTAGTTCCAACTGTATTTATATCCCAAAATCTCCTTGGTCGAGAATCCAATTGGACGACAAGCACAGTAATAACGTAATTACAACAACAAACAAATGCAAGAAATAAAGAAGTAACAAACTAAACGATAATTACATGATTATGGAGAACAAACAAAAGCACATTAATAAAAGGTAAAGTAAGAGCTAGAACGATGAAGAGAATTCTACATGGTAGTTGTTGTTGCTTAAATAAAGTAACTGCGTAATAAAACTTTACGTTACAATTCAAATTTTTAAATTAACGGAAATTGAACTAAATTAACTTAAACCTATCAGTTACATTCGTAACAACGACCAAGGCTTTGGACGACAAAGTCCCCACTACCCCAGGCAACACAGCAGGTCGACTGACGAAGGAAAAGGGGCTTATCGGAGGTCCTTAAACTATCTTAGGAAGTGCATGGAATCTTCGGCCATCTCGGTAAGGGACTGCAAGTTAATCAGGATTAATCTCAGGGTGGTGAGCAAATTCGAAAAGAAGTACCCTCACCTACCCAGGAGAAATCCTGAGATCGATAGGCTCTTCCTTATCCAGATGGTCGACAAGATACTGATGTCAACGTCATCATCCACTCCCACTACCTGTAAAGGTCAAATCAAGAGTGATGGTGACTTGATTCAGCCTCCAGGAAAGCCTGAATTCCTAAGTAAGAAGCCCCAAAACTCAGAGGAGGAGGGAACTGGGATGCCTGTCCCGACGACGGAATCTATACCTACGAGTGTGGCATCTTCCAACCCCTCTTCATCGAGAAATCCGGTGAAGAGGGTTAGATCTACGGAGGAACCACACCCTAAGGCCAAAAGACCCATCCCAGGACAGGACTCCAAGCCATCCACCTCCTCTGTCCGTTACCAAGGGAACGAGAGCGAGAAGTCCACCAATACTAAGGCAACCTCTAAGGCCAACTTAAGTCACAAGGTGACTCCTAGCTCTCCTCCCAAGAGTAGCGGGACGGGGAATAGAAGGACTGTTAGACCGCTTGTGCCAGATGAATTGCGCGTAGGGGTCATCGACAGAGCGGATCCTGAATGCAGGATCAACGACAAGCACTGGCGGCTGATTGAAAATCAGCTGCGTGAGATAGTGTTTGCTGGCGAAGGGGAGCCTCCCAAGCACACACAATTCGGCAGTGCAGCTCCTTTCAGAGGCATCAGGATCGTCTGTTGTGAGAACAAGGAATCCTTAAATTTCCTTGTTAACACAATAGACGGCCTTGGTGAACTCTGGGAGGGCTGCCAAATGACGGCTGTGGGTGTAGACGAGATTCCCAGAAGAAAAGTATTGTCGGCGTGGGTACCCCCGCCTGCGGTGGACCCAACAAGGATTCTGACAATACTTGCCAGACAGAACCCTAACCTCCAGACCAGCTCATGGAAGCTCATCAGCCATAGTCCGGAGGGTGAGGGTATGGCGATAAGGGTGTCAATTGACACACAAGGCCAGGAATACCTGCGGGCTCGAAAGGGGAAACTGCACTTTGGCCTAGGATGGATAAGATTCCGTCTAGGTCAAAGACAGTAAAGGAACGACGGCAGCAGCCGCTTCGCATTATGCAGATTAGTCTGCATCACTGCAAAGCGGCTGCTTCTGAACTTCTACTCTCCCTCTCAAAGTAGGAAGTTGATATCGCTTTAGTCCATTAACCCTATTTATATAAAAATAAGGTTGCTGGGCTAAGCGGTAGCAACTATACTATCTTCGCCACATCCAACGGAGACGAGGTAAGAACCTGTATAGTTGTAAAGAAGAATTTGAATTTAATGTATCTCTGTAATTTCAGCGCAGGAGATACAACGGCTGTAAAAATGCAAGATGTGTCACAAAAATCTACCATCTTTGCGTCAATTTACATGCCATATGAGAGCCCTGACCCACCCGGCCAACACGTGGAGAGACTTGTTGAAGAGATGGGTAGCACCTGCCTCATTATCTTGGGGTGCGATGCCAACGCCCATCACTTCCACAGGGGTAGCAGCGACACGAATGCACGGGGTGAGTCCATTTTCGAATTTATCTTAAAACATAACATGAGAATATGCAACAGGGGAAATGAAAGTACTTTCCAAAACAGTATAAGGGAGGAAGTTATTGATATAACCCTCGTAAACAAAGACGATTCCCACATCACTGACTGGAAGGTATCCGAAGATTGCTCCTTTTCGGATCATTGGAAGATACTTTTTAAAGTCTCATAGGAATCCACGGAAGGCCAATTGGGACAAGTTTTCAGAGTTAGCAACTTCAATGCTGGGGGTACCCTGTTATCCTACAACAGCCGCAGAAGTTGATAACGCTGTGAAACATGTAACAAAGGTTCTGGTGGATAGCTATGAGGCCTCCTGCCCACTAACTCACCCTGGTAGGAGAAACCAACCGGCCTGGTGGTCAAAAGATCTTGCCAATCTAAGGAAGATTAGTAGGAGGCTTTATAATAAAGCAAATAAGTCAAAGTTGTCAACCGATTGGGAGAACTACGGAGTATCTTTCAATAAATACAACAGTGAAATTAAGAAGGCTAAACGCAAATTCTGGATTTGTTTTAGTGAGACGATAGAAGGAGTAAAGGACGTGGCTAGATTCCGTAAAGTATTATCAAAGGACCCGAAAACCATTGGTAGTATTAAACGGGCTGACGGCACATGGACGAAAACTGGCCTAGAGACTCTAGATCTCCCTGCTACCACTCACTTCCCTAACTGCATGGATGTATCAGAACTAATTGACGTTCCAACGATACAAAACCATGCCACCGTAGATGCAGATGTGAGTGCTATTGATGCGATCATCAGTCAGCCAAAAATAAGATGGGCCATAAACACTTTCAAGCCCTTTAAATCACCCGGACCAGATAGAATCATACCCGCAATGCTACATAATGCCTTGGAGTCACTGATTCCACATCTGGTACGTATATTCAGGGCTTGTTTGTGTTTATCGTACATACCGGTTCTATGGAGGGAAGTGACTGTGGTATACATCCCTAAAGCGGGGAAGTCAAGCCCCACACTTCCAAAAGACTATAGACCAATTAGTCTTTCCTCCTTTTTACTAAAAACTCTAGAAAGGCTGCTGGACCTTGGCATTAGAGCCAAGTTTTCAGCCACAGACCTAAGTTCCGCCCAACATGCCTACCTAAAAGGCAAATCGGTGGAAACAGCATTAATCGAGGTAGTTGGACATATTGAGAGAAATATGGATGGCTCGGACTATACGCTAGCGGCATTTCTCGACATAGAGGGGGCCTTCATGCTTAGTAGCCGAATAATCAATTCAAGCATCGGTGGAAGTTCCATTCGGAAGCAGGTCACTAGAGGTACACCTCAAGGTGGTGTAATATCACCACTACTGTGGCTTCTAGTGATAAATGAAATACTCAAGGATTTTGATAGGCAGCGCATAAAGACGATCGCGTATGCAGATGACGTTGTCATCATGTTCAGTGGGAAGTTCCCACAGACACTATCAGAACTCTTGCAAGGAGCTCTAGTCAAATTATCTAGATGGGCACTTAACAACGGACTCGGAGTGAACCCATCGAAAACGGAGCTAGTATTGTTCACAAATAAAAGGAAGGTCAGACCATTCACCCTACCAGTGCTGGATGGAGTTAGTCTTGAACTCTCTTCGGAAGCCAAATACCTCGGCATCATTCTTTACCACCAACTCACGTGGAAAAGGAACGTCGAGGAGCGCACCAAGAGAGGTCTAATAGCTCTATATTCCTGCAAGAACTCCATTGGTAAGAGTTGGGGTCTGAGACCAAAGGTCGTTCATTGGATCTATACGACCATTGTCCGCCCAATTCTTACTTATGGCTCTCTGGTGTGGTGGAATGCTCTGAACAAAACGACATATCTAAACAAACTGAACAGCGTCCAAAGAGCGGCATCACTTCTAATAACTGGTGCCATGAGGAGCACTCCACAAGCTGCCTTAAATGTGCTACTAGATCTACACCCACTGGACCTAGTAGTGCAGGAACTGGCAGCAATGAGTGCCCTTCGGCTGAAGGAGCTAGGTTCATGGCTCAGTTCCGAACACGGACGAACTACCAACGGCCTCGGGGAACATTAGTGACTATATGTCACCACAAATGTCGTTCGAGGCAGCGAAGGTGCATATACCCCATAGGGATGATTGGACACTTAGTAGCCCACCTCTAGACGGTATAGAGATTTATACCGACGGCTCTAAGATGGAAACAGGCACAGGAGCAGGTGTCTATAGCAATTCCCTGGATCTATGATGATGTGTTGGGTCCCAAGGCAGCCGACGAACTGGCACGCTGCGGATCGGAGTCACAAAATATTGAAATCGACAACTCCATCAAGCCACCATTGTGCCACTTCAGGAGAGAGATAATAAAAAAGGTCGAGAAAAATTCTGCCAACACTGGCAAAACTTGCCCAGCTGCAGCACATCAAGGGCAATCTGGCCAGTCCCGTCGAAGACAAGAACCACCTCACTGCTCTCAATGAGGAAACCAGACCTGAAACTAGCAGTGGGGATCATCACGGGTCATTGCAGAACGAGATCCATGACGAGTAAATGGGAAGAAGACATGGCCGACTACTGTAGGCTTTGCGAGGATGAGGAAGAAATAGAGACGATTGAGCACCTTTTATGCCGCTGTCCTATGCTCATTTCCAGAAGACTGTGTACCATGGGGGTACATATCATCCAATCACTAACAGCATTTAGCCAAGCAGAGCCGTCCGATCTACTTCACCTTGCTAATGGCCTGAAATGGCTCCAACGTACTGGGATTGCGACAAACACCACCTCTACACAGTAGCATTGTCTAACGCATCCCAGCTACATTTCACCCAATTTCACCACCTCAATACTAACAATATTCACCACATATTTCCATATCTAGTCAACAACATCACCAACAACCTCTTCTTACCTTTACAGACGTACCTCTAATTGCTTCTCATCCGCAGGCAACACCTTCACACCACATCACCACACCTATGGTCTCATCTACACACCCATAGTCTACATCTACAAATTCTCTCTAACATATGCACATATAAATCCAAATGTACATTTAAATCACATCCATAACCATCAACAATCACCACCACTAACTAAGATGCCGAACAGTCATACACACACCAGCTCAGAACCTACATCCACAACCACATCACCTACAATCTTCATATATACACAACCACAGTCACACATACGTATCCACATCACACCAGAATATCTTCAACCAGTTTTTCAATATCCGGGATGAACACAATGGACCTCAAGGTCTCCGAGTGGAGAGGCTGCCCATACAGCAGCTGCGCATCCTATAACCTAACCTACATTAGTAACATTGCCTCCCGCTTAAGCCTGTTCGTCCCGAATAGGCACAGTTCCCTCTCGGTGATATGGGCATTGGTAACACTGCCTCCCGCTTAAGCCTGTTCCTCGACTAGACGCAGTTCTCGTTCCGTAGTGGTGGCAACCGATTTAGATGTACCTTCTACGCCATCTGCTTTAGAATTTCGCTCCTCTGGACGTCGTTGTTTTCTTTCCAGCAATCGCAACGTTATACCTTCTTTCTTCGTGGTCACCTTCTTAAGTGCCACCTGTTCTTCATCGGACTTGTCCTTCCTTGCTGTACGGCCGCTTTTCCTTTCCTCGACGTACATCTTCGCTTTTTGCTCATGAAGTCTACACCAAGTATAACTCCGTCCATAATATCGGCCACTACAAAATCGAAATTTACAGATTTTCTACCCATGCTCAGCCTTTTTTTTTCGTTCGGTCCCACGCCACTTTTTCCCGCCCCACCCGACCGAGGGGGACACCTCCCTATATCGTACGGAACGCGTACACCCCATAGACCGGACTATGGAGGGTTAGTAGAATGATGGGATGACCGGCTACATATTAAATCAGCCGGCATACAGTAAAAGTAAACAAGTATTAATACACTAAAACTAATTATAATAAGGTTAGATGAAGAAGTACTAAATCACAAATCATGCATACGTGTCTGGCATTCACTACATACGCATAATAGCATTTATTATCAAGTTTAAAGGGTCAGTAAACGATATACTATTATATATGTTATTAAAGGATTCACATAAAGCTCTCATGGGATTATTAGCTTCATAATTGGTTCTAACGAGTGGCAAATTTATTGGGATAAAATTACGAGTTAAACGAGACGGGAAATTACAATTTATTTCGCCTAATAAAAATGGAGAATCAATTAATCCACGAGTCAGTTTTATAATAAACATTGATTTCAACATGAAACGTCTTCTCTCGAGTGTAGGCAGGTCAATTAACATAAGACGACTTTCATAAGGGGGGAGCGGTACAGATGTATTCCAATTTAAGCCGCAGAGAGCAAACAAAAGGAATTGACTTTGAACAGATTCAATTTTATCTGAATAACACTTATAAGAAGGACTCCATATAATACAGCCGTATTCTAAGACCGGACGAACCAAGCTAACGAATAGACGTTTGGTGACGTAAGGATCCTGAAATTCTTTGGACCATCGCTTAATAAATCCCAATAATGACTTGGCTTTATTAACACAGGAATCAATATGAAGATGAAATCTTAGTTTATTATCCAATATTACACCAAGATCAACGAATGACAAAACATTTTCTAATTTGTATGAACCAACATGGTATTCAGTGCAGATATGTTGAGTCCTAAATAGTGAAAGCTTTTTACATTTTTTAAGATTTAAGGACATTCCATTGACGCCACACCAGTTAGATAAAGAATGTAAATCAAATTGTAATTGAAGTGAATGGCTTGAAGTTTTTATTTGATGGAACAATTTAACGTCGTCAGCGTACATCAACATTTTAGAAAAACGTATAACAGAAGGGAGATCATTAAGGTATAGTACGAACAGAAGAGGTCCTAAGTGACTACCTTGTGGAACACCAGACGAGACAGTAACATTTTTCGATAAACAACTAATTAATAACACATTCTGTGTACGACCTTCTAAGTAGGTGGATATCCAGTTTAAGAAAACGCAAGGAAACCCCATTACGTTAAGTTTGTAAAGCAACAGTTTTACTAAAGTCAGTATAAATAACATCAATTTGATTCTTATTACTAAATGCCTTATGCACATGCGTAACCAATTCTAAGAGATTTGTGGTTGTTGATCTTCCTTGAATAAAACCGTGTTGAAGAGGTGAAATTATTGATTTCATGAAATGTTTTAATCTGCGAGATATTAATAGTTCCAATAATTTAGGAATTGCGCTTAATTTTGCTATGCATCTATAATTATCAACAAAAGATCTATTTCCAGACTTATGAAGTGGAATAATATAGCTAGACCGCCACTGGAGTGGAAAATATCCTTGGCGTAAAGATTCGTTAAAAATCCTAGTAAGTGGTAAATAAAATTCATTCGCACAAGATTTAAGAATGGATGTGGGAACCCCATCCGGTCCAGGTTTATTTGAAATACGTAATGTATTTAAAGCCGCTAAAACCTCTTTCTCAGTTAAAGTGATACAGGGAAAATTATTAAATGTTTCAATAGAAAAGTTATATTGACCATTAAATCCTATAGAGGAATAAGATGATTCAAAGAAATTAGCAAACATATTTGAGATGTCTACACTATCAGAAGATTCTCTACAACCATATCTCATGCAACAGGGAAACGTTTGAACTTTACGTTTAGAGTTCACAAATTTATAAAAACTTTTAGGATTCTTTTCTAAATCATATTTGATTTTGGTGAGATAAATCGAATACGATTTTGAGTTTTCAATATTATATTCATTTCTAGCAATTAAGTATTTTGAGTAATTGATTGAGCTGTTGCATTTCCTAAACTTCTTGTAGAGTCTGTTCTTAATGTTACGTAAACGTCTTAACTTCGGTGTAAACCAGGCAGGACCGCGGTCAAATGCTTTCATTGTTAAAGGAACGGCTGTGGAAAATGCAGTGTCAAGTTGACTATAGAATCTTGACACACATAGGTCTAAATCATCACTAAAATCCCATACAGTATTACGTAGCATGGGTTTCAGTTGAGTAAGATTGACTTTAGCGAAGTTGTATGTAGGAGTCGAGTTAAACAGAGGCTTTAGTTCATTTGAACAATTTTTTACTTCAAGGTCGATTGAAAGTGTAGGATGATACTTGTCCTCAGGTAGTACAAGTGGAGAACATCTATTTAACGAAATGTTTAAAGTGGTTGAAAAAACTAAATCCAAAATCCGTTCTTTGACATTTACAATATTATTAATTTGATATAAGCATTTATCATAAATCTTATCCCAAAAAATATCAAATCCGGTAGGCCTTTCCATGCCCCGTTGTAGTCTCGCCTGTGGCCGTCCGCAATTTGACTCCATTTAACGGCAATACCTCCCCTTTCACCAAATCCGGTCTAATAATGGATTTTGTTGCACCGGTGTCCAATGTCAAGGTACGCAATACACCATTGATAAAGCCTTTAACCGTTAAGTTGTGTGTTGGACTATGGCTATAGAGATTGTGGGACCATCGTTTTCTTCAACTCCCGGCTGCGCCTCGTGATTGGCAGAACAGGTTTTATCTGATTCACCTGATGTCTCTCTTTCCAGATTCTTGGCCACCGGTTGGTCGTCGCTTTTTGAAGGCGGTGAGGTGGATCTGGGCCTTGCTTTTCTCAATCTGCATTCTCGGGCCAAGTGTCCAGTTTTCCGACAGTTATAACAAGTCTTTTTCGTTGTACAAGCCCCTCGTTTCACATGCATTAGTGCATATTTCAGCGGGTCGACAACGGTTTGGGAATTGTTGTCCTCAACGTCCAGCCTCCTCACGTTGTAAGCTTTAGGTTTCACCAGCATCCTCGCGGTTTCTTGGGCAAGGGCAAATGACACGGTTTCTGCAAATTTTCCTATCGGTGCCGCATACGTCGCAAATTTTACCTCTGGATCACGAATACCACTAGTAAATATCTCAATCTTTATGCGGTCCAGCAATGGATGAGTCTCTCCAGGATATGCCAACTGCGCCAACTGCTCTACTTCAGCCGCAAAGTCTTGCAAGGTCTCATTTGGCTTTTGGACTCTTCCCCTCAGTTCCATTCGGTAGATCTCTTGGTTGTGTTCACTACCGTACTTACGTTCAAGAGCAGCCATTATATCTCCATAGTTGTTCCTAGAAGCGGCGATAATACTCTGTAATACGTCAGCAGCATCACGCTTCAATGCCATAAGGAGTGATACCGCCTTGTCGTTCCAAGAGTCTTTAGCAGCCACTGTCTCGAACTGTAATTGGAACACATTGAAAGGGGTAGAGCCGTCAAACACAGGAGGCTTTATTTTTAACGTGTTATGAATAGCTCTCACTGGGCCACCTATGCCCAGAATCTTCTCATCTTGAGCCAGAAATTTCTCGTCAACAGACAAAATCATTTTATCCAACTCTTTAATTTGTACCTCCACGTTTTCTACTCTCATTTTAATCACTAACGTGGTGTTCTCGAGTTTCTCGTTAATTCTAGAGTTCTCTTCTAACTTTTCCTTAAGTTGTCGTCGAATTTGGCAAATCTTTCCTCCAATTTGCTGGAATTTTCTTCACTCTTTCTGGATATCTCTTCCAACATTTTACTGGAATTTTCTTCAACCATTCTACAATTTTCTGCTTTCATTTCCATCACACGTCTGGAAGTTTCTTCGCTCTTTCTGGAATTTTCTTCCATCGTTCTACAATTATCTGATTTCGTTTCCATCATAAGTCTGGAGGTTTCTTCGCTCATTCGACAATTTTCTGCTTTCATTTCCATCATAAGTCTCGAAGTTTCTTCATTCTTTCTAGAATTTTCTTCCATTTTAGCATCTAATTTCTCCATCATCATAGCCAGCATTGATTTCAAATCGTCACCCCTGTCAGCTACCGACGAAACTTCCTCAACGCTGGATTCGCCCTTTTCCGATAAGTCGACTTCCTCCTTACTGTCGAACTCATATGAGTCGATGTTCATTCCACGGCGTTCGAACTCTTCCAACAAGCGTTTTTGTAGTTCTGCCTTGTTGCCAGTAGAAGACAACTCCAACTTACTTAGCTCCTTCTTCAAGTCTTCCACTCGTAGATCCTTAAACTTCATTGTAGGATGATCGTAATCTCACTGCTGACACCAATTGTTACGGAATTAGGTTTGACTAATCTCCGTGTAGACGTTGTTTTATTCCCCGGTACGATTTGTACCAAATAAAACAGGGTTCGTTTTAGATTACGTTTCTACAATGCTTTATTTATTTATTACACTTCTTCGGAACCGACTTTAATTACCAAGCACGCAGCCTGTCTCTAGTTAGCACGCAGCTCTTCTTTAACCGATCTGTACAGTTCAACGCTTAAAACACAACTAACTCGTCATTGCTAGTTCCAACTGTATTTATATCCCAAAATCTCCTTGGTCGAGAATCCTCTCGAACACGTCTGGCAACACCTCGAATCTGTGCAGCGAACACACAGACGCACATTCGCACTAAGCGGCGAACAACTATACTCACATACATACATGGGGGGAATCCCTACAAGCAATCTGTAGTGAGTTTTATCTAATTTTATAAATGAGGAACTTTTTGGTGTCTAATTTTCTGTAAAAATGAGACATTTGTCTAATATACAATAACAATTACATTGTTATCCCATTTGCATCGTATCCAGTCACCATTTAGAAAAGAATACGATAGACAAATAACAACAATAACATATGTATCTAAAAATAAAAGTAAGCTATCTCATTTATATCCCCATGAAGGATGGAAATTAGATAGACATATCTATATTCCATCCTTTATTTGGATACAAATTAGACAGCTTACATTTATTTTTAGAATTGTTGTAAGTTGAACAAATAATACATTTGTACATAGATGGTTATATACGACGGTGGTGCGATGGTAAGCATGCTCGCTTTGCAATCTGAATGCCTGGGTTCGATTACCAGGTCAGGCGACATCACATTTTTCAAATGACAAAATTAATATAAGCGACAACTCCTGAAACAATTCTAAAAATATAATGAATTAAACTAAATAATAAAAAACAAAAAGCCAAAAATAACCTAAACAAAGGATTAACGACACAACAACAACAATAAAAAAAAAACATAAAATAAAAAGGAATTAAATTAAGTAAAAAAGAAAATGAAAATAAATTTTTGTTCTTTTTTAGATTCACTTTTGGCAGTTTTGTTGAGATGTGTATTATTTTATTGTTGTAAAATAATTCAGATAAATCTCGGATTATTTTGTTTTTAAATTTTAAAACAACAAGTTTTATTTAATGTGGGATGTAGTTAAAATTGATTTAATTTCGGGAAAGGCAAAGAATACTAGTTTCGTCCAACGCCACTTGGACTCATCAGTTCTCTTAGTTCTTTGTATTGAAACAAAGAACTCTTGCCCAATTTTATGACGACCAGAGCTCAAGAATAAACGTAACCGATGAATTCGTTTAAATGCGAATCCATCAGAAAAATTTTAAAAATCTCGTAGCCGCATATGTAAACCAAGTAACTACTTCCCACTGTTATGATCTTTGCATTGCAAAGAAACGCATAACAAATTTTGATGGTTTGTTGTAAACAACAACAAACTATCGTCACCGTGCTGTGTGTCTATTTTTAGATTCACTTTTGGCAGTTTTGTTGAGATGTGTATTATTTTATTGTTGTAAAATAATTCAGCTAAATCTCGGGTTTTGTTGTTTTTAAATTTTAAAACAACAAGTTTTATTTAAAGTGGGATGTAGTTAAAATTGATTTAATTTCGGGAAAGGCAAAGAATACTAGTTTCGTCCAACGCCACTTGGACTCACCAGTTCTCTTAGTTCTTTGTATTGAAACAAAGAACTCTTCCCCAATTTTATGACGACCAGAGCTCAAGAATAAACGTAACCGATGAATTCGTTTAAATGCGAATTCATCAGAAACATTTAAAAAATCTCGTAGCCGCATATGTAAACCATAAATTTTTGTTCTTTTTATTTATTATTATTTTTATCAAGTCTTTTATTAGCTCATATTAATGTTTTATAGCTTAAAAAGAGATTTGTCATTAAAAAAATGTCGACTGGCCTGGGAATCGAACCCGGGCATTCAGATTGCAAAGCGAGCATGCTTACCATTGCTCCACCGATATTATCGTTTTAATAACTTTCTGAAGTGTCCAATTAGACACTCAAAAAAGTATCTAATGAGTGGAACAGTTCTTCCCGAGAGCATGATCTTTTTGGATAAGAATGAGACTATCGCATTCGTTTGAGCAATCTTATTCAAGTGACTCATTGGACAAGAAACAGATAGCAAATGTTGGCAGGGATACAATTGGTCGACAAGCACAGTAATGACGTAATTACAACAACAAACAAATGCAAGAAAGAAGTAGCAACTAAACGATAATTACATGATTATGGCAAAACAAACAAAAGCACATTAATGAATGAACTAGAACGATGAAGAGAATTCTACATGGTAGTTGTTGTTGCTTAAATAAAGTAACTGCGTAATAAAAAACGTTACGTTACAATTCAAAATTTTAAATTAACGGAAATTAAACTAAATTAACCTAAACCTTTCAGTTACATTCGTAACAGTATTATTGTTTTACATAAATAATAAATGCATTTTACTTACTCTGGGACATTTCGCAATGGCTTGCATTTTTATTGCATCTTTAGACTGACTAAAAATGCAATCCGAAGAGTGCCTTTAAATTCAATCCAAAACACTACATCAAAAGCTGTGATTTGGATCGAAAACGTAGTGCATACTAGCTGGGTGCTGTGGAAGCAAAATGGAGTGCATCCTAGCTGCGCGCTCTCTTGTAAAATTCATAGGTGAATTCATAGAAAAAGATGTACTCCAACGTCAAATGTACCGCACACTACCGCGAATGCAGTTGAATCACTACAAGTGTACGGTACATTTGCCGTTGGAGTACATCTTTTTCTATGAATTCACCTATGAATTTTACAAGAGAGCGCGCAGCTAGGATGCACTCCATTTTGCTTCCACATCACACAGCTAGGATGCACTCCATTTTCGATCCAAATCACAGCTTTTGATGTAGTGTTTTGGATCGAATGTAAATGCACTCTTCAGATTGCATTTGTAGTCAGTCTAAAGATGCAATAAAAATGCAAGCCATTGCGAAATATCCCAGAATAAATAAAATGCATTTATTACTTGTGTAAAACAATAATACAAAGAACTTTATTATATAAACTTAACTTAAAAAAAGTTTCCATTAAATTCAATCACATTTAAGTTTACTTTCTCCGTTCTCCATTTGATCTGATTTTGCTTCATCATCCTAAAGGGTTTTTATGTTGTCTACCCATCACTAGTTCAGCTTTCGACATGAACTCCAACTGGACTCCACTCCATTAAAAATTTCCGTCTCGTGAATTACCGCAAAAATGTTCGCAACTTAAATTTTTATTTCTTTAGTTTATAACAAATTCTTTGAAATATATACACTCTCTTTTATTTTTATAAATAATGATTTCGCCAGCGGTGGGTAGGGATCAACCAACTGTTTTTGTTCTTTGTTTTTTTTTAGGGATCTCTAAAGCAACTGCTTATAAATTGTATCCAACGGAGTGAATTTTTCATAACTCCGTGTGGACTGCATCGGAGGATGTTGTGAAATCATAACCCCACATGCACAACTTTCAAAACTTTTTGCTGGGTCTTTTCCTATGAATTCACTAAGTCCTTGGTCACACTAGATGGTTTCATTGAAACAATTTCATGAAATCTAGGGTTCCTAGGTCGAATTCCATACTAGAGTAGAATCATGAAGTTGCTTTAGTGGATAACTCTATTTAAGAATCCCTAAAAGTTTCAATGAAACCACTCTAGTGTGACCTTCGACTTATGAATTTTACAAGAGAGCGCGCAGCTAGGATGCACTCCATTTTGCTTCCACAGCACACAGCTAGGATGCACTCCATTTTCGATCCAAATCGCAGCTTTTGATGTAGTGTTTTGGATTGAATTTAAAGGCACTCTTCGGATTGCGTTTTTAATCAGTTCAAAGATGCAATTAAAATGCAAGCCATTGCGAAATATCCCAAAATAAATAAAATTCATTTATTATTTGTATAAAACAAGAACACAAAGAACTTTATTATATAAACACAAATTAAAAAAATATTTCCATTAAATTCAATCACATTTGAGCTTACTTCATCCGTTCTCGATTTAATCCAATCGCATCTGAGTTTCTTTCATCATCCTAAAGTTGTTTTATGGACTCCAACTCCACTCCATTAAAAATTTCCGTCTTGTGAATTACAGCAAAAATTTTCGCAACTTAAGTTGTTATTTCTTTATTCTTTATTTCTTTTGAAGAAATGTGTAGGGATCAACCAACTGTTTTTTCTGTAGGAATCTCTACAGCAACTGCTTATAAAATGTATCGAACGGAGTGCATTCTTCATAACTCTGTTGGACTACATCGAAAGATGTTGTAAAATCATATCTCCAATTGCACAACTTCCAACATTTTTTGCTGGGCTATAAACAATCCAATTTGTTGATCCCTAGAAAAGGTGAAATTCACTAGGCGGAAATTATTTTTGGAGTGGAGTTGGAGTTAATTTCGAAATCTGAACTGGAGTGGGAGGACGATATAAAAAAACCCTTTGGATGATGAAGCAAAATCAAATTCGGTGTCGTAAAATGCAGAGCAGAGGAAGTAAACTCAGTCACGATTAAATTTTATGGAGAATTTTTATAATTTGTGTTAATGTAATAATGTTATAATTGGGTGACGTAGGGGATGGAAGATACCAAGCAACGGTCCTGACCGGTTTTAACATGGCAAAGCCCAGGACTTATCTTGGTCCCTCTTTCATCCCAAGTTGACACTGACCTCCCCGTGGTGTCACCTGGGGAACTGCCTTTAACACCCGTTAAAGGTAGTGAGCTAACATGTGCCGCGCGTTCTCCCATAAGAACGTTAAAAACTTGGGTTTAGGCGTCGGGTTAGTAACCCTCCCCTAGAAAAAACAGCCTACTATGAAAGCAATTCCACGGCAGCGGGTTCTTTCGTACCGGATTGACCCGGAACAACACAAAATCATCGTTCCGGCCAGCGGCTGCCACCTCAGTGTACATATGTTTGTATTTGTTTCGTTTTTCTGTGTTGGGAGCAGCATATCCCGGAATGCTTGCTCCGAATTCTTTTGGTCCGTGTCGGGACGGAGGAAATCCCAGGACCAACATAACTGTTTTCAGTTTGCACATCCGCATCTTTACCCAAAATGTATCATCATCGCCAGAAAATATATATACCTCAAATTGACCAGCATATTCTAATTGGAAACCAGCACATTGAGATCGTCGATAAAGCAAAAAATCTGGGTATAACTTTTAATAATCGTCTTACTTGGAGCGATCATATAATTAACACAACTGGGAAAGTTTTTGGAATGCTACGCACATTATAACAAACGCAGTACTATACTCCGGTTCATATCCGGACCCTCCTAGCAAAAACATACCTAATGCCTACACTATTATATGGTTGTGAACTATTTGCTAGCTGCGACAGCAGAAGTCATTCGAAGTTACATGTGGCTTATAATGCAGTGATAAGATATTGTTACAGATGTAACTGATAGGTTTAAGTTAATTTAGTTTAATTTCCGTTAATTTAAAAATTTGAATTGTAACGTAACGTTTTATTACGCAGTTATTTTATTTAAGCAACAACAACTACCATGTAGAACTCTCTTCATCATTCTAGTCGTTACATTACCTTTTGTTAATGTTCTTTTGTTTGTTTTGCCATAATCATGTAATTATCGTTTAGTTTGTTACTTCTTTTCTTGCATTTATTTGTTGTTGTAATTACGTCATTGATCATCCTCCATGTATGTGAGTCTGGTTGTTCGCTTAGTGCGAATGTGCGTCTGTGTGTTCGTTGTACATATTCGAGGAGTTGCCAGACATTTTCTAGAGGACTCTCGAACAGGGAGACTTTGGGATATAAATACAGGGGAACTGGCAATGACGGAGTGAGTTGTGTTTTAAGCGTTGAACTGAACAGATCGGTTAAATAAGAGCTGCGTGCTAACTAGAGACTTGCTGTGTGCTTTGTAATTAAAGTCGGTTCTGAATAAGTGTAATAAAGTAAATAAAGCATTGTAGAAACGTAATCTAAAACGAACCCTGTTTTATTTGGTACAAATCGTATCGGGGAATAAAACAACGTCTACACGGACATTAGTTAAATCTAATTCCGTAACAATTGGTGTCAGCAGTGAGATTACGATCATCCTACAATGAAGTTTAAGGATCTACGAGTGGAAGACTTGAAGAAGGAGCTAAGTAAGTTGGAGTTGTGTTCTACTGGCAACAAGGCCGAACTACAAAAACGCTTGCTGGAAGAGTTCGAGCGCCGTGGAATGAACATCGATGAATATGAGTTCGACGGTAAGGAGGAAGTCGAGTTATCGGCAAAGGGCGAATCCAGCGTTGAGGAAGTTTCGTCGGTAGCTGCCAGGGGTGACGATTTGAAATCAATGCTGGCTATGATGATGCTGGAAATTAAGAAAATAGAAGGTAGCTCCATGGAAATGAATAAGAAAAATGAAGAAACTTCCAGACTTATGGCGCCCTCGTTTCACATGCATTAGTGCATATTTCAGCGGGTCGACAACGGTTTGGGAATTGTTGTCCTCAACGTCCAGCCTCCTCACGTTGTAAGCTTTAGGTTTCACCAGCATCCTCGCGGTTTCTTGGGCAAGGGCAAATGACACGGTTTCTGCAAATTTTCCTATCGGTGCCGCATACGTCGCAAATTTTACCTCTGGATCACGAATACCACTAGTAAATATCTCAATCTTTATGTGGTCCAGCAATGGATGAGTCTCTCCAGGATATGCCAACTGCGCCAACTGCTCTACTTCAGCCGCAAAGTCTTGCAAGGTCTCATTTGGCTTTTGGACTCTTCCCCTCAGTTCCATTCGGTAGATCTCTTGGTTGTGTTCACTACCGTACTTACGTTCAAGAGCAGCCATTATATCTCCATAGTTGTTCCTAGAAGCGGCGATAATACTCTGTAATACGTCAGCAGCATCACGCTTCAATGCCATAAGGAGTGATACCGCCTTGTCGTTCCAAGAGTCTTTAGCAGCCACTGTCTCGAACTGTAATTGGAACACATTGAAAGGGGTAGAGCCGTCAAACACAGGAGGCTTTATTTTTAACGTGTTATGAATAGCTCTCACTGGGCCACCTATGCCCAGAATCTTCTCATCTTGAGCCAGAAATTTCTCGTCAACAGACAAAATCATTTTTTCCAACTCTTTAATTTGTACCTCCACGTTTTCTACTCTCATTTTAATCACTAACGTGGTGTTCTCGAGTTTCTCGTTAATTCTAGAGTTCTCTTCTAACTTTTCCTTAAGTTGTCGTCGAATTTGGCAAATCTTTCCTCCAATTTGCTGGAATTTTCTTCACTCTTTCTGGATATCTCTTCCAACATTTTACTGGAATTTTCTTCAACCATTCTACAATTTTCTGCTTTCATTTCCATCACACGTCTGGAAGTTTCTTCGCTCTTTCTGGAATTTTCTTCCATCGTTCTACAATTATCTGATTTCGTTTCCATCATAAGTCTGGAGGTTTCTTCGCTCATTCGACAATTTTCTGCTTTCATTTCCATCATAAGTCTCGAAGTTTCTTCATTCTTTCTAGAATTTTCTTCCATTTTAGCATCTAATTTCTCCATCATCATAGCCAGCATTGATTTCAAATCGTCACCCCTGTCAGCTACCGACGAAACTTCCTCAACGCTGGATTCGCCCTTTTCCGATAAGTCGACTTCCTCCTTACTGTCGAACTCATATGAGTCGATGTTCATTCCACGGCGTTCGAACTCTTCCAACAAGCGTTTTTGTAGTTCTGCCTTGTTGCCAGTAGAAGACAACTCCAACTTACTTAGCTCCTTCTTCAAGTCTTCCACTCGTAGATCCTTAAACTTCATTGTAGGATGATCGTAATCTCACTGCTGACACCAATTGTTACGGAATTAGGTTTGACTAATCTCCGTGTAGACGTTGTTTTATTCCCCGGTACGATTTGTACCAAATAAAACAGGGTTCGTTTTAGATTACGTTTCTACAATGCTTTATTTATTTATTACACTTCTTCGGAACCGACTTTAATTACCAAGCACGCAGCCTGTCTCTAGTTAGCACGCAGCTCTTCTTTAACCGATCTGTACAGTTCAACGCTTAAAACACAACTAACTCGTCATTGCTAGTTCCAACTGTATTTATATCCCAAAATCTCCTTGGTCGAGAATCCTCTCGAACACGTCTGGCAACACCTCGAATCTGTGCAGCGAACACACAGACGCACATTCGCACTAAGCGGCGAACAACTATACTCACATACATACATGGGGGGAATCCCTACAAGCAATCTGTAGTGAGTTTTATCTAATTTTATAAATGAGGAACTTTTTGGTGTCTAATTTTCTGTAAAAATAAGACATTTGTCTAATATACAATAACAATTACATTGTTATCCCATTTGCATCGTATCCAGTCACCATTTAGAAAAGAATACGATAGACAAATAACAACAATAACATATGTATCTAAAAATAAAAGTAAGCTATCTCATTTATATCCCCATGAAGGATGGAAATTAGATAGACATATCTATATTCCATCCTTTATTTGGATACAAATTAGACAGCTTACATTTATTTTTAGAATTGTTGTAAGTTGAACAAATAATACATTTGTACATAGATGGTTATATACGACGGTGGTGCGATGGTAAGCATGCTCGCTTTGCAATCTGAATGCCTGGGTTCGATTACCAGGTCAGGCGACATCACATTTTTCAAATGACAAAATTAATATAAGCGACAACTCCTGAAACAATTCTAAAAATATAATGAATTAAACTAAATAATAAAAAACAAAAAGCCAAAAATAACCTAAACAAAGGATTAACGACACAACAACAACAATAAAAAAAAAACATAAAATAAAAAGGAATTAAATTAAGTAAAAAAGAAAATGAAAATAAATTTTTGTTCTTTTTTAGATTCACTTTTGGCAGTTTTGTTGAGATGTGTATTATTTTATTGTTGTAAAATAATTCAGATAAATCTCGGATTATTTTGTTTTTAAATTTTAAAACAACAAGTTTTATTTAATGTGGGATGTAGTTAAAATTGATTTAATTTCGGGAAAGGCAAAGAATACTAGTTTCGTCCAACGCCACTTGGACTCATCAGTTCTCTTAGTTCTTTGTATTGAAACAAAGAACTCTTGCCCAATTTTATGACGACCAGAGCTCAAGAATAAACGTAACCGATGAATTCGTTTAAATGCGAATCCATCAGAAAAATTTTAAAAATCTCGTAGCCGCATATGTAAACCAAGTAACTACTTCCCACTGTTATGATCTTTGCATTGCAAAGAAACGCATAACAAATTTTGATGGTTTGTTGTAAACAACAACAAACTATCGTCACCGTGCTGTGTGTCTATTTTTAGATTCACTTTTGGCAGTTTTGTTGAGATGTGTATTATTTTATTGTTGTAAAATAATTCAGCTAAATCTCGGGTTTTGTTGTTTTTAAATTTTAAAACAACAAGTTTTATTTAAAGTGGGATGTAGTTAAAATTGATTTAATTTCGGGAAAGGCAAAGAATACTAGTTTCGTCCAACGCCACTTGGACTCACCAGCTCTCTTAGTTCTTTGTATTGAAACAAAGAACTCTTCCCCAATTTTATGACGACCAGAGCTCAAGAATAAACGTAACCGATGAATTCGTTTAAATGCGAATTCATCAGAAACATTTAAAAAATCTCGTAGCCGCATATGTAAACCATAAATTTTTGTTCTTTTTATTTATTATTATTTTTATCAAGTCTTTTATTAGCTCATATTAATGTTTTATAGCTTAAAAAGAGATTTGTCATTAAAAAAATGTCGACTGGCCTGGGAATCGAACCCGGGCATTCAGATTGCAAAGCGAGCATGCTTACCATTGCTCCACCGATATTATCGTTTTAATAACTTTCTGAAGTGTCCAATTAGACACTCAAAAAAGTATCTAATGAGTGGAACAGTTCTTCCCGAGAGCATGATCTTTTTGGATAAGAATGAGACTATCGCATTCGTTTGAGCAATCTTATTCAAGTGACTCATTGGACAAGAAACAGATAGCAAATGTTGGCAGGGATACAATTGGTCGACAAGCACAGTAATGACGTAATTACAACAACAAACAAATGCAAGAAAGAAGTAGCAACTAAACGATAATTACATGATTATGGCAAAACAAACAAAAGCACATTAATGAATGAACTAGAACGATGAAGAGAATTCTACATGGTAGTTGTTGTTGCTTAAATAAAGTAACTGCGTAATAAAAAACGTTACGTTACAATTCAAAATTTTAAATTAACGGAAATTAAACTAAATTAACCTAAACCTTTCAGTTACATTCGTAACAGTATTATTGTTTTACATAAATAATAAATGCATTTTACTTACTCTGGGACATTTCGCAATGGCTTGCATTTTTATTGCATCTTTAGACTGACTAAAAATGCAATCCGAAGAGTGCCTTTAAATTCAATCCAAAACACTACATCAAAAGCTGTGATTTGGATCGAAAACGTAGTGCATACTAGCTGGGTGCTGTGGAAGCAAAATGGAGTGCATCCTAGCTGCGCGCTCTCTTGTAAAATTCATAGGTGAATTCATAGAAAAAGATGTACTCCAACGTCAAATGTACCGCACACTACCGCGAATGCAGTTGAATCACTACAAGTGTACGGTACATTTGCCGTTGGAGTACATCTTTTTCTATGAATTCACCTATGAATTTTACAAGAGAGCGCGCAGCTAGGATGCACTCCATTTTGCTTCCACATCACACAGCTAGGATGCACTCCATTTTCGATCCAAATCACAGCTTTTGATGTAGTGTTTTGGATCGAATGTAAATGCACTCTTCAGATTGCATTTGTAGTCAGTCTAAAGATGCAATAAAAATGCAAGCCATTGCGAAATATCCCAGAATAAATAAAATGCATTTATTACTTGTGTAAAACAATAATACAAAGAACTTTATTCTATAAACTTAACTTAAAAAAAGTTTCCATTAAATTCAATCACATTTAAGTTTACTTTCTCCGTTCTCCATTTGATCTGATTTTGCTTCATCATCCTAAAGGGTTTTTATGTTGTCTACCCATCACTAGTTCAGCTTTCGACATGAACTCCAACTGGACTCCACTCCATTAAAAATTTCCGTCTCGTGAATTACCGCAAAAATGTTCGCAACTTAAATTTTTATTTCTTTAGTTTATAACAAATTCTTTGAAATATATACACTCTCTTTTATTTTTATAAATAATGATTTCGCCAGCGGTAGGGATCAACCAACTGTTTTTGTTCTTTGTTTTTTTTTAGGGATCTCTAAAGCAACTGCTTATAAATTGTATCCAACGGAGTGAATTTTTCATAACTCCGTGTGGACTGCATCGGAGGATGTTGTGAAATCATAACCCCACATGCACAACTTTCAAAACTTTTTGCTGGGTCTTTTCCTATGAATTCACTAAGTCCTTGGTCACACTAGATGGTTTCATTGAAACAATTTCATGAAATCTAGGGTTCCTAGGTCGAATTCCATACTAGAGTAGAATCATGAAGTTGCTTTAGTGGATAACTCTATTTAAGAATCCCTAAAAGTTTCAATGAAACCACTCTAGTGTGACCTTCGACTTATGAATTTTACAAGAGAGCGCGCAGCTAGGATGCACTCCATTTTGCTTCCACAGCACACAGCTAGGATGCACTCCATTTTCGATCCAAATCGCAGCTTTTGATGTAGTGTTTTGGATTGAATTTAAAGGCACTCTTCGGATTGCGTTTTTAATCAGTTCAAAGATGCAATTAAAATGCAAGCCATTGCGAAATATCCCAAAATAAATAAAATTCATTTATTATTTGTATAAAACAAGAACACAAAGAACTTTATTATATAAACACAAATTAAAAAAATATTTCCATTAAATTCAATCACATTTGAGCTTACTTCATCCGTTCTCGATTTAATCCAATCGCATCTGAGTTTCTTTCATCATCCTAAAGTTGTTTTATGGACTCCAACTCCACTCCATTAAAAATTTCCGTCTTGTGAATTACAGCAAAAATTTTCGCAACTTAAGTTGTTATTTCTTTATTCTTTATTTCTTTTGAAGAAATGTGTAGGGATCAACCAACTGTTTTTTCTGTAGGAATCTCTACAGCAACTGCTTATAAAATGTATCGAACGGAGTGCATTCTTCATAACTCTGTTGGACTACATCGAAAGATGTTGTAAAATCATATCTCCAATTGCACAACTTCCAACATTTTTTGCTGGGCTATAAACAATCCAATTTGTTGATCCCTAGAAAAGGTGAAATTCACTAGGCGGAAATTATTTTTGGAGTGGAGTTGGAGTTAATTTCGAAATCTGAACTGGAGTGGGAGGACGATATAAAAAAACCCTTTGGATGATGAAGCAAAATCAAATTCGGTGTCGTAAAATGCAGAGCAGAGGAAGTAAACTCAGTCACGATTAAATTTTATGGAGAATTTTTATAATTTGTGTTAATGTAATAATGTTATAATTGGGTGACGTAGGGGATGGAAGATACCAAGCAACGGTCCTGACCGGTTTTAACATGGCAAAGCCCAGGACTTATCTTGGTCCCTCTTTCATCCCAAGTTGACACTGACCTCCCCGTGGTGTCACCTGGGGAACTGCCTTTAACACCCGTTAAAGGTAGTCAGCTAACATGTGCCGCGCGTTCTCCCATAAGAACGTTAAAAACTTGGGTTTAGGCGTCGGGTTAGTAACCCTCCCCTAGAAAAAACAGCCTACTATGAAAGCAATTCCACGGCAGCGGGTTCTTTCGTACCGGATTGACCCGGAACAACACAAAATCATCGTTCCGGCCAGCGGCTGCCACCTCAGTGTACATATGTTTGTATTTGTTTCGTTTTTCTGTGTTGGGAGCAGCATATCCCGGAATGCTTGCTCCGAATTCTTTTGGTCCGTGTCGGGACGGAGGAAATCCCAGGACCAACATAACTGTTTTCAGTTTGCACATCCGCATCTTTACCCAAAATGTATCATCATCGCCAGAAAATATATATACCTCAAATTGACCAGCATATTCTAATTGGAAACCAGCACATTGAGATCGTCGATAAAGCAAAAAATCTGGGTATAACTTTTAATAATCGTCTTACTTGGAGCGATCATATAATTAACACAACTGGGAAAGTTTTTGGAATGCTACGCACATTATAACAAACGCAGTACTATACTCCGGTTCATATCCGGACCCTCCTAGCAAAAACATACCTAATGCCTACACTATTATATGGTTGTGAACTATTTGCTAGCTGCGACAGCAGAAGTCATTCGAAGTTACATGTGGCTTATAATGCAGTGATAAGATATTGTTACAGATGTAACTGATAGGTTTAAGTTAATTTAGTTTAATTTCCGTTAATTTAAAAATTTGAATTGTAACGTAACGTTTTATTACGCAGTTATTTTATTTAAGCAACAACAACTACCATGTAGAACTCTCTTCATCATTCTAGTCGTTACATTACCTTTTGTTAATGTTCTTTTGTTTGTTTTGCCATAATCATGTAATTATCGTTTAGTTTGTTACTTCTTTTCTTGCATTTATTTGTTGTTGTAATTACGTCATTGATCATCCTCCATGTATGTGAGTCTGGTTGTTCGCTTAGTGCGAATGTGCGTCTGTGTGTTCGTTGTACATATTCGAGGAGTTGCCAGACATTTTCTAGAGGACTCTCGAACAGGGAGACTTTGGGATATAAATACAGGGGAACTGGCAATGACGGAGTGAGTTGTGTTTTAAGCGTTGAACTGAACAGATCGGTTAAATAAGAGCTGCGTGCTAACTAGAGACTTGCTGTGTGCTTTGTAATTAAAGTCGGTTCTGAATAAGTGTAATAAAGTAAATAAAGCATTGTAGAAACGTAATCTAAAACGAACCCTGTTTTATTTGGTACAAATCGTATCGGGGAATAAAACAACGTCTACACGGACATTAGTTAAATCTAATTCCGTAACAATTGGTGTCAGCAGTGAGATTACGATCATCCTACAATGAAGTTTAAGGATCTACGAGTGGAAGACTTGAAGAAGGAGCTAAGTAAGTTGGAGTTGTGTTCTACTGGCAACAAGGCCGAACTACAAAAACGCTTGCTGGAAGAGTTCGAGCGCCGTGGAATGAACATCGATGAATATGAGTTCGACGGTAAGGAGGAAGTCGAGTTATCGGCAAAGGGCGAATCCAGCGTTGAGGAAGTTTCGTCGGTAGCTGCCAGGGGTGACGATTTGAAATCAATGCTGGCTATGATGATGCTGGAAATTAAGAAAATAGAAGGTAGCTCCATGGAAATGAATAAGAAAAATGAAGAAACTTCCAGACTTATGGCGGAAATGAAATCTGACAACTGTAAGATGTTAGAAGAGATGTCTAGAAAGAATGAAGAAACTTCCAGACTTATGATGGAAATGAAAGCAGAAAATTGTAGAATGGTTGAAGAAAATTCCAGTAAAATGATGGAGAAATTAGATGCTAAAATGGAAGAAAATTCCAGAAAGAGTGAAGAATATTCCAGGAAATTAGAGGAAAAATTAGAGGTAAATTCTAGAACAATTAACGAGAAACTCGAGAACATCACGATGGTGATTGAAAAGAGAGTAGAAAACGTGGAGGTACAAATTAAAGAGTTGGATAAAAAGATTTTGTCTATTGACGAGAAATTTCTGGCTCAAGATGAGAAGATTCTGGGCATAGAAAAGAAAATGTCGGAACTGGAAATTAAAGGCGGTCCAGTGAGAGCTATCCATAACGCGTTAAAAATTAAGCCTCCAGTGTTCGACGGCTCTACCTCTTTCAATGTGTTCAAATTACAGTTCGAGACAGTGGCTGCTAGAGATTCTTGGAATGACAACGACAAGGCGGTATCACTCCTTATGGTATTGAAGGGTGATGCTGCTGACGTATTACAGAGTATTCCCGCCGCTTCTAGGAACAACTATGGAGATATAATGACTGCTCTTGAACGTAAGTACGGTAGTGAACACAAACAAGAGATCTACCGAATGGTACTGAGGGGAAGAGTCCAGAAGCCAAACGAGACCTTACAAGACTTTGCGGCTGATATAGAGCGGTTGGCGCAGTTGGCATATCCAGGAGAGACACATCCATTGGTGGACCGCATAAAGATTGAGACATTTGCAAGTGGTATTCGTGATCCAGAGATAAAATTTGCGACGTATGCGGCACCGATAGGAACATTTGCAGAAACCGTGTCATTTGCCCTGGCCCAAGAAACCGCGAGGATGCTGGTGAAACCTAAAGCTTACAACGTGAGGAGGCTGGACGTTGAGGACAACAATTCCCAGACCGTTGTCGACCCGCTGAAGGGTGCACTAATGCGTGTGAAACGAGGGGCTGCTAGAACGAAAAAGACTTGTTATAACTGTCGGAAAACTGGACACTTGGCCCGAGAATGCAGATTGAGACAAGCAAGGCCCAGATCCACCTCACCGCCTTCAAAAAGCGACGACCAACCGGTGGCCAATAATCTGCAAAGAGAGACATCAGGTGAATCAGATACAGCAAGTTCTGCTAATCACGAGGCGCCGCCGGGAGATGATGAAAACGATGGTACCACAATTTCTATAGCCATAGTCCAGAAGGAGAATCACAACCTAACGGTTAAAGGCTTCATCAATGGTGTTTTTCGTACCTTGACATTGGACACCGGTGCAGCAAAGTCCATTATTAGACCGGATTTGGTAAAAGGGATGGTATTGCCGTTGAATGGAGTCAAATTGCGGACGGCCACAGGCGAGACTACAACGGTGCATGGAAAGGCATACCAAAGGCTGAGCATGGGTAGAAAATCGGTAAATTTCGATTTTATAGTGGCCGATGTAGTGGACGAAGTTATACTTGGCGTAGACTTCATGATTGCCTTCGACATCAACCTGGATATAAAGCACCGTGTGATGACCTGGTCCAATGTGGAAATACCGATAAGTGTGGGCTACAACGAGAAAAGCAAACATCGCCCAAAGGCAGAATCCGGCGAGATCGCTGTCGATGTCCGTACGCTGAAAGTGGAAGCCGCCGACAATTGGCCCGTAGGAAAGTGGAAAAATCTCGCAACGAGGAGGAAAAAGCGAAGATGTACGTCGAGGAAAGGTCCATGGAAAAGCGGCCGTACAGCAAGGAAGGACAAGTCTGATGAAGACCAGGTGGCACTTAGGAAGGTGACCACAAAGAAAGAAGGTATAACGTCACGATTCCTGGAGAGAAGGCAACGTCGTCCAGAAGAGCAAAAGACCAAAGCTGACGCAGTAGAGTGTACATCTAAATCGGTTGCCACCACTACGGAACGAGAATTGCGTCTAGTCAAGAGGAACAGGCTTAAGCGGGAGGCAGTGTTACCAATGCCCATACCACCGAGAGGGAACTGTGCCTATTCGGGACGAACAGGCTTAAGCGGGAGGCAATGTTACAAATGTAACTGATAGGTTTAAGTTAATTTAGTTTAATTTCCGTTAATTTAAAAATTTGAATTGTAACGTAACGTTTTATTACGCAGTTATTTTATTTAAGCAACAACAACTACCATGTAGAACTCTCTTCATCATTCTAGTCGTTACATTACCTTTTGTTAATGTTCTTTTGTTTGTTTTGCCATAATCATGTAATTATCGTTTAGTTTGTTACTTCTTTTCTTGCTTTTATTTGTTGTTGTAATTACGTCATTGATCATCCCCCATGTATGTGAGTCTGGTTGTTCGCTTAGTGCGAATGTGCGTCTGTGTGTTCGTTGTACATATTCGAGGAGTTGCCAGACATTTTCTAGAGGACTCTCGAACAGGGAGACTTTGGGATATAAATACAGGGGAACTGGCAATGACGGAGTGAGTTGTGTTTTAAGCGTTGAACTGAACAGATCGGTTAAATAAGAGCTGCGTGCTAACTAGAGACTTGCTGTGTGCTTTGTAATTAAAGTCGGTTCTGAATAAGTGTAATAAAGTAAATAAAGCATTGTAGAAACGTAATCTAAAACGAACCCTGTTTTATTTGGTACAAATCGTATCGGGGAATAAAACAACGTCTACACGGACATTAGTTAAATCTAATTCCGTAACAATATGTTTACGGAATTAGTAGACAACAAAGATGTTCAGAATACGCCAAATCACTTTACGGAGTTACATTTCCTGACCTGCTAAAAATAAGAACACTAACACTCCTGCATCGTATTATTCATACCAAAGAACCTGGATACTTATATGACAAATTACGGTTTGGACGATCTAATCGAGGTCTTCTACTCATACCTATTCGTCACAGATATTTGTTCTCAGAAAGGCATTATATAATTAATTCCACCAGACTTTGGAACTCGCTACCAAACGCAATTCAAAACATTGGCAACGCAGTATCGTTTAAACGTTTACTTTCAATTATTTCAGTAATATTTAATCTGATTTATATTGTTACGGAATTAGATTTAACTAATCTCCGTGTAGACGTTGTTTTATTCCCCGATACGTTTTGTACCAAATAAAACAGGGTTCGTTTTAGATTACGTTTCTACAATGCTTTATTTACTTTATTAGACTTATTCGTAACCGACTTTAATTACTAAGCACACAGCTTGTATCTAGTTAGCACGCAGCACTTCTTTAATCGATCTGTTCAGTTCAACGCTTAAAACACAACTCAACTCGTCATTGCCAGTTCCGCTGTATTTATATCCCAAAGTCTCCCTGTTCGAGAGTCCTCTAGAAAATGTCTGGCAACTCCTCGAATATGTACAACGAACACACAGACGCACATTCGCACTAAGCGAACAACCAGACTCACATACATGGGGGATGATCAATGACGTAATTACAACAACAAATAAATGCAAGAAAAGAAGTAACAAACTAAACGATAATTACATGATTTTGGCAAAACAAACAAAAGAACATTAACAAAAGGTAATGTAACGACTAGAATGATGAAGAGAGTTCTACATGGTAGTTGTTGTTGCTTAAATAAAATAACTGCGTAATAAAACGTTACGTTATAATTCAAATTTTTAAATTAACGGAAATTAAACTAAATTAACTTAAACCTATCAGTTACATTCGTAACATTGCCTCCCGCTTAAGCCTGTTCGTCCCGAAAAGGCACAGTTCCCTCTCGGTGGTATGGGCATTGGTAACACTGCCTCCCGCTTAAGCCTGTTCCTCTTGACTAGACACAGTTCTCGTTCCGTAGTGGTGCCATCTGCTTTGGACTTTCGCTCTTCTGGACGACGTTGCTTTCTCTCCAGGAATCGCGACGTTATACCTTCTTTCTTCGTGGTCACCTTCCTAAGTGCCACCTGTTCTTCATCGGACTTGTCCTTCCTTGCTGTACGGCCGCTTTTCGATGGACATTTCCTTGACGTACATCTTCGCTTTTTCCCCCTCGTTACGGGATTTTTCCGCTTTCCTACGGGCCGATTGTCGGCGGGTTCGACCTTCAGCGTACGGACATCTACAGCGGTCTCGTCGGATTCTGCACTTTGGCGATGCTTGCTTTTCTCGTTGTAGCCCACATTTATCGGTATTTCCACATTGGACCAAGTCATCACACGGTGCTTTATGTCCAGGTTGATGTCGAAGGCAATCATGAAGTCCACGCCAAGTATAACTTCGTCCACAATATCGGCCACTATAAAATCGAAATTTACCGATTTTCTACCCATGCTCAGCCTTTGGTAGGCCTTTCCATGCACCGTTGTAGTCTCGCCTGTGGCCGTCCGCAATTTGACTCCATTTAACGGCAATACCTTCCCTTTCACCAAATCCGGTCTAATAATGGACTTTGCTGCACCTGTGTCCAAT
Organism: Musca autumnalis; assembly: GCF_047663935.1. Taxonomy (NCBI): domain Eukaryota; kingdom Metazoa; phylum Arthropoda; class Insecta; order Diptera; family Muscidae; genus Musca; species Musca autumnalis. Next base: position 58,726,860 of record NW_027411866.1, read on the forward strand.
GTCAAGGTACGTAATACACCGTTAAGTTGTGATTCTCCTGCTGGACTATGGCTATAGAGATTGTGGGACCATCGTTTTCATCATCTGCCAGCGGCGCTTCGTGATTGACGGAATTCACTTTTTTTGATTCACCTGATGTCTCATTTTTCGGATTCTTAGCCACAAGTTGGTCTTCGCTTTCCAAAGGCGGTGAGGCGGATCTGATCCTTGGTCGTTGCAATCTGCATTCTCGTGCAATGTGTCCAGCTTTCCGACAGTTGTAGCAAGTCCTTCTTGTTTTGCCAGCCCTTCGTTTCACTTTATCTATTACCTGCATTAGTGCATCTTTCATTAGTTCGACAACGGTCTGAGGATTGTTGTCCTCAACTTCCAGCTTCCGCACATTGCAAGCCTGAGGTTTCACCATTGTCTCTTGCTTATGTCCGCCACCGTACTTTAGTTCGAGAGCTGCAATTATATCTCCATAGTTGTTTCTAGAAGCGGCGGGAATATTCTGTAATACGTCAGCAGCACCGCCCTTCAATGCCATAAGCAGTCGTACCGCCTTGTCGTTGTCGTTCCACGAATTTCTCGAAGACACCGCCTCGAATTGTTATTTGAAGACATCAAACGATGTGGATCCGTCGAATTCAGGAGGCTTGATTTTCAGAGTGTTATCAATAACTCGCACTGGTCCTCCTTTGATTTCCAGTTCAGACATTTTCTTTTCCAGATTCACAATCTTCTCGTCGTGGGCCAGAAATTGCCTATCCAATTTCTTTAAATGGTTTTCCACAACCTCGAATCGCTTTCCAATAACTTGCGTAATATTGTCGAGTCTTTCGCTGATTTTTGCCTCTAATTCTTCCAATTTTTCGTCCAATTCCTCCGTCAGACATTTGAAGCTTTCACTTATTGCAATAGATTCCTCTTCCATTCTCTTACTAAATTCCTTCGCCAACGTTGCTGCAATCACTTTTGCAACCTCCGTATAACTCGGAACCGCATCTGAAGTTTCATCTCTAATATCAAACTCACATTTGTCGATGTCCACTTCACGGTACTTTAACTCTTCCAAAAGGCGTTTTTGTAGCACAGCCTTACTTCCGGTAGTTGGCAACCCAAGCTTAGATAGGAACTTCTTCAAGTGTTCCTCTTGTAGATCCTTGAATTTTAAGTTCATTGTAGGATTATCGTAATCTCACTTCCTGACACCAATTGTTACGGAATTAGATTTAACTAATCTCCGTGTAGACGTTGTTTTATTCCCCGATACGTTTTGTACCAAATAAAACAGGGTTCGTTTTAGATTACGTTTCTACAATGCTTTATTTACTTTATTAGACTTATTCGTAACCGACTTTAATTACTAAGCACACAGCTTGTATCTAGTTAGCACGCAGCACTTCTTTAATCGATCTGTTCAGTTCAACGCTTAAAACACAACTCAACTCGTCATTGCCAGTTCCCCTGTATTTATATCCCAAAGTCTCCCTGTTCGAGAGTCCTCTAGAAAATGTCTGGCAACTCCTCGAATATGTACAACGAACACACAGACGCACATTCGCACTAAGCGAACAACCAGACTCACATACATGGGGGATGATCAATGACGTAATTACAACAACAAATAAATGCAAGAAAAGAAGTAACAAACTAAACGATAATTACATGATTTTGGCAAAACAAACAAAAGAACATTAACAAAAGGTAATGTAACGACTAGAATGATGAAGAGAGTTCTACATGGTAGTTGTTGTTGCTTAAATAAAATAACTGCGTAATAAAACGTTACAATTCAAATTTTTAAATTAACGGAAATTAAACTAAATTAACTTAAACCTATCAGTTACATTCGTAACAATATGTTCTATGCATGTTTAATAATTAATTAAATTGATGTTTTCTTTTTTTTTTTAATTATATAATTCATTAATTTATAACCCATTTTGTTGTATACCCGAACATGTTGAATGCCTTTACACTGTCACATATCTTAATATAAGATACTACATCTTGTGGTGTGTGAATACAAATTCAATAAAATAAAATAAAAAAAGAAGAACATCAAGGTCGCTGTGGTGCAAGAAACCAAGCTCAACAACAACTGTAGCTTACAACGTTGCGATGGTTACAACGTGCTAAGCTTAGCTTTCCTATTGCACCAGTCTGTCCAATACAGACCTATCTCGCTTGAGCCTGTCTCTAATGACCCGTACATGGAATGTATGGGGGTAGCAGTCAGGTGTGGAACTGCCGAGATAGAGTTGCTGAACGTATACATCCCGCTGAGAAATAGCTGTATCTCAGATTACGTGCCTAACATTAGCCCGCTTTTGGAAGGTCATAATCGTCTGGTCCTGGGGGACTTTAATGCGCATCATGAGATGTGGCATCCTGCCCTCGGAAACGACCAAAGCGGTACAGCGCTGGCTGAGCAGATTGACAGCTCTACGTTTTGCACGGTCAATTAGGACGCTTCTACCAGAATTAGAGGAGAGTGTCACAGCTCGCCAAACATAACCATCGTGTCACCTGGTCTGACAAATGACGTTACCTGGCAACCCGTCATTTACCTTGGATCAGACCATCTCCCCATTATTGTCTCCATTAGCAGACCACTCGATTTCATTACCTCTGAACCTCGTCAATCATAAGAAAGCTGATTGGCCGGGTTTCAGAGAGTTCACCAATCACCGCTTCAGAGAACTGCCCAATCCTTCAGATGTTCGGGTAGCGGAAAGGAAGTTCAGAGACATCATCACTGCTGCAGCCGCTTGCCATATCCCTGCTGGTCGAATACCCGAAGTAAGACCAAACTTCCCAGCAGAGGCGACAGGGTTAACAAATGAGCGTGATGAGCTTCGCCGAACCAACACCAATGACCCCAGAGTCAGGGAGCTGACACTGGAAGTTAACAGGCTGGTCGGCGAGCACAAGCGGAACAAGTGGTTAAATCATCTGAAGAGTTGCAACATTGGAGCCGGTATAGGTGAATTGTGGGCAACGGTTAAGTCACTCTCGAACCCTGGAAGAAGGAAAGATAGGACCTGAGTCACGTTTGGCGACGTTACGTTGACTGACCCGAAGATATGTGTGCACGCCAGTCGTACGTGGAATTCAGGAACAAGAAGTCCAAACCCCGTAGAGTGAAACAGGGAGTTCCTCAAGGTGGGGTGATATCTCCGGAACTGTTTAACCTCTACCTCTCCTGATGAGTCCAAGTGGCGCTGGACGAAACTAGTCTTCTCTGCCATCCCCTTTAGTAATCAATTTACATCCCACTTTAAACTTGTTGTTTTTATACCCTCAGCATTTATGCTAACGAGGGTATATACTCTTTCATATGGGCAAAATGTGCCTCATCGAAATAATGGTTTTAGACCCATGTATGTTTGGACGAAATGTGTTTCAGACAATTTGGAGTCGATTGAGCAATGTCCGTCTGTCTGTCTGTCTGTCTGGCTGACTGGAGCGCACGATAACTCTCGAACGGATAAACCGATTCGGTTCAAATTTTGGCTTTCGTAATATTTTACCCAAACTTAGTTTAAGTTCGAAGATAGGCTATTTCGGTCCACTCCTTCCGGTACCTCCCCCACAAAAGTTCGAAAATGTTCGGAAAATTTGTGCGCACGATAACTCTTGAAGGGAGTAACCGATTTGATCCTTACTTTGCCCATCGTGAAACGTGTACCAGACTTAAATAAGGTTTCAATATGGACTCAATCGGTCCATTCCTTCGGGTACCTCCCACACAAAATTTCGGAAAAGTTCAGTTTAGGGCCATCTCTCGAATCGCTTTGATTTTTGATTTTGCAACTTGTATTCACTGCCTTCCATACGACGGTACAAGTTTCATCAGGGGCAAGTCCATACTTCCTGAGAAAATAGCCTAAAAGTTGCAAAAAACCCCTATGAGGTGGTTGGAGCGCAAGATAACTCTCGAACGGATCTGTCGATTCAGTCCAAAATTTGGCCTTAGTAATATTTTGTCCTAACATAGTTTAAGTTTGAAGATAAGCCATATCGGTCCACTCCTTCAGGTACCTCCCCCACAAAAGTTCAAAAATGTTCGGAAAAATTGTTCGTACGGCAACTCTTGAACGGAGTGGCCGAATTGGTCTATACTTTACACATCCTAATATATCTACCTGATATAGGTCAGGTTCAAATATGGAATATATTTGTCCACTCGATCCGGTACCTCCCACACAAAATTTTGGATAAGTTCACTTTAAGACCTGACATCGAATCTCTTTGATTTTTGTTGGAGCAACTTGCATTCGCTACCTCAATTGCGATGGTAAAAGTTTTTTTAGGGGCAAGTCCATACTTCTTGAGCAAACAGCCCGAATAGTGAAAACCCCCTATGGCACCATATGTTGTGGCTGGAGAACCACTTCCATAACGGTCAATGTCGATCCATTCCTTTTAGTATCTCCTCCGCAAAACTTTTGATCTTTAATCCTAATCAACATTTTTGTCGGTTCAAACGCCCTAAATACATACGTATTTTGGGAAAAATTGTTTCAATATACACAAGCTGATGGTATATCTCTGTCGGCAAAGCCGACTGATACTTTTTTACTTGTTAAATTTGAAAACAACCAATATGAGATTAAGCTTGACTTACCTACAAATAGTCAGATATTATCGATACTTAATTTTTTAACCCAGTATCGATGAATAGTTTTTTATATCGATATTATCGAAAATTTTGACATGACTAAAGAAGCAATAGCCAGAAATGTTTTAAAGCAAATTGTTAACAGACGCGATTGATTCTATAAGCTTTTTGCCTAAACGAATAAAAATAGCTTGGATGGGATCAGTTGAGGCGCTCAGCGCCAAAACGGCCTAACCCACATTTTCAAAAATATCAAACTGACTATGCTGATCGAATCGGAACCTTTTGAAATATATACTAAAAAATTCCCTATTGCATACGTTAACCCTATGTTAATCTAAATGCCGAAAACTTTTTTTCCTTTACAGAAAGTTTGAAAAAATGTGGACGCCAAAATGGCCTAAGCCACATAGTAGAAATAAAAAATACGTGTGGATTAGGTTAAAAACGCATGTTACGGGAATAGGTTCACGTGACCCACAGGAAATAGGGTATTGCGTAATGCATTACGTGAAAACCAATATAAAATGTAAGAAGTTAATAATGTATAGCGATCAATGTGGTGGTCAAGACCGTAACATAAAAATGAGCACTATTTGCACATACATGGTCAATAATTCGAGCTTCTCAGTGGAACAGATAGACCACAAATTTTTACCTTGCGATCAAAATGTTGGTCTCATTGAAATGGAAAAAAATATTATAAGGACATTTTGCCTGATGAATGGGATCGTATAATCCTCACGGCATTTATAATTCAATACAAATATTCAAATGACATAAATGTTTTATTTCAAAAAGATGATATTTAAAAAGGAACTCCAGCAAGTACATACATTTTGAATTGGAACGGCTTTATCCGGGAGTAAGATTCATTGAATCTGCAAAGTTTAGGGATTTACAGAAACTCAAAGAGTTCATACCACCTATAAATCATGCATTTTATAATAATAATATAAAAACAAAATCGAGAACCGATGATGAAGATATCCAGGAAGAAGACCAATAATTATTATTAATATGTATCAATTAAAACGCTCACAGTTATTTTTATTATTCATCTGAAGAAATTTTGCTGTTTTAATATATGTAGACAAAATGGCCTAACCCTCAGTTCCTATCAATATATTTTTTTTAAACGGATGCCAAAACGGCCTAAGTCACTTTAATTTTTTTATTAACTGTTTGAAACAGTCTTTATCTATGTAAACTAATACCTAATAATTAACCTAAAACAAATATCACAACTTATTTGTATTTATGATTAATAAAAAATATATAAAAATATATTTTAAATATTTGTTTTCTTTCAACTTCGTTTATCTCAGAAGCATTTCATTCTGGTTTAGGCCGTTTTGGCGCTGAGCGCCTCAGTTAAGATGTGATCAACATTTTCAGGTGGCTATATGGCTTAAGGTGGGGTAGGAGCGAGCTGGGCCGCCACCGCCAACATCATTCAAAACACCGAGGAGGTTGATGAATGTTGCGTAAACAAACATCAGCTGACATTTTATATCCTCGAAAAGCTAAGTGTAACCAGCAAAGATTAACCCACTGGATCTATAAAACCCACTGGGTTAACCTTCAATAGTGTAACCGGGGTATTACTCTATATGCTTTTTTACATGTATGTTGTAACTTTGGGTATACTAATAGGCCTGTTCGATAACATCGCACGTAAAAAGTATTTGCAAGTTCTTGCAACTACTTGCAAGTACTTCTCATTTCTCTTTTACCGAACAAGTTTGTTATCGAACAGCATTTTGTAAAAGTTTGTACAAATTTTTACAAACTTTTGAGTTATCGTACAGACCTAATACCTGTAATACCTGTATTATGTTTATATCGATTGGTTTACATTTAATTTTAAACAGCATAGTCAGATCTGATTTAAAAATAAAACCCGTTACACATTGCGCTATGTTACTTTTACTATAATGTCCACAACGTTTCTGTGATTTTCGTTAGAGTTGACAGAGAAGTATATTTTCATGTTTTGGGAGCTAAAATCGCCGTTTTTGGCCACCAGCTCTCACTTATACCGAGTATATCATTGTTTAGTCTATTGGCAAAAAGATCGTTCATGTAAATAACAAATAGGAGAGGTCCCAAGACAGACCCTTGGGGCACTCCACTACTCACCGCAAGCTGGCCACTACACCTGCCACCCACACTAACCAACTGACTCCTACCATTTAGATAGGACCACAACAAAGAACAGGCTCTGTCTGAAAAATTATACATGCATTGTAAATTCCCCAAAAGTGTGGCGTAATGAACTCGGTCAAACGCTCTTTCTAAGTCCAGCGACACATGAATACAAAACCGGGTTCCACCATAATTGGCTCGAATTTCATCAGTCAAGCCTGCAAGAACTGTTGCCGCACTTCTATTATTTTTAAACCCGCACTGAGAATCATAGAAAAGGTTATTACTTTCAAAGTAAAACAACATTTGTTTTTTCAGTATGTGTTCAACGATTTTAGAACAAACTGATAACATTGAAATCGGCCGAAAAACAGACGCATGTTTTTCTACTGGTACAATTTTAGAAGTCTTTCACACTTCAGGGAAAACAGAAGTAGTTAATATGTTATGAACAACACGTAAAAAATATGTAGAAATTAGCGGATAGACTGTTTTTACATACTTTAGTGTGTAACCATCTAAACCCGCTGCATTCGATTTAATGGACATTAACGCTTTGGTCAAGTCCTCAAGACTAACACAAGAGAAAGAAAAACCTACATGATATTCAGACAAGTCATCAGAAACATCTAATTGGTTGCTTACAAGGGAAAAGTGAATGCAAATATGATAAACAACGCTCAAAAGTATCCCACTGGACATCAACATTGTTGGTGGAATAAATAGCCGAAAAATTAAAACTCAACACAGCATTTCTTAATGTATCGAAATCAAGAGAACTGTAATCGACATACTCAATAAAAACCTCTGTCCCATGAACTCTGAATTTAAAAGCCATATAAATAAAGGAATGGTCTGAAACACCTGGACATATAAACTGACCTGACACATTTACAAACTCCGGCGAGGATACAAGAAAATAGTCTATAAGCGACGTTGAATCATGTACTACACTGTAATGCGACGGTTTACAGTTGTGCATAACAGACACGTTGAGCCTACTACATGCATCCCTAACAGCCATTGAACAATGTTGATTAAAGAGGTTACAATTAAAATCACCCATTATAACTATATTCTCATACTGGACCAACAAATTACATACATATATCCATCTCAAACGAAGTGAAGTTCTCATGAGGAAGGTAGACCACCCCTATTAGAATCAATTGCTCACCACACGAAACTTGTATGAACAAACTTTCAACTACTCCATACAAACTACTCTTAAAATACTATTTATTCACAATAAAAAATTGACAGATTGAAACCACAATGCTGGTGTTTTACACAACCTTATAATTTCATCATAAGCCGTTCTGATAGACGGTGTTTGCTGTCGCTTAATTTGAGACAGACGCAGCTACTTGTTGGGCTCCGAGACGTATTTCATTTTCGTCTTACCACCCATATCTGGGAAGCATTCCCCTATCCGTCACCTGAAGACACGTCCAACAGGTTCCCCGAAGGAGCAGACCCTCCAGATTTTACGTATTATAAAGGTTGTACATCGTTGTCTCATTGATATTAAACCTTCTTTAAAAGAAAACGATATTCTTCAGTTAGCGTGGCGGATGGACTTAGTGTGTACGTTCATGAAAGGAAACTAATTGTAAAAAGTTCGGCCCGGCCGAACTTAACGCCGTTCTTACTTGTTCTTATAAAGAATATTCTTATGTGCGTGGTCTGCTGTATTCAGGTATGTACAGTGACTGTCACTAAAAATGATGCAACCTGAAATAAAAAATGTAAACGTTGATAACTGGGAAACGAGTTGAGATTTTTTAACATTTCAAAAAACAATTTTGTAGGCAGAAGAGTAGTCTTTAAGATGGCATAAAAATATTCCGTTTACATTAAAAAGGACCATTTTTTATTTTCCGGTAAAATTTTAGTATAACTGTACTGGAAACGGAAAATTTTTGTATGTCATCTTAAAGACAACTATTCGGCCTACAAAATTGTTTTTTGAATTGTTAAAAAATCTCAACTCGTTTCCAAGTTATCAACGTTTACATTTTTTATTTAAGGTTGCATCATTTTTAGTGACAGTCACTGTATATTATAGGCGCTACACCATAAGGATGTTCATATTCCACACTCTCGAGTAACACAACGAATAAATGAAGAGTAATTATTTTTTTATTAACTTATATATTGAATTAGTCTACGTTTTATTATTGTTACTGCATTTCTTATTGTATATTCGAAGTGTAATTCATTGGTTAGTAAAGTTATGTTCTTTCTGCGATCGAACATTGTGCTCATTCTATATGTTTATGTAGATTTGAATTTATGAATGATGTGAGTAGATACATACATACATATTTAAAATAGGCGTGTAAATAATACGAGTATATTCGAATACATGTCAGGGATATCAATGCTATGGTGTCGATTTAAAATTCCTAGTTTGTTGTTGATGTCATCGTCCGACCCAGCACACTGAAGACATACTGTTTACGCTCCTCTAGGTTGGCCCTCATAGCTGGTGTATAAGGATCAAATGATAGTATACGTTTCTTTCTCCGAAAAATGCCCTCCTTCCGCGTCAGGGCGCACCTTAATAGATTCTGTAGGTAAAGACAAATAACAAAATTTTTTATTGATTCCAATAAAATTACAATGGGTTTTATTTAGTTTTACCTCGTCTATTGGAAATTCGAGAAATTCTAAAATGCTGCGTAATATTGTTTCGACGTTGTTAACTAAATCGTCGTAGAAAACTATTTTAACCTGGCCTGTAAAGTTTTTTGCCCAATTTAAATTCATTAGCTCCCAACCGCGCAACTTGTTTGTTACAAATTGCTGCCAATCTGAAAGACAAGAATGAGTATAGAAATGTATATACCATTACAGCAAAGATGTTAAACGCTCTATCAACAAATAGTTGGCAGGAGTAGATTAAATTTTGGGACTGTTTTTTCGCTAAAAAAAGTACTAAACTCCTTTGTGGCTTAAAATTTGTTTTTTTTTTGTATTGAAAGCAAGTATAAGGAAAATAGAAAAATAGATAGAATATGTTTGGATGTTTTTGGTTCGTTTTCATTTTCTTAGATTAGTGATGTTTTTGCAAATGAAAAACAGTAAACACGAAGATATTTAATATTAAAATGTAGAATAAGCACTAATATTTTTTAGGTAGCTTTATTACATGTTTTTTCTGATCATCGGAAGATGATCCATTTCTTGAACACATTTTAGAGGTTATTTATGGCACAATCACATTCTGTGGAGAGACGTCACCGTGACCTACATTCCGACGGCAGGGTTATGACGTTTTGACCTTTTTTCTCAAAAAATGATTTCCTGTTGCGAGAATGAATGTGTTTTTGCCTATTAAGAACTAAAATTTACGTTGATGTATTAAAAAATGTCCCGCACAAACCACATTTTGGTATATTCCAGAACTGCAAGAATCTACTAATTTTTACTATTTTTTTCGATATCATAAAGGAAAATTTGTTATCGTAGTAAAAATTTGTAGATTCTTGCCGGTTCGAGAACAGGCATTATATTTTTGTGAAAAATACTATGAAATAAAAAAATTTCAAATAATTATTTCCTGTTGTACGAATGATTCAACTTATGCCTAATAATGACTAAAGTAACTTTTATTACATTTAAATATTGTCGAAGGTCACGCACCAACCACTTCATTTGATATGATATATGAAATAAAGATATATATGATAGTTGGCGTTTTTTATTGTTGGACTGCAGAATTTTACATCTTTGTGTTTATTTCAGCTTGAGTCCATATTTTGTTGTAATTCAATTGTTTGAATAACAACAAAATATTTTAAAGTGGATATGAAATTGATTAGTTGCGGGCGAAGGGTAGGGAATACTATAGTTTCAGTTGTCACCAAACAACTTCATCAGTTCCCTTTTTCGCCGACTCTGTATCGATAAACAGGTCAATAAAGCCATCTAGCAAATTAAATAAAATGAGAAATTTGCTGTATGGCCCTAAAGCTGTTTACCCTACAATTTGAGTCGAACTAAAGAATTTCATATCCACCACTGTTTTTATGTCGTCTTTGCTTCGCAAAGAATACGAACGTAGGAATGTTGCTTCAATAAGCGGGGGTAAAAACAACAAGAAAGTTGTTTTTGCATTACGCATTGGTCAACAAGGCCGTGCTGATGCCTATTAGGGATAGGTAATGGAAAGCAATAATCGATTTTTCGACTTTTCGATTTTGGTCTAAAACTAAAAATGCGATTTTTCGGTCTTGCGATTATTTCAGTTGTTTTAAAACTCGACTTTCGACTTTTTCATAACCGCAGAAAATCGATTATAATCGACTATTCGTCGATTTTCGAGTTTTCTTTTGAAACTGTAAAACCGCCAAAAGTGTAAAACCGCCAAGTCCACAATCTATGGGCAAACTCGAAAATCGATCACAAGATAATCGATTATGCGATTTTCCCTCCAGACAAAAGTAGACTACGATTTTTAGATTTTTGACTGCAAAAAGGCGATTAAACGATTAACCGAAAGTCGACTTACCTATCCCTAATGCCTATTATTGTTGTTGGCGTTTTTTATTGTTGGACTGCAGAATTTTACATATTTGTGTTTATTTCAGCTTGAGTTCATATTTTGTTGTAATTCAATTGTTTGAATAACAACAAAATATGGACTCAAGCTGAAATAAACACAAAGATGTAAAATTCTGCAGTCCAACAATAAAGAACGCCAACAACAATAATAGGCATCAGCACGGCCTTGTTGACCAATGCGTAATGCAAAAACAACTTTCTTGTTGTTTTTACCCCCGCTTATTGAAGCAACATTCCTACGTTCGTATTCTTTGCGAAGCAAAGACGACATAAAAACAGTGGTGGATATGAAATTCTTTAGTTCGACTCAAATTGTAGGGTAAACAGCTTTAGGGCCATACAGCAAATTTCTCATTTTATCTAATTTGCTAGATGGCTTTATTGACCTGTTAGAGTTGGGCAATATAGTTCCTGGAGCGGATCGATCTTTCTAGTTTCTTTTGCCAAAAGGAACTAGTTCCTTAATATAGTTCCATAGTTCCGAACGCGATATAGTTCAATGAATCTTTCTCTTTCATCGTTCTCTCTACTTCCTTCGTTCCAAATAGTTCCGAGATCATCGATATAGTTCAATGCATCTTTCTCGTTCCTCGTTCTTTTTATTTCCTTCATTCCAAATAGTTCCGTGAATGAAGTAGTTTAACGAATCTTTCTCTTTCTTTTTGTTTTTATCTTTTGGTGGATTAATTGACATACAAATAAATAAATTGCAGCAATGTAACGAGGATGTGATTTACGTTTATTTAACAATGTGGCCGCATATGAATGATGAAGGAACCGAACGAGGAACGAACAAATAAACATAACAAAAACACTGTTACAACAACAACAACAAGGAACCGAACGTGAAAGATCGAAAAAGAAAATGAATTATATAAATGAAAGGAATTATATGCACGGCTGGAGCTGGAACTATATGAATTAAAGGAACTATATAAATGAAAGAGCCGGATATAGTTCCAATAGTTCCTTGTCCGGAATAGTTCCTTGGAACTAGTTCGTTCCGGAACTACACAACTCTATGACCTGTTTATCGATACAGAGTCGGCGAAAAAGGGAACTGATGAAGTTGTTTGGTGACAACTGAAACTATAGTATTCCCTACCCTTCGCCCGCAACTAATCAATTTCATATCCACTTTAAAATATTTTGTTGTTATTCAAACAATTGAATTACAACAAAATATGGATTCAAGCTGAAATAAACACAAAGATGTAAAATTCTGCAGTCCAACAATAAAAAACGCCAACAACAATAATAGGCATCAGCACGGCCTTGTTGACCAATGCGTAATGCAAAAACAACTTTCTTGTTGTTTTTACCCCCGCTTATTGAAGCAACATTCCTATGTTCGTATTCTTTGCGAAGCAAAGACGACATAAAAACAGTGGTGGATATGAAATTCTTTAGTTCGACTCAAATTGTAGAGTAAACAGCTTTAGGGCCATACAGCAAATTTCTCATTTTATTTAATTTGCTAGATGGCTTTATTGACCTGTTTATCGATACAGAGTCGGCGAAAAAGGGAACTGATGAAGTTGTTTGGTGACAACTGAAACTATAGTATTCCCTACCCTTCGCCCGCAACTAATCAATTTCATATCCACTTTTAAATATTTTGTTGTTATTCAAACAATTGAATTACAACAAAATATGGACTCAAGCTGAAATAAACACAAAGATGATATATATGATATTTATATATACAGTGTTGTGCATATCAAGAGCAACAAAACCAGGATTTCGCATTAAATCAATTTTTGGATCCGTTGCAATTTTTTAAAATGCAATATTTTGTGCCCAGTTGTTCTTTGTTATGTACAGAGAGTTTTCAACAGAGAGTTTCAGTACTTTGTGGTTGGATGGGATAACAACAAACATTTTGACTGATCCTTGAGAATGGGATTTGCAAAACAAAAGCAAGAACGAACTATTATTAACAATTGTAGTCTTATCGGTTTTAATTAGCTGTACTTTTGACTTAAATTTTTTGTTTTGGGGCATGTTATGTCATATCAAAATACCCTCAAATCAAAATGTTTCCCTTATACAAAAATTTAAATAGTAAAATATTAATTCGAAAAATGGTTTAGTATCATCCGTTCTTATGTTTGCCGAATAATAAAATAGTTAAACAACCGAATATTGGTAAACACAATACATTCTGGTGTAAATCCCTTGAGGTCATCGGCACATTGTGGCTAAAAACGTTGGGGAAACTTTAAAAATAATGCGAATAGGAACTTAAAAGAATTAGTTGGGGCTCTTATTTCCGATATACGCCCTAGATTAGTTCGCAGAAGAAATTTTGAAAACAATTTGAAAAGTTATACACTGGCCAAGAAACCATTGTCATACCCAAAGGACCGATAGATTTCGCGCCCACTAGTCATTTCAGTTTGTCATCGTATAACTTGTGGTCCAATATGCCAGGAAGAATGGAAGAATGGTCCAATATGTCCACGAAAAACATAATATCGCTCTAAACAGGACCACAACGAACAGCATCGGTATACATTTTCAAAGGATCTTCGAACAGACCCTATACTACACTAATATACAAATGTTGAACTTTTGTGTGGGAGGTTCCCTAAGGAGAGGAACGATATGGACAATTTTAGAAGTTAAGCTAAATTTGGACAAAATATTAGGAGATCCAAAGTTTGGACCAAATTGGTAGCCCCGTTCGAAAAATATCGTGCATACCATTTTAGTGACATTTCTAAAATATTGGGAATTTGTAGACCGGTATTGCCATCTTCGAAGTAAAACTAAGTTTGGACAAAATATGACGAAGGCCAAATTTTGGACCAAATCGGTTGCTCTCCAACCACTACTTATGGTGCCATAGGGGTTATTTACACCTTTCGGTCTGTTTTCTAAAGAAGTATGGAGTTGCCCCTGAAATAACTTTTACCGTCGTAATTGAGACATCGAATGCAAGTTGCTTCAAAAAGGCAAAAACTTAAAAAATAAAAATTCAGTTGAGCCCGGCTGGGATTAGAACCTGGGTCGTCGGCAACTAACAGACAATGTTGTCGACGTCTTAGAGTTCTGAACCACAATCCATTAAAAAAATCTTTCGATGTGAAAGACATATACAGTATACGATGGAAAAAACCATTGGCTGTAATAGGTTTGTCCTTGTACTTTCTCAGTAAATATTACTCAGTAACTTTTTAGAGAGTAAAGCATTTTATACTCTTTCAAAAGAAAAAAAGTAAAAAGACAACATTCAGTAAAATTTTTCATTTTGATTAATATTTACGATTATGATATTTGAATATTTTAAACTTTGACAACTGCCTAAAGCTACAAAATGTTACTGAACAAAATTCTTTCAGTAAAAATTATAAGTTCTCAGTAATAAAAATTTCAAAACAAGTTTCTCAATTCATTCTCTTTTACTGAACATTTGTGTAAAAAAACAACATTCAGTAATAATTAGACATCGGATATTGCATATTTGCATATTTTTTATTAATAAAGATACGAAAATTCTGATTGGACCAAAATTCGTTTTGAAGAAAACTGAATGCAATGACAGGCTCATATTTTTTATTTTTTTGCATATTTGCATATTTTGCATATGCACAAAATATGCAAAATATGCAAAAAATATGCAAAATATGCAAAAAATATGCAAAATATGCAAGTAATTTTTTTTGACAAAAATCATCAAATTAAATTTGGAAAGTCATCAAAAAGTGTTCTATATTAAGTTTATTGCCGTTAAACGTCGATTTCTTAGCAAATTATCATGTTATTAGTTATTATTCCGCCACAGCAATAAATCTGGACTAAAAGTCTTAGAAAATTTCCTATAACACAGCCTTCTTATTACAACATAAGTTGCTTTCTAATACAAATTTGTTCAAAAACTCAATCAGAAATGTCAAAATGTATGTATCCAAATATGTTGATAGGTTCTGCTCGGCCAAAATTGTCTGACAGAATAACAAATGAGCTAGAAATTAAGACTAAGGAAATATTGAATATTACATAAAATCTTTCATATTTTATTAAAAACATATAACAAATATATACGGTGCCATCATGAATATTTCCCTCGGAATTTTCCACACGGAAAATAATTTTTAAAAGTGAAATTCTTTTAAAATCAATATTTGTTAAAAGTTGAAAAGTACTAGATTCGCTTCATTATGGCGTATACTAGTCGAATCGACAAAAATATTCCCTTTTTGAGCATAAATACGGAAATAAAAAATTGTGAAATTGGGGAAAGGAAACAAATTCTGCACGGAATTTTTATTCATGATTGCACTGATAACTATATTTTAATACCCTAAGGGTATTATGTCTTAGTGAATGCGTTTGCAACATGCAAAATGAAACGAAATAGACCCACAGTTCCTTTTGATGATCTGCATAGATTCGCACTTATCCATCTCGCCATGTCTTTTTGAAAATAAAGCACAGGTCACATTTATACACCACTTCGCATAAAAATTGGGGATTTTTTGGCCCTAGAGCGATCCCTATTTTGGTAAGAATTGATTCAGATTTGGATATTGCTCCCATATATACAGTTGATTCGCGATAATCCCTACACCACAGGTTTCGGTGGTGTCCGAATTATCAAAATGTTCGGATTAACGAATTGTAAGGAAAATAAATTATTTTATATTATTAAATCACTCGTGGAAGTTATATAATAATACTTTTTTAAATTGTAACTGCTAATTACGAACACTTAAATGAAAGTGCTCTACGTGTAAAAACTATGAGATTTTTCTACTCGAAAATCCGGAAAAAGAAAAAGCCAATCAGATTGTGAAAGTAGTGCTAGAAATATGGCGTTTTTAAAGTTTACATCAGGATGTAAGCAAACCTAGAGACAGATGCATAATTTCATCGTTTTGTAAATTAATATTCCTTAACATGTTTGCCTTTTAGGTGTATAGTGCATTTGGCAACTTTAATGACAATATTGCGCGAATATTTTTCTTAATATATTTATTTATATCCTATACAACAAGACTAATGTGTCATGAAAGGTTTGTCCTTGTAATCGATAATTTTTACTAAATATTGCTGAAACAATTTTTTTACCAACTTCTCCATTAAACAACTGTCAAAATTCAAAGCATTGGTAATAACAAGGCGAATTTAACAAGGTGATCCAATAGTTGACGTTAGGTTGTAGTCTTCATTTGCTGTCAAATTTTGTTTGCGCGAAATATCCACAAAAGCTAGAAGAAAACGTTAAAATATTATTCGCGAAGCTTAAACAAAGATGTTGTACACAGATATTTTTTATAGAAGCGAAATATTTGTTATTTATTTTTGATTAAAAATATGTTTTGACAGCAAATGAAGACATAGGTTGCTATTATTGTATCACCTTCTTTTTTACACCATGGGTAATAATTAGTACAAATTATCGAGTACACGGACAGGTATAAATTAAACAATTGTGTATACAAAAGGGTTATGACTTTTCGACTGTGTTATCAAAATTGTTTTCCTGTAGCAGGAATGAATGAACTATATTTTTTAGCATTCCAAATACTTTTCTAGCAGAAATATGTGAGTGGGTTTGCCATTTTAAAGACAATTCCAAGGTTTTTGACTTATTTTACCACTACCACTCTATTGTGTGGTTTTTCTAAGTGATGTCATATTGCACTAATCATTGGACGTTCTTCATTTTTCTTATTATTCATCGTGGATGGGTATAACAATAATGCATTACTTTTCGCCGAGGAGTGAACATTTTCCAATTCTGCATTATGCGTACAATATAGACCGAAATTACAAAATTATGTATTTTTAGTGCATTAAACTAAAACCATGTCATCAATATTAAAGCTGCAGTTAGAGCATTTTTCCAAAGAAGCTTTTTGACCATAAAGAACAAAAATTGCCAATTTATGTCTGTATAAACTGAATAAAGAACTAAACACTATAAATATATTAAAATCTAATATGTGGATATTCAAAACGTATACTTCTAATTATAGTTATATTCCAGAACCTGGAATCGTAAATGGTACTTTAGTACTTTTTCCCATTTTTTGCTAAAAAACGAACACTTTTTCCAAAAACTAGAAAAAATTGCGCTTTTATCTAAACAAAAATAGCGATGACTAACTCTAGCTCCTTTGTTTTTCTGCTAGACAATTTTGGCCGATTAGAAACTATCACAATATTTGGACACGTTGATTTTGACATTTCTGATTGAGTTTTTGAAATTTTTCCATTATCTATCTACATTTGTATAGGAAGCAAATTATGTTGTAATAGGAATGATGGGTTATTTGACATTTTCTTAGCTTGTGAAAACTGATTTAAGTCTTGTTAGTCTAGATTTATTGCTGTGGCGGAATATCTGGAGAGTCTCAATAACATAATAATCTGCAAAAAACTGTGTTAAACGTCAAAAAACATAATTTAGAATGCTTTTTTGATGATTTTCCAAGTTTAATTGACGATTTTTGTCAAAAAAACACTTGCATATTTAGCATATTTTTTGCATATTTTGCATATTTTTTGCATATATTTTGCATATTTTTTGCATATATTTTGCATATTTTTTGCATATTTTTGATATGACCCCAAATATCGAAAAATTGACCCTCAAAACGCCTAGATCCAAAATTTGAGTCCAATCGGATAAGAAATAAAAAACATGCTAAAATCCGATGTCTAGTAATAATTTGTAATAATTATTACAAATTATCGAGTACGCAGACACACTTAATATGAATGTAATATTGAAAAATTGATTTCTGGAATAGAAGGGGGACAAATGAGTCGTCTTTGGAAATAAAAAGCTTCAATTTGAAATTCCCAACAGCAAATTTGCAATCTTGGCTGTATAAATAGGGGCTCCAAATTGCGAAAATTGTCTAGCAACAACAACATCTAATATGCCTGAGGATGTTAGCCTAACCAGCTAACGAAACGATCGTCGCATAGCGGTTGATGTGTGTGTAGGACTTCGCTAGATATCAATTTTTCAATGTAATCTCCTTAGGTCATAAAAAGCTCGATTAATTAAATTAATTAAATCTCACAAATAATGGCCTTCGCTCCTAAAAAGGCAAAAACTTAAAAAATAAAAATCAAAGTCATTCGAGAGTAGGTCTTAAACTGAACTGATCCTAAATTTTGTGTGGGAGGTACCCGAAGGAGTGGACCGATTGAGTCCTCATCTAAGTCTGGTTTCACGATGTGCAAAGTATGGATCAAATCAATCACTCCCTTCAAGAGTTATCGCTCGCACACATTTTCCGAACTTTTGTGGGGGAGACACCCGAAGGAGTGGACCGATATGGCTCATCTTCGAACATAAACTAAGTTTAGGCAAAATATTACGATACCCAACATTTGGTTTGAATCGGTTGATCCGATCGAGAGTTATCGTGCACACCAACCAGCCAGACAGACGGACGGACATTGCTAAATCGAATCCAAATTGTCTGAAACGGATTTCGTCCAAACAAACTTGGGGTCTAAAACCATTATTTCGATGAGGCACATTTTGCCCGTATGAAAGTGTATATAAACACCTCCTTTTACAAAAATGTCAAAAATTTGTTAACCCGACTGTCTGTGAAAAAATGATGGACAGCTGGAAGACAGCCGATAAATGTATGTATGTGTTAGTAAATCAGAGTTGTATTTGAAGACAAACTGTCTGGTGTAAACGCCTAGTTAGGGGCTGAAGATAACCAAATCATAGACAATCGTTATTTCGAATGAAAACAGTTTTTTTAAACGGGTTTAAATTAAAAATACAAATCATTGAAATAAGTCCCTCCCAAAAGTTTCTGAAATAATTCTAAGAACATCCTAAATTTGATGAAACATACATTTGCCTTTTGTTCTTTTGTAGCGATCTGGAGAAGCGAATCCAACATGTCCTCCACTTTGTCTGTTAAATTCAGCAATAATTGCCTTTTCAGGATCTCTAACTAATAATATAGCCTTGGAAAACGGGGCCCAAGCTTTGGGACCCCATTCATGAGTTTTGACTAGTAACACAGAACTGTTGCAGACATTTTCACCCGGAAATCCGGTCTTTAGTAGTCCGTAGTCTTTGTAAATACTTCCAGTCAAGATACCTGCAAGTAAATCAGTTAGTTTTTACACACAACTATTGAATATGTAAAATGTACCTGTTGACTGTTGCAGTAAATATCTTAGCCATGTATTGCCGCTTCCCGGAAAAGACGCCAATGCAGTTAATCCAGTCTTCGTGTTATCATCATTATCGCTAATGTTTGGATCTATAGATAAAAAACATAGCAAATACATGAATAATCTAATAACTTACGAAATCTTACTATTAAATTCGGAAGCTGCATTTGCAGGTTCGGCTGGAAGCTCTGGTTGCATATATCTTAGTTCTTTGCACCATCTAATTGTCATCTTTTGATTAATGCCATGTTTTTGATTTCGATAATTAGGAAACTAAAATTGAAAACATGGAGAAACAAACATTAACAAAACCCGTTCTGACCCTTTCTGTTCAGTAACATTGTTTTCTTACCTCTGCAAAACGTTCAGTACGTATTCGTCTAGAATGTGAGCCAGGAACATTATTCATAGAGAGAAAGAGAACACCTCCAATGTATATAACTATTGTTACCGTTACGCCGCAAAGTCGCCAACCTTGTAATGCCATACCGCCTCTTTTTCATTACTAAAACAAAAAGGGCAAAAGTTAAGTTAATTTATTTTCTTTGTTTGTGGAGTTTTTTTGTAAACTTTGTTATGCGTAAATTTTTAATACGTTTATAAAAGGTGTTTGCAATTTTTATTTTGTATGACAAGTCTGGAAAAAGTTTGTAGGATTAAGAAAACAAGTCCCTGTAGACGTATTATTACATCAATAGATCAATCATCAAACTTAAATAAATTTTAATCTCAGATATTTTCTCACAAATCAGCTCGGATTCCTAAGGACATATTGATTAAGGCGCGATGTGAATTTAATATCAGGAGATGCTTTTAAACTTATTTGAAAGCATATCCTCCACGAGAATTTATTTTACCTATATGTAATGGAATTGTGAATTTAATATCAATATATAAATAATAAATAAAATAAATGATTGTAAATTTCCTGTTATTTAATTCATATCGCCACTTAGGAATCCAAACTAATTTGTGAGAAAATATCTGAGATTAAATTTTATTTAAGTTTGATGATTGATCTATTGATGTAATAATACGTCTACATTGTACTGAACTTATTAAATCCAGGGGATTTAAATTGGCAATTCCATTGCATATATACATACATTAATGTTTTTACCGAAAAACACGCCTTGAATACAAGAATTTGTTATTTTACTAGTTAAAGATAAAGTTCGGTTTAGAATATGCTATATGATGATTGTGAATTATGTCGATTTCATTGACATATCCTACCTGTTCAAAACAATCCCACGGCAGCGGGTTCTTTGTACCGGATTGACCCGGAACTACACAACATCATTGTTCTGGCCAGCGACTGCCACCTCAGTGTACATATGGTTGTATTTGTTTAGTTTTTCGGTGTTGGAAGCAGCATATCCCGGAATGGCTGCTCCGAATACTTTTGGTCCGTGCCGGGACGGAGGAAAACCCAGGACCAATATATTTGTGCTCGGTTTGTCACATCTGCATCTTCACCCACATCCAGCCTTCGGTGAGATGCAATAGATGTCAGGAGTGGGTTAATCTAAGGGGTTGCTCTGGACTTGTTCACGTGAGGGACTACGACAGGGACTATGTTGCTACATGCTGTGTGAATACAGTCCCCAGTGAGTCGTCATCGGATTACGAAACTC